>NC_136059.1:1253133524-1253742435 GCF_964261635.1 Lissotriton helveticus | reverse complement strand
AGGGCAAGACACAAAATGGATACCGTTTACAAAATGGAGTCTGAGGGGTCGGGACGGAAACTACGATTCAGGGGTGTTAGCATGTCTCGATCATGATGCAAATGCATAGGAATGATGTCCTAATCATTATCGGTTCGTCGACACCAAATTCGTCATGGTACGTTGATGTTTCGGGACACGGGTATCGGACCTCGATACCGGGACAACAGTAGGGTCCAGAATTTCAGAACCACACACGTAACCGGCTCAAATTTAGGGGCATATTTACAATATCCCTGCAGCACTTTTACGCCACTGGAGCATCACTTTTGTGACGCTCCGGAGGCACAGTGTACTGGCCCATATTTACAAGGCCACTAAAAGTCACCCTGCATGGCTTTTCATGGCCTTGTAAATATGGCCCCCTTTCATGCATTACTCTGCATGAAAGAGGCATGCCATGGGTGTTGCTGTGGTTGTTCCCATGCAACACCCATGGTATATGATGCATTCTCAGGTTTACAAGGTTTCGTAAACCTGGGAATGCGTCATATCCTACAGCCTCCCAGGGGAGGCGTTAAAGTGGCACAATGAGGGGAAAGACCTTTATTTCTCCTTGTTTTTGCTCTTTTTATGTGTGCTGCATATTGCAGCACACATAGAAGGAGGAAAACTCCATCAATTATTGTTTTTGTGAAGGAAGGTGTGCCTTCCTGCACTTTCCTAGTGATGAAGCTCATCACAGCAAGATGGCTTGAAGCATTGCACTGCATCATTTTCTAATAAATATGCCCCTTCATACTTCAAAAACTGAAATATTTACCTTTAGATCCTCACAAAATCACAGCCTCATATCATCACAGTCATGTGAAATAGGAAAGCTGTCAACTACATGAGCATGATTATGGACTTCAACTTCTACCTTCCGTCGAAAAACAATAAAGAGATGAGGCACTCATTACCTCTGATTTCAGAGCACTTAACTGGTTAGCGGTGGCAAAAATGATATCCTTCAAAGTTCTTTGCATCTGTCATCTGGCGAGACATGGCCTGCGGAAAACCTCCTAAAATCTAAATTTAGGTTATCCTCCAAAAGAGAAAACTCATATCAAGAATGGTCCCTCCCTGCCCACCTTTCCCAGCTTAAGCAGGGCTGCTGTTGACACTTACGGTTATTCAACAAAAGTGAGGGAAAACATTAGCAGAGGCCAGGGATGCAAAGTTAATCTAGGCAAAATATTAAGAGAAAAAGAGAGAGAAAGAAAGAGACAGGTCTGCGAGGAAGAGTGAAAGGAAGACATATCAAAATAAGGAAGAAATTGTGACAAGAAGAAAGGGTTAAAAAGATCAAAGGATGGATGAAAAGGTGAAAGGGCTGATAGATGGAAGAGTAAATAACATTTGCATGGGTGGGTAAATGAATGTATAAATTGTTGGATGTATGAGTGGACGGATGGATGGAAGACCGTAAAAATTAAAGGGAGGGTGGATGGAATGGTTAAAGGAAGGATGGATGGATGCATGAAAAGATGGATAGTTCGGTGGATGGATGAATGAAAAGCTTAAAGCATAGAGAGACAGATGGATGGAAGGTAGGATGACCTCACGTAGAGTGAGTAGGTCGTACTTGCTTCGCTTACCTTATGGCGTTCAATGTATGGATCAAAGTAGGTCGTGTTTTCATTTTCTGGCTACTTCCTTGACTGATAATCCCTTCTTTCCAGAAGACCTGCATCTCAGGAAGCAGCTTTTCAGTACAGAATAGCAAGATCGCGACTATACTCTCAAAGCTCTATTTACAAAAGAATATCACTTATGCAACAGCGGTTGCAATTTGTATGGTTAAAACATAATAATAAACACTATTGCAAAAGTCCTGTGAGGGTTAGTCCACCCTATAAAATCTGTGGCGAAGGTTCTTTTTTGCAAGTTTTGTTGACTCTAAATGGGAAGCCATGGGGGCGTGGCTTAGCGCCCGACGTGGACGGCGGCTCCGATGTGAGCGCTCCGTATCGGCCGAGGGATTCACCCTCTTCTACCTGTTCTGACCATCTCTGGGAAGAAGCGTTCCTTATCGGAGCATGAGAGGAACATCGTGAAACCAGCTGGAGCATTTTTCGGGCTTTCTTCCGCTTTGTTTGTTTAAACACCGAGCGGTCGCGACTCCCTGTCAGCCGCGACAGCCATTTTGTTTTTGCTTCGCGCGTCCTACGCGCTATCTGCCTCGAACAATGCTGCCTTCATCTGCTGCTCCAGATTTCTGCTACTGCTCAGGGTGAGCTTATGTTTCATTCCTCAAGTTGCTGATGCTTTTACCCTGCCTGCCTTAACCTGACTGAGCAACATTCGCGAATATCGCGACTTTGGCGGCCATTTTGTTTTCCATGCCCGTTTTCTTCACACAGCTCCCCTTTCTTCACGCTACCAGCGCCTCCTTTTGATTGTGCATATGTTTCAGGCTGTTCTCATTCACCACGAAGCTGGAACTTTCCTGCCGGATTTTTTCTTCCTCATCACACGCTATCATTTTGCTTTTCATGGCATGGACATATTGCGCTCTGCTTTTTAGCATAAAGGCTTCCTGACTCCAGCGTGTGGACACTGTTATGCGCCTTAATGTGCATCTCTGCAGCTCCTAAGTGGTTCTGAGGGGGCTTCCTTTGGGCCTTTTTGCTTTCACGTACTTGTGTTGATAAAGCCCTCCTCCACTCATCTATTGACTTTCGCAGGCATGGAATATTTCAGGTTCTCGTCTCTCTATTGTTCTCTCTTTGGAGGCGGCTTCATCATATGGAGAGAGGCGCAATTGGCCGTGTTTCCAACACTCCACGACGTGTTTTCATAAAAAACTCCAAAGTCTTTTCTGCATTGGCACATCTGGAAGCTTCTCAAGCACTTGCTGTCCAAATGTCACAGTCCAACGCGGAGCGTCCTGGTCAGCCCCCAGGAAAGGCTACGTCGAAACGCCTCAAAAAAGACCCTCCTTCCCCGTCTGGTTCCACTTCAGCCGTATTTATGGAGCTGCTGTTGGAGGAGATTCGAGCTCTCCGGCCTTTCATGGAGGAAACCAATTCTAAGTTGCAGGTTTTAACCGACAATTGGTCACAGATGGATGCGAGAGTGACGACTGTGGAACACTCCATAACTTCTCTTCAGGAATCATCCTCCAAGGTGACGCACATGCAGTTGCAGATTTCCTCTCTCCAGAAGCAGGTTGAAGAGCTTGAGAATCGCAATCGACGCAACAACCTTCGTATTTACGGCCTGGCGGAGAATTGCGAGGGGAATTACCCCATTGCCTTCTTTAAATCTTTCCTGCCTAAGCTCCTTCACTTACCCGAGGGGACCATGCTTAACATCCAACGGGCACACAGGCTCGGCCGCATCTCTTCATCTTCCTCTACCTCTTCCAGACCACGAGGTGTCATCATGTATTTTTTGGAATATACTGATCTTCTCAAAGTCCTATCGGCGGCCCGCGCTTCTCCTCGCCTCACGTGGTCAGGATCTACCCTCTTCTTTGCGCAGGATTACGCCAGAGCTACAGCCAGCCGCCGTAAAGCTTTCTTGGATATGCGACCGGAGCTTCGATCCATTGGCGCCAGATATGGCCTTTTTCACCCTTGCCTTTTTAGAGTCACTCATAACAACAAAACGACGACCTACGAGGATCCTGTTCGCCTTCGGAGCTTCCTAAATTCCTGCCAAACATCTGATATGGACCTCTCCAGCTCTTCATCAGCTTTTCCCCCATGACTTTCCTGTCCTACTATTGTTGTTCACTCATTAGTTCGCACAGTTCGTGTTGATTTTATCTGCGTTCGTACTTATCATGTTGTTTTTACCCCTCTCTTCTGTGATTCTCCTCCCTTCATATTTGTTCCCTTACGGCTCCATAATTTGTTCATCTCTTCCCCGCTTACTCTTGCATTTCGTCTCTATCAGTAAATTTCTTGATGTTCTCTTCTCCTCAACTTTTTTGTTTTCCTTTTTATCCCACAGGTTTCACAGTTTACAGTATGTCTTTCCCTTGGCTTGATGGTTCGTTTACATCGGTTGTACTGCCTTCTCCAGTTGGCGCTCCCCCCTCAGTTTTCTCTTCTCGTCTCCCCTCCCCGTGATCGTCCTTCCCCAGTTCCACCCTTCGTAAGTATGTTTTCCTTCCTTCCCTTGTTCTTCGCTACTCCCTTTTTGTCCTTGATCCTGTTTTTCTCTCTAGTTCTTCTTTGTTCAAAGGTGTCTTCTACTTCTCTCTCTCATCCACTTCTATGTCTTTACTCTCTTCATGTTTCTTTTCCTCTCATTTGTAGTCCTCTACTTTATTTCTTCATCCGTCCGATTCTCATTACCACTTTCTCAATTCATATTTTTGCTCCCTATTTACATTCTTTCCTTTCTTTTTTCTTTTTCCTTCTTTTTTCTGATCCTTTCCTTGATGCTTATCATTTGCTCTCGACCTTGTTCCTTTGTCTTCTGAATCTTCTTTCTTCATTTTTTCTTATTCCTTCTCTGACTCTTCTTTTTTTCATTTTTTTCCATTTCTCTAGCATTCTTCCTGCTTATTTACTTGTACTTCCTCCTTACTAACTTTCGATTTCACTTTACCTTCCTTCTTTATGACTCTCATATCCTTTTTGCTCATTTTATTATTCTGGGTACTAAATATTCTCCTTTTTTTATTGATATTTTCTTTCTCATATTCATGCTTTGTCGTTAAAAATAATTACATGGAATGTTAAGGGCGTCAATTCTCCCATCAAACGACAGAGAATTTTATCGCACCTGGCACATTTAAATGTTGATATTGCTTTTTTGCAAGAGACTCATCTGTCTGCTGAAGAATCTGTTAAACTGAAGAGAGGTTGGGTGGGTGATGTTTACTACTCTCCAGGGGATGGCAAGCGTAATGGAGTAGCCATTTTATGTCACAAAAATCTTTCTCACACCTTGCTTACTCAGGAATCAGACGAGGATGGTCGCTGGACATATGTTAAGCTTTCTATTAAGAATGTTCCAATTTCCCTTCTAAATGTTTATGCCCCCACTGCTGGCGATCCTACTTTCTGGTATACATTTTCTCATCACATTACCAGATTGATTGATGATAACTTTATTGTGGCGGGAGATTGTAACCAGCCCCTTGACCCCTTTTTGGATCGACGTTCCAAAGCTCACTTTGTTCCTAATAAGTCATATAAACTCTTCTCTCAAGCTATCTCTCAACATAAGCTTATTGATGCCTGGCGCTTGTGTAATCCAGAGCTGCAGGAATTCACTTTTTACTCTCCCTGTCATCATTCTCAATCCCGGATTGATTACATTTTTGTTACTCACGATATTGCCCAAACCCTTACTCATGCAGAGATTGGCCCGATTTTACTTTCTGACCATGCCCTCACTTTAGTTCAACTTGACATTCTCCCTAAATCAGTTGGACCTAAGCGATGGCGCTTCAATAATTCCCTTCTTTTGGATCCCAAGTTCACTGCATCCATCACTGAATTTTCAGACAAATTTTTTTTACTTAATGATACTCCCTCCATTCCTAAGCACACCATATGGGATGCCTTCAAGGACGCAGCAAGGGATTTTATAATTAGCTTTGTGGTGAAAAAATGGAGAGCTGATCGTAGCTCTACAGCTGCCCTCCTTCTTGATATTAGGAAATTGGAGCATTCTTATTTTACTTCCCGATCGCAGGACAGTTTAACAGCCCTGATTAATGCCAAAATGAAATTTAACAAAAAGTCCACGGATGATGCGTCTCTATATTTATTGAAATCGAGTGCAAAGTTTTATGGGGGCAAAAATAAGGCTGGGAAGATTCTAGCTAATTTTCTGAAAGTAAAGCATAAAAAATTAAATATTGAATCAATTTATGACACACACTCTGTTCTCAAACATAAAGATACAGACATTCTTGCTGAATTTTCTGCCTTTTACAAAACCTTATACTCTTCCGAAACCCAACCCTCCTCTCAATCCTTAGACCGCTTTTTCTCCAATATCCAAAAGCCAGCTCACTTCCCGCTTGACCTCTCTCATTTAGAGCTTACTATCTCTCAACAAGAGTTACTCACAGCACTTCAGAATCTCCAAAAAGATAAAGCTCCTGGGCCTGATGGCTTTACTGTTGAATTTTTCCTTCACTTTTCAAAACTTCTCATCCCTAAACTACACTCCCTCATTGACGCTTTCCTCACCTTGGAATCTTCCTCAGGGTCTCTCTCTGATGCACACATCTGTCTCATACCCAAAGAGGGGAAAGATGCTCAACAGTGTAAGAATTATAGGCCAATCTCCTTGGTTAACATTGATTATAAAATATTTGCGAAGTCTCTTGCAGCACGTCTTGATCTTCTTCTCCCAGATCTTCTGGGTGAGGCACAGTCAGGCTTTGTCAAGGGTCGTTTTATCACTGACAACACTAGACTGCTATTCAATGTCTTATCTAAGTCCCGTCACTTACCCCATTCCCTTGCGGCCATTGCCCTTGATGCTGAAAAGGCGTTCGATAGAGTTGAATGGACCTATCTTTTTCACACCCTTCATTGGTTTGGTTTTGGTCCCAAATTTATTTCTCTGGTTTCCTTACTTAACTCCAATCCACTTGCAGCTGTCTGTGCTAATGGTCAAATATCCTCCTTTTTTGATTTAGGAAGAGGTGTTCGTCAAGGATGCCCCCTATCTCCTTTTCTTTTTAATTTAGCCTTGGAACCCTTTTTGTCTAAACTCCGTCAGAACCCTACCATTCAGGGCTTTCAAATATCAGATTCCCAAGTTAAGCTAGCCGCATACGCGGACGACATCCTTCTTTTTATCTCTAACCCCACTGATTCGATTCTCGCCTTCCTTGCTGAAGTGAATGATTACTCCCAAATATCTGGCTATAAACTTAATAATGATAAATGTGAGATCCTACCCTTGACAAAATTCACATTTAAACCTGATTTTGCTGCCTCTAACTTTACATGGAAATCCTCCCATATTAAATACCTCGGCCTGCATATTACTCCTGTTATTCCAGATACTGTTTCCCTCTGTCTCTCCAAATGCATCCAAAAATTAGTGGATTTAACGTCCAAGTGGCATCCTCTTTACTTGTCCTGGTGGGGCCGCCATGACACTATTAAAATGATGTTGTCTCCCATAGTCCTCTATACTATTTCTAACATTCCCGTGTCCATTCCTTCCAAATTTTTTACAAAAATTAACTCCATTCTGATGTCCTTTCTTTGGATTAAGAAAAGGCCTAGAATGTCTCTCGCCCGACTGATTCGTCCTAAGACGGAGGGTGGAGTTAACTTCCCAGACTTCCCTGCTTACCATAAAGCGTTTTTACTATGACAAGCCTCCTTCTGGTTGCAAGATCCTAGCACCCCTTGTCCCTTATGGGCTAAATTTGAGCGCCTTCTTCTCTCTCCTTTTTCCTTCGCTGAATATCTTTCCTTCTCCCGTAAACCCCCCTCCATTTCCACTCCCATTCATAAATTTACTACTAACTGCTCCTATCTTCTCCCCATTCCCCTCCTGCGACTATTGCTGATTTCCTTTCCTCCACCATCTGGCATAACACCGCCCTACTTATTCGTAACAAACCCTTCTTTTGGAAAGCTTGGCATCATAGGGGGTTGATATGGGTCTCTCAACTCTTTTCTCAATCCTCTTTCTTATCTTTCACCACTCTCCGTTCCCTTTATGACTTACCTACCTCCTTCACTCAAAACTATCATTTACTTAGGGAGGCTGCACTGACAACTTATAATCGGCTCTCTCAGCTATGTCCATCTCCTACTTCTTCCACTCCCATCTCCTTGCTTCACTAATTTTTACGCAAGACCCCAAAGGCTTCCTCCATTTACAAATATCTTCACACTACTGACTTTCTTCGACCTAAATCCAAAGTGGAGGAATGTTGGGAACACGACCTCTCCACGTCCTGGCCAATTTCACTATGGGACAAAGTTTGGATTAAGATCCGTAAGTCCTCGAGAGCGGCAACCCTGACACAGTCCTTGTTCTTTATCTATAACAGACTTCTCTATACACCCTTTGACCTCCATAAACGCTTTCCAAACACCTCTCATACATGCTGGTCTTGCTCATCCCCACAAGCAACTCTGTTTCACATGTTGTTCTTATGTACCCTTGTTCAGGATTTTTGGTTACAGGTTTGGGCTTAATGTGATTTTTCACACATGTATCCCTTTTTCTCATACAAACATTTTCTTAGGCAGTGTTTCACCTTGCTGGGATAACGTTGAACTAAAACCTCAGATTATTGACTTGCTACTGGTCGCTGCTATCCAGCAGATAACGGTAAACTGGAAGGACTTTTCTAATATCTCCTTTAAGGCGTGGTGGTTCAATGTTTGCCATAACCACAGACTTGACACTGCTTTTGTTTTTCCGGCTCACATGGCCGCAAAGCGTATGGACTTATGGCTCCCTGTCACGCTTTACTTGGATACTTGTGCTAATCGTTTGTTTCGTCCACTGCCTTTGCAACAAGAAGTCCTCAAACCTCCTTAAACGCTCACTGCATTCCATTATTCTTTTCTTCATTGCATCATCTTTATATTTCTTCCAGGTATTTTCATGCTTTTATGATTAATGTTTTATATGCCTTTTCCTTTTTTCATTCCACTGCCCGGATCTTTCTTTTGATACTATTTACAACTTTATGCTTGTTTTATTTTTCATAGTTTTCAATGTTTTATATTTCCATTGTACTTTGTATTGACACCTTGCTTTTCTCTTTTCAATATCAAATAAAATTTTCTTGAACTTAAATGGGAAGCCATGATTTTGAGTCCTAATTCTGTGCCCATTTGGCCTCTTTCCCTTTTAGATATATGCGCCTTCTAGCAGTGTGCGATATTATGTGCATCTGAATATGCCACAGCACCCCATATATAGCGTAATAACTAATGGGTTTGATGCAGCACAAAGTTTCCCACTCCATGCATGTCACTAAAATCTACATATGACTGATGCCCGATACACAAAATGAACGTGTGCACTATGCACCTGAGTCTTACATGTCATAATAGTTTTTGCACACGTTGCACCTGACACTGCTGTTGCAGAAGCCCTATACAATAGAATTTATAGTATTTATATAGAATGTTCTACTAACGTCGAAAGAAATACATTTGATGTTTAATTTAGAACCCGTCTTCACTAAACAAGAGATGCTCCTAATGAAATTATTTAGAAAAGCCTTGTTCGATTTGATTAATAAAGTGATAATAAAACGTATGTGCTTCATTGCAACTAAAAGGATTGGCAATTATATTGCGTGCTACAGTGAAAAGGTGAAACATTTGCAATGTGTAGCTTACTTTAAACCATCCTCTTTATTTCATCACTGAAGTCTTACCCATGATCCGTAAACATGTGCTTTATTGCCTGTGTAAGAGATGCCATTCTTAACTTTAAATAATCCTTATGTGTGCAGGATATTAGTATAGGTTAAACAATAAAATGTAGTCAATGTTTGCATTAAGGTTACACTTATGAATTTCACATGTAGTTCTATTTATACTTACTATTGTGACATTTCATTGCTTACTGTATGATTTATGCAATGCGAACTAAAAGTACTAAAAAACTATTATATGTATATGTTTAAATGTGCACATGCGCATTAAATCTGCATCATGATTTAAAGTCTTAAGTTAGAAGTTTTACTCTGAAGGCCTGAATCTTTTTCCCATGAAACCTAGAGTGCTTCTGTATTTTTGCTGGCTTGCTTTTCTTGCAGGTTTTCTCATGCATTGCTGGTTTAGAATAGACACATTTCTTGTAACAAGCAATAGATACATGTCTGGGAACAGAATTTGACAGCGAGCACATGAAAAACCTATAGACCGACAATGGACTGTTGTGCTCAACCCTCAACGTGTGACCAAGATGATGTTCCCATGTGCACTGTGGGATTTTTCTCTATAGTTGCAAAGTGTGTACTATGTGAATCCATACAGAGATTTGAAACAAATACAATGGACTTCTTTTGATGATGAAATCAAAGGGGTGTTGCCAACGGACTCTATCGATTATGCCTTTTTGTTTGCTCTGGCTCAGCAAGGCAGAAGACTTCCGACTTTCTTGCAGTCCGCATGCTAAAGTTCTGCGCTGAAACCCTTTCTGCAGACTCTGCAGAATCTTCCTTGAACTCTGAACTAAACCATTTCCCAAATCCCGTTGCCATTTGAAAGGACTATTAGAGACGTTTCCCTATGTCTTGTTAGTTTCTCTAGGCGTGGGTTAGACTGACACTTATTTGAGACTTATTAAAGACTCTCTTGACTGAGATTCCGCAATGCTACTGCTTATATTACTTGTTTTCTTTTGCCTTATACCTATCATTTTCTAACAGAGTTATCGGATTTCTGAACTTTGAGAATGTATGTGCCTTAATCTGTGCTTGGAAGACTTAGATTGCTAATGCATAGAAAGGACCAACTTAGATTGTTTTCATAGTATCCAGTTCTTATGTTGTGTTTTTGTATTGAGGCTATAGAGTTGCTTGTATGCTTAATTCTTGTCAGCCTAAACTTTTTACGGAGGCTTAGTCTCCTTTTTGCTATATGGAACTTATATAGTATGGTCTTAAGAGTGATATATTTAAATCTGATCACTAACATGTAATAAACAACCTTGGAATTGGCTATCAATTCTTGGTCCTCATTGTGTAGCCAAATTTGTTGCACTGTTAATTGAAATTGATCGGATGAGACATGCTAACTCTCTTTCCCATCAGTGCGATACGAAAAGGTCCATCAGAGGACCAAGTTAGACAGTTAGTGTTAGAACTGGCTATTTCTGGTAGGCTAAGGCTGATGCCAAAGCCAGGCAGAAACCACCATTCTAGTCAGGGCAAGGAAGTCACACGCCAAGATAACCCCTGCTCACCCCCTTGGTAGCTTGGCACGAGCAGCAAGGCTAAACTCGGAGGCAATGTGTAAAGCATTTGCGCCAGCGCACAACAGCAACAACATCCTAGGCACACCACAAAAGGACTCCACACAAGGTTATATTAAAATAACTTTTGTATTGTAAACACACATCAGATAAAAATCACACATGTACATTGTGCCAACTGGCACGGGCAACATTCATAAGGGATTATTTACAAGACAGGGCCACATGGGCCACTGTCAGAATCAACACTTTGTAGATATAGAAATAGCACTTATAGAACTTAGAATAAGTATAGCAAAAAGAATAACAGTTGTAAATCACATCCAGTAACTACTGGGGACAGGTAAGTACCACCTACGCAACCCTAAACACCTTAGGAGAATGTCACGCAGGGGACCAGGACCTCACTAGGACCACCTGTACTAAAAAGGACAACCACCTAACTATCACACAGCATTTAGGGGTCTAGGAAAGAACACATTACCCATGATGTATGAAACACATTCAGAGGAGTAGTAAAGGGAAACACATGATGCATAAACCTACACATTCAGCGGTGTTAAGAATAAAGCACATGATGCAATAAAAATACATTCAGAGGTACCATAACAATACAATAGCGCAAAAGTCACATGATGTCTAAAAACATTCAGAGGTGCAGGAATAAAAACCATACAATTGCGCACAACCTTACATAAGCCACCACTTGTGGCAGTCCCTAGGCCAACTGGCCTTGTTGGGGCTAAGACGCCCTGAGTCTCAATGTCAGGGGCCTAAACAGTGCAGGTGCCCACTACTTGCTGGGCACCTGGGGACACTCACAAGGGCCTAAACGCTGCAGCTGGCACTAAGTGCTGCGCAGCTGTGACTGGCCGGGCACCTCTGTGCCATCTCTGTCCCTCTCTGGGACTCACTCTCCATCTTGCGCCTAAACGGTGCAGCTGCCAAGTAATTGCTGGGCAGCTGGAGACAAACTGCGACAGGGCCTCACTGGCCCTAGAACAAAACTGCGCTCCATCGTTGGAGCTCTCAGGCTCTGGCCACCAAAAAGGCAGCTTGGGCTCTCACTGGCCCTCCATAATCAAATGTGTCCAACGTGGGAGCCACAGGGCTCTAGAAAATACCCACATGGCCCCTGGGAGCCATCTAGGCTCTTAAATCACCAAGGTGCCCCTCGTGGAAGCCACATGGCCCTAAAACAATTATGCTCCCATAGGCTGGAGCCAAATAGGCTCTAAAAGATCGCCATGCCCGTGGAGCACTCTGCTCCTAAACTAAGTATGCACCCAGGGAGCCTCTCGGGGCTCTAGACATCGTTGGGGCGACCCGCTGCCAACCGGAGCCGCCCTGCTCGCACCAACTATGCCCCCCCAGATAGAGGGCAGGACACGGGCCATCGAGAGAGCCTACGGGGCTCTCAAACACATCGCGGGAAGAAGAGAGGAGCGGCCCGCTGCCTCGATCAGGCACTGCCATCCGCAGAGCTCCCCGCCTACCCCCAGCCCTTCAAACACTCACCGGTTGGTCGAGGGGGCTCTGCCTCACACGCGGCTTCCTCTGCTGGGCTCTCCTTTGCTCGCGGTGGGGGCAGGCACCGGCAATGTACCTCGCGCCCCCTCCGCTCGTCTCCTCATGCCGCTCCTCTTGCTCCCAGCAATTCCGGTCTCCTTCTCCACACGGGAGACCGGCAACGAGGCAGGCAGGCTTTTCTCCTTCTCTCGGGGCTCCCTCTCGGTCACGGGAGCCCCGCAACCGCCGTCATCTTCTCCTCTCCTTCCCCGGGCCGGCAGCCAATCACAGCGCGGCCCGGGGAAACTTCACCAGGCAATCCCAGACCGGCCAACCAATGGCAGCGCGGCCCAGGGGGACGAGCCCCCAACAGCGGGCCAATCCTAGCGCGGCCCCTTCGGTGCTTCGTCTCGGGCAGCGGCGGTGATTTTTGAAGGCAGAAGCAGCAAATGCCGGGTGGGCACCAGCCTTAAAAATAAAGCGCTCCCAGCGCTCGGGAAGTCCTCGGTTTCGCTGGTCATGCCGGGTGGGCATCGGCCTCTGCAACCAAAGCGCCAACGGGCAATCCACGGCGCTCTCAGCGCTAGCAACCAGACAGAGCGCTCCCAGGCGCTCAGGGAGACCCACAGCGCTTCCAGGCGCTAGAAATACGAATCCAGCGCTCCCTAGCGCCAGCAGGCAGCAAAGAGGGTTCAAGTAAAAATAAAGCGCTCTCTGCAGGGAAATGCAGCTTCTCCATGCTGCAAAGGTCCCAGAGCTTCCCAGGGGGGCAAAGCCAAGTCCCCCCATCAGCCCAGGCAGGGCAGAGGGGTCCCCCAGGAGTCCAGGAAAGTCCATCAGGAGTCCAGGGGCTGGGCAGGGCTCAGGGATTCCCCTGAGCCCCAGCAGCAGCACGCCCCTGGCAGATTCAAGTTAGAAAACAAGAACATTTTGGAAGGGGACACAGCCCCTTCTTATACCCAGAAAAGTCTTTGAAGTCTTTGTGTAGGCAGTGTGAGAACCAGCTAGACTGGTTTAGAGGGAAGTCCCTTCAGTATCAGGGACAGAGGTGACAGTCTCCCAGCGGGGGGGTGGAGCCAGCATTGTGGCAGGCAGGCACAGCCCTTCACTATCAGGTGCTAAATCTCCTCCCACTTCCCTGGCAGCAGATGCTGCCTTTCATCCACGGCTGACTCAGACAACCATCTGGGGCTCTGCAGCCCCTGTCACACTCAAACCAGACAGTCAATCCACAAGCAGGCCCAGGCCCTCCTGGGCCAGGCTCACCAGCCAATCACGTGCCAGCAGACTCACTACACAAATATGCCCACTTCTAAAAGTAGCACTTCTAGACTAGACACAACCATGCCGCATACACCATTATGCAGCATTCAATCTCACGAGTTCACACATATCAAACTCGACCCTGCACTCCCCACACATCAGGAACTACCATGGGCATACATATTCCCCATTCATTCCTATGGGAGGGCAGGTCACTCACCACACATACACAGAGAGCACACGCACTTTACACTGTACCACAGTGAAAAAGTGCGCAGAGGCCTAAAATCACCAACCCAGGTTCCAGAAACAGGCTAGGAAAAAGCAAAAAGTCTCGGGGTGAACCTGCCCAAAGGGCCGGGTCCAACAGTAAGTAAGTAGTAGTAAATGATCGAGTAAAGGAGGTAAATCCTCAGCACCAGTTGGGCCCAGAAACGCAGGATCAAATCTGCTGGATCAGGTTTTTCATATGTGTTCTCTCAGCCACCGTATCAACAGTTTTGCTTTAATTTCTGAGTAGGGTTACCTCAGCCTAGATGTATTTGCAAGAAGTGTTCCTGGGAAGCCAGATATTGATTTGTGTGTTCACTTGTGATCATTGGCCATTGCGCTCTGCTGACCCATTCGCCATATGAACCCATTTTTGATTAGCTAAATATAGATCAGAGGCAAGAGAGGTGAGACACCTTCCTGCTGCAGGTACTGCTCCTGGGAGTGCAGTGTTCTCTGCAAGCACCAGACACAAACCAACACTGTAGGCAAAAGAAAGCTTGCCGATCACAGTGCTGTTATAAATCTTTAAAGGGCACATATGAAGCTAAATGTTGGTGACATCTCTGTTGATGACAAGGAAGTCATGTAATAGCGGTGTTATCTAGTGCACGCATAGGATTGATCGCTGAGGGTGCTGTTGTCCCTTCAGGATTGCATGCCCCTCTATGCATCAGTGTGCAGCTAAGCTTTCAATGCAGTCGCTTATTGTACCTGTTTTGCCCAGACGGTAGTGTTCCAATGGTAAGTAGAATCCTTACCAAGGTATGCTCATCCTCCTTGGATTCTGCAATGAGGCTGCCGGCGGCTCACAAAGTGGGCCACCTGAAAAGAGCAGCCACCTTAGCGCCACATTAGGCACACGGCCACCACACTAGTTGAGGGCACGCCAGGGAGGAGTCCCCCAGCCCAGCACACCGGCCACATCACTTCCGGCGTGCAGAGGGTAGGGGCCGAGGTTTTTATAGCTGCACCTGCCCATCTGGCACCTTCTTTGGCTCTGGACAGCACCGATTGGATTGCCTCGGTGCAATTTGGCTCTTCAATTGGGCAGAGCAGCGTAGGTCAGTCACCGCTGCCTGCCCTTGGATCGCCTGGTAGTTAACCCACCACGTTGGCATACTTTTGTATGTAATAAACCTGCAGCAAAATTTTCCCAAGAAAATTGTGTTGTATGATTTATTTATTCCAATTGCATGCTAGGTTCTGCAAAGGTGGGGAGGGTTGCCTATATAGGCACTATGATCTGTCATAGACCTTGGGCTGTTCCCGTATGGTCCTCTGCGACTCCCTATGTTTTTGGCCCTGGGGCCGCTCCTCCTGGCTCTGTGCTTCTCCCCAGCTGGACCCTCGCCTGCTCCTCTGTACTACTTCATGTGTACCACTCTTGCTCCATTGACTCGTTTGACCTTCTTTCTAGGGGTGGTCAATTTTGTTATTGTTATTTTTTGATCTGCAGTGAACGGATGGGAATCATTGATCTTTTCAGCTTTTCTCCTTTTTGTTTCTTATCCCCTTGCCACAGATTAAAAGAAAAGAGGAACTCAGCACAGGTATATTTAATTCATCGAATTCGAGATATCTGAGAAATAAGGAATCCTGCAGTGAAGCGCTGACGGCGGCCGGCACGTGTAATATCCTTAATGAGCATTGAATTAACTTAACTATTACACCGCCCACATCCGACACTGTTTGAAACTAACTTTCCCAATGAAGTAGCCTGTGTTTGCTTATGCCAACTAGAGTACCCGAAGATCATGCCTCACAAGGGTTCCCCACTCGAGAAGATGCTTTCAAGGTAGTCAGTGGTCTGGAAAATACGATTAATCATAAAGGCAATTATGTAGCACACACCTAAACTTTGGTTGGCTTGGGTTTATGCTTATTTAAAAAAAAATGTTGCCTGCAAAACAATCCTAATTCTGTTCGCAGGTGAAAACGAGCAAAGAGAAGCACACAGGGCAAGGCGAAGGTAATGACGACTGGGAAACACAAAGATTGAAGACAAGCCCTATTCACAGTAACAGCGTGTTCCTGTTATCTTTATTTAAGCGCTAAGCGGCCTGAAAAGAGACCGGTGGAAAGGAAAGCAAATAAGAGGCCATGGAATAGGGGAGGGATGGAGGGACAGAGCGCGTGAGAGGGCAGGGAGGACGGTAAGGGAAACAAGCTCTCGGCATTGCTGTGGCGGGGGAGGGGGCGGGGGTGCGGCAGCCTCTAAAGTCTGATGCGAGGCACAGACAAATGGTGGTGTAACGTGGCAGGCGATGGCGTGCACGCGCATACTCACATGAACTGCACGGGATTCGCAAGTTTGGTAGAGTTTTTGAACTGCCTACTAACTCGCCTATCCCTGCGGGATAGAATTGTCGAGACCTAAAAAGTGGTCCTGGTAAGTCATCGCAGGGGTTCTGTTGCCTGGTTTCATTTAATTTCTTTTGCTACCACTGGTGACATCTTTGCTCCTGCCACTTTATTAAATGCCACCATTGCTTGTTTTTAGTTGGGATTGCAGCTGCTCTAAATCTGCTGCTTTGGGTCCCTGTCGGGTTGTTTGAGATGGAAGAGGCCGCGGCAGAGCGAGATACTCGCTGCAAATGCATTAATTCCTTGCGATGTGTGCCCAGCTGGTGTCGCGCTGGGTTCACAGCAAGGGCTGTCACAGGGATAGGAGGGGTTAAAGGAGCATAAGAAAGTGAAACATGCTCACAATTACGAAGATGTCTGCAGCAGCCACACGACCTCGCCGATCTATACGATCACTGCTTCCGGTATGGGGGCTGCCGGTGAATGATCCGCACTGGGCTCCATTTGCCGAGTGAGTTCAAGGGGAGGGGCCGAGGGAGGGACCCGGAGAGACACACAGGCACATTCACACAGTGGACCACGCTGAAGACTGCGGGCTTGTGCCTCCGAAAAGTCAGACGACTCCTGGTCCGGTCCACGCCAAGGACCGGACCAGGAGTCGTGAACATGGATGCATCCGGCCGGTTCCCCTTCCTCATACAGATGGACAAGTACAAATGTAGGAGACGGCCTGACCTCAGAGCCTACAGCAGCCTAGTAGTGGGGAGAGTAGGCATTGTGCAATGCGTCAGCACTTTTCGGGCACTGTGCAATGCGTCAGCACTTTTCGGGCACTGTGCAATGCGTCAGCACTTTTCGGGCACTGCAATGTTTCAGCACTTTTCAATCTATTTGTACTTTTAACACTGTGTGTGCATGATGATTTTTATTTGTGCGTCATTCAAAATAAACACAAATCATTGTAACACAATTGTACACCCAAGGGAAAACTGGGTGAGGTGTCTGTGTTCCTCGGCGCCAAGTGTAGTATACCTCTACTTCTCCAAATCATTTTGGGAACTCTAGTATATATGGATCTATGTTTTATTATTTGAATAGCGCTGAGCGAGGGAGGGGGAATGGTCTTTCGTAACGTCAACCGCTCTTTAAGCGGAAAGGTGAGTGAGTAGTACACGTCGAACCGACCCTTTGGTCTTGAATCATACTTCTCTGCGCTACATCTCTGTGGGCGCTACATCTCGTGCGGGTGTCGTGGTTTCAAGACTGGCTGGTGTTCAGGGAGCAGAGATGCTACAGCTGGATGGGGCTAGTGCAGATCCACTCTCTGTGCGCTAAACACTACCTTCTGCTGTTCATTGATGTTTAAATGTCTGACTTTTCGGAGGCACAAGCCCGCAGTCTTCTAAAAGAGGGGGGACTCAGAGTGCACTCTTCCGAGACTTAAGTTTTTAGCTGCAGGAGGTGAGAGGAGAAACAGGGTGTGTAGAGGAGGGAAGTCCCCAAAATAATAAATAGCTGGAGAGGATGGGGTGGGGGCGCGAGGCGGGCCATGCCCCCCTTGCGTGGGGTGGGGTGGGTGGAAAACAATTACCGCTGGTTACTTTTCCCTGACTGGGATGGGCAGTGTATAACTGTTCTCAAGGATTCCAGACACTGTTGGTGTATTTTGAAGTTTTATTGTTTTGGAAGCATGAACTATTAAACCGAGTGGGAGTGAGTGTTATACCTTTCCGTGGGTCTCACTGCCGAGAAGCATTAGCCCCCTGAGCTCTGACATGGACTTCTGAGGGTCCTCACGGGACATACTTCTCAGCGTTTTATAGAAGATCTTTTTAAAGCAGAATTAGTAGTTGCTAGTGTGAGTCACAAATACCAGTGGATCAAAACATGTCCCATTCCATCAATCCCGCTTGGTACACCATTATGTACACACGTCCTAAAAAGCGCTAAACATGACTGCCGGCAGGGCGCTACTGCTAAGTTAAAACCCCTGATATGGTACTCCCCAGTACTCAGCTTCTAGACAATTGGGCCCTCTTCCGCAGCTGTGAGGGGGCAGCTGAGTTCCTGCTTTTGATTTAGTTGCTCGCCGTGAAATGGATCCCCCCAAAAAAAGAAACGGCCACGAATGGTGCACGCGTGCGTGCCACTGCCAGCATCTGTCTTCAAATATGGCGGCCGAGTCTGGCCGCCATAATTGAAGACATATGGGCTTTGGTGCGCGTAACAGACACCAATAGGCCATAGGCGGATCTACGCAACCGCCTATGGCCTATTGCGTGTTCTGTTATAAAACAGCACGCATGCAAAGCCCAATCAAAATGGACCTTGAAATGCACATGTACTAGCTGTGTGGAATTTCAGGGTCCATTTTTGAAACACCAGTAAAAGGGCTTTTCGCTTGCGAGCCCTAAAAGCACACATTTCATTTGTATTGAAGTATGCTCAGAAAATATCACCGACCCCTACTTCCGACCTCTTTGAACCCCACCCTGCTGCTCCATCTATGAAAACTGCCCTGCATGCTGAACCCTGCACTGTTGTGGTCTCCACCTGTCTGTCAGCTGAACTCGTGTTAGAACTCAAGGGGCGGGGGTCATACGCCGGAAGCATCACTCAGCAACCAGACTGATACAGTAGTCATAAACCTGATTAACACTTCATTAGTCCATGTGTTTTTCCCTTCATAGAGATGAGTGAAGCTGATGTGCAGTTAACTGTTCAAGAAGGCTGTGTACACCGGTAACAAATATTTCAAAGACATATTGACTTCCACGTCAGAACTTCAGAACAGGGAGAAATTATAGTAAGAAGCACTGATAAAGCCAATAGATCTCGCCTCTGCGAGATCTATAGGCTTCGTCAATATTTTTTAGACATGTGGTACAGCAGCACGAGCTGCTGTACAACATGGCTTGAAGACAAGAAAAATAAAGTGTTGTAACGCACCCAGCATTGACCACTTATAAGTGTGCTTGTTAAGCCATGTTGTACAGCAGCCAGGGCGGCTGTGCAATATCGTAAAAAAAAGAAAATGCGGGGGGGGGGGGGGGGACACAACATGATGGATGCACAGGCAAGGAGGGTGAGGGCACCAACAGTGGCAGGGGGAAAAAGCAAAATAAAGGAGTTGAGGGGGAGGAGGGAAGGAGCACCAGGGCAGCAACACATAGAGGGGATGGGTGGGAGGGAAAAGAAGAAACTACCTCATCACAGTGCGAGGAGCCAGCAGATCGGCACTAATTAAGTGTAATCAATCTGTGCTTGGTCCAGGCGCCACAGAAAGGAATGGAAGTGTCACTTGGCCTGTGCTGGCCAGTTTGAGGGGCAGCAAAGAAGACTGACACTGACATAAAAAAATTGTAAATAATGGGCGGGCTACCAGCCCTTTATTGTAAACAATAACGTCTTTCAAGCAAGAACGCATGCACCACGGGGTGTCTCAAGCTCGACCTAAAACTGGAGCTAGGGCTTTCAATGGATCAAGATATTTTATAATGTTTTCTCAAATACGAAATCACAAATCTTGCCATCTTGAAATCTTCAACACCAAAGAAAGGCATACTGAAGAACATTTCTTTATTTATAGTTTGGCACATGGGATATGCTGTCGAAACATGGCGAATATCCTGTCCACAGTATTTCAAATACAAGGCTATAATGCATCTTCTGGCTTAACATATCTCCAGTGTTAGGTGGGTCTTGTACCTTGATGGCTTTAGGCTTCCTTTGGTGGGCAGTTTATCTTTTAGATAAGGACCAATATAAACAGCTTTGTGGGTTATGCAAGCTATTTTACATTTAATTCTAGCTTCCAGAGATATGTCTCTTAGGAATAGAGTAATATGATCTGATTTTTTTGGTTCCAGTGAAAAAGTAGGCTGCAGCAGAAGCAATCCCTGAGGGAACCAGTGGAGGATTTTTAAAGAACAGCAGTATTTACATTTCCTCCATGCATATGAGAGAGGGCCAGAGATTGAACCCATTGGCCAAAGTCTGACAGGGAAGTGGTGGGTTTGAGCTTTCTATGTAGGCGTAAATTAAATGAAGCATGTTTGTGTGTTGGAAGATATGCTCAGACATAGCAATGATCTTGGTAATGAAGACACCAAGGGAATTACCATTTGGATCCAGAGTTGTAGATATTCCAGGAAGAGATAAATTCCCAAGCCATGTTTGCATGAACAGCAGAGTCATTAGATTAGAAATTAATTTTCATATAACACACTTGCCATATGACATGCTAGGTATTTGTAACTTTCAATTTTAACATCACTCATGAGTCTGTTGAGCATGGCCCACAGATCCCTCCCCCAAGGCTCCCTCTAGTGAACCGTGCAACTGTGGACACAGCAGTGAAGCTCCCCACTGACTGTTTAGATGCAGTCGGATTGTACTATATTGCAACATTAATATAGTGCTTACTGCACCCTAACTGGGGCACTGAAGCACTTTTCTACATGGGCAGCATGCTACACAGTGCATTATCTGTAGTTGGTAGGGCGTTGTCTTTGTGTTTGATCCTTTGTGTCAAGTGTTTTCATGTTGTGCCGGAGGACCACCTAGGTGCTGTTTATTGTGTTATTGTTCGCAGTGCTTAGGAGTAGTGTGAGAGCTAGAAGTGTCGTTTATGGTTTTCATTAATCTGGCAGCTTTGAGCAGCTTTGCTGGTCCCTGTATGGTATTTCTTATGATCATAGTCCACTTAGCTGGTTACTGCACTGGACTGTCAGTTTTGAGAGATTTTGTTGAAAGTTTATGTTCTTGAGCAGGCATAGTTTGAAGGAAAAAATGGTGTAGAGATCTGCTGAGATGTTCTTTTTTCCCATCATCTGATATCTGATCGCCATTGTGAGATGTTAAGAAGTGGTCATAGTATATAGATTGTTGGGACCTTCACTGATGGACTAAATTAAATTCCCCCATTGGCATGCAACATGTGGCAAAATTATCATTCCAGGCTATCAGTGGTGGCCGGTACGGAACGGGGGTGGCGGGGAAAAAAATAAAGAAAAATTTAAATTCACTAACCTCAGCATATCTTTTCTCCCTCGTCGTCTCTCCTCTGTCCTCTCCGTCCTCTTCCTGGCTCCTGTGCAAACAAGAA
The DNA here is from genome assembly GCF_964261635.1 of Lissotriton helveticus. NCBI lineage: Eukaryota > Metazoa > Chordata > Amphibia > Caudata > Salamandridae > Lissotriton > Lissotriton helveticus. The sequence goes on along the minus strand of NC_136059.1, from coordinate 1,253,721,074 downwards.
GCAGGCACACAGTCTTCCCTAAGCCAATCACAACTCTGCAATGCAACATTGTGATTTATGACTGTTTGACCGAGCCAAGACGGCCGGCCAAACTGTAATTAGCACTTTAGAGTGCAGCAACCACTCCTTCTCCCCGACATCATGAGAGCCCAGCCCTGCCCCGTCCTGCCTAACCTGTCTGATACTAAAATATAATGATAATAAATTCTGTTATATCATTTTATTTTTCCCTTTACGCTGCTCCAAGAGAAGTGGGGCGGCGCTCCTCCACCTTAGCGGAGGAGCCGCCACTGCAGGTTCTATCTCAGGGTTGTAGCATGATGTAGTTATCTTGGAAATAGCCATGTATTCAACTCTATTCTAAAGTGTATATGTTCCTGAATGCATCAAAAGCCGGCTGTTAGGGAGTTCCAGTGCTTGACAGCTTGCTTATACTGAGAAATTGGTATTTCCTATGGATTCCTTATGATAAGGTAGTATGGTGATCCTTGGTGCAAGCCTCGAACACAGTGTTCTATTTTCTTTGTAAAGCTGGAATCTAACTTGTAATCCTTTTCCTTAGGCTGTTCTGTGTACAGTGCAGATCGCCTTCATCATTGCTCTTCTACCTATAGGTGCAGCAGCATTTTATAGCATCTAGCGCCAGGACACCCACGGGTAACAGACGCGCTCTATAGATTATTTAACATAACATAACATACCATTTTAGATGAGTTGCTTTTCTTGTGTACTGAAATTAGGAGTGCTAAAGAATATGTTTTTTTAAATATTGTTTATTGATTTTCGCAGGAGCATAACACTGCATCTTGACACTAGTGTGCCAACCCCTATACGTCATTGTAATAGCACATTGCAGGGTAACAATTCCCCCAAATCCCCCCACCCCCCTTGTGATGCTCCTGTCCTACTACAAACACATCTCTACCTTGTGCATTTGTCAAACATAGAAGCTATTGGTCTAGTCACTAGTCTCAGTGCCTGGGGTGTACTTGTTTCCAGGCTTCCAGAATGATCACTCCTCCTCTCTGCCATCCCCCTGATCATGACCACACTCCCGCACAATCCTACTTCCCCATCTCCCCTGGTTTCCACACTTGTGTCTGCCGGTTTGCGCAGTTTAGTCAGCATCAGCGCCCATGCAGCCAAGTCATTCCCCAATATCTCTTCCTTACTCACATGCTTCAACTCTGCCACTGCCCATTTGGACATATCTCGGAGCCAGTCAGTGTAGCTAGCGGGTAGCGCACCCATTCACCTTATAGCAATGTGCTGCTTTGCAAGCAGTAAGCCTAACATAATGAACTTTCGGCTAAGCTTTTTACTTGCTGTAGCCGGGTTCCGCCCCAACAACGCTGCCTGTGGAGTGACCGGTACCTCCCAACTAGCCGCCCAGTTTAGGTTCTCTAACACTTCTCTCCAAAAGGGGGATAACAATGAGCACTTCCACAAAATCTGCTGCAGGATCCCACATCGGGCACACTGGTCCAACCGGGTGGTGCATATGCTATGTAAGGTCTCGGGAGAGAGATACGCCTGGTGCATGTAATAATATTGTATTAATTTAAATCAAATCACGTGTTGGAGCTCACCATTCGTACTCCTACATAATCCCGGGTGGACAGGGTATCATCTAGGGCCCCCTCCATTTATTCACGTGCTTTGGGCGTTATCTTTGTTAAATCTTCCCTTAACGCACGTATATGTGTGATATCAGTCTACATCTGCCATTGCGAGTAGTGTTGTTAGTGCCTGTGAGGGTTCTTGCTCCTCTGGAAAGCATGTCCATATCTCTTGGGCTGTTACAGATACCTTAGTGTACTGTAAATACTGCCCTGTACCCAACACAAAAGATTCTATTACATCCTCCTAAGCAATGAATTTGCCTCCCAGATATGGATCTCCCCGGAGTTCACAACCTCTGTCTTTCCATTTCTGTACTGACATCACCTCTGTCTTTTACAAACGGCTTCAGTGCACATAATGGCACATGGTCTGTGACTGCCGGCCACCCCCTTACCGCCAGACCCACATAATAAATACGACATTACTAATCTAAGAGGGAAAAAGGCCTAAGGAAAAAGAGTTAATGCCACAGCAAAACACACACAGAAAACATATATATATTAACATTGCCTGTAAATGGGGAAAAAAGGCCTAAGGAAGAAAAACATTCATTCTTACGACATTGCATAGCATTACACCGTATACCTACCAGTGTCCTCACCAGAATTCTGCTACAAGGGGTTGGAGGGTGGGGAAAATTAAAGGCCCCACAGCGGGGCGAGGAGCGAGCCTGGGGAGCGCAGGCACAAAGAGGCCGCTTCCCGCCCTCCCCAGGCTCTTAAACCCCCCCAACATCGCGATCCCGCCCCCTCGACCCGGAAGCGCAAGACTGCTTCCGGGTCAACTGGCGGGATGCGCTATCCTACCAGGACTGGGGGGGGGGGGGCCCAGCCATGTGTGCGTGGGGGTCGAGCGGCCCCCCCTTTCCTCATGGTCTGTGACTGCCGGCCCCCCCCCCTTAACATGCATACTACAGTTACACACTTAGCAGACCAACAACAGAATTCTTTGGAAGGCAGGGGGTCTCGAGCTCGAGACCCCCTGGCCGTATTTATTAAAATATGAAACAAAATTAAAATTTAATAAATTAACATAATCTACATAATTATTAAATGCAAAATTCAGACATTAGATTTACATCCAGTTTAGACAGGTATGGTGGGCTAACCTTAACAAATGTCTAATACAGCGTGGTTCCTAACCGAATCTAACATCCTGATATCAATTTGCATTTTAATAATTTCTGGTCCTACGGCAAGGTCGCTAACCGGTGTCAGATCCTTTTACCCAGCTACGCTCTCACGTCCGAGATGCGCATGCGCAACAAGAGCCCGTTTACCCTCGTGCGCTCCGTGAACTCCATTTAACCATAACAGGAGGGCCCTTACACTTGCGCCCTTTGATGACGTCATAGTGTATGTGCGGGGTGGCTACCAGCCTGAGGAAAGCGTGACTCCCCTCCCCCGCACCCAAGCAAGCGGATATCCTGCCCCTGAAGTTCTGGGAGAGACCAATGGCCCCTCCCCCTGGGCGACCCCTTTCGTGAATGGGGCCGCCCCCACCTAAGGACCTTAAATTGCTGCTCACCGATTATGACCTTACAGCCACAGGCCAGCATAGTTGACCGACTATCTGGCCCCCCCCAACCGCCTACACTGAAAGGTCATATCTTCCTAATCAAAACCCTCTACCCCTGCTAGTTTGTTCCCTATCAATAGGGCATTCCCTGACTCTGTCAAATGGACCCCTAACCGGCAAGTAGAGACAACCCCTCCAACCATTGCCAACCATTTTTGTCAGCCGCTCACTGCTGGTCCCCTTCAAGTGAATCACCCCCCTGCTAATCTAAATTGTCCCTCTCGGATGCACCCCTGTGGAATATACTGCAATGAGGTGTTTGAAATAATTTCTCAATCCAAGTCATGATCCTCTTTACCGAGTGATTCTTCACCGAGTGATTCTGCGCACTAACAGAGTCCACCCCCCCTTTTTCTGCAGCCTGGGAAAAAACTGAAACCCCCTATGGTGCAGTCTGGGTTTTATATTTTGCTAGCCTGCTTGCTACTGCTATTATCCCTTTCCCCAGGACCCCCTTTGCCCAATTAAAACCCAATCGTTGCTACCTGCAAGTCAGATAATGACTGAGGGTGGTGGGGCGTGCCTATCGAGTACCTCTCTTTCCCCACTCTGGACGGACAGACCCCCTCTTTGGGGTCCCTGTAATTGCTGTGACCGGGGGTATCCTGGCACTAGACATATACACCCGACCTACGCGCCTACGTTGCTGCGCTCGATAAGACGTGGTTCTCTTGACGCGGACACCCATTGTCAGAGCAACTGAAAAATGCTACCCAGGTAACCACAGGCCCCCAAAAAAGGCTTCCACCGGCGTATCTTGAAGTGTGCTAACCACCCACCCCTGCCCACTCAGCTCTGGGAAATGTTAAGTGTATGTCTACTTCTTTACTATGAACGTCCCCCCTTCCCGACAAGTGGTGCTGAGGTGTTGCATAAGCCTATTACTCCTGGGTTTGCCCAGGCTAGCAATGCACACCCTTGTGCACTGCCACATCCCTCTCGTTGGCCCTACCAGTTGGTAACCTATGAATAAACCATGATGACCCAGGTGGCCCTGCGAGCACAGGCGCCGTTACTGTAGAAACACAATTTCCTGATAAGGCAACTACTGCCATTTTTATGTTAACATCCCGCTACATTACTGCGGCGAGCCAAATCTATGGTAACACACCAAAACAGTCAACCCAGTGTTGTCACCTCCGGCGTCCTTGATCGCTCGCCCATCAGATCCGATGTCCTTGCTTGCCATCATCTCCCTGACATACGCATCTCTTTGGCTGTCCACCTGTTGCAGTTGTTGCGGTGTGGAGCGCTTCACAGATATCCACCATGGACCCGGCCATACATAAATGGAAAAGACAAACACAAATGGTTAGTGTTTCAGGCTTCCCGGCGATACTGCAGTATACGTGCTTGTCTTACATTGCCCTCACATGCTCAGTTTTAGATAAGATTAGCGCCAGCTGCTTTCTCATTAAAACTTCCAACTGTAAGTGTTTAGCATAGCCTCAGTTTGTGTCCCATGTGGCGTGTTTGCATTAGTGTTACGGAGAGGATGCCCTGTAGAATCACCTTCATTGAAGAATAGTACCCAGTGTGAAGTGCAGTGACACAGCGCATGGGGTCCACAGTGAATACAATAGCGCCTTGATGACTCCTTAAGGATGATACACAGTGTGAAGCGCAGTGCCACAGTACATTCATTGTTATTAAAATTCTGCTGCAGACCAGGACATCACCTCCTATTCCTGGTTTTCTACCCACGTCTTCATGCATAGAATAAAAGTTTGCAAGGGACCGTCTGTTTGTCAGTGCAGCATCAAAGTCCTTACGCAAAGGATTAGCACACCATGCCCGGCTGTAAAATGGCACCAGAGTCTTTTTAAGGTCCCCACTTTGGCTGCTGGTAAATACCCCCCAGCCAACCTGACATGACCACAAGCATCCCCTGACATGTGTTTCACCCTCCTCAGAGAGATATAACCATGTCCACACCCGAGTGCACACCGGGTTTAAGTCTAAACAAAAACCCGTTCAGAAAGATACTGCTGCATAAATATACAAGAAAACCAAAGCAGAAGGCTCTGGAATGTTCTCAACAGGGGCCAGGGTGTGTCGGAATATCACCACCCCAAGAAAGAGGTCATTCGCGTGGAGAAGTTCCTACGCTTGTTGTAACTATCAGTTCGGTTGATGCCCTTGATAGTAATTCTAAACTGAGATGAACTTGTGGGATAAAAAGCTTTTCCTTCGCGTGGGTCCCCCTGTGTTGCTACCCTGGGTGTTCCTGGTGGCCCTAGCCGTTCTACAGGCTCTAGGCCGCGTCTGTATGCCAATCGTGGTTCTTATACCCCTTTCTTGATATCTGGTTTGGTACGCCCCTAGGGCTCAACCTATATTGCGCTAACTTTACCGTGTAGTAAATAAGTTTACTGACTGTATCATTTGCCTCTAGCCTCAAAAGGGACTAGAGGGATGTGTTTATAACAACTATATATATTCTATATATACCTGATGTGGTTCTCCTTTCATCTACACACTCATGAGATTGTAGACTGGTAACGCAGGCTCATTCAGGCCCTCCAAGACTTAGCCTGAAGGCTGCTCTACACAGCTACCACTAGGATAGCTTCCCAATAAGGTAGTCTTCAACCTACCATCAATAAGGGTCGTTTGGACTGGTGTAATGTGCCCTCTACAATAGTGGACAGCATATGCCAAGCCACCTTCTCACACTATGCTCACATACTTTCCCCCCCAAGAACAAATGACGTCACTCCCAAAAGCACCTCAATGGCTACCTGATCCGGCTAGATCAATGTTTAAGGCATTCTGCACCGTAGACCGAGCCTCTCAAAGAAAAAGGAGTGCCACTACAAAGTAATGCGGACAAAACATGGCTCTTCGCTCAGCGGTAGCCCCTCCGATTCTCAATTCAGGTTCCAAATAAGTAATCCACTGGAGGATTCACTTTCTTGGTCCAAGTGGCCAAACCTCGGAAGTCCTTGCCACCTAAGATTCGTTGTATTCCATAATGCATAACTCACTGCTGCTGCTGTTTCTAAAAGCCCATAAACTAACAATCCACAGCAGAACGTTATTCCCATATTGATGAGAAGGGGGGCCTAAATGACAGTCCCTACCCATAGGTCCGAATCGTAGCCTGCAGTCTGGGGCCCACAGAATACCGCTCGATGTCCACTGCATCATTATTTATGCGCCCGCACTTTGCTGATGGCAAAGTTGAATGGTAAACACATTTACAAATTGGAAACAAAACATCTGTGCCCACGATGCCCCCTTTTGAAAGCGTTTGCAATATGCCCGACTCTGATATACCTTCCTAGACCAGTCAAAGGCTATGACTTCCTTATAATTTGGGAACTCCGAGCCAGGCCTGTCTTTTTACCACAACAATTAGTCACTTCAAAGGCATATCGTGAAGTGTCTTCACAGGACGGGGAGAATTTATCTAATTAAGGAACCAATGCTCCAAAAAGGCAGGTCATTACACTCATTTGTTAATTCTTCGAGCCAAGATACAAAAAGAGAAGGGCAAACCATAGAGAGAATGACTCTTTACAGGATTTCCCTTCCCCTACAATGCTCACTTGGCATGACGTCATGCCACAACTCCTCCCCTAATGAGAAGTGAGAAGTGTGCGCACACGCACCTCGAAGTGCCTGCTGTCCCTGCAGTCTGGAAAAACCAGCGCACCTACGCCAGGGCACAAAAACAGAGCCCGATAGAGACCCGTCTCAACTGTCGGTGCTAAGACCCAGCCCGGCCCACTTAAAGCCCTGTTCACTGTTAATTTAATCAGAAAAGGAGTGTATATTTAACTAGTGGCCATATTGTGTTTAGGGCCAAGATGAACTTGCTTGATATATCCCACAGCACCTGCATTTTATGAGGCTAACACACCGAGGGCTATAATTAGATCACGCGCCTGAGGAAATGATTCTCATTGTGTCCTGCGCTCTCCTTCTATCATGAATGTTCAATACGATATTCTCCATTTTTACAACTGGCCTGGTTATACATTGCATTTGTACACGACAGTTGTAAGTGATGGATACACAACAATCTGCTCAAATTCTCACGTACCCAGGTCAATAAAAAATCCTGTAGTCATGCTGAATATACTTCCTGCCTAGTGCAACAGCAGAGCTGTAATGCCTCCCTGGCTGCCTACAATTTGTATGCCCCAGTCTGCGCATGAGATGCCCTCAGAGGCGCAGGAGTTGCGCCTCTGAGGGCATCCTTCGAGTTTCCCAAAAGACTCCTAGGCAGGTAGCCCAGTTAACGACTGACTGCAACCCCCCCTGATATGTTCTCAAATTAAAAACATTACAAAATTAAAGTAGACACCTATTCCTTAACAGTTAGGAAGAAAACCAAGAGTGGTGGTCGGCCGTTCCTTGCAGCCTACTACCCATGTGTTACTAGCCAATCACAGTTGTTCCCAAATAGCCATCTGCCTAGTTAATATTGACTAAGCAGGTTGTCTGCGTCCCTCTGAAACTAGACATTTCCCACCATTACCTATTCGTGCATAGGGCGCATTGCAAAATCAGAAAGAGGTTTCAAAAAAGCCGCTGCACAGTTATGCCACACATTTTGCACCCTGTCATTTTGTAGTGTGGGCCCAGGAGCGAGACCCACGGGAGCACTCCTAGTGGGAGTGGCCCCCACTTTACGTACCAGCTTCTCCAGAGTGCTGCAGCGCCATCAGACACGGTAGACTGACTAAGCATGGGCGTAAAATCCGTTCCGCTCGCGGATTTTGCGGATTTTCATCAAATTCGCAATCCGCGAACTCTCGTGAACTTGCCGAAAATTCGTAAATCCGTGCGAAGCGGATTTTTTGCTTGGTCGCACTTGCCAACTAGAATATTATACATTTTCGCGGGAGTAGACACTTGCGAACACGTAGATGCGGCAGGCAGCGACAATCTCGCAATTGCGAGATTGCAAAATTTGCAATTTCGCACAAGAAATCCACCAGCAGGCAGCATAAACTTTTAAAATTATGATTTTTATCAGAATAACTCCTCAGGTTAACATTTGCCTGCACCTTTTTTTTGCCAGGAGTCCATTTTGGGGGGGGGGGCGGGAGGAAGGAAGTGCCCCACAGTCTCCAACCTCCTATTCCTGTCCAGCAGGCTCCTCCCAGTGCTTTCTTCATGTGCTGGTCACTTTGATTTGGATCTTGACCTGGAAGGATTACTTTTTGTGGATGCTGCTGGATATTTGGATTTTTGCAAAACTGAAAGCACTCAGCAGGTGCAAAAGTTCAATCTTATCATTAGTAACCATTCCCTGTGCTTCCTGAGGGGCCCCTTCAGAGTTCAGTTGCCTACTTGCAACTATTCTATGACCCTGCTCTGACCCTCACAGCAGGCTCAGAGAATAGCTACAAGTATACAACAAAGGTCCTGTTAAAAAAATTACACTGCAACAGAAAGCAATTACAGATAAGGAAGCACCTGCCAGCCTGGAAGTTCAAATTCAGTGACACATTAATCAGCCCCCAATTCATTCATGTCAGTTGAAGCAGGGCAGGTGTGCTTTTCCCCCCATAATCTACAGTGATGAACTAGAGGGTGGCATGGGTGAGCCAGAGGGTGGCATGGGTGAGCTAGAGGGTGGCAGTGGTGAAACAGAGGGTGGCAGTGGTGAAACAGAGGGTGCTGTGATGAACCAGACGTAGAAACAACATGGTCGCGACCGTTGCTACCCGACAAGTAAGTTCGCGTTTGCGAACTGGTAAAAAACCCTCGCGAAATGGCAGAAACACTTGCGAACACAAAAAAAAAGGAATCCGCAAAATTCGCGAGAGTTCGCGGATTTTGCGGATTGCGAATCCGTAAATACGCAATTTCACGGATTGCCAATTCGCAAAATCCGCCCCCTCGACCCGGAAGCGCAAGACTGCTTCCGGGTCAACTGGCGGGACGCGTGGTCCAACCAGGACTGGGGAGGGGGGGCTGGGCCCAGCCATGTGTGAGTGGGGGCCGAGCGCCCCCCCCCTTTCCTTATGCCGTGCATACAGGGCACGCTATAGTACCCTCATGAACGCATGGTCCCACCACCGTCTCACATGACATACAAGAAATGGCATATCTGCCGGTACACGTGGGCCACACATAAGCAGCACAGGGAGTGCAAGGTTACCGTGAGAGCCCTTCAGGATACTCTTTTCCCAGTTGTCTGCTGTATCTAGCCAGTGGACTACATATTGTAAGTGAGCCGCAACATAGTAGAGTTCTACATTGGGGATCTCAATCCATGTCTGCTTAAGCATGGGTAACACTTTTCGTTTTCTCTTATTGGCCCATACTATGTCTATGATAAAACTATCTAGCTCTGCAAACTATCTCTGTGGAATCTTGTATAGCGTGCCCCCTTTCTCCACAACTTGCCAGAGGTAATTCCAGCTGACAGAATCGAACACTTTTTCAATACCCTGGAATGCCAGAGCATAGGTCCTCACACAAATGCGGTGCATGGAAAACATGGGACAGTCGTCTAAGGTTATATATATGGTGCTTCGCACTGATCAGTGTGGATTAATTTTAAAAGATGTGGGAGCAGCTGCACCACTAGTATACCACTACAGGCCTTATTTACCAGGCCCTTACGCCGCTGTTGCGTCACTTTTTGTGATGCTGCAGTGGCGTAAAAAGTGCACTATACTGCGCCATATTGACAAAGTGATGCATCTAGGCAGAGGCACACGATGCTGGCGTGCTGCCACCGTCCCTTGGACAGGCTCTTATCATCACTCTTCTAAAGAAAGATAGGGTTCTTGATGCCTGTGAATCTTATCGGCCTCTATCTTTGATCAACATTGACGCAAAAATACTGGCTAAGATTTTGGCCACGAGACTCCAACCAATAATGCTGTGCTTGGTCCTACCAGACCAATCGGGGTTTAAACCGGAGTGCTCCACTTCTCACAACTTACGGACCATTTTCACAATGATGCACATCCTTGACCCTAATTTGCACACTGCGGTGGTCATGCTTGACGCAGCCAAGGCGTTTGACTCTATAGAGTGGACCTACATGTTTCGCATCCTACAGCGTATGGGATCCACGCCATTGTTCCTGGGGTGGATCAGGATCTTATACACAGAATCTTCGGCCAGAATTCGAGTTGGGGGACTCACGTCTGATGCTTTCTCCATCAAACGGGGCACCCGCCAGGGCTGTCCCTTGTCGCCATTGCTCTTTGCCATCGCCATCAAGCCACTGGCGTGTGCAATACGGCAAAGACACAGAGAGACCGCCTTAAATTTCAATCACCGCCTGGTTGGCATCTCGCTCTACGCCGATGATATGGTTTTATTTTTGAGGGAACCTGTGTGATATCTGTCGCAGGTGCTGCGGTAGTATACCAGATTTGGACTAATCTCGGACCTTACCATCAATTGGGATATGTCAATCATTATCCCCCTGACAGCAGTCACTTCGGCACCTCCTCTGGCATACGCGTTAATATGGACATCAGACCCAGTCAAGTAGTTGGGAATCTGGGTCCACTGTGACCCCGAGACAGTGGTAAGGGAGAACTATGGACGGGCCTGCACCATTCTAGATCATCACATAGATATGTGGATAGCATTGCCGTTGTCCCTGTCGGAACATATTGCTATTATTAAAATGGTGGTGTTGCCCCGCTTCTTGTATCTCTTTTCTAACATCCCAATCAAACTGACACAGGGTTTTTTCACTACACTGCGTACCTCTCTACTTCGGCTGGTCTGGGGGGGCAAGCAGGCCCGAGTGTCACTCTAGACTATGCCTGGGTTTTTTTTTCGTGTGCCGGACCCATATATATACTATCTAAGTGCGCAGGCACAATATGCGTACTATTTGGTCAACACACATGACTTCATACCCCATGTGGTGGTTGAGGAAGAAGATGCTTCGCCGGTCCCTCTTCACAGCATTATCACTCATACACGGTGGGACACCCCAAAAACAGAAATAAACACGATCGACACTACGATAGCAGCATGGCGCGCCATTGGGCAGCTTGCGAACAAACTGCTGCTTTATGTCCCGGCGATGACAATAGAATGCCATGTGGCGCTCTCAGTCACGAATGCCATGCGTTTGCTCAAGGAGGCGGGACTGACCACCATGCAAGACTTATACTCGGTCGGCACCTTCCTAACCCCTGCTGATCTACAATACATTAATACTCCCACATTACTCTTTCGATTCGCCATACACTGGTTGCGGCATGCTATCAGAACGCACTACCCCACATACCCGGCTAAACCACCGACACTCTAATCCCTTCAACTGCTACTGACCACCCCCACACGAAAGAAGTTAATCACGAGGCTGTATAAGGTGATACGGGTTGGGAAAGTCAGTCAGCCAGACGGGAGCCTAGCAAGGTGGAATGCTGTGTTGGTCACGTCCCTGACGCCAAAATACTGGGAGCATGTGTGTAGTCTCACTAGCAAACTCTCCCCCAAAGGGAACCTCCGCATCATACATTTTAAATATCTACATCAGACATATCACACGCCCCTTCGCCTGTATAAATTCGGTTTGAGGGACGATAGCAGATGTAAACATTGTGGGCAGATGGAAGCTGATTTTATGCATCTCGCCTGGGAGCGAGTGGTGCAAACTGTACAAGAAATGTCTGGTTCAGATGTCCAGTGTACACCTCTGGTTTGCCTTCTGAGTTGTGTCCCTCATGTAAAAAGAGTCTTGGTGAAATTTGTGCGCATTGCCCTGCTTATGGCCACGAGAGGAGTTGCCATAACGTGGGACAGTACACAAATGCCAAGTGTTGCGAACTGGATCAGAGACATGGTCTATTGTAAAGAGACGCTGGAATTATATGCAGAGCAATTGCCGCTCTCCTCTAAGCCCAGGTACATTTGGGAGCCACTGCGCCAGTATCTGCAAAAACAAGCCAGCGTCGACACCCAGGGTGCGGCGGACTGAAATCCATGTATACAGTTGTTCCACTCAACTCTTAGAGCATTTATTGACGTAATCTGATTTGTGATATCTTCCTATGGTGGTGTTGATTGATCACGTATCGTATTAGGCTGTTCTGAAGCAACGGTATTTTGTAACAAAGTATTGATGTTTCTTATTTTTGAAATGTGAATAAAAATATTTTTTTTAAAAAGTGATGCATCTAGGCAAATGCATCACTTTGTAAATGCCTACTCTACATTATACATGTGACAGATATAATGTATGTAGGGTGAGCGTCCTGGCGCAGAAAGGGTTGTAGAAGTTTTGCAGTGAAATCTATGAGATATCACGGCGCCAATTCTATGGCTTCACTGTGTCAAATCCTTACACCTGGTTGAAGGAGACATAAGGGGTGACACAGGCCTTTTCACATGGGACTTGCCCCAATTAGAAATGACACATTGCTGGAGTTGCATTTGTTTTCAGACACACTCCAGCAATGCGCCATTTTTACGCCGACAGATACGTCAGGATTCCTGATGTATCTGTCAATCCTTGCAACATGGAGTGCCGTAGAGTAAATACGGTGCATCCATGGTGTTGCAAGGAGGATGCACAGAACAGTGTTGCATCGCTGTTTTACCACAACGATGCAACACTTTTCATAAATGTTGAGCTACATATTTATACATCTACGTTTAAAAGCATAAGTGGTCTATAGGACGATGCTTTAACCAGGCTCTTGACAGGTTTCGGCACCATACTATCATGGCCTCATGCATACTTTCAGGATATCGTCCCCTCTGAAGGGCCTCTCGATAAACCTCCAGCAATTTCTCAGTGACCACATTTGCATACTTTTGGTAAAATTTAGAAGGGAGACCGTCGCCTCGGGCCGATTTCGCAGTTCTTTGCCATTACAGTGCGCTAGAAGCTCCTCCTTCTTAATGCGCCCATCCACGGCTGCCCTATCCTCCTCCCCAAGCCTAGGGAGCTCTATCCTGCTAGGAAGGCAGCCCCTTGATATCCCGCTCCCTGTCTACGGTGAGCTCAAAATACCCCATTATTCGCAAGCTAGTATCTCATTCACGTCCTGAAGCACCATCACTGGATCATAGGGCTCCTGCTGTCTAGCATCGCCACTGTTCAATCTACCTCTGACAATATGCCATGTAGGTATGCTTCTCCAGCCTGCGCAAGTCATCTAATAAGTCCTTATGGTTTTGTTGCCATTTCCCGAACTTCTACGGTTGAGTAGGAAGTGCCCTTTCTAAGTTATTCAATAGGAACTCTTGTTGGGATGGGAAACTACGTTTACAACGTAGGCATTACAATGCATGCCATTACAACGTAGGAACCATTACAACACAAGCCTTTACAATGCAATTATGGTTGAGGTAAGTTGTATTTGTTTAAATTTTTTTAAAAAGATTATTTTGAGTATTGATTTAGTAAGATACATTTGTTATAATTTTTTATTAGCAAAAAAATAAATATTAAAGTACATGGTTTTCTAACATAGCCCTTTAGGTACAGGATATGTGGGATTTATGGGTTATGGGTGGAAATGTGTATTAATACTTGTATTAGTTTTAATACCGAGTATTAATTTTACTAGAGAATTGATTTAGATATGTTTATTATCTTTTTTTTAAATATCAAAATAAAAAAAAAGGTTAGTAATAAAAGCCTTTCGGCCCGGGATGTGAGGGATTTAGGGGTTATGGATGGGTAAGTGTATTAATTTTAACACCTGATTATTAATTTATGTGCAGAAAAAATTAAGATTTTAAAATAGGCTTAAAAAACATACTATATATGTGTGTTGTAATCCGAAACCTTTAGGCATAGGATGTTTGGGATTTAGGGGCTATGGGTGGGAAAGTGTATTGATACTCAGGTATTCATTTGAACACCTAAGTATTAATTTAATAACAGAATGAATTAAGATGTTAAAATAGGTTTTATGAGAAATATATTAGGTATGTGCTTGTAGCATAATACTTTAGGCACAGGATATAGGGGATTCAGAGGTTATGGGTGGGGAAGTGTATTAATACTCAGGTAGTAATTTTAATGCCTGACTATTATTATTATTTAATTAATACTTAATAATGTGAGGTAAAAACATTAAAAAATATTTAAACACAAGAATATAATTTAGAATAAATGTTATATTTAAAAAATAATAAATGAAGCACTATACACTTTTTTAAGTTTGATTTTTTAAATTAAGATTGCAAAACAAAAAATAGAATATAATATTAGTTAAAAATAAGAAATACATTTTTTAAAATTCAAGAATATTTTTTAATTAAAAGATATAAATGTACAATTAAAAAAAATATTTAATTTTGAACATTGTTAATATTTTTCAAAACATTAAAAACATATTTTTCCCATGCTTTTACATTGAATTCAATGATAATATTAGACTTGACGTATGTGGTGGAACGTCTGTTTCTACAGTTAGTAGAGCGTTGCGGTCAAGATCAGATGCAAGGGAGAGCTCTGCTCTGATAAGAACTTTTAATAATTTATATGTAGAGTTGTAGGTGGCTAAATTAATTTTTAAAGAGAGAGGAGGGAAGTAGTTATTTGGTGGTTAGTGTAAAACACGATGTTATGTAGGTTTTAACCCAGTTTTCCATCTTATGCAGGTACCTGTTTTAGGCCTATGTCGGGAGGATTGCAGTTATTGCAATTTAAGTTTAAAAAACGTATATCTTGAAAAAAGTGGTATACTTTTTGAAATTCATTTGTAATAAAAGCAATTTTTAAAATGTTTTACTTTTTTGGGAGACTTGTTTTTTTAATACTGCTCTGTGTTTTTTCGTAATAGCAGCCATGCGTTTAACGGACAGAAAAGGATTAATGGGAAGGGATGCAGGCCTTGCATAAGGGCGAAGAAGGATTGGTTCTTTTTTGGGACTTGATATTTTTTAATGGATTAATGCATTTTGGAACTTTGGAAAAGAAGATGGATTTGGAGATTTTTTTTATTGAAACGTGGATCGCAGTATGGATTTGTTTTGCTGTTATTTTGGTTCAAATTATCTTTTCAGGTTGTTTGTTCTAAATTTTGCTTTGGGAATGTGTTTTTTGTTGTAAAACACAGATTTTTAAACCAGAAAATACATTGTTGCTAATGGTGTTTACTCTAGTTTGTTGCTGCATTTTTGAATCGGCCATGTGGATTTTTGGAATTGGGAAGACATTTGGTGACAGGATGAATTGAAACATCAGCAAAAGTTGAAGAAGACGAAATCTGCAGGTAGGATTTCTGACATTCCTAATAAATTTTGAAAAAATAATTTAAAATAATGCCAATTCAATTGTTTAAGTAAAAACAGGCAAGTAAGTTAGAAGAAGGGATTAGTCTGTATTAGAAATGTAGTATGCGTGCAATATTTTCCAGGTAGTCAGAAGCCGCTGACAATGTAAATTGTTGCATTTGTACCAATAGTCGTACTGACATTTGATCACTTTTTTGGGATATACGTAGGTTCAGACTACATGTTAAAGATTGAGCTATTCTCATTTCTTGGTAACTTTGCTTCTTCTTCAAGGTTTCCAAAAAAATTATAGAAGTTTTTGTGGGTTTTACCAATAGATTTGTTGAAGGAGTTGTGCCATCCCTCAATGGCATTATTAATCTTTGTGCCACCCTCTAAGTAGGCCGTGTAATAGTGTAATAGTGTAATAGTTCCACCAGTCAATTGGGAACCATGGTTTCCTCCTGCGACCCGACCTGCTTAGATGGCCAATCCATGTGTCTTCAAAATAATTTAATAAGGGCCAGATTTTTTGTTGCTTCGATGTCAGTTTATTTAGTTGATATTGTAGTTCACTGTCTGGTATATAATCTTTACCTAAGGATGTTTTTTGTGTATTTTCCACCAATATGCCTGTGAAAAGTGGAAAAAAACATCCTTGAATTTGGGTTTCTGGGTATAATTTAGTAATGGTATTAATCATAGATATTTCAAAATCAATAATTTATTTAGAGTTTTAGTTTTTATCACTGACAAAAATGCACTCTAGGCGAAACTTGTTTATCAGGCAGTAAACTGTACACTAACGGAACAGTGGTATTGTTAATGTTGGCTTGAATAGTGTATATTTGGATGAAGGGAGGGGAGTGGATTTAAACATATCATCTATCATCCAAATAACACTATTCTCCAGTTTAGCAAGGTTACAGAGGGTGCTAAAAATTAGTATTCACTTTAGTATTAAAACAATTTTATTGGCAGAACACAAGGCAGGGCAAACAGGACAATGTCGTCTACAACCCAGCGGGCCGGCTAACATCTGGTCCGATCATGATGGCACGAAAAAGAAATGGAGGTGCAATCCCACTAGTAGTTAACACAGCATGTCGCCTACATCCCAAAAAGGGCTAGCCCTGTGCAAAAAAGGAGGGAAGTCAGCACACCACTCATACTGCGATTAGGTAGGTGTGAAGTCCAGTGTGCCATGAGTTTGGCAATGATAGTAGGCCAACAGCCTGCAATCGATATTGACTTAAGAGTATTCCGCTTTTATACAAAGGAAAAAGAACAACAAAAGAAAAGGGTCAACATCCCGTCCCTATAAGAACAGTGTATTGCGGAACTCCAGTAGGCTATGGGGATTTGGAATTCCGGCGATAAGCAACCTTACTGGGCGGTAGCAGTGACCTCGGGAATTAGTTTCAAGATTCGGAGATAACTAGGGCAAGTCAATTCCCGGAATTCAGTGGATAGGGATGGTCATGAAGGGGGCCCAAATCTTGGCATAGTCTGCCCTGTTCCCCAAGACCACCATTGAAAGTCTTTCCATCCCTAAAAGATACCAGAGTTGGTGCAACCAGTGCATGTGTTCCGGAACCTTGTCAGATTTCCACCCTGCCAATATCACCCGGTGGGCAGCATTCAACGCAAGTGGCATCTGCCTCCCCCTGGTAGATCGCAGGGGTAGGTCAGCACATTGGGTAGGCCCAGGAGAGTGTAAGCCGGGAGCCTGGGAATGAAGATGTTGAAAGCCTTATCAATATCATCTAATATTCTCTCCCAGTAACGCATGAGCTTTGGGCAATGCCACAACAGGTGGAGTAGGGTACCAGAGCTACCGCATCACCACCAACAAAGGCCGTCGCAGCGAGATTGCCACTTAGCTAGTCAGTCAGGGGTATAGTACCAATAGGACGCAATTTTAAAAGCTGTCTCAGCGTGACCCATGGAGTGTGCTGTGTGGTGAGACCTGTAGAAGACATCTTACTATTCCTTGTCAGACAATGTGCACCCCAGTTCCGCCTCCCATCGTTTCTGCCAAGCTGTACGGACTTTCGGGACGCTCATCGTGAGAAACGAATATATTTCAGAGATGAGTCTCTGATCATCCTTTTTACCAATGAGCCACTTCTCGAACGGCATCATCGTTCGAAGTGCTAGGAGGCGCATTGTGCCCCCGGAGACCAAGTGCTTCATTTGTGATTGTAGAATGAGATCCGCGCTGAGGAGATCATAATCTTCCTGCTGTTCCTTAAAGGGGATGAGACCCTGGATATTAAACAGATGCCCTAGGCTCTTGCAACCTCCCTCCATCACGCAGTGTGTTTATTGTCCATCCCAGGTGGGAAGGCGGGGTTCGAGAAAATTGGGGTCAGTGGTGAGGGAAACGTAGTCAAATTGGCCTGCTGAGAGACCCCATCCCATGTGAGCAATATGGGGTGAGTGACCAGCGAGGAGTATAGCCCAAGGCGCGTGCAGACCTCGGCAGCCAGGCGTCACGCCATATATGATGGCCCGCCATCGTCTGGTCCATGAAGACCCAGTATTTCTCTGTCATAGGACAGTTCCACTCCGTAAGGTATCGTAAGAGTGAAGCTTGGAAGTACCAGGTGTTGTTAGGGAAAGCGAGACCACCCTCCTTCTTGGGGCGTTGAAGCAGAGTTTTATGCAGCCAAGGTGAAATCGGACCCCACACAAATTGCTCCATCACAGTTTGAATGTGGCGCAGCGCATGACGTGAAGGCTCTAGGGGTAGTGTTTGAAACAAATACAGGGCCTGGGGCAATACATTCATTTTAACAGTGGACAACCTTCCAAACCACGTCAGGGGCAGGTGCCGCCAGCAAGCCAGGTCTGCCCGAATGCGAGATAAAAGGGTAATGTAATTCTCCTCCGCTGTTTTAGCGAGGCTTTTGTGGAGGACCAAACAAAGGTATGTGATACCATCCGACACCCAATCAAAGGCAAAGCAGGTCTGGAGAGCGTCACCATTTCTGGCCTGCAGTGAGGTTAAGTACCTGAGACTTTTGCATATTAATTTTAAAGTCACCTGGTTGAAAATCTGTAGATCGTCCACAATAGCCGGCAGGGAGGTCAAGGGGTGCACCACCGAGAAAATAACGTCATCTGCGTAGAGGCTAATAAGATGGTGATCTAACCCGAATGGGATACCTTGTGCCAAGGGGTTGTCCCAAAGCCGCTGAGCGAGGGGCTCCATTTAAAGGGCGAAGAGCCCCACCGCGAAGCCATCTGAGAGCAAGCCATTAACCCTAACAGCCACTATCGGAGCACTATAGATGCTCGATACCCACTTCCAAAACCGGAGCCCTAGCCCAAAACGCTCGAGAGTGGCGAAAAGATATGACCAGTGCTGGCGGTCGAAAGCCTTTTCTGCATCGACCGCTAGCAGCAGGGTTTCTTCTTTGGATCGTTGTACCTTATCAATTAAGTGGCAGATACGTTTGGTATTGTCCCCACATTGCCGCTCCGGGATGAAGCCCGACTGATCCACGTCAACCAACCCTGGCTTTCGAGAGTTCAGCATGTGCTAGAGAACAACTTTGCATCAATGTTCAACAGGTCGATAAGAACTACAAAGCTCTGGATCTTTCCCTGGTTTGGGGATAACCGAGATAGAAGCCTGTAACATAGAGGCTGTAAGGGACCCTGTATCAGCGAAAGAATTTAACAAACAAGTGAGTAGCGGGGCGCCTTTGGCGCAGAAGGTGTTATAAAAAAGAGCGCTAAAGCCATCCGGCCCAGAGGCCTTCAGGACCTTCAGCAGGGCAATAGCAGAGATCACTTCTTCAATACAAATAGGGGCTTCCAGGTTCTCGGCCTCAGGTCCTGGAAAGGGGGTAATTGCCACACTCTGAAGATATTCATTAGGATCAGTTATCATGGAAGAGTCCGCAGCATAGAGAGTTTGGTAGAACAAACGGAAGGTAGCCAGTATACCAGCATCGTCCGCAATCGCCTGTACGTCTTCGCCCCGTAGCGTTTTTACAGCCTGCGCCTCTCGCTGGCTGTGCAGTCAATGAGCCATCATGCGGCCTACCTTATTAGAGCTGATATAGTATTCGTGCTTCAATCGGACCACCGCATATGCAGCCCGATCGAGATCTAAATGCCGAAGCTGGAGTTGCTCTTTTTCCAGCTGCCGCCAAATTCTGGGAGCACCAGTACGTTTGTGAATAGCTTCCAATTCTCTAACGGTCGCCTCAAGTTCCGCACGCTTGGACTGCCTGATCTTGTTCTCATAGGATGCCTTGGCAATTAGAGCCCCTCTCGCAACCATCTTGAGTGCTTCCCACACCCAGGATAGCGGCGTAGAGCCCAGATCGTTAGTCGCTACGTAGTCGGTTAGGCAACGCCTAATGTCGTTCACCACTGCCGGGGACCGGAGTAGTGAGTCTCGTAAACGCCTGTGTGAGGTGGGGGAAGACTGCGCAGAAGGAAGACGCAGAGTCAAAGTGATGTGTGTGTGATCTGACAGGGAGCGTGCCTCAATAGTGGAGTCTGTGACGCAAGCCCAGGTGGCTGGGGTAACAAAGAAATGATCCAGGCGGGCATAAGTCTTATGGGCTGCCGAATAATAAGAAAAGCCCGCTCATCAGGGTGCAAACAGTGCCAGTCATCTCTAATACCTACGTTGTGCAGCCAGTCGCCTCCTCCCGCCAACAGGGCTCCTGCACCCCTTGTCCGTGAACCAGAACGGTCACACCCTGCATCCCTCACTAAGTTGAGGTCACCCCCAATTACCACCATGGGATCGGGTGTGTGCAGCATGTCAGTGCAGGCATCCAGCAGAAACCTCTTTGGTCAATCGTTGGGGGATCAAATGGAGGCTACAGTGCAGGAAGAAGACCCTATTCGGAAGGGCAGCACTAATAGGCGTCCCCTAGTCTGAGCAACAGGACCCACCACCGATCCCCTAAAGCGTTTGGAGAACAGAATCGCCACCCCACCCCGCTTACTGTTCCCAGAGGACCAAAACTGGAGGGGGAAGCGTCTATGGCGCATGCGGTGTGTGTCACTATGGAGCAAATGGGTTTCATTTTTTTTTTTTTAAATGTTTTTATTGTGGTGTTGACAGGAAAACATGATATAATCGCATCCATATACCTGCAGGCAACAGGAGAAGAGCAGTAATCTGTGTGAGTTGGTGAACACAGCCATTCAGTCCACAACCCTGAGGTCGGACGGCATTCCAGGATAATAAACCACAGTAAGAGCAAGTTAATACCCGCAGTGGACACTGATAGACTAGACGCACCACCTTTTTCTTTGAACAATAACAATAACCAAATACAGGAGTCCAGCAGAGAGAAGTCAAAATAGTATACGTCCCAGCTTGAGCGTCCAGCCTCGACCAGCAGTGCCGCGGCGCCCGAGGCCCCTGTCGGTGTAACATATATGGACAGGAATAACACAGGATTCACAGTAAACATTAATAGATTACAATGGAACAAATCCCATACCCTCCAGCTTATACACCCCACCCGGATCCCTACGGGGCATCGCCAGTTCCGCCGTTGGAGAGACACAGAGCTCGTCATGGTATGAGTTCCAGTGTCCCCACTTCTTGTCCCATATCTTGGGGCAGCCCCTTATTTTATACACAGTTTTTTCTGCTATCATGCATTGGTCCATAGCAGCCACCCACCCCACCACCAAAGGCCTGTCAGGAGAGCCCCAACCCATCGCCACAGAGCGTTTGAGCAACAAAAACCCCAGCGCCGCCCACTGCAACTCTGAGGCGGTGAGGTCGTTTGGCCCCCACATGTTGAGGATACATTCTCTAGGCGATGTAGGGAGCGGTTTGCCCAGGGAACTGCTCATTTTGCGTATCGCAGCCGCCCAGAACCGCTGTATCACAGGGCAGTCCCACAGGATGTGGTAGAAGGTCCCAGGGAGCCCACAACCACGCAGGCACAGTGCGTCAGGTCGTCGACCGATCCTGGCCAGGGTAAGGGCGGACATGTACGCTCTGTGCAACACTTTCAATTGGATCAAACGAAACCTATGACAGATAGCCGATTCCCTCGGAGACATTAATGCAGCCCACCAGTCCTCGTCATCCATGGGACCCAGGTCTATCTCCCACTTGGCCCGCAGTGACAGGAAGGGGTCAGGTAGGTTATTACAGAGCTTGCGGTAGGTAAAGGAAATTGCCTTTTCAGGCAGAGGCTCTAACAACAGCCTGTCTTCCAGAGGGGAGGTGTCAGGAATAGATGCAAAGTCAGGAAAGGCGATCCGAAGAGCATGTGTGATTTGTAGGTATCTAAAGAATTCAGTGGGTGCCAGGGCGTACTTAACTTGTAGGTCACTAAAGGACAGCAATTTACCCTTGTGTGTATAAGGTCTCCAACCTCGGAAATCCCGATCGCGTCCCACCTATCAAAGCCCCGGGAAAAACAAAGGGAACCCAGGCATTGTGCGGACCACAGAGGCGACGCCTTGGTAAGTCTGTCGGCCCACCCCAACCGTCTATTGGCTCTGTGCCAGATATCTACCGTATGCGACATAGGCCCAATGTATCTAAATTTAGTGAATTTGCTATAAAGGGCCCCCAGATAGCCTTCACGACCCGTTTGGTCTTTATCCAATAGGAAGGCCGGATTCAGAGGTGAACCGTGTATCCAGCGGTTGATCACCACAAGCTGGGAGGCCCAATAATAAAGACGGAGGTTAGGGAGGGCTATTCCGCCATCGTACCAGCCCTGAAACAGCTTACAGAGGGCTATCTGAGCCGCGCCACCGTCCCAGAGCAGGGTTCTGAGTTCGCCTTCTACCGCCCTAAAATAGGAGTCTGGAACGGGGAAAGGGCAATTTTGTAGGACATATAGGAAGCGTGGAAGCGCTAACATTTTAAACAACGCTGTGTGGCCCGGTAGAGAAAGCGGGAGTGATCGCCAATGGGCAACGTCACTACGGAGTCTACGGAGTGGGCCTAGCAAGTTGCAATCGTAGAACACCGTGTGATCGGGAGTGATGAAAATGCCAAGATAAGTAAAACCATCCGTATCTAACGTGATCGTGAACCCCCTGGGCAGGCGTGGGGGCAGGCCGTGTAACATGTACAGCACTGATTTGGTCCAGTTTATAGCGTAGCCCGAGTATTTCCCGAAGTTAGTGAGAACGTGGAACAGGCTGTTGATGGAGGACTGTGGGGACGACACATATATCAGGATATCGTCGGCGTAGAGAGAGATCTTGTCTGTAGAGTCATCACTCCACTTCAGTCCTCTGATGGAAGCGTTGGTGCGAACCCAGTGAGCCAGAGGCTCCAGGGTGAGGGCAAACAGCAAGGGGGAAAGGGGACATCCCTGCCTGGTGCCCCGATGGAGCGGAAATCTCCGAGACGTGAAATTATTAACCCTGACTTGGCCAAGGATATCCGTATACAAAAGACGCACCCATCCAATAAAATTGGGTCCGAAACCAAAGCGGCGAAGAACCTCAAACAGGTACGGCCATTCGATCGAGTCGAATGCCATTGCTGCGTCGAGGGATAATATAGCGGCATCGTGAGTCAAGGTGGATTGACGACTCAACACGTTTTGCACCCTGCGAAGATTCAGCGCCGTGTTTCGGCCCGGGAGAAAACCGGACTGATCGGCGTGTATCAGGGAGGGTAGCACCAGAAGAAGACGAGTCGCTAGCAGCTTAGCCAAGACTTTGGCCCCAGCGCTGATCAGGGAGATCGGACGATAGGAGCTGCAAGCAGTGGGAGGCTTGGTCGGTTTCAGAATGACCGCAATTGAGGCCAGTCTTTGGTCGAGGGGGAGCACCCCGAGTTCTAGGCTCTCCGTAAACATGTTGAGGAGGTGGGGAATAACGTCAGGAACCATTCTTTTCAGGAACTCAACAGGGACACCGTCGGGGCCCATGGCCTTGCCGGAATTCACCGCAAAGAGCGCTGTGGTAAGCTCGTCCGAGGTGAGGTCAGAATCGAGGGCAAGCCGGTCGGAGTCCGAGATGGTCGGGAGACGCATCTCCTCCAACAGTTGTCTGGATTCGGCTGCCGAATAGACATTGCAAGCTGTATAAACCTGTTCAAGGTGATCGGCAAACGTGTCCGCAATGTCTTGTGGATCCGTCGCCACTGACCCATCATTTTTAGCTATGGACGATATCCATCGGGATCCCTGATCCCTACGCTCCAACCAAGCGAGCATCTTGCCTGCACTGTCCCCAAGTTCATAGACCCGATGCCGCGTGTGGAGCAGCCTCGCCTGTGCTGCCTCTTGGGCCCATGCCTTATAGATCAGTTGTTGGGCATGGAGGCGAGAAGCAGTGGACTCCGAGGGTGCAGCATTATGGGACACCTCGAGGTCAATGAGGTCAGATTCCGCCTGTGTGATTTGCTCGGCGTGTTTACGCAGATGACCCGTCTTGAGGGCGAGAACTTCACCCTTCATAACCGCTATGTAGGCCTCCCAGAGTGTGACAGCTGAGTCTACCGAGCCGATGTTTTCCGCAAAAAATAGTTCCGTGCGCTCCTGCAGCGCCTCCCTAATATCAGGGATCCGCAAGAGCCAGGGATTAATGACGATAGGCCCTCGCGCTACCTGGCAATTGTAAGTGAGGTCGACCACAAGTGGAGAATGGTCGGAGATCCCACGAGGGAGGCCCCTCGGACGGACAAAGCAACCAAAGCCTACAGTGGGGCAAAAGAAATAATCAATTCTGGACATGCTGTTGTGTGCGTTAGAGTAATGCGTGAAATACTGTGTGTCTGGAAAATGGAGGCGCCAGATGTCGCTTAATCCCATACTATACACAAAAGAGGGTAATAATAGGGAAATATTTATTGACCTAGCATTGCTGCGATCCCTACATGTAATACAAAAACTTTACACAGACAATGGGTCAGAGTTACTAGAAGCTAACTAATAAACTGTACATTGATTGGGATACAATCTAGGAATCCATGGTATTCGTAGTGAAAAAAGTGTATTCCCATCAGATACCCATCCTGTTCCGCCCTACATCATTTGGGATCCTTCACCCGAAGGAAGTGGAAACTTGTCCACGGTAGATTAGGTAGATTGTAGCCCAATCTTTTATGAGGATACTAAAATATGATGGTGGGAAAATGGTATCAGGTGGTAAATGACTAGCAGTGCAAAGAAAATGTGTCAAGTTCAAAGGAACTGTGTGAAATAAGTTAATATTGGGTTGTGGGAGTGAAAAAAAAATGTGTATCTGTGTGCCTTGGTTCCACATGCTCACATGAGCAACTGGATCATCTCCATGGGCGATCTCAGGTGATATGAATTTTATTTAAAAATCATTGTTGTTTAGCACATAAGCAGTAGCATTTATTAACAAGGTCCTGAAGAAGCAGACAGGGATCATTTGACCCTATTACACTGCAGAAACATGTCGACCTCTTAACATCTAAGTAGTCATTTGTTACACTACTTTGCACTGTTTTTATTTCCTTGGGTGTGGGTAGGATCCCATTAAAAGCTTAATCCCATAGCCTGGGCAAAATCAGACAATTCTGAGCCCCGACGGTGCGAACCTCTCTTGGGCTTACGGTCCAGATCGTCACACATTGTGGCATTAAAATCCCCACAGATCACGAGTGTACCCGGGGAGAGGCCTAACAATTGAACTCCAAGGTCCTTAAGGGATTCCCGTACTAAGGTTGGCGGGAGGTACACGGATATGATATTCAAGGGACGCCCATCTCAGGCCGCTTTCAACCACTGCAAAGCGACCCAGAGGGTCGGCCCAGCAGCGCGAGTGGGTGAGTGCAAGAGATTTTTTAACTAAAATCCCGGTGCCTCGGGACCCAGAGGTAAACCCAGCGTGGACCAGAAGCCTATATCCTCCTTTCTGCAACGCTTGACAGGTGTTACCAACCAGGTGGGTCTCCTGCAACAAAACTATGTCAGGGGAATGACGCCTAAGAAATTGAGCAACCACACTCCTTTTTATCTTGTGACCTAAACCATTGACGTTCCAAGTGAGGATTGTAAGGGATCTAGAGAGTAATTGAGTCATAGCAGTAAGGAGGGGGAACCAAATATGCGGATCGACCAGGAAGGGACCGCTTGTATTGACCACGTCTCGTGGTCATTCGTAGCATGGGACGGGCAAGGACACACCACCCCCGGACGCCAGATAGCAGCCAGGACAGCAGGCCCGGCATCCTTGGACCCCGGGCATGCAGGAGGGCAAAGCTAAGGACGACTCTGCTGGGAGCACCTGAGAAAATGAATAAGACTAAATGACCGTTGGAGACCCTGCTAAGGACAAAAGTTAACCAAATAACAACAACAATACATTGCCAACCCACCCCACCCTCCACCCCTTCCCACCCTGCTTCCCTGCCCGCGGATTCTAAACTATCCACACCCCAACTAGGCAGAGTGCCTGTCGCCCTCCCACTCAGAATTGGGGTACGAGAAAGCCGCTAATGCCGCTTGCCCAACTAATACGCATCATAAATGTAATATACTTGTATGACCATATCATGAAACTCCTGCAACATTCACATAATAGAAAAGTTACTTGTCAGTCGGATGGTGCGGCCCGACCACGGCCGAAGGAGACCAGTTCCAGAGTCCGAGGCCAGTTAAAAATGGGGTAGAAGCACGGTGCCTCAGGTAGTCACTGCAGTCCCGAGGCCACCTCACAGTAGAGGCCAGAATGTTTCTGCCGAGATTTCGCCTCAGCAACTTAGCATCATTCCACGCCATCAAGAGGTCCGGCGAAGAGATCCTGACTCTCAGGCGGGTGGTCCTCTAAGGAGAGTGAGTTTGGTGTAGAACGATTCCGAGGGGAACCCCCAACTCTACACCAGCCCTCCAGCCAGTCGCATACCTCCTCCGGCGAAAGAAAGAACATTGTTTTCCCATCCAGTTCGACACGTAGTTTCGCCGGGAAGAGCACGGAGTATTTGACTCCTCTGTCTCGCAGCACCTTCTTGACCTCCACAAAACTGCAGCGCCTCGCCTGTACCTTGACCGTGAAGTCCGGGAACATAGTGATGTGGGCGTTTTCGAGAAGAAGAGGTAGGCCGGACCTGGCCGTCTGTAGTATAGCGTCGCGGTCCCTGAAGTTGAAGACCCTCGCAATAATGGGGCGGGGGGGGCCCGGCTTCGGCTTGCCCCCTGGGACCCTGTGTGCTCTTTCAAAGGAAAAATAGTTTGAAAGCTGTTTCGGTTTAAGGTGCTGCGTAACCAGGGACTCCACGAAGAGGTCAGCCGAGGGCTCCTCCATTCTCTCCGGAACCCCTAGGATGCGGATGTTGTTCCGTCTCGCCCTCCCTTCATAGTTGTCCAGCTGTTCACTCATCTGTGTCTGCTGCTTCTGAAGCTGGGCGACCTGCTGTTGAAGTGTAGAAGTATCATCAATTAAACCCGCCGTCTTGACTTCAACATCTTTAACTTTAGTGTCCATTTTCCGCATGTCGGCTCGGAGGAGGGTCACTTCAATGTTCACGGAGTCAATTCGGGCTTCAAGAGAGGAGCGGACTCCAGCAATGGCCTCCATCACGTCCTCAAGAGTGAGTGTCTTCGCCCCTTGTGAAGGGGACGCGAGCTCCGGGTCTCCCGGGGGGGGGCAGCATCTTTAACGTCCCCTCTGGCTCCCCAGGAGTTCTTGTTGATCTGTCTCTGGGTTTGGGGCCACGACCCCTTGCCGGACGCCATCGCTGCCGGCCGGTGGGTTCCCAGGTTAGCCGGAACAAAACGAGATCGAGCACAAGGAGGTAGGCCGGAGCGTTCCCACGGCGATGGAGCGTGGTAGGAGCTGGTTTCAAAACACCCTCGGGCCGTCCGTCGCAAAACCAAGGGGGTAGAATGCTTCAGCGTCGCGAGGGCCGGGCGCATCGTACAAAGCAACAGCAGTACAGCCAGAGGGCACACAGGATAATTCTGGGGCAAAGCAGGGAGGCAGCAGACCCCCGCCGCGTAGCGGCACACCTGCGCACATCCGATCTCCTAAGCTGCTCTGAGTCCAGGAAGGAGGCCGGCCCCTAAGTGGCGGATGGAGGTGCCAGGCGTCAGGGCAAAAAAGGGCACAGCAACCAGGGGTGCCGTCGTCGGGGTAGGCGGTGCGCACCCCGCAGCCAGGCCTTCAGGACACACCCAGGATAGCAGCCCCCTATCTCGGCCGCCGGTGAACTCCACAGAGACAGGCCAGTCCCATTCAATAGGTCCGGAGCAGGGCCAGCAAGGGCAGGAACTCACCAGGGCCCTCGGAACAAAGCCCTCGCAGCGCAATGGAGGCACTGCTCAAGGATCAGAGGCGGGGGGCCACACGCCCTCGCAGGTCTCCAGGACAGCGGTCCGGGGGGGTCCCTCAACAATATTGTCCAAAGCTGGGGGAGGGGGCCTCCCAAGATGCGGCCCAGCGTAGAAGCTGTCCCGCCGTCCTCCGCCACCCGGGTCTCGAGTGGCCGCAGGGCGCGAAGCAAAGGTCCCTCCCTCCTCAACAGGGTGGGGGGAGGGTCCGGCAGGCGGCAAAGCAGCAGAACGGGGCCGACCAACAGGACGCGGGCAGAACTAAGCTCCGCGATCGGTAGGCCCCAAAGCCAGGGCGTCGCGTAGTCGGCCTCCCGGTCCAGGAAAGACGCCCGCAGCACTTCCACCCGCAGGTCGGAGGCAGCCCCAGGGACAGTTCAGGGGGCCCACCCCGCCTCCGGCGGGCAGAGAATCGTACCGGCGGGCAGGAGGGAGTCAGCACGGGTCCCGATGCGGGCTGGGCAGGTCCGATGCCGGTCAGAACGCCGGCTGGAATTACAATGCAGCCGCCATCTTGCAGAGCCCCGGTGACCTTCAAAACTGCAGTCACACAGCCGCCACGGAGCCCGGACGGGGCAGGCACCTCGCCGAGGCAGGCACAGTCGTTACCCAGCGGGGTCCCTGAAGTTGGAGAGGGATCCCCGGTCAGCAAGCGGATCGCTGTGGCGAAATGTCGGGCAAGGGTCGGGAGTCGCATTAGCAAGCGACCATTCCCGCCGGCTGTCGGCCACGCCCCCCCGCAAATGGGTTTCTTGAAGAAGACAAATATCACCCCCCAGAGTGCTCAACCAAGGAAAGGGCTTCCTTTTCTTTAGTAGGGTTATTAAGACCCCTGGCGTTAAAGCTAACTACCTTGAGTTCCATTCAGAAAAGGACGGACCAATTGGGGCCAACATGGGCCCTCGGCTGACACAGTGGAGGCCTAGTATGAAGAGGGGCTCCGAAGAGGAGGAAGTCAGATATTACCTGACAAGAATATGTGCAAAGGAAAAAAGGTTCTCTGGGGAGAGAACCCTCCCTAGCCCAAAAAAACCAACCCCAAAAACAACACAACAGAAATCATTGCAAGCAAGTGAGGACCAGCCCGAGGTAACTCTGCATGGAAACTAACTGATGAGCTACCTAGCAGTGCGGGAAGGATAAAAGTCAGTCGGAATGACATTGTTCGGAGACAGTGTGTCCACTCAGGTCCATGAGAGCCAAGGTGCAGCGGCCCTCCAGCCCAGCCGCGAGACGGATCCCAGAAGCGATCTGGACAATAGCTTCAAGCGGGAGATGAATGAGCAGGGCGGCCGGTCAGTGAAGCCAGAACATCATCACTTTCTTTCGCCATCGCTGCCGCATCCTGCCTTTGGGACGGGGAGGATTTGCCCACTACCTGCCAGCGACCAGATCTGGAGCCACTGGCGACGGCTGCAGCTTTCTGTCAGGACGAGTCAGGAGGAAGAAGGCCTAGGAGGTTGGAGCCCTCCCGCAGCGATCGCAGTTGGCGCAATCTGCCCTCATATTTGAAGATGATACGAAAGGGGTGCCCCCCAAGCATAGGGGATCCCCTTCTCTCTCATGTGTTGGGTGATCAGTCAGAATTCTCTACGCTTAAGCGGGGTAACAGCGGACAAGTCTTGAAAGAGCAGTGGGGAATGTCCTCGGAACTGCAGTGGATGTTTATTTTTAAGTTTATGTTTATAGGATTTGTAAAGTGCGTGACTACCCTCGGGCATCTCAGAGCTAATAGAGCAGTTTAGCGAGAGTGGGTAACTAGTCATGTGGGAAAAGCCAGATCTTGAGTTTTTTCGTGAACTGTGCTTCTTCTTGGGTGGATCGAATGTCAGGGTCTTGGCTGTTCCAAAGCTTAGGTATCAGATGGGAAAAAGATCTTCCACACCATCTGGCTCTTTTTGTTACGGTGCTCTTCATAAGAAACTTTGAACTCGACCTGAGCTGTCGTTGGGGTGTGTAGTGAGTGACCAGGTTTTGAATGAGAGCCAGACCTCTTCCGTGCATGGCATGATAGGCCAGATTGAGGGGTTTAAATTTGATTCTGGCTTGAACCGGAAGCCAGTGTAGTTCCTTCAGTCTTGATTTAATTGATTGCCGTCTGGGTACATTCAATAGTAGCCGTGCTGCTGCGTTTTGATCAACTTGAAGACTGTTGATTACATATTTCAGGGAACCCAAAAAGAGGGAGTTGCCATAGTCCAGCCTTGAGACCACCAGGGCCTGAACCACTGTTCTCCTTCCGTCTTCTGGAAGTAGGGGCATAATCTTCCTAAGCAGACGTAATATCCCAAAGCAGGTGCCAGATAGCTTTTTGGCCTGTGTCTCCATTGTGAGATTTTGATCTAGCCACATGCCGAGGTTTTTTTATGGCAGGTTTGGGTGAAGGCGCTGATCCCCAACTGATAGGCCATGGAATATCCACGTGGGGGTTAAGGTTGTTACCCAGAATCATTAGTTCTGTTTTGTCGCCGTTTAACTTAAGTTTACAGTCTGCCATCCAAGATCTGATTTTCTCGAGGCAGGGAACAAGCTGTTGATGATCAGAGTTAAGGGTGTCTGAGATTGAAAAAACTAATTGTGTATCATCCGCGTATGACACGACGGAGATACCAAATTCTTAAATGATGAGGGCTAATGGACTGAGGTAAATATTAAAAAGGGTAGGGCTCAGGGACGTGCCCTGAGGCACTCCCCAGGGTGCTGGGAAGGGGTCTGACTTGAACCCAGCCATCACACATTGGAAGGACCTGTCACTCAAGAAGGAGGCCACCCATTCTTTAGCTGTTCCGCTAATGCCCACCTTTTCCAGTCTCTGGATCAGTACTGTGTGGTCTACCGTATCGAATGCGGCGCTCAAATCAAGGAGCACCACAGCAGCCATTTTTCCTAGATCTAGGTTGGCTTTGAGCTTTTCAGTGACCTCTAACAGTGCTGACTCGGTACTATGCTTTAGTCCGAACCCCATCTGTGTCTGATGGATGACATTGTTGTTCTCGAGAAAGGTGGAGATTGCGGCATGGCTTTTTCAGCAGGGGTTTGATAATGGCGTGTTTCCATTCCTTTGGAACCACGCCAATCTCAAATGAAAGATTGATGAGATTCCCCAGTTGAGTATTAACAAGTTCCCCTCCTTGGGCGTGAATGTTGTGAGGGGCTGGGTCTGAAGGAGAGCCTGATTTGATTTTTCTTAGTAGTACGGATATCTGATCCGGCTTTATGGGAGGGATGGTCATGAGGGCTGGTCTGTCCAACGGTACTTTGGTCTGAGATTCAGGTGGTGGAGGGGAGATGTTTCCTATGGGCCATGGGGGTTTGGATTGGAAAGAAGAAGGTTGCCAACCCATTGCACCTCTCTTTGGAGTGTTCTGGGCTATTGGGCTCTTGAACTGAGGTAGTGAGGGTTTTACAATCTTAAAGAGCTCCCTCGGAGAGTTAGAGGATTTGGCAATTCTTTCTTCATAGAAGACGGCCTGTGCTTTCTGGACGCTTATTTGATAGCGTTGAATGGCAACTCTGTAGGGTATTTTTAGTTCAGGATCATATGACTTCCTCTACCCTCGTTCTAGTTTTTTACAGTCCTTTTTCTGCTGAACTAGCATAGGAGAGAACCAGGAGGACCTGTTGGTGTTTTTATAAGACAAGGGACCCGGCTTCCTGAAGTTTCTGTTGATGGAACTGTTTATCCATATTTGCCAATTACTTTGGGCTTCGTTCAGATCTTTAGTTTCGGGGGGTGTGGAGGATTCCAGATCACGGATCCAGGCCTCCGGCACTATTTTTGCCCATTTCGTCCCGTAACTATGAGGGTTTTGTTTGGTCCTGTTAAGGGAATCTGGAGTTGGAATGGGACCAAGGCATGGCCCGTCCATGGCATCCAAATTGGGTCTAGTACCTTCAATCTTTGATCGTTTGAGAAAATCGGGTCTAAAAGGTGACCTTTCTCATGGGTGGCGGAGGGAACCAGCTGTGGGAGCTGTAAGGCTTCCATATCAGTTAGGCACCTCTTAGCGCAGGAGTCATCCAAATGGATATTGAAATCGCCTAGTACTGTTATGGCATTTTTGTCGATGAGCATACTAGCCAGTTGGTCTGGGGCTGAGTCCAGAAACCCAGTGCAGGGTCCCGAGGGTCTATAGATTAGTCCTCCCGCGAAGAAGCTTGTCGCAGAAAAGGATAATCTGAAACCACAGGCTTCGGAATCGTTAATATTCAGGCGAGATATTGTGCATTCTCGTTGGGCCTGGTATATGATGGCCAGTCCTCCTCCCATCGCTCCAGACCTATCAAGGCGGGCAATTTTATAACCAGGGGGTAGTGCTTCTACAATATCTGGGGCTGAGCTTTCTCTAAGCCAACTTTCAGTGATGAAAAGAGCCTCCAAGCGCTCTTCTTCCAATAATAGCTTAATTTCCAGCGCGTGTTTAGGTAGGGATCTGCTGTTAATGAATCCCATTTTGGCTATTTTCCATTTGGTCCTTTCTGCATCTTTTTCATGCTTATTATAGTTCCTAGTGTCTCCCTTAAACCCACATACCGGACAATACAGTACTTGTTCAATGTTTAGCAAGTGCTGACTGAGGGTAGACTGTGTCCTTTCCTTTCAGTAGCTCTGATCTGGATTAGGTGAGTAGGTGAGGACTTTTCTTGGGAGTGTGGGCGTGAGGACAGGGTTCCTGGCCCCTGGTCCCAGTTGGTCGCGGACGGGCGCACACGGGCTTCCTTTGGCGCTCCTTGGACGCGCCAGCCGTGCGCCCGCTGCGCACGTCCGCTGCGCGTCCAATGGCCCATGTGTTAATGTAGGGAAGTCCAAAGTGTGTCCGCCCAAGTTTGGCCCCACCCTCCACTCAAACGGCTCCTGCCGCGGTGGACCGGGGCTGGGGGCAAAGTCCTGTTTAAGAAGAGCTATGCAAAATAAGCAGGTAGGGGGAATCAGAGGGATTAAAAGTGGTGTTTTTTTAAAAGCAAAGTTTCACGCAGTTAAAAAGGAGTGGGGGGTGCTCTGTGGCAGCGTTCAGCTCTGGCGGCAACACAGGATAAGCTGCCTCACCTCGCTCCGCTGTTGTCCCAGAGCCCCGGCCCTGATGTAGGGAAGTCCAAAGTGCTTCCGCCCCTTCCCCGCCCCTGTCGAGTCAGCTGGGAAAGTTTGGCCCCGCCCTCCACTCAAATGGCTCCTGCCGTGGTGGACCCGGCTGAGGGCAAAGTCCCATTTAAGAAGAGCTGTGCAAAATAAGCAGGTAGGGGGAATCAGGGGGATTAAAAGTGGTGTTTTTTTTAAAAGCAAAGTTTCACGCAGTTAAAAAGGAGTGGGGGTGCTCTGTGGCAGCGTTCAGCTCTGGCGGCAACACAGAATAAGATGCCTCATCTGTCCCCCCTCGCTCCGATGTGTGTCTTGGGCCTTGCCAAGGAAACGTTTTTTAAGCTGGAAGTTGTGCACACACACTAGGATGTCTGGTGGCGGGGTGGACCCACCCTGTGAACCCAGTCAACCTGCCCCTCTGTTGTATGCTCCAGGCCCAAGACTTGATGGAAGAGGGCCTGGTCAAACTCCCCGATGTTGCCTTTCTCAGCCCCTTGTTTCACTCCCCGTATGCGTATATTATTGCGGCAGGAGCGGTTCTCTAGGTCCTCCGCCCTCCCCTGGAGCTTGAGGTGCTGTTCTTTAAGGTGCAATATTTCCTGTTGCATCATTTCCATTTCTTTATCATGCCCATTCTCGTGCTCCTCTACCTTCGCCACCCAGTACCCAATCTCCGTGACATCGCGCCACACTTTTCGGAGGTCCGCGGCCAATTGGTCCTTGAGTTCCTGAAGATCCTCTATGAATGCAGAGAAGAGCGAGGTCATGAAGGCCTTTGTGGCCGGTGTGTCCGCTCCATCTTGAGGTCCCGTCGTCGCCTCTCCACCTTGACCAGCTTGGCCCTGTGTGGCCTTAGGCTGCTGCATGTCCTTTACGGAGCGATCCTTCCTGGGTCGTGCATTCGCCAGGCGGGCCTATGTGATGTACGCTTCCGGACACCGAGCCTCACTGGGCAGATCAGCTGACCCAGCAACTACAGGGCCAGACACCCCACTGCCAGTGGGCAGGGCCTAAAGATGGGGAGCACGCTACTGGGCTGATGGATGTGATGCCCACAGGCCGGGGGGGCTTGAAACCTGTGCAGGCTGCACACCCGGGCCAGGCACCTTAACTGCAAGAGACCCCCGCAGGGAAAGCACTCAGCCGGCTGCTCATCGTGGTGCGTGGACAGGTGTGGGCCCTCGCCCCAGCAACTGAAATGCACTGTGTACCTGCAGGCCTTACCATGCACCCCCACTTCACTCTAGGGTCTCTGTTGCTCTATCTTTAGCTGCTAGGCAGCGGGCAAGCCCCGAGGTGTTCCGTGAGCCTGCTCCACGAAGACTGTGTCTGGCGGTAGGGGGGCAGCGTGATCACACCTGTCCCACGCTGCTCACTCACCGGTGCTTGCTGTGGCCTGCCCGGCTGTTTCTCTCATGGCAGTGAGTCAGCGTACATCTGCTGGGCAATGCAGTCTAGAACTCTCCATGGCCTCCAGTCCTCGTCCACAGGCGCGCTCTCTGCCCCCGAGGCTTGCCTCCACGTCACCGCCCTCTTGCTGCTAGGCCGCACACACTAGACCGCTCCCACGCTGGGGATAGACCTGAGGCCGCTGGTTGGGGAGCCCCCTGGGGAGCGCCCCACGCTGATTATAGAAGCGGCCCCCACCGCGATGCTGCAGTGTCCCGCTGTCGCAGCCGGGGGGGCTCGATCACTGTTCTCAGCCCGCCACGGTATGCGGCCTCTGGCGTGAAGCTGCCGGGCGCGTAGCGCGGCCCCCCGGGAGATCGCGGCACCGCCTCGCTGTACTGCAGGCCTCAGCTCCTCTCAGCAACATGGTCTCTGCTAGTTTTCACGGGTCACAGCCCTCATCCGATGACCCCCCAGGCTGCAGTAGGGTTTCGCTCGTGTCTCCCGCCTGTCGGAGCGGCAGATGGTTAGCGATCTCAAAGCTTAGGAGCGGCAAGGCCAGAGGGACCGCAAAACACGTCCTATGCGGTCGCCATCTTGGACACGCGCGCTAGTATTCACTTTAGAAAGTTTTTATTATCATGCAAAATTAATATTTCATTAGTAAAGGTTACTGTTAATTCCTCTGGCATGTTGACATCTGAGTAGGCTTGAGGTGTAACACGCTGAAGGTTACTTGCCTGTTTTTGTCTGCGTATAATATGGCGTAGATTAGGAATAGTAGGCATTATTATTATTATTAAAGAATTTTGTACCGCGCACGGTTACCCAGAGGCATCCCAGTGCTTATAGAGACCCAGAGCACACTACCAGTACAGCACGGAGAAGAGCTGAAGTTATTCTGGAAATAGGTAGGTTTTCAAATGTTTCCGGAACCTGAGACAATTGAGAAAAAAGGCATACGATTAGCTACATGCAAAGGTATGTTTTGGGAAACCTCCCTCAAAACTGAGCCACAGGGTTCATTAGAGGTGGATGCAAGGGTTTTTATTTGTTCAATATTTTTGCGAACTTCAGTCTCCATTGTAGAGTCAGAGTGGTTATGCTCGGTTGTAACAATGCCGCCAAGAGTAACCGCTTTGCCTGTGCAATGGATGCATAATACTGCACACACCTACAATGACACCTGGGCTCAGTTAACCTCTCCTTACAATAAATGTAGGCCCTGTAACTCAGTAGTCTGTTTCCCCTGTATGATTTTAAATAGTTGACTTGATTTCTTGCTGCCATTCTTTATCTGTAATTAGAAAGAGAAAAAAGAGAAAATATTGTTTTAGTGATTTGGTATATCAGTGTTTTTTTTTTAACATTCACCTGAAATTGAAAAAGCTTTTTATATTATTTAACAGCCTATTTTTCTATATTATAGCACGGGTTGAATTTCTTAGGTTTTTCAATGTTGGCTTTTGAATGTGTGTTTAGTGTTACCTGTGGGAAAAAAATATTTTTGAAGAGAGTTGACTTTATGATATATGTTACCTTAAATATTAAATACGTTTCACTGTTGCGTGATTTGTAATTCCTGAAGCTGATGGTGTATTTTTTCGTTGTTTTGGACAATTTGTTCCTTGTGATTGGTGTTGTGCTGTGGCTTGTCGGTTCTGGAAGAAAAATAAATTTTTTTTTTCATGTTTTGTTTGAAACATTTACTTTTGAAATTAGTCTGCAAAGAAAAATGTTTTGACATTATTGATTTGATTTTTTTTTATTGTTTAGCAAGTTATTTTTTTAAGCAATGCTATGTTTGCATACAAATGTATTTTCACTTCAAACCTGTGAAAAGAAAGTTGGGCATATTATCAAGTGGCAGCGATAATTATCACCTGCAGCGCTTACCGTGAATTTTCCTATCGCCGGGTATCGCTGGAATATAACGCCATGCTAGCGCTGTATTAACAACGCTTAGCACAATGGCGATTAATATTCCAGCGATATCAGCGGAAATGGGCCAACATCGCTGGAAAACCAACGATGTTGCAAGGAAAACAGCGATAACCTTGCTGATACGACCCTGTGGTCGTATCAGCATAATCCACCCCCAATGTCATGTATACATAAGTCTGGATTTTAGCAGAGGTTAAAATCCAGCGATAATGGCCAGTTAGCGCGATTTCTTTTCTCACTTCGCCAGCCGGGCCATTTTTGTAAATATTGTGAAGCTTCCTTTGCGATATTTTGTCGTGAAGTTTTGTCAGGCACGCCTACTTTGCATCTCATTAGCGATGCGAAGTTAGGTGTGCTGGAAACAGGCGGTAAGACAAGGAAACATGTGCTAGCGTGTCCTTGATGATATTGCTATATAAAACTATCGCTGCTTTTCGCCCGGAAACGGCCGCTAAAGCCAGCCCTGGATAATATGCCCCGTCATTATTTGTGTTAATAGTTTTTTTGTTCAATTGTTCCTTGTGTTGTTTAGCTCTTTGTGTGATCAGCAACCTCTGATGGTGTTGATTCTGTTGTTATTGAGGATGTGTTCCTCCACACTGGTGGTGTGCTATCAGTTGAACTATGGAGAAAGGTAAAGACGAAATAACTGTTTATTATTCATTGCTTTTGTTTTCCTGTGGATGGATGGGTTGCTTTACACCTGTTAAAAGGCAAATGCTTTTTTTCTGTGGTTAGTTCTAACATATTCCATTAATTAAAATATGTGTTTTTATTGTATCTAGTGAGATTGGGTTAGGAGTGGTTTTACATGCCACTTTTTTCGGCACAGTGTTTAATACTGTATGGACTTAATAGGTTCTGGTATCAATTTTTTACCTATCAAGCTATTTCAATGGTCAGGAAGTCATTGGATTGGTTGTAGTATGTTGTGGTGTGTATGTTAAAGCTTTTATTTCCTTGCAAATAAATTGCAGATCTGAAAAAGAACAGAAAATGTGACTAGGAATAGTAATTTTGCCCCACCACCATGTAGCAGCTTCCGTGAGGCAAACACCTGTTGGAGTAGGAATAGTAAATTTGCCCCCACCACCATCCAGAACCCTAGCTGTGTTAAACACCTTTCAGAGTAGGAATAGTAAATTGCCCCACCACCATCCAGCATCTTCCATGAGGCAGATGCCTGTCAGAGTGGGAATAGTACATTGGTCCCCACCACCATCCAGCATCCTCCCTGTGGCAAACACCTTTGGGAGTAGGAATAGTAAATTGGTCCCTACC
The DNA here is from genome assembly GCF_964261635.1 of Lissotriton helveticus. Lineage (NCBI taxonomy): Eukaryota > Metazoa > Chordata > Amphibia > Caudata > Salamandridae > Lissotriton > Lissotriton helveticus. The sequence goes on along the minus strand of NC_136059.1, from coordinate 1,253,683,748 downwards.
ACCATCCAGCATCTTCCCTGAGGCAAACACCTGTCGGAGTAGGAATAGTAAATTGGCCCCCACCACCATCCAGCCCCTTCCCTGAGGCAAACACCTGTCAGAGTAGGAATAGTACATTTCCCCCCACCACCATCCAGCACCTTCCCTGAGGTAAATACCTGTCGGAGTAGGAATAGTAAATTGGCCCCCACCACCACCCAGCCCCTTCCCTGAGGCAAACACCTATCAGAGTAGGAATAGTACATTTCCCCCACCACCATCCAGCACCTTCCCTGAGGTAAACGCCTGTCGGAGTAGGAATAGTAAATTTGCACCCACCTCCATCCAGCACCTTCTCTTAAGTTAACACTTTTCCATTTTGGATAAGTAAGTTTGTCCTCCTCCTGTTACATGCCTGTGCTCTGAGGTAAAATCTGAGTATTACTTTTCTAATCGACAGACTATGGTATACTACTATTATTTTTATACGATATCATCTCAATAATTATTATTTTTTTCATCAATAAAAAATGTTGGGAAATGGTTTTTAAAATTCCAGACGATTTTTTTAAGATACACTTACTTTTGTGAGTATCTTTAGATAGATTCAGGCACAAGTCTGTTGATCAATAAAATTATTAATATTAGAAAATATTCTTGGTTTTTGTTGTATTATGCGTATGTGTGTTTGATGTGACGCTTTTACTTACTTGATCTGTAGGTGACATTGTTCGAATGCAATGTGTCTTTTTTATCTCCGATTATTAATGTGCTTTTGTGTCCTGAATGGTTATTGAAAACAAAATATGTTTCGATTGCATTTTAAACGTAGGAATTAAATTTGACAGAAACTATATTTAATATATAATTTGTAGGAAGATTTTTTTTTCTTGTTTGCTTAGAACAGCAGCCATTTTGTTACATGAATGAATAAAGTGTTATTAGAAGTAATAGAGAAGGGACATTTGAAAAATTGCTTTTGCAGTGCTTCTGCTTCGTTTTGTATTAGTATCATAAAGAATAGGGTTTTTTAAACCATGAAATATTCTCTAAATGTGCATTCAAGATTTTGCTTTTAAATACATTTTTTATAATGTAGTGTTACTGTTTTTTAAATTTTTTTGTGAGGCTGGTATATTTTTTTTACAGTTCATTATATTTGGGTTGTAATGGTATGCATTGGAATGGCATACGTTGTTCTGGAGTGTGTTGTAATGGTACTTATAATGCTAGTCTATGGGACTGGGTTGTAACATTATTCGTTGTAAAATCATGTGTTATAGTGGTTTTTGCATTGTAATGACCACGTTGTAGAAGCATGCGTTGTAATGGTATGAGTTGTAACATCATACAACCTGTCGTTATAGGTCTCACCGTACGAGATTTGAAGGCAGACCCCTCTAATCACTACCTTTATCACGCCCCAGTCATGGGCCCTACTTCCGGACCTGCCCCAATTTTCGTTAAAATAGTGAAAGAGTTCCTCTCTCCCCGTAGCTTCAAATGGTGAGTCCGCAAGTGCCTCTGCACATAGGCACCACAGTTAACCACAGGGCAGTGAAGCCTCTTCCCCAGGGATATCAATAGCGGAGAGTGATCTGATAGGTAGCATGCCAAACAGGACACATCTTTCACCCTCTGCACCAGTTCACCTAAGACAATACAATAATCTAATTGGCTGTACGTCCCAGTTGCGGGTGTGTAACAGGGATACACTTTAGAATCTGGGTGTCTCTCCCTCCAGGGATCCATCAGTTTCAAGCCCTGCAGCAGATCTGTCAACTGCCTCGTCATGGGTGGTTTTGTGTACCTTCGATCAACCCTCCCATCAAGGACACACTTACAGCCCCCTGCCAGCACAATATCAGCCGTCAGATATGCGCCGCATCAGCCATCACCCCCTTAAAAAATTTCTCACAATCAATATTAGGGGCATACACGTTCAACAGGCACAACTCACATCCATCTAAGCCACCAAACAGGATCACATAGCGGCCCTCCAGATCTAGAACATGAACCTTAGGTCTGAAGGGAACCCCAGGAGCCACCTATATCATAGCACCTCACGCATACCCAGAGTATGAAGTTGCATACAGCTGCCCCCTCCATCTCTTATGGAGGGTAGGGGTACAGTCCTCCCATATGTGGTTCTTGTAGGAATACAACGGAGATATGATAATTCTTCAGATAGGCATACACTGCGCTACTTCTCCAACTGGGCCAAACCCCTGAGATTCCATTTCCTTGTCAGATCCATGTCGAGACCAGGCCACCCAGGCGCGCAGTCACACAACAGTCTCTCAGGGCCCACCGACACCAGGTACCAGAACTTCCATTCAAATGAGCAGCTTGTGTTCCCCTAAACTGTGAAGCTGTCAAAACATAACACATTCCCAACACCCCGCAACCTCATGGGCAGTAAAGCGAACATGCCCTGTCTAGTACACTAGGCAGTTCATGAACTGTCATTTCCTGCCCCATTCCCAGTAGTTTGGAGAAAGATCAAACCAGGACTTCAAACTGACAACTTTACCCTTCTCTAGAGGTCATTATGGTGCAGGAGGCAAGAGGCCGTAGCGCTCAACCAGCCCCCTCAGCGCCTGCACCCCTTGTTCCGAGGAGAAAAAAGATTGTCGCAGCGGGTGCCACCAGCGCTAAAGCCGACCCTAGTTGCGACTGTCACAGCATTTGTGAGTACTCTTAGAAAGCTTTGGAAATACAAAAAAATATATATTCAAACGTAAGTGTAAACAACCAAGTGGAAAGTGATGCATTTCTTTAAGAATCAGGCTCAAATTCAGCCGCGGCCCGTGGAGGGAGTTATGGTGGGGCAGAGAGGCGGGGCGGGGGAGGGGCAGGGTAGGGGGTGCTAAAAACCGGCATATGGATAATTGGGGGTAAGTAAACAATTTAATTAATAAAACGCATTTCATTTTGCGATGCAGGGCACGCTACGAAATTCGTTTTATTAATTAAGGGGCATATTATCAAGGGGGTTTATCTCCGCTTTTTTGGCTTTAAAAGCCAAGAAAGCGGAGATAAAATTATCTCCCTATTACCTAGCTGTCGCTAACACCAGTTAGCGACAGCTAGTAGGAGATAGCGACCATCTTGGGCCCCACTTTGCATGTCAGTGATATTTATCACTAATGACATGCAAAGTGGGCGTGCCAAGATGTTAGCGACTGGAAACAGTCGCTAACATCGCTATCTCCTATTACCAACTTTTGGAGATATTCGCGCTAAGCGCGAATATCTCCAAAAGCTAACACCTGTCCCTGAGCAGTTCTTAGCCATGTTATCCAATGGGAGGTGGATAACATGGCTAAGAACATTAGCTCGGTAATGCATGAATATCGCTGACTTTTCAGCGATATTCATGCATTGCGGCCGTTTTTTATCGCATTTGCGATAAACCTTGGTAATACCAAGGTTTATCTGCGGTACAAATCGCCGCAGCTTAGCGGTAACATTTTCTCTCTAACCAAGCAATAGCGATAATTATCGCTATTGCTTGGTAATATGCCCCTAAATTGTTTACTTACCTCCAATTATCCATATGCCGGTTTTTAGCGCCCCCCCCCACCCTGCCCCTCCCCCGCCCCGCCTCTCTGCACCACCGCAACTCCCTCCACGTGCCGCGGCTGCTCAAATTTTATTATTTTTTTACAACTGCACGAAGCCAACATTCCCAAAGTAAAGTTTGTTCTTGCAATTTTGTGCCAGAGGTAATTTTTGTGGAAACGTTCATTGGCTCTTCACGTTAAGCTTGCTCGGCCAACCTGCACCTGTTGTAGCTAGTTTCACATCGTTCCCATTACTACAAACTGTCAAATCGGGGGAATAAATTAAGAAGAAATAAACACACAGACCTCGAAAATAAAGGACACGAGGACAGCATCGAATTAGACTGCTTTCGCTGTTTTCAATTTCGTTAAACTGCGTCAGGAGTATCAACTGTAATCAACAAGTCAATATTTGAATGGACTGTAAATGTAAACATTACTTTTCGATCCAAATTCTGCGCATCAATTGGTCTTAATCATTCTCTTTATCCGCCTTCTAACTGCTCCAGGACCCCAAAAAGAGGACATCATAAGTCATCTGTAAATCTAGTGTAACTCTGGTTTCACTGGTCTGTGACACTTCCCTCCTTTAAACAACGTGTCTGTGTTTGCTCTGACCTGTAAACCAGGGGTGTGTGAAACGTGTGCAATTTGCACTCGAATCATTAAAATTATGGGAAAATTGTGCGAAATTCCGTAAAATGCACTCTTTTTTTACTCAAGGACAAATCTGCCTTCCAAAAATAGCACCAAAAACACAAGTGCAACAAACAACAGCTGCTCACGTTCTAATCACTCTTGTTGTTTCCGAGCTCCTATTATATCATTTTGCCATGAACGTTCTGTAAATGACACAACTTGGTGTAATTTCATAAATTTTGCATAGCAAGCATACGTGAAATTCCCTAAAATATGCAAATCACGCTGGTGTAAATTTAATATCCCCAAGGTTTACTGTACACAAGTGAGTACACACTCCAATTCGGATGTGCCAAGTTTAAATGGGGAAATATATTGTTCCCATCCATCATGAAAAATATCTTAGAGCCGCCACCTGTTTTTGTTTGAATATTTTTTTAGTTTTTGAATTAGTTAAAGGGACTTTGGGGCATATTTGCAAAAGAATGGCGAGCGTGGCGTTAAGCACAAAATGCTAACATCATGCTCCGCCGTTACGAAAATGCAAGGATGCTTGGTATTTACATAGGTGCGGCACATCCCTGCTTTTTCTGTAGAGCTGACGCTAAATTAAGCTGCCTAGCACCAACGTAGGCACCGCCTACATTGAGGGAATTATTGTTTATGTGTAGGAAGGTGCCCCTTCCTACACATAATCCAGAATGGCGGTTTGTAACTTCTATGTGTGCTGCATTGTGCAGCGCACTAAGAAATTGTGAATCGTCATTTTTTAAATGATTGTTTATGTGCAGGAAGGGACACCTTCCTGCACACAAAAAATCCTTCATGGCAATTTGCTGTTTCTAAGTGTGCTGCACAATGCATCACACATAGAAACAGCATAAACGAGGACAAATAAAACATTTCTCCTCGTTTCACCATCTTAAAACCAGGATTTCCCTGGTATTCATTTTGGCTCTCCTATTTATGCCACCCTTGTAAATAGGGGCCAGCGTCAAAATCAATGGGTGTTGCGGCGGAATGGCCACTGCAACACACATTGTACACCCCTTCCACGCTAAGCATAGCGTTCAATGGGGCCTTATTTATAAGGCGGTGTTAAGTCACTTTAAGTGGCTTATCACCAACCTGTAAATCAGGCAAAGCCCCTATCGCCACAGGAACGTTGTTAAAAGTGATGTTCCTGTGGCGACAGGGGCTTGAAAATATTCCCCTTTATGTACACTGACGGTGGGTGCAGTAGGAAGTCCTAATGTCAGCTACTCAGAAGTCTGGGTACACATCAGGCGGTTACACCGAAATCTTTGATATCTATTACTAGGTCATGTGGTCATCTTTGGCCTATAGTAAGTTGTTTGCCTGTCATCTGCATTTATCATGACTGATAAGTCAAGTGAATGAATGCATGCATTTATTAATCAAAGTGCTGTTAATTAAAGCCTTACCAAAGGGGATGATGGACAGAGCCCTTGAGCAAATCAAACACTCACCCGAGTCGACTGATCTGATCTGATTTGTATATGGCTGGGTTCAAACTGGAATGGCATGCTTAGCAAAAAAACTATGGATTTAGGCCCAGATCTCTGTACTGGGGTGAATGTATGTATGTATGACACTGTTCTGCATTCAGACCATATATTTTTTAATGTCTTTAGTGTGTTTCCTTCTATCAGGTCTACATATGTATGATAGATTTGCACCCTTCCATGACTAAAAGCTATGGGATTCCACTTTCGTTGGAGATCTGCAGTCCTTGTTGGTAGGATTCCACTGGTGATCTAATACACCAGCCCTATCGCTGTTTACTTTCAATCTAGATATCTCACTAAAATATTCAAACTGTGTTAGTGTCAGTTGTAGCACCGTTATTACATCACCTAGATAAAGCAGGATATCCTCTACATGAAGGGACACAATGCACACATTCTCCCACCCAGATTCCTCTTTGTGCATTTACATTTGGAGCATTTCAGCTAATGGCTCCATTACCATTATGGACAGGAGTGGACATAGGGTACACCCTGCCTTGGCTGCATTAAACAGTACTGAAAGCACCACTCTACAGTGGTGCAATGGCTGACCTAGAGGACACAATGAGCAGAGGACTACTATGTGCCAATGGAAAACAGAACTGGCCATCAGTGGGATCTAAAGTGTCTGACTGCAAAGCTCAACAGAGGCAGGTAACATCCATTATGGGCAAGCCCAAAGCACAGAAAGGAGGAGAAACACAGTAAATTGGAGCATCATGCAGAGGAGACACATGAGATGGAACCATGCTGGAGATAAGGGGAGGAGAAAACAGCATGGGCAGCAGAATAAGCTGGATATCGTACTGGCAGCAAAAAGTGGCGCATGGGAAACTCAAGAACCAAAAATACATGTGATAGCAATAGACCTCAACTTACTATATGTACATTAAAAGAAGATATCTGTCAGGGTTACAGAAGTGGAAGAGGCACTGAAGGAGGTGAAACCAGTAATGTGCGACGCAATGGAACAAATTACAGATCTTACTGAGTGATTCCGCCATCTAGACTACAGAAGTGAACAAACTAAGGGGTGCTCCAGGAGGAATATTCTGAGACAGTAGGCCTCCTGGAGAAGGCTGTGGCCCATAGGATGGAGCTACACCTGGAAGAATGACATACTGAGCAAACTGTCCCACACTCTCTGTTCTTCTCAATGAAGAAGATATGTAGAATGCCATCAAAATCCCCAAGCCTGCAGTACCGCTGGCTGTTTATAGGACGAATGGCCAGATCCAGAGTATGAGTGGCTGTGAGAGCTGCTGTTTATGATCTGTTGCCTTTAGTGCTATTTTCTTAGTGCAAAATGTATCCTTGCGTCAATTTTGGACGTTAGGGTGCATTTTCCTCTTAAAAACTAGCGCGAAATGCTGGGAGTAAGTTTGGGAGAAATCCTACTCCAAGTGCACTTCAAGCAAGCACGAGCGGCTGCTCGCTATTCATGGTCCGTTGCATTTAGCGCTATTTCTTCATGCAAAATCTATCCTTGTATCCATTTTGGGCATTTATGCATTAAAAGAATAGCTCTAAATGCAGAATTACTATTCTCAAGTAATTCCATGTAATCTCATCGAAATTTGAGGTAATTACGTATGATAATGCCTCACGGAATTATGCGAGGTACGTGCACCCCTAATCGTATTTTGCTGGTGACTCAGTGGAGGCAGCTTCTCTATCTTGGCAGGTGCTGTCTTGCTCCTCAGCACTTTCAATATGTAGCTGAGCAGCACAAAGGGCACACAGCTTTGTGTTTGCACTGCTGCTATCTTCACTTCACTGATCAGTGCCTCAGGGGTTGAGTTGATTTTAAAGTAGGCAGATAAACTACACTTTGAAATAAGAAGTAATCCAATTTAGAACATTTTCATGTATCCTGGGATGATTGAGTCTTTGTAGTTGCACGTGTTGGTGGACAGTGTCAGTGTCAAATGCAGCTGATAAATCCACAAGCGATAGGGTGCCGACTCCGTGCCTGTCCATTGTGAAATCTAGCTCATCCTAGATGTTATTATAATTTACTCTGTGCCTGTGCCTGGTCAGAAGATGGACTGTTGTTCTGACATCGCACCATTATGTTCTGTTAAAGTTGAAAGTTGAGTAAACACTGCTCTTTCAAATATTTTTCCTAACAAATGTCCATTTGATATAGGTCGGTAGTTTGCTGGGGCAGGTGGGTTGAGATTTCCCTTCTTGAGGAGTGGTCTTATGTAGGAGGTTTTCAGCTCAGGTGAGAAGAAGCTAGGACTTGTTGAATAGGCATCTAGCTACCTCCCATGTACATGTTGCACCACGAACACATATGGGCCTTGCTTGAGGCATCCTTAGTGTGATCCTAGTAAATGAATCTCTAACAGCAGATCCAAATCTGCTGCCTACCTGCTGAGATATTGGGCTAAAACCCCTCTTGTGACTCTATTGGCCAAGCCATTAACTTTCCAGGAGAGGATTTTCAATGTGTTTGGTTCTATCTCTTTACTTGTCATTTTGTTATGTATTCTTGTGTGTACATATGGAGGCCACTATAACAGCAAACCTGAAAGGACATCTCCAACTGCACCCCTCTCCACACATTTCCTATTCATGGACCTAAAACTGCCCACTCCCCCCAACTTAGGAAGGTCTGTCGTCCACCTATAACCCTCCTCTTTAATGCTTTATACTGTTCACACTAACCTTATGATACGCGTTGTAAATCTCCAACTTATCAGTGTTAAAAAAATAGGGCATTAAAGTGTGGACCTTCTCTTACATTAGGATGGAGACAATGTCAATAAGTACTCATCATCCTGTCACCAAGAGCAACAAGAAGATGCAACCCTCTCTGACCACATGGGAAAAGTCAGGTAGCCTCTAAAGCTCATAAATGTAATCGCCTCTCGGGGTCCAACTCAGGAGAGTAAGGTTGTTCGCCTGCCACATAGGTCATGTCAACCAGTGGACTTCTTTCAGCCTAGGGGTAAGACCGGGGGACCAGCTTTTGTTTGTCTCAGATGAGTCTGGGGAGTCCCTTGGTCACCCCCAGGCGTATCATGAGCAGGTTCTTCGTCTTTCAGGCAAGACTCTGTTATCCACAGGAAGGCGGTCCCATCGGCTCTTGTAGTCCAGCGGAGGAAGTTTGTAGTGTCCCAGTTCCTTCCTCTCATCCTGCCACTCCCATGCCGCCTGTCAGGTGTAAAAAAAAAAAATAGAACTTGGAATGATGATTCACTCTGAGCTTAGTGGGCAAGAGCAACATGCATTGCAGGTTCATAGAGCGAAACTTCCATTTCACCTCCTAAAATGATTTTTATTGGTTCTGAATCTGCCTAGTGTAGTAGGGGAAAATCATGACGCAGAATGAATAGTGGAGCATTGCTCCTTTTATGCTTGCCTCCCATAGGATTGTGTATCTGTTGCAAAAAATAAATATTTGAGCAAACATAGGGGTGCCCCGGGGGTGGGGGGGTGGGGTGGGGTGTTCTGAATCAAAGCCCTATGCAGTCTCTTCATCCCATACCACAGTGACAATACTCCACTGGTTATCCAGGATGTAATCCAGTCTTCCAGGAACCTTTCCAGAGAAGTGGACCCATCAACTTCCAGAAATCCAACAAATTTAGGACTATGGTGTCTGGATTTTTCAGCATCTTCTGCCCTCACCTTTAAGGTCTTGGTGGCAGCAAGCTGCTTCAACACATCCATTTTGATGGTAACCACTTCATCGTCAAACTTTGAGACCCAGCCTCTGAAACTCTATGTGCTGCATTGCGTAAATCTTGACGGAGAAACTATATACCAGCACCCACCTCACTGATTTTAGCTTCCACAGCAAGTCCGGAACCTGGATTTCTTGAGGATAGTGGCAGTATCATTGACTATCATTGATTCTTTACTACTGAGGCGGAAAGCCGGGAGTCTTTGTTTTAATTCTTAAAATTGTTTTAACCCTCCTCTCCTCACTGTCACTCACCTCCTTTTCTCCCCCCTCCTTCTCGCTCCGGTCCCTGCACTGCCGATTTTGGGGCTACTGCAGGGGACCAGGTATAGCGACTTCAGCCGCCATCTTGGAGGGAGGGAGTTGTGAGGTAGCGGTCCAGTCGTCAGACCCTCCCGCTGGTATTTAAATCACGCTAATTGACCTGCGTGCTACTCAGTTGACCAGAACGCTATTCTCTACTCCTGAGGCGGAAAGCCGGGAGTCTTTGTTTTAATTCTTAAAATTGTTTTAACCCTCCTCACTGTCACTCACCTTCTTTTCTCCCCCCTCCTTCTCGCTCCGGTCCCTGCACTGCCGATTTTGGGGCTACTGCAGGGGACCAGGTATAGCGACTTCAGCCGCCATCTTGGAGGGAGGGAGTCGTGAGGTAGCGGTGCAGTCGTCAGACCCTCCCGCCTCCCGCTGGTATTTAAATCGCGCTAATTGACCTGCGCGCTACTCAGTTGACCAGAACGCTATTCTCTACTCCTGAGGCGGAAAGCCGGGAGTCTTTGTTTTAATTCTTAAAATTGTTTTAACCCTCCTCACTGTCACTCACCTCCTTTTCTCCCCCCCTCCTTCTCGCTCCGGTCCCTGCACTGCCGATTTTGGGGCTACTGCAGGGGACCAGGTATAGCGACTTCAGCCGCCATCTTGGAGGGAGGGAGTCGTGAGGTAGCGGTCCAGTCGTCAGACCCTCCTGCCTCCCTACAGTATAAAATGCTGCCCCTGTCCCGGCCGCGCAGCGGACGCGCCGGCGGCGCGCCATAGGCAAGCCCGTCTGCGCCCGTCCGCGCCCGACCGGGACCCGGGGCCAGCCACCATGCCCAAAAATACTCGTATTCTTCCCTTCAAATACGGGCTTACCAGGGTAACTGGCATATCAGTCCCACTGCTCAGACTCGCATTCGTGATCTCGGAATCTCCTTGCCTACCCCCACGGAATCCACCTCTCTCACAGACTATCCCCCACAGCCTTCTGCTATCTCCCTCGCCGTCCAGGCTAATATTATTCTCCTGAATACCCGCTCGGCGGTAAAGCATCAATCCGAGCTCAACAATCTTTTGACTTTGGCTAAACCTGACTTTTTATTCTTAACGGAAACATGGTATTCCCCTGACTCATCCCCCGATGTTCTGGCAACCCTCCCTGGCTCGTACTATGTCCTCCGCGCGGACCGCCCGGGTGGGAAAATTGGCGGCGGCGTGGCCATAATCATCCATTCTAAATTTCAGCTACAACTTTTGCCTTACCCCAATATTCCTTCTGTAGATTTCCTGGTCACTCGCTCAACCAATCTCACGATCCCTTTGACCTGTCTATTGTTATATCGTCCCCCCCAGGCCATGCCTCATTTCATCACTGCCATTCAAGACTTATTGGCCACTTTGGTGGTCAACAACTCTTCCATACTCATTTTAGGAGATTTTAATTTCTGACCCCATGATCCCAGAGAAGACCCTATGTTCAAAGATTTCACCGAATCTCTTGGCTGTCTCAACTTTTTGCCTTTGATTCACCTCCCCACCCATTCTGGTGGACATACTTTGGATCAGATCTGGGGTGCCAATATCTCCACCTCGTCTCTCTCCATCTCCCCCTGCATCTGGTCTGACCACTTTTTAATCTCCCTCTCTCTTGAACTAGGAGCTGTCAACAAAGTTCCCCCGCCAAAAAACAGGTGGCTCTGTAACTGGAACCATGTGGACATGCCTGCCCTGTGTGCATCCCTTGTGGCCTCCTCCCCTGGTTCAGTCGACTCCTCCCCGGACTCACAGGTGACCACCCTTACCAACTGGCTCTCAGCAGCCTGTGAGACAGTCGCCCCCCTCAAGCTGGTTAGGTCTTGTCGCTTACATGAGGCAAATAGGTGGTTCACCGAAAACCTCAAAGTCCTTAAACTCTCCTTAAGAGAAGCCGAACGGCACTGGAGACGTACATATTGTCCCATCCTTAAATTCCAGTATTCTGCCCTTCTTCGCAGTTACAAAAAGGAGATTCTGGCGGCTAAGATGGAGTACTTTTCCACTAAAATTCTCCTAGCCAGCAATAAGCCCAAGGAGATCTTCTCCATTGTCCACAATTTAGCTGCTGCAGATCGAGTACAGCCCAAACCTGTTCCCTCCCAATCCCTCTGTGACTCCCTCAATTCCTACTTTGTTGACAAGATAGTTGCTATCAAACACAACATCTCCCCGCCTCCTCTTTCTTTCCTTCCCCCCACCCCTGCCCCCCCCTCTGTTTTCCTTGACTCATTTCCTTTACTTTCTGAAGAGACTTTTCTTGGTCTCTTAGGGAGGGTTAAATCTGGGTCTCCGTCGGACTGCTGCCCTGTCCGCATACTCAGGGAAGTCTTTTCTAACTGTCCCGGTCCCCCACTTACTTTACAAAATGCTTTTATTCTACAGGGCATCGTTCCAGCCATTTTCAAATCGGCTATTATCACCCCTATTTTGAAAAAACCTGGGAGTGACCGTTCCTCCCTCCCTAATTTCCACCCTATTTCCCTTCTCCCTTTTCTTGGAAAGACCCTGGAGAATCATATCACCTCTTGCCTCTCGACTTTTGTTGAGGACAACCACCTCTTGTCCTCCCACCAGGCCGGTTTCCGCCCAGTCCATTCGACGGAATCCGTGATTCTATCTGTCCTGGACAAGCTTAGGCAATGTGCCGACTCCAATTCTTCCCAGGCCTTGGTTCTCCTCGATCTGTCCGCGGCCTTCGACGCGGTCGACCACTCCATCCTTATCGATCGTGTCCAGGGAGTGGGCATTCGGGGCTCTGCCCGGGCCTGGCTTTCCTCATTCCTCAGTGGCCGGACCCAGGCCGTCCATCTCGACGGCTTTTCGGCCACTCCCTGTCCGATCACTTGTGGGGTTCCCCAAGGTTCCGCTCTTTCTCCCCTCCTCTTTAACCTCTATATCCACCCTCTCATCCTGGCTCTACAAAACATGGAGGTGTCTGTTTATAACTATGCAGACGACCTCCAGCTCATCTTTAACCTTTCCCCCTCACCTGATTCCAGCTCTAACCTCTGCTCTGTCCTTACCTTTATATTAGACTGGATGAATGCCAATCAGCTCAAATTGAACCCAGACAAAACAGAGTTATTACTTACTGGCCATCTTCCTAGTCCCTGGTCCCCTGCTTTCTGGCCCCCTGCCCTTGCCCCCCCTCCCCTTCTGTTAAAGTTAAAACCCTTGGTATTTTAGTTAGTCAAGATCTGACTATGCGCCCTCAGGTCAGCGCTGTAGTATCATCTTGTTTTCTATCTTCACGCATCATCCGCAAAATCTCCCGTTTCTTTTCTGTAGAGGCCCTTAAGCTCATTGTCATGGCCATGATTGTCTCCCGCCTGGACTATGGCAATGGACTGTTTGTGGGAATCCCGGCATATGAACTCCGGCGTCTACAGCTCATTCAGAACCAAGCAGCCCGTCTGATTTATCATCTCCCCAAGTATCACCACCTCACCCCCCTTCTCAAATCCCTTCACTGGCTCCCTATTCCCCAGCGCTCCTCTTCAAGTTGGGCTGCCTCGCCTTTATGGCTCTTACAGGCACTGCCCCCCGCTTTTTCAAATCTAAAATCCGGCCCTATCTTCCCAAGAGAGACCTTCGATCCTCTTTCCAAATCCTCCTGGTAGTACCTCGTTTCAAGAGGAAAAAACATGGTGACCTCCGGTTCTCCTTTCTTGCCCCCACTTTCTGGAACAGCCTCCCCCTTCCCCTCCGATCCATAACCAATTATATGGACTTTCGGAAGGCTCTTAAAACCCATCTCTTCGCCTTAGCTTTTCCTTTATAACAATCTTTCGTTCTCACTTTCCTCCACTTTTGTTCTGAACTCTGGGTATAGCGCCATGAAACCTCACCCCCCTTCTCAAATCCCTTCACTGGCTCCCTATTCCCCAGCGCTCCTCTTCAAGTTGGGCTGCCTCGCCTTTATGGCTCTTACAGGCACTGCCCCCCGCTTTTTCAAATCTAAAATCCGGCCCTATCTTCCCAAGAGAGACCTTCGATCCTCTTTCCAAATCCTCCTGGTAGTACCTCGTTTCAAGAGGAAAAAACATGGTGACCTCCGGTTCTCCTTTCTTGCCCCCACTTTCTGGAACAGCCTCCCCCTTCCCCTCCGATCCATAACCAATTATATGGACTTTCGGAAGGCTCTTAAAACCCATCTCTTCGCCTTAGCTTTTCCTTTATAACAATCTTTCGTTCTCACTTTCCTCCACTTTTGTTCTGAACTCTGGGTATAGCGCCATGAAACCGCTTGGTGTTAGTGCGCTCAACAAATGCCTTTCAACTTCAACTTCAACTTCAACTTCAACTTCAAATGCCTTTCAACAACTTGAGTTTTCTGGGTGGGTAAGTAGACGAGGCCCACTACAGGTGGTCCCATTGAAGGAGTTGTAAACGTGTCCACCTTTAAACCTTTTTATAATTTGCAACTATCATATTTTCAATAGAATATTTAACTAACTTACTTTGGGCTAATTCAAGAGGAATAAAAAAGCTTACAATTTTGTGTGCAGCTGTTAAGTTTCAAATCATGTCTCTAACAATTGTCTGAATAATTTGAGTTTAATACCTATACTCTCAAAACTAAATGCAGTATATCCTGATGTGAAGTTTGTCCTGAAGATTAGATTGATTCCAAAAATATACCCTCAACAAAATAATTTTGTTTCAGTAAGGCTCGAAATGCACATTTCACACCATGCAGAACTAGATAGGGAACTTTAGATTCATAAACACAATTTATTATTTTTTTGTACATAGGCACAAGTAGCACATCTCTTTGCAGTCCACAAAGATCCAGTTGATTGCTTGTTGGCATGCCCTTTCCATGACTGATTGTTACATTCCAACTTTTACTATATTTTAGAGAAAATTATGACCTTGATCTTTTGCATATTAATTTGAAAAATCTGACATTATTAACTTAATCAGCAAAAGCATATAAAAACCTCTGTAGCTCAATTAGAATCCTACCAAACAAAAGATCCTCTGCATGTATTAAGTATCACAAGAAACCATTGCCCAAAATTTTGGAGAACATGATTTCATGTTGTCGACCACCATGAGCAAATCACCTATATACCATGAAAATAGATGTGGAGGAAGTGCATTAAACCATTCACAGTATATAAATGCTTCATGTAGGTGATTGCCTCATCCATTGGAACCAGCAGCCATGTATCTTATGTATCTTGAGGAGATTGATTAAAATATTCAGAAATTCATTATCTAAACTATGATTTTTCAAATTCACTTATAGTAGATGATTATCCACCTCATCAAGGGCATTATTTAGATCTTCAACAGTTTTTTTTATGTTCACAAAATGTTCGAACGTTAATGAAGAAGATAAGCTATTATCACCAACAAAGGCATCTTTGAGAAAACCCAGCTGTTCTACATAAAAGATCTGATGAGAACATGATCAAATATTTTGTTATGTTATACTTAGCCTGGGAAAAATGTTACCAATCTATTGATGCTACTGATTTCTCTCTGTTTTTAAAAAGAGGTACAATTAGGCTTCCTTTCCAAGAATGTGGAATCTCCACATTGACCACACAATAACAACATAAAGGATGCAATAATGCAGCCCACTTTATTGATTCTTTGTAATTGAAAGGATGGCGAGCCAATCCAGGCCATGACATTCTAATGCTTTAAACAAAACAACGGTGTGAATCATTTCATCAACTTGTACCTCATATTTTAACGATTCTTTTGGACATCTGCAAGATAAATTCAGGGAAATATGAATATGAGATATACTTCCGAAATATGGATCTCACACTCTTTTTATAGCTATGGGGAGTGACATTTCTGTTTTTAGCGTTTCCAGTTCTGCTGGCAGAACACTTCTCCAACGAGTAGCTTGTGAGCTACTGGTAGCTCTCTGGTTACCTGAAAGTAGCTCTCCTATGTGCAGCTCAGAAAGCAAAATTAGAAACTTTAGCTTGGTTGAATTAATATATGTATAATAGAATTGAAAATCACATATCTGAAATGCTAAAGCATGTATTTTAAGAATTCATTATCTGATGTTTAGCAACAAAAATGGTTGAATCTCCAAAATACATTTAAAGCTGATATTTGAGTGATTAAAAGCAAACAGTGATGGGGATTCTATTATTAATATCATTACCTTGGTGCTTGCGCCACTGCAGTTATGGCTTTTATGTATTACCATGTGCAGGTATTCCACATTGACAAAAAATGTTTTACATTGCTGCTGGCAACCGTGCGTGATGCATGGAGGTGATCACTGCTAGTAATCGTGCATATGGTGACTGATGTGGTTACTACTACATGTCTAATAACATTAGTAGCTCGGAGGGATTTTCATTGAACACAAGTAGCTCTTACACAAAAAAGGTTGGAGGCCCTGGCAAGAACTTTCATAGTGACTCCCTTGTACACTTGAATTTAAGCTAAATGATATTGAAGGCCATAATAATATTAAAGCAAGGTCCTTGCCTCTTTGGGCATTGGTGCTCCAAGTGCTACAGCCAAAACATAGGGTCTTATTAAGAGTTTGTTAGAAGGGTAATAGATCACACATGTGGCGAATTAGGAAGTAATGCACTTGTAATAAGGCAGATGGTATATCTGTCATGTTTGCGACAAAGTACCCATCCGTCAAACTCTAAATCAGGTCAATAATACTCAAACTATTGAGTTTAAAGGACATCATGCCCTCACCTGCTTTGAGTGGCTGATTCGTCATGGATTCTACTCCTCAACATAGCCAGTTGCTTGCATCAGTGAAGGGCTCCTGCAAAGCTCTCAGGAAGCCAACATACTATCAAGTGTGTACTTCTTGAGTGCAACTTATTCCAATCTTCATGACGTCTGCCTGCAATGTGCAATGACTCCTAGTGTGAGAGAAATGTTATAAAACCATGTAAATTCAAATTGTGTCATGGTTGTTAAATACTTGGTTTATTTGTACCTCAGCTGCATTTTTTAGTTAATGGTAGTCTTTTGTTTGGTCCAGCAAACTTCCTCTTGTTTCAGCATTTAAACTGGTTTGACATCACAGCTGACGTTTCCTTTGTGTCGTCATTCACAAGGACTGGTCACCATGTTTTTCAGTCATGAATATCTTGCCTGACGAATTGTTAGTACCTCTTGTGAGACTTAGTTTTGATTAACTGCTCATTCATTGTTGAATACAGTCTTAGATAAACATCACCAACTCATGGTAAACTCTTTAAACGACCCATCAAAGAGGCAATGTGTAAAAAAAACTCATTATGAGATATACTTCAGAAATATGGATCTCACACTCTTTTTATAGCTATGGGGAGTGACATTTCTGTTTTTTAGCGTTTCCAGTTCTGCTGGCAGAACACTTCTCCAACGAGTAGCTTGTGAGCTACTGGTAGCTCTCCGGTTACCTGAAAGTAGCTCTCCTATGTGCAGCTCAGTAAGCAAAATTAGAAACTTTAGCTTGGTTGAATTAATATATGTATACTAGAATTGAAAATCACATATCTGAAATGCTAATGCATGTATTTTAAGAATTAGTTATCTGATGTTGAGCAACAAAAATGGTTGAATCTCCAAAATACATTTAAAGCTGATATTTGAGTGATTAAAAGCAAACAGTGATGGGGAATCTATTATTAATATCATTACCTACCTTTGTACTGGCCTCATCGCAGCCAGAAAAGATGCCCTTCGTACACCAACTGTATTCTTGTGAGTGCCTGATATTGTACTGGGTGATCACTGCCTACTGCTCTTTAACCTAATGGGAAGATATTTAACATGAATACAAACTGGGTTATAATAGTTGCAGTATAGACTGCAAGTCTTGCATGAGGATTCAAAACACTACTCATGTGTTGGGTGTGGCAGATCTGGCTCCAGATGTTACTTGGGCAGATAAACTACTCCCTAAGTTTGTCAAGTTTATGAGAACAAGCTCTTGCTGTTGAAATGCTTTCTACAGCTGCATCTTTTTTCTTAATACTCACAAAGCACACTTGCTTTGCCTTAGACACTATTCAGTGACTGATTGTATCAGAAGTTATACCAACATGCAAATGGTATATCTTCTTGGTCTAACAGCAACTTTATGTTCTTCTTCACAGGCAGCAACTGCGATTTATTGTTAATCTGCACTTACTGGCACATTAGGTCCAGCAACTTTCCACTCAAATTCAATCAACAATCCAACCAGGAGATTAGATGGTTCAGGAGTCCCCTTTTAAGTGCCAGAGGGAAGTCGTTGATCAATGACAGCTATCATCAGCTTGATATCTTGTGTCTCATCTTCTGTAAGATTTCAGTATCCGCAATCCTCTTCTTCAATATCCCTTAACCTGAGCGATCACTAGATGATCTTTAGCTTTGCAGAGTTAGGAGTACTCCACCACGCCTGTTGTCTGGTGGAGCTTTCTGGTCTAGTTTTCTTTAATTTTGTATATTGAGTGATACTTTCCATAGATCTTACTGTACCTGGCCTAATAGTGGAGGACATCCCTTTCATGTGTGAGGATAAATGTACATGAAAGGTAGAATCTTTGTCAGTAGTTAACATGTCTACTTGATAAAAATGGCACCCTGATGTTGAGTTAACAAAACGTGTTTTTTTAAGAATGATAAGCTGGTATTTTGCGATTAAATGAATGTGTTTTTGCTTGAAAATGAGTAGCTACTGTTTTACAGAAGTAAGCTAATTTACCTAACGTTTGCATTCTTAAGAAAAATGTGTGTTTTCAGGAATTGACCAGCTGATGTTTAGGAGTAAAATTATTGCATTTCCAAATTATATTTAAGATTGATATCTGGGTCATAATTCATGCAGCCTTTGGGAAACGTACAATAGATTCTTGTTGAAAAGTGTTATCATTTTTCACTCTCACTATCAAAACTGCCGTTACTCATACAGTTTCATTTTCATCTGGACAAGTCATATTTCTATCTTGCTGTCCCCTCGAGTAATCAAACGATGATCGTTCCTTTAGTCTATAATTTCCAAAGGAACTACCTTCACACTATAGGTACTAACAGCAATACCATTGTACTCAAATTACAAATATTTATGATTACTAAACAAAGATACAATCGATTGCATAATTTTTTTAATATATCAAAAAGATTGAGAACTCTATACATCTTTTCAATTCAATTCAATTCAATCTTTATTCGTTTATGCATCATAATCATAAAAGATAAAAACATAAAAGCCACATAAATTCTTTTAAAACCTTGCTATATGCAATCAAGTACATTTCATTCAAATTACACAATCTATGGACGTTTAAATACAATTTAAAAAATAACAACCCAGCCTATCATTCACAACATTATATCTTAGGCACACATTATTTTATTCCAATGTAAGGCTGCTTTTAAATACCCAGTAACCACCAACATCACCACCTGATCAGGTAAAAGCTATAAATGTAGAAAGGCAGGTCGAAATTGCATAAAGCCCCTTCCTTTTAAAAGTGGTAAGAGGTACCTTGTGCGCAAGAATTCATAAAATTTACAGAATAAACCCAAGTATACTAAGGTTTGGGGCGAACATTCATCACAAGGACAGATTAAAAGGGTGTGGGGATCAAACTGACCCGGAGGAAAACAGATCATTATCCGGATAGAACCCAAATGAAATTTTGTGAGCAATGATCTGTCCCTACTGTAAGATAAGGTTCAGTGCCAACAATGGTTTTCAGGAGCAGGAAGGATCTGTAGGAGTGTTTCTCCAGCACCCTAGTTTCCCTCTCATCTTTACATTTGTTTAAAATCCACTTCTTAAAAAGACCCTGGTCGCCCTTATTAAGAATATATGACCTGTGGACGATATCTATACAATCAAGGTAACGGGCAGTGGTTTTGATATAATTTATCCACAGTATCTTTTGACTATAGGTGCACTCCAACAGTCCTCAATCACACTCCTTTTGAACCACAGTCTCTCATCTACCTAAATTGAAATCCAAAGTAACAGTGGAGCCAGTTTAACCTGACCCTCCACATAATCGCCCAGTTCCTTGTGGATAAAAAAAGGCACTATTTGGACCCAGCCCCAATAGTTTTCTGCAGAATCGGTCCTCTTGCTGGACCACCCTGCACTTTTGGTACCCCCAAGGGGCTGCCCTGTATGTCAAGACTGTGAGACATTTCATTCTGTAGATTTGCACCAGGGACACCATAGGCTTGTTACCCACAGAGAGAATCTAAACAGGGCACAACAAGCTTGGGTGAGTTTAGAACACCGATTGGAAATACATGAAAGCCAGTTGTTCTGTTGATCAAATAATACACCCACACAGGGAAAGGTGGGAACCTTGGGAATTGTTTGTCCCTTGATATCAATGGGTCTTGTTTTTGCAGCCTTCCTCCCACAGACCATAGAATGGGTCTTTAAGATATTTGTATCAAGTTCCAGATCATCCATGAAACTGACAAGTCTATCAACCAGAAGCTTTAACCCATTTGCCGTTCTGCCCATCAATACAGCGTTGTCGGCATAAAGCAGGGCAGGCACACTGACTGACTTTACCTTAGGCAGATCAGCCCCGTTTTCAATGAGGCAGGTGTTCAGGCTATTTATATATAACAAAAACAAGATTGGTGCCAACACACAACCCTGTCTAACCCCCGTGGGAGGCTAGATGACTTGGTTGTCTCCCCCTCCATACCGTATCTGACACAAGCATTTAAGTCCATATGAAGGGCTTCAAGCAAATCAATCAGCTAAGCTGGCAGTCCAAATACCCAAAGGATAACCCAGAGCTTAGACCTGTTTATGTGATCAAAGGCTCTACTGAGGTCCATGAATGAGAGGAAAATGGACCCCTGTTTCGCCACTACATATTTCCCTATTATAAGGTTAAGGTTCAAGCACTGTTTCCGCGTGCCCATACCCTCTATACATCTTTTGCATAACTCATATACTTGCATTTAGACACTAACATACGTTTCATATTCAGTACACATCAATCACCCAAATTGAACTCTTTAATTCTACTTAATTGAATTCTTTGTTCATAGTAGTGCAAGTGTAATGATGAAACAGTACTAAAAGAGACAATGCTGTTTATCTTGGGAATCTTGTCGTTTGCACCCACTTTCTTCTGGCACTCAGAAATGTCATCATTTAAAATGTGCTCTAATTGCTGCTTAAGTGTTGCTTTACAATGGAAGATCAAACAGTGGTCTAATTTCCATACTCCAAATTTAAAAATGATAACTTCCTTTATTCCCCCTATGTCATTTCATATCATGTCATGGAACAGTGTGTAGGATATTTCAGCCCATTTTAGGTAGAAACAAGCATCTTCATTATATCATCAGTGCTATTTCAGCCACCAATTGAACAACTCATTCATAAACCACAGCAGTTAATGTAATAATATAAACTCTATCTATAGGTCGCAAAAATAATACATTCTCAGCGTTATATTTTTGGAGTGAAGACCACCACATACCACATTCTTGTATAAAACCCAAATATCATATCTAAACTCAGCCTTTAGCCAAAGCGTGGAAAAACGAACAGTTCCTTATACTCTCATATAATGGTTAGCAAATATTTACATAGATAAAAATCCATATTAATGCAGCAACCTATGCAATGCATCTCCACTGGTTTCATATATATCGTCCTAGCATTCATCTCACAAACTGAGGGCTACAAAATAAATCACAAAAAAAGTAATGTCCCATAGAATCCTTCTTTTAACTCCTCAAAAATTCCACGTTTATCACTGAAATCAGTAAATGACATAAAATGTTATATTTGTTTCCACACAACAAAGTTCATTGCATATAAGCACTATTCGATTGAAGAATCACATACAATGTATTGAAACACCATAAGTAATGTCCTTGTTTATTTCATTTTTTTTTAGGGTGAATTCCTCTCCTGGAAGTGTTTATGCCTTTCGGCCTTGTGCGTGCTTTTAGACCTCATCAGGATAATCTGAAGGACCTGGTGTTTCAATACATGTGGTTAAGCAAACTCTTCCTTTGTTTAAGAAGTAAACTGTCTTCATCCTTAAAATAGGCTGACTTTGAACGGATATATTGAGTTATAGGTTGAAGTAGCTGGTTTTGTTTATGCATGTTGTTATATATTTATATATTGATGTGTTTGATGCACTTCCTTTTTTGATGTAATTTACTCCATGAGCGTTGCATTTCTTCCTAGGAGAGAACGTCTTTCAGCTTCACCTAATGTTTCCCCCACACCTCATGGTTTACTGGGGGTCCCGTCTGCATATTGCAAGTGTCGGGAGAGCGCACTAGTTGACACAGTAATCAGGCAGAGGGTCTCCACTACCTTGCTGTGAGGTTCATCTACACTGACCCTGAAGAGGCTTGCACTACCCTGCTTTGAGTTTCGCCTGCACCAACCCACGAGTGGGTTGCAACTAACTTGCCAGGAAATTTGTCTGCACCAACTGGGAAGACAGTAACCACTGCGTGACTATTGAATCTGTCTGCAATAGCCCAAATGAGGGCAGCAACTGCTTAAAGAAATGGGATCACTACATTGAAGTCGAGGAGTTGCTTTCATCCATTCTATCAGGACATGCTTAAGACTGAGTCTGCACTCGATCTCCATCCTTGACCATGGAGGAGACAATCAGCGAGGACAGTGGTCCTTGCCTGCAGCCTGGAAAGAGGACTGCAATGCGCTGATAACAGCACAAGGACCTTGGACTGAATATGCACACAAATTACACTGGGGTAAAATCAAAGTGACTGATTACACATTTAAACCTGTGGGGAAGAACATTATCTGCACCTAAGCCTAATGCATGCCTCTTATAAAGAATGTTGCGAGAACAGAGATTGGAATAGAAGGAGAGGGGTGGTGCCCACAAGAGGGAGAGACTTGTGTGCAGGACACACACCAAGGGGCCAATTCCGATCCGGTAAAATCCCCTACGAATCGCAGTACCGTCCGTTTTCCCCATACGATTCGTACACCTACACCCTCCCCGTACGTACGATGAAGTACGATCATAACCCAAAACATTTCAACATACGATTCGTACCAAACACCATACGAACCAAAAATACATACGATACATATCCGGGTTACGCTGTATGCGCCGTCCGTACGTAAACAGGCCTCAGTTTCCGGCCCAGCAAATACGATTCGTCTCGGCGATACTCCATGCAACCCTATTGCTACGGGAGCTGAAAACTACCGTAAAAGCTGAGTCCGGTCCGAACCAAACCCCGGTACGCGACAGACACGCCATGAACCCCATCGACCGTGTCATCCCAGTCCTGTACGCCTTCGACCTGGTGCACAGAAACCGACGACGGCGCAGACGGTGAGTACAATGTACCGCAACAACGGAATTGTACATGTATGGTGCGTCACACGCTCGCGTATATCACCATTGCAATAGTGATACGAGCCGCACACATGCCATTAATGTTGGGGGACGGTACGTCACACGCTCACGTATGTCACCATTGCAATAGTGATACGAGTCGCACACACACCATTAAAGTTGGGGTACGGTGCGTCACATGCTGGCGTATATCACCATTGCAATAGTGATACGAGCCGCGCACACGCCATTAAAGTTGGGATATGGTGCGTTACACGCTCGCCTATATCACCATTGCAATAGTGATACGAACCGCACACACGCCATTAATGTTGGGGTACATTGCTCACATCTGAGGGATGTGTAGATAGGACTCCCAGCAGTGCCTAGACATAGGAGGGGTAGCTGGATAGGACTCCCAGCAGTGCCCAGACTTAGGAGAATAGGAGGGGTGGCTGGATAGGACTCCCAGCAGTGCCCAGACATAGGAGGAGGGTGTGCGTTGGACTCCCAGTAGTGCCCAGACATAGGAGGGGGGTGTAGATAGGACTCCCAGCAGTGCCCAGACATAGGAGGGGGTGTGCACAGGACTCCCAGCAGTGTCCAGACATAGGAGGGGTGGCTGGATAGGACTCCCAGCAGTGCCCAGACATAGGAGGGGGTGTAGACAGGACTCCCAGCAGTGCCCAGACATAGGAGGGTGGCTGGATAGGACTCCCAGCAGTGCCCAGACATAGGAGGGGGTGTAGACAGGACTCCCAGCAGTGCCCAGACATAGGAGGGTGTGCACAGGACTCCCAGCAGTGCCCAGACATAGGAGGGGTGGCTGGATAGGACTCCCAGCAGTGCTCAGTTATATAGGGGTATGCATTTCCACCATCATCCAACAACTACATGCCTGTATGTGTACATCCCTAGCCTGTTACACTCATGATAGTTGCACATCACTCACAGCAGTGACCTACTCCACAGATGGTGGTATCCTGTCACACACTGCGTGACACACCACATGTGGGTGTTTTGTCAGATCCCACATGCAAATCCACCCATGGAGATTGCAGGCACCCACACACCCCTCCATCATGACTCAATTGTGTCTAGTCATGTAACACCCCGCCAAACAAATAAAGCACAAATGGACTAATGAAGTGTCATGTACATTCCGGCCATGATGTGAATGTCCAGGTGGTTAAACATGTACTCCCTCATGGAAGGAACAGGGTTGAAAACCCTTAGATACAAAGCACCTAAATGTGATTCGTGTGCTCAAATTCCCGGCATTACAATTAGAAACATAAGGTCAAGGCTGATAACATTTTCATGCATAGTGTGAAAAAAGTATGATTGTTTCCCTGAAGGCATTACTGCATACTACAAACACAAGCACAGTGAGTAGCATGGATGGCACAGACCAATGATCAGAACTAATTTGTGAGCAGGCATGGCCATTGCTGAAGAGAATGAACAAATATATAGGAAATCTACACAAAAGTCACCACAACAATTGTGCAACTGTCTGTAGTGAATATCTCATGTGTCACTGAGGAAGGCACACTCTTTGGAACTATGTTTGTATGCAAACTGAACACACACAAACAAAGAGTAATTGCTGCAACATTGCGATGGCACATAGATACCATGGTCCAAATCATCACCATCATGAAATAGACATCTTTCACAATCCATACACATTAACATGACAACAACTCCTAGACACCCAGCACCTAAAGCAAGTACTTGAAATGCAAATTTTCTGAAAGAAAAATAAAATGCTTTATTCAGCTCCAATGCAAAAAGATGATGCAAATTAGTCCCGGATGTAACAAGGCCAATGGCCAGTCCACAAAAGAAATCTTGTTTGGGGACATAGTGGACTATCACAACCCCAAACTTGCCTGCACACGGATGAATGAAAGGGTTGGTGACCCATGGGGGGCATCATCAGGTACAGGTTACGGCACCACAGGGACAGTAGAGGGAAGGGTAGGTGTTGTGGGTGCAGGGGGGGAGGAATCATCCTCAGTGGGGAGTGCAGCGGCAAAGGTGGTTTCATATAGAGGCAGGCCCATCACAGCTCTCCTGCACAACATCCCCACCACTCCGTCAATGTCAGTGATACAGCTCAAGAGGTGTAAACTCAGAATCAGGTTATCAATAACTGAGCAGCAATTTAAATAAACCCAAGGTCACCTCGTGTGGCTGGCCACCCATATTATTCACAAACCACCAGCAATATATTCTTGTGAATAGGCACACAGGCACTGCCCAGTGTGAGTATGCACAAGCCACATTTTGTATACATGGTCAGTGTGCACATGTAGCAGACACATGAGTAATACAAAGTATGCCAGGGACAAATGCCACTGAGGTAGACCCATGCTGAGCTCCATGTTGAGACTCATCATCAGTGCCAAAAATCATGAAGGCCAAACACAGTGCACAGGTCGTGGAACAGCTAAGGTACCAACACGTGTCACAGACCTCCCTCCAACATGATGATGTGCTAAGCAATGTGCATACTCATACCTTGCACCCTAGGAGTACATGTGCAAAGTGAAAATACACAAAGCAGGGGACACAAGTGGATGAGGGGAAGGGATGTAAAAGAGCATCACCCGAATGTGGGGAATTGAAACTACAATGCATAAATTGCCTGTCTGACCAGACCCCCCCAAATGTGGGAGCGTTACCAGGCTTCAGAGCACCACAGGTAGCATGTGACACACAAGACAACAAACAGACATGTACCTACCCCCTCCTTGCTGCTCTCCCTCCTGCAACTGTTATGTTATGTTATGTTATGTTATGTTATTATTATTTGTACAGCGCAACAGCTGCCCCAGCAAAGGGGCGTCCTGGCGCTATGAGAAGGCAAACACAACACAACATCAGTCTGGCGCAGAGAAGAACCTAAATTTAGACAAACAATAAGGTTTTGATAGCGCGTCTAAACTGGAGAACTGCCTGTAAAGGTCAGGAAAAACCACTTCCAGGACCCAGAGCATGTGGGGGGTGAGGTGACGGCCACCGCCATGCCGGCGTGGAGCTTCAAGCTTGAGTTGGACCCGGGCGATACGCCGGGTCCAGCACCGGATGTCCTGCCACCTCTTCCTGATGTTCATTAGCTTTCGCCGAGGGCCCCCCACAGACCTGACAGCCCTGGCAATGTCCAACCAGATCTCCCCCTTCTCATAGGCAGTTGCCTGTCAGGAAGACAAAGTGAAACAACATCACTACACCTGCTCCATGTCCCAAAGACACACACTTGCACCACATTGACGATGATAACAGGGCATAGGATGCTGACAGGACCTGCATCATTGTCCATGTGAAGTGGCCTGTGAGCAAACACGAATGCACTACATGCCTTTGAAAGGCAACAGATGCCATAAGGGGTGCAAGCCACTCACTGAGCATGGCACACACTGAACAAGACATGCAACTGCAGGGTGGTGGACAGCACGTGACATGCTGTCACATTTCCCACTACACCTAAGAACCCTCAGCAGATCACACACACACACCCTGGCACAGATCATTTGCTTGTCAGTGTCAACAGTGTATACAGCCCTCACTTTGCACATGTCACACTTGACAAAGATGTGACACAGGCGTCATGCTAACTGTCCAAGTTATGCACACGACACTGCATACTTGTCACATCAGATGGCTACAGCTGTGGCATACGCCATGCAGCTGTGTTGCAAGATATCACATACACACTTTGCCAGGTGACAACGAACATTCACACTCTTCAATATCCATGAGTTCAAACCATGCATTTGTCCAACATCCACACAGGACACCAAAAACCATTAACAACAGTAAGTACATTCATCTGCCACTCTGGGGGGAACACTGTTACACCTCAGTAAATCATGGCAATAAAACATGCAAGGTGTGGCACAGCAGAAGGTGTGATTCACATTGCATTGAATGTCACAGTTAGCACAATACAGGTAAGCAGTGAACACTATTTAACTACATCATTCACTGCATGGGAGATAACACAATGTACACACCCGGCACTCAGTGCCAAACCACATTGCATGTCTGTTCCACACATACACAATGGCTGTAGTGACACACACACAACAGGTTCACAGTCCAAGCTAGTCCAGTCATCACTCACCTGCTCCCCTGGTCCCCCATACAGCTTGCTGTAGTTTGGTAGGAGGGCATCCAGCAGGGCCTGGTTCTCCTCCTCACTGAATGCAGGTGCCCTCTCCATGGTCAGCAAAATCAGAGTCCAAGGAATGCAGAGACAGCAGCAGTGTGGTCCACTCCAATGTTGTGCAGGCAAGTTCCCTCTCCCAGACACATGCATCCTTAAATCAGTGCTGCTGAGGGGCTTTCAGTATCATGAGTACAGTGTGATAGGCCCGATTACTTAGCATCCCATGTTTCATCCAATCCCATTGCACATAAGGCCCTGACACACATTTGCATGGTTTAAAAATTGAGCTTTAGCTCAACAACAAATTTTGCAACATTGTATAGTTTTGCCCAGCTGAATTTTGCAGGACACCTGTAGCACACACTCAAATCTCAGTTTCCTTGACGACTAGCCTGCATTCTGGGCATTTTACTCATCCCCTAGGTGTTCCCTATGTATTTTCTGGGATCCCCACACAGGTACGGTGCGTTTTTCATCGCGAATGCCACATATTCAATAGTGAAACGATGCGCACACACATACACGCAATGGCGTGGTACAGTCCGCTCGCGTATGGCCCCATTAAAATGGTGAAACATCCCGCATACACGCACGCACTCTGGGGGTATGCCTCGCCCGCGTATGGCACCATTACAATGGTGAAACGTCCCGCACACACGCACGTACTCTGGGGGTACGCCTCACTCGCGTATGGCACCATTACAATGGTGAAACGTCCCGCACACACGCACGCACTCTGGGGGTACGCCTCGCTCGCGTATGGCACCATTACAATGGTGAAATGTCTCGCACACACGCACGCACTCTGGGGGTACGGGTCGCTCGCATATGGCACCATTACAATGGTGAAACATCCTGCACACACGCATGCACTCTGGGGGTACGCCTCACTCACGTATGGCACCATTACAATGGTGAAACGTCCCGCACGCACTCTGAGGGTACGCCTCGCTCGCGTATGGCACCATTACAATGGTGAAACGTCCCGCACACACGCACGCACTCTGGGGGTATGATGCGTTATACACAGTGCGTTTCACACGCCCATGTGAATGCAGGTGTACGGTGCATTTTACACAGTGCGTTTCACTCGCTGGAGTCAAAGCAGGGGGATGGTACATTTCACACGGTCACGTATGGCTAGTGATACAAGGCGCCCACATGGCAGGGATGTAGCATTACGGTTAACACAAGGATGTCAATCAAGTTCTTGTCATTGCATACTGACATGAGCTAGGCCCTAGGTGTGGCAGGCACTGATATAGCACAGCATATCATGTTGCACAATTGATGTGTGATGACCTGGTGACACATGTGACGTGTGATGGGGCACTATGTGGTACACATCAACTTTCCAATTGTCCCCTGTGTATCATCATGCACATGTTGTCATGCACATAAGCATTGGGATTGCACAGTCATCACTTCGGGAACCTGTCACATGATGGCAGGGATCGTGGCAATTTCTCAGTTGTCATTTTGACTCCAATCACGTCCCTATGTAACAATGTACTGTGTGTGTAATTCTTAATGCAGATTTTTCATTTTGGGGTCCGTATAATGCATCTGCTGCGGGTGCATCTCCTAATGGGTCTGTGTTGTGACTGAATTGGTTTTGCATGTACGCACACCATGGCACATGTGCCTTTTCAAGGTCTTTTTGTGTGTGATGGCATCATACATCAATGATCCACATGCATACATGTCTGAATCTTGACAATTGCTGTTGTCTTGCATTGTCACATACACACCTCATTAGCAAGTTGTATGATATGTCCAATAGATATTCCCTGTGACCTGGGTCTGTGCCTTGCAGTCAGCTGTCTGTATGGGATGACAACCTTCTAATGCAGGTCTGGTGATGTGTGTCACTCCAGTGATTTCTTGCTCTGCTCACTCAGAGCAGCCCTGCATTTTCTTTGTGTGCATGTAAAGTGTATTACTCTTACTACAGATGTATCTTGGTAATTTTTAAAGTGCCATGAAGCTGCCACATGTGACCAGGATGTTTTTCTTACACCAGACCCCATAGTACCTTGATGTGTAGTAGCAAGGTTGCATGTGCTATGTACATTGGAATAGTATTTGGATGACAGTTGTTCTGCATTCTTCCCAAATATGTCCTGCAGGGCACCGCCTCTACCAAGGCCTTTTCCTGACTTGGAGAGCATGAGGGACCGTGATTGCATCCGACGATACAGATTCACTCGAGATTAGATTCAGGACTT
Organism: Lissotriton helveticus; assembly: GCF_964261635.1. Classification (NCBI taxonomy): domain Eukaryota; kingdom Metazoa; phylum Chordata; class Amphibia; order Caudata; family Salamandridae; genus Lissotriton; species Lissotriton helveticus. The sequence continues at coordinate 1,253,654,347 of NC_136059.1, read as the reverse complement.
GACGGACAGGCTGGAACCACATCTCCAACCAAAACACAGGTATCCAACTGCGCTGACACCAAAGCTAAAGGTGATGGCAGCCCTACATTTTTTTGCCACAGGTACGTTTCAATTTACCATTGTAGATGTGGGGGTATGTCCCAGACCATGTTCAGCTGTGTCCTACGTGTTGTTTTAGCTGCCAAGCTAGAGCACATTGATGAATTCATCAAATTTCCCACTCCTGAAGAGTTGAGAGATGTCAAGGGTGAATTCTATGCCCTGGGAGGGATGCCACATGTAATTGGGTCCATTGATGGTACACATGTGGCTTTGGTGCCACCACAAGCTCAGGAGCAGGCTTACCGCAATAGGAAGCATTACCACTCAATAAATGCCCTTGTGGTGTATCTTGCTAATTTCCCATGTTTGTGCACTTTTTCCAGGATCGTGCCATAAAGCATTCATCATGAGGCGTAGCAGGGTACCACAGATGATGCTGCAGCTACGCAACAATCGGGCATGTCTCTTTGGTGGGTATACTCTGTTTGTCCTGCATGTTTAACATTTTAAATTGCTCTGACAAAATTGCTTTACCCTACATTTCAACACGCTGTATATTTTTAGGAGATGTAGGATATCCCAACATGCCGTGGCTCATGACACCGCTTCGCAACACAAGGACAGCTGCAAACCATCGGTACAACAATACACACGGGCAGACCAGGCGTGTGATTGAGCGAACGTTTGTCCTGTATGTTTAACATTTTAAATTGCTCTGACAAAATTGCTTTACCCTACATTTCAACACGCTGTATATTTTTAGGAGATGCAGGATATCCCAACATGCCGTGGTTTATGACACCGCTTTGCAACACAAGGACAGCTGCAGACCATCGGTACAACAATGCACACGGGCAGACCAGGCGTGTGATTGAGCGAACGTTTGGACTCCTGAAGAGCAGATTACGGTGCCTTGATAAGACCGGCGGATCCCTCTCATACGCCCCGGTCAAGGTGTGTAACATCTTCATTGTGTGCTGCATGCTGCACAACATGGCAGTTGAGAAGGCCGTGCCACTCATCCTGGATCCTGATGAGCTAGAACATCCACCCGTTGAGGATAAAGGGCTTGGGCGCAATGCAAGTGATGAGGAGGAGGAGGGGGATATCCGGAGTCAGCTCACACGCAACTTCTTCTCTTAATGGTGAGTAACTGGGTAGTCGTTTGCAAGCTTGTGGCATGGAGTGGCATGTGTTGCATACTGTGTGTCCAGCTGACTGTATGTGAATACACTTTGATGTTTGTTGTGATGTGTCACACAAGTGATGATGTAATGACACACGCATATGTGCAATGAGTGATTTTGTAATGTACATATGTACTTCATTGTGATGTATTTTCACATGACCATGTCTGAATGCAATTAATATTAATGTGTCCCCTTGTGTGCCTGTCTTTCCCAGGTCGCTCTGCCTGTTGTTTGATCGTGTCATCTTGGTACTCCTGCTATTGATCATGATGATTGCAACGTGTGTCGAATCACCGTTCCATGCACAGACCTGTGGAAATGTCAGTTTTGGCAAGATATCTTAACGTTTTTTTCTCTTGCTAGGCTTTCTTGTGTTTAGATAATCCCCTTCCTCGTTTTGTCAGCTAAGTACGGCTCTAGCAGGTGATGTGTATCTTACAATCATGAGCCTCACTGATTCCCATGGCTGACTACAGTAATTTGATTTTTGTGAATAGCGCTGCTACACATTCAATTCACTGTATTATTTTGAGCCACATTCATACACTGTGAGTAAGTTTGGGAGCACCAGGTTCTAATTGCATTGAAGCAGCCTGGTGAGCATTAGACCCCCTTCATTTTGGAGAAAAACTCTGCTACCTTTTATGTGTCCGTGTTAAAAACTGTGATGTACTATAATTTCTAAACATGTGCAGATAAATTGGATACAGAAGCTGTGGTTAATGTATACAGGTGTAACAGTTACAGAATAGGTCATTAGTATAATGTGAATCAGTGCCAAGAACAGTTGAATTGTAATGCTTGTATACCTTTGTTTCAGTGCTCACTCCCTGCTGTTCCCATCCTCTCCTTCCCTCGCCTGATCTCCCTTTTGAGTCTGTCATTCATACTCAGACCAAGGGGCTATCTGAAAATGGACCCCATTGAGCATCAAACAAATTCGAGGATCAAAGGTACCGACAGTCCCTGGCAGTCGTGTGGAGATTGTTTCACCAGCATTACAGGTACCCTCATTGCATGACAGTTATTTTCCTCTGAGCAATGCCACAGGCCATGTACATGGCCTGAAGCAGCATGGCCTCACAACAAATTTGCACCATTTATGTATGAAATCTTTTCAAAAGTGTACATTGTGCCCCATTACTGTCACCGCAGATCTCTTGCCAGTCTGCATGTTTCATCTATGGTATACTTTACAATGATTCTGCATATGTGGTTATGTGTACGGGTTCAACATGTATGGTGTTTGTAATAGATCATGGTCCATATTGTGATTGACATACATGGTTGTGTATGTATTCTTTGAGCTTAATACCCACAACGGACATGCAACACTTGCTGACGCTGTTTGTCCTGTGCCCCGCTTGGCCTTTTGGTGCCTGGTCCTGTGGCCGTCATATTTGGTGATTGTTTTCACAATTTCTAGCAGTGACCCATGAGTAACCAGACACTCCTTCCTTTCCATACACATGTAACATGCTGCTATGCAAATATCCTTGTCTTTGTGTGCCACTTTTGCATGGTGTCTCACACCTTCAGCCATCATGTGTTCAGACATTCCTGATGCTGCATCCCCAGTGACACCGCAAAAGCCAGTGACCGGATTCTGCAACACACACGCCTCTAATATGCTCCACCACCCAGCAATCCATTCTTAAGGCAGACAGCAGATTGACCGTGCCACAGTTGCACCACATGCATGACAAAGGGAGGCCCATCAGCGCCTGCAACGTGCACAGTGCAAGGCCCAGTGGCCATTGATTGACACAGGTTACACTACCGACTCAAGCTCCTGCCACCCTCCACACAGTGAACACCAGACAATCATGCACCTGGTATCAGGCAACCCCTAAGAGCACACATTACATCTTCGCAGGCTGTGTGTGCAACTCATACTGCCAAACCCGCACTGCCACACATAACAGTGCATGTCCGGACAAGCAGCTCATGTGCGTTGTTCTGCACACATGCTACTTACAGCAGCACAACATTGGACTCTGTTACTTTATCAACACAACAGCACAAAAGACAAAACCATCATTAATGTGACCTGGCTATAAGTAAGACCCAAACACTACTTCTACATTGCCATCACAGATGGATAGTAGACCACCCGCAAGGACGACACCAACCTTCCAGGAGAACAATTGATAAAAGTTTGTGAGGTACACCCCCAGAGTGACATACTACACCAAGTACCAATTGTGGTGATGCTCTAAATGTGCAGCTCTAACAGAATTTTAGTTGATTAGAATCAGAAGATCCTCTGCATATGATATCATTTAGACTCTAGACATGGCAATCGATTCAGCCTGCATGGTAATGGAAATATTGCCAAAGAATGCGTACTCTGAGCAGAGCCCTGCAGCATACCCCACTTGTGTGTTTTGACTAAGGAGTCCATGTTGTAGGTGTGGACCTGATGTGTGCAGTCAGATAGTTATGACAATATCCAGTTCAGCACTGAGGAACACACACCTATGGTCTTCATGTGGGTCTGAAGATTGTGATGGTGTACTGTGTCAAATGCTGTAGACATGTCGGACAGCACCAACGCCGCCTTGGAAGCTCCATCTACCTCCCAGTGTATAGAGTCTACCATTTGTATGAGGGCCACCTGTGTAGTATGGGTGTGTTGGAGGCTGGATAGTGAGTAATGAAGGAGGCCATTAGCTTCAAAAAAGGCCATCAGTTGCTTAAAAGAAAATTTTACATAAATCTTTGCCAGGACTGATAGATGGATCTTGGTGTATGATTGGAAGCTTAAACAGGATCTGTGTTACCTTAAGTAAAGATGTGCAGGATGACCGTGTGTCTCCACACATCTGGGTTGCAGACCAATCTGACCTAAAGGTTCCACATGATGTTTCAGTGTTCATAGTGTATCTTAGCAAGGATGTTGTAGTGGTTTGTGGTCAGGGGGTCAGTAGGGGAAGTGGATTAACATATGCTAATTGAGCTGAGAGGCTTCAACATCAATTGAGTTCTAATCGTAAACCACTGGGCTGCAACACAACGTTCCTGATTGCTCCTCATACATTGCAGTAGTACTTCAGCACGCAGGCCCACAGCTAAACAGCCAAAAATGTTTCAGTGGGAGAGCTACTCCTGCCTGGAGAACAGACACACCCCCATCCAGCTTTGCTACACCAATGTTTGCATCAAGTTCACCAAATCCACACGATTACTAACTCATGATGCAAGTCCCTACACATGCTGTAAATGACTCCTGCTACGGGGCTACCCCAAAAAACACCCAAGGGACCTTTACCTGCTGGAACTGCAGCTTCTACTGCATCCAGCCCCCCAAACCATCTAACAGAGTACCCACCACCTGCAATGCATCCTCCTTAACACCCACTCTGCTCGCAAGGACGCCATCATACTCTGGGACCTCCCACACTCAACCACCCCTGACGTTGCCTTCCAGACGGAGGCCTGGCTGAAAGTCACCTCGGCACAAGACATCGCCATTGCCATCCAAGAGGGCTACCAAATCTCCTGCAGAGAGCCCACCAACAGAGTGGGAGGGGGAATCGCCATCATCCACAAGGACTCCCTCAGAGTCACAAACAACACCAACAACACCCTAAGCACCGCCAAGCAGATCCACACCGTCCCCAAAACCAGCCTCAGAGTGACTCTCATATACAGACCACCCAGACCCCCACCACACTTCAGCAACACCATCACCAACCTCATCAGCACACACGCCCTAGTATCCACGGACTTCATCCTCCTCAGGGACCTGAACCTCCAACTCAAATATAACAACAACGCTGTGAGAAGTTGGCCTGGTATATGATGCTCACTAGTTCTAGTGATCACCTTGTACCATGCCAAGCAACCCTTATGGTGCAGGTTGTAAAGTCAACCTTATAGACAAGCTATCCTAGGGGTAGCATGGACTAAGCAGTCTTAGGCTAAACTCTGTAAAGGCATGTGAAGCAAGCTGTTTTACCATACACAACCCCTTGAATACCAAATGAAAGGACACCACACCGATATATATTGAAAATATATATAGATTTATTACTACAAATATCCCTGATACTCTTTATGAGCACAGAAGCAAATGCGTTAAAACAAAACACAGTTAAAATACACAAAGGTTGCACAATTATGGATGAGCCCTAGGGGCCACCTAAACCATATACTAAGAAAGTGGTATAAGAGATGCCACTTGGACAGGAAATAGGCCTAGGGACTGGGGAATCGCTGGAGCTGTTCGAGACTAACAGTGAAGAAGTCGGGAAAGGCCCGCGGGACTCGGGTGCAGTGTTTCAAGTGCACGCACTCACCAATGCAAAGTCTATGGTGCGTAAAAAGTACAAAGTTAGTTAGAAAGGAACCTTCCGAGTGACCTAGAAGGATGAAACTTCAGACACAGACACTAGAGGTGTGTACCAGTGTGGGAACACCGGCCGAGCTGAGTTACCTCACCCACAGGAAGCGGGTGTATAGGGTCGAAGTAGTGTCGGGTTTCGTCACGCAGGTCGATGGTGCTTGGAGCTGAAGATGCTGCAGGCGGCTCGATGTGAAGAGTTCCGGTGGATCCAAGGGTGGATCTGAAGAGGTGAAGACCTGAAAGCAGAGGGGACAATGTTCAGAATCACTAGCCAGTCACTACCGTGGAACCAGATTGGAACCAGGCGATGTCGGGTGCAAACAGGCGTCGAGGTGTAGCTTCTCTCTGCAGCCACGTGGACACGAGGGGTCTAAGACGTCCAGGAGTCGGTCACGAGCTGTCCCACGCAGGCTTCTCGCTGTTGGCGGTGTCGGCAACTTGATTGAAGCAAACAGGCCTTGGCTAATGCAAGCCACGCAGGAATCGAAAAAGGCTTGTTACTCCGACCAGCAAGGTCAGAGCAGGTGCTCCTTTTTACAGGAGCGAGGGCAAGTCTGGTGCAACCAGACCTGCAGTGAAAGTTGAAGGTTTCGTCGCCAAGATGGCCACTAGCCGCGTGGCAAGTGGACGGGAAGGCGCGTCGAGTGGCACAATGCAAAAGGGCCCCACGCAGATAGTGGAAATGCTGGGGGGCTGATCTTCGGTGCAAGGGCTGCTCGAGGTTGGGGCTTCTCAAACCCCAAAGCACAGCATCGAGGGTACCTCTGATACTGCGCAGTCAGCGTTTCGGGGGTCTTCCAAGAGGTCCGGTCCCACGTCTCTCGGTGCCTCCACGGGTCCCTTCCTTGCAGGGACTGTGGATCGGGCTGTGAGAAGTCTGTGAGTCTGGGTCTTGTCAGGCTCTGGTCTCGGGCTCCGGCGGGAGGCGGTGGCAAAGCAGACGTCGAGTTGCTGGATGGTGCCTGTGTGAACAGGGTGGTCACTCCTTGGCCACAAGGGAGATTCTCTTCCGTCTTCTGAGCAGCAGAATGTCGAAGTCCAGTCTTCTTCTGTATTTCAAGTTGATTCAGGATGATCTGAAGTCTCAGGACACAGCTCCCACTCTTATTCGAATCTGGGGGGCCGGATCACCTACTAGGTCCCTCCTCTGGGTGGAACCAGGAAGGGGGGTGGTTACACCCCCTTTCCTTTGTCCAGTTTCGCACCAGGACTGGGGCTGGAAAGCCCCAGCACCGGTTTGAACTGGCCTGTGCACAGGGACACCTTGTGTGCCCCAGGCATGTCTGATTCTATTCAGCCCTGTCCTACCCAATATACAAAATCCTGTCTGGGGTGGTGCTAGCACCTCCCAAGGCAGGAAACCCTTTGTCCAAGCTGCCCTCGCTGGGAGGACTCCCAGCAGCAGGAGGTCAGACTTGTGTCTGTGGTGGCAGCATCCATTTTGTGATGCTAAGGCTCTGTTTAACTTTAACCGGGGTTCAGGCTAGGTACATGTCGTATCCCTCTAGAAGGGTGGAATGCTACCCCCGTCACCAGAACTGGCGAGGGGGTAGTATTCCAATTCGTATGACACCTTACTCGACATGTTTTGATAAAGCCAAACCTAAGATAGCATTTAACCGCGAGGTTCATAATGCACTTAAGAGTATATGGTATGGCAATATCATGAAACAGCTAAAGGACATGGTTCCGAAAGCTGCAGACAGGCTCAGCTCATGCCAGAGCACCATCTCACATATTTCCAAGCACTCTGCCTCCAGGATTGATGAGGCCTTCCATAGGAGTGACTGATAGGAACATATGTGTTCATTTTAGGTTAGGTATAGGCATACTACACCTAAGTAAGGGGTGGTTACACCGACTTACCCCAGCTGAGTGATCAGCCAGTTGTGTCCAATATGGAGGCCAGGCCAGGGGTGGCACAATACATGCTGCAGCCCCTGGTAGGCCTTGGAAGCACCTATGCCCTGGGTACCTGGGTACACTGTTACAGGGGCCAATAAGGTGAACCAGTTCCAATTTCATTATGCACCTAAAGTACATGGGTAACAATTAAGAGAGAGAACAGCAGGCTGTGGGTCTGATTAGCAGGCCCACAGCCACATTAAGTCATAAACCAGTGCAGCAAAAAGCAAAAATTTGGGGTGACCATAGGATAGCAGACCCTACTCTCCTACAAACGCCAAATCCATCGACCAGATCGACAACCTTAGCAACCTCAGACTGAAACAGCTTGTGACAATACCCACACACGCCACTGGACACACACTGGACCCCATGTTGTCCGCAAGACCCCACGTCTCTGTCAACCACACTACCAAACATTAGTGGGTTGACCACAAATGTGTCCACTTCACCTTCAGTAAGCACACCAAACACCACACCACCCAACTGTTTCCACGCCAATGCTGGGGCAAGGTCAGCAAGGACTACCACCCTCGCCCTGGGACCACCCACCGCCACCACCAACCCCAACACCACCACCATCAACACCATACAGTAGATCGACAACTGCGCACACAGCCTTGCCCCACACAAGACCTCCGCAACCAATCACAACAACAAGAAAGCCACTTGGTTCAACAAAGACCTCCAGCCCTCAAAACACACATGTTGGAAACTGGAGGAGAACTGGCTCTGCAACTGAACACCATACAGCTACACAGCCCACAAGAATGCCACCCGTAAACAACACCAACTGATCAGGATTAGCAAGAGGCCCGCCTTAAAGGACCGCCTACACAACAACACACACAACACCAAAGAGGTCTTGAACCTCGGGTAAGACCTCTACAACCCCAACTCTGACACCAAATGACATTCCACCATCACAAGAAAAGTGCTAATCCGTGGCCACCTTCTTTCACTGCAAGATCACCAACATCCACGACAGCTTCAACAACGATACCCCCTCATCCACCACCAAGCCCACCACACCTGCCACCCCCACATGCACCAGTCGCCTGACCGCCTGGTCTAACGTCAGTTACAAAAATACCATAAAGCCCATGAACTCCATCCACTCTGGATCCCCATCTGACCCATGGCCCCACCATGTTTTAAACAAAGCAAACACAGCCACCGCACACCATCTCCAAAAAACTATCAACATCTCCTTCAAGACAGCAACCTTTACGGACAGCTGTCAGCACACCGAGATCAACACCCTACTGAAGTAACACAAGGCAGACCCAAATGACTTAAATAACTTTCAGTCCATCTCCTTGCTCACTTTCCCGGCAAAAGTTACGGCGAAGATTGTCAACAGACAGCTGAACCGTTGCCTAGTAGACAACGACATCCTGGACCCATCACAGTCCAGCTTTTGCAGCAACCACAGCACCGAGACGGCCCTCATCACCACCACCAACGACATCTGGATCCTGATGGACAAAGGAGGACCAGCCACTCTCATCCTTCTGGACTTATCAGCAGCCTTCAACACGGTCTGCCACTGCACCCTAACATCATGCCTCCATGACGCTAGAATACAAGAGATGGCCCTGGCCTGGACCACATCCTTCCTCTACAGCAGTACCCGAATGTAGGCCTCACACACTTCTGCTCCAAGACCACCAAGATCTTCTGCGGCATCCCACAGGGATCATCCCTCAGCCCAGTACAATTCTATATCTAAATGGCACCACTCAGCCACGTTGCTCAACAACACAGCCTCAACATCATCTCCGCCAACAACACCCAAATGATCATATCACTCACCAGAGACACCCACACCACCAAAGCCAACCTCCACAGGGGAATGAAGGCCTTAGCAGAATGGATTATGGACAGCAGGCTGGAGCAGAATTTCGACAAGACGGAGGTCCTCATCCTCAGCAACACCCCATCAGCCTGGGACGACTCATGTTGGGCAACATCGCTAGGAACAGGCCCAGCACCAACCAACCATGTACACAACCTGGGGTTAATCCCCAAATCCGCCCTCTCCATGACCAAGCAAGTCAACGCTGTCTCCACATCATGCTTCTACACCCTGCGATAGCTCCGCCGGATCTTCAAAAGTATCCCCTCCAACACAAGTAATACCGTCACCCAGGCCCTCGTCACCAGCAGACTGGACTGCGGTAACACCCTCTATGCAGGAACATCAACCAAGCTCCAGAGACAGCTGCAACACATCCTGAATGCCTCGGTGCGACTGATCTTCAACGCCCCCCAACACAGTAACATCACATACCACCTGAAAGGCCTGCATTGGCTCCCCGCCAACAAGAGGATCACCTTCAAACTCCACATCCACGCCCAAAAAGCCTTACACAATGCCGTACCAACATACCTCAATGACCGACACATTTTCTACACCCCTTCCCGCAGCCTCTGGTCTGCTAACCTCGCCCTCGCCACTGTTGAACGCATCCTGAAATACACCGCCGGAGGCTGATCCTTCTCCCACCTCGCCACCAAGACCTGGAACACTCTCCCAAACAACCTACATCAGACCCAGGAGCTGTTGCCTTTCACAAGACTCCTCAATACCTGGCTCTTTGATCAGGAGCAGCCCCCTCCCCTCCACCCAGCGCCTTCAAACCATCACGGGTATGTAGTGCACTTTAGAAATATCCTATTTGATTGATTGTTTGAGAGTGCCACTGTCAACTACGGGCAAACCTTCATACTCCTCAGCCACACTCAGTAGGCACTCCACAACCACAAGTAAAAATATACTAATATAGACGTCTCCCATCCAACACCACGTTGCCTGTAGTCCGTCCAGCCACGCTTGCCCTGGACAACATTCATCACTTCCACAGTACAACTGCATGAGGCTGATAGATTTCCCACATCAAGAAAAAGACCTGGTAGTCCCTCCCTGGACACCAACACATTACCCATGACCTGTACACCTTCATGAGAATCTTACGTAACTGTCTGTCAGAGCAGTATGGCAACCCCCCCCCCCCCCCCTCAGCAGATAGTAACCATCAGGTGTGAGTATTTACCACAATGGATGTAGTTAATCATACATTGTGACCTATGTGTGTCCCCAACCAGACTCAGATCCCAGTGTATGGATGGCTTGAGTTTGTTGAACACTCTGGCATACTTTGACATATCCCAACATGTATGTTGTTGACTCTGGGGGGAAAATACTTCAACATCAATACCTATTGTGTTATAATTATTGTATTCTACATCTTGTGAGTGAAATGTGAGTAGGTGTTAGGTGCTGTACAAAAATGTGGGGAATCCAAAGTTCACAGAAGGAGATGTGATGCCTTGCAGTTTCAGTCAACAGAGTCCAGAACACAGTGTATGGCATCATTGGTGAGACTGCGACCAACAAGTCCATGTGGGAGAGTGTGACAGTAAATAGGGTGTTGCTGTTGCACAGAAAGGCAAGATGCTAGACCAGGTGACCTGGGAGATGTGCATGACCCTCTGCCTCTCAACGTCTTTTCCGTAGACGATCTGCCTTCTTTGGGGGACCCTAATATGCAGGCCTTGACGATGCGTGCGACTCTCCGTCGGATGTATCCACCTCCTCCTCCCTCCCTGTGCCTGTAGCCAGTGTTTGCCTGGATGTTTGTGGCCTAGTGATACAGGGAGGGTGATGCATGTTGTCAGCAATCCGACGGAGTGAATGGCTGATGTCCCTCTGCACCGCCAAGAGTCTTGCCTCCATCCGTCCTTGGTGTAGTAGTTGGCTGGCGTGTTGCTCGGCCTGCTGGTTTTTCAAAGCAATGAGGGCCCCCACTCCCTGGCTGAACTCCCCGGTATCCCGGCAGTATCCGTGCATGATGTTTCTGAGTTCAGACATACCGGGCCCGTCAGATTGCTGGTTAGGTTCTCGCCTTCGCCTTGAGCCACTCCCACCACCCCTGCCCACACGAGCCTGGCCTGCTGTTGTGGGCACATCGGGTCGACGGGACCCCTGAGGGTTGACAGTGGTGGTGTTGTCTGCCTCCACCTGGGTGTCCGCTGAACCTTGTCCCTCATTGTCAGACTGGCTCAGTTGTGGATTGTGTGCAGGGCTCCGAGCTGTCTCCTGGGATGTGGCAGGAGTGGGTGTGGTGGTTGGCGCAGATGCCCCTGATCCAGCTGCTGCACGGGTTTGAGATCCAGAGGTGCCAGGTTGGTCTGTGTCATCCATGGAATGATGAGAGGCATCGCTGTTGGTGGGATCAGGGTCCTGTGATCCTTCTCCCCCCTGGTTGGGGGTAGATTGTGCACGTTGCCCTGTGTGTGAGAGACAGAAGATGTTAATGGCATTCAATGCAAAAATAATATGTTTCAGACATTTTCGTTGTCACTGCTACACCTGTTTTAGATTTTTCACACTGTTCAGTGGTGGTGTCAGATTGATCTATGTTCAGGACATATTTTAATGTGAGGGTCTATTTACATTGAATGGCACTGGCAGGCATTTAAGCAGTGATTTGAGAGTCATTGTGCACCACACCTATGCCAACATGGATGCAACACTTTCACACTGTGGATTCCCATAGTATGATAACAGTACAGGTGTTTCCCGCATATGTGCCATGGAAGTGGCACCTCGCTTGAGTTGTGTCGCTGGTGTAACGCTGATCCAGCAATGCTCTGTGCAGCCCTATCTGCATAATGCTGTGTCAATCCTTACGTCTGCTTCAGGCATGCACATGTTTTTGAGGCGGCATGCGCATGAAAGTGGGTGAGTGAAATTGTTAATATTTCATTCAGCCACTTTTGTGAGGTGTTGCTGTGCTGTGACAGGCAGCCAATGCACATCACACCACACCACACCCACACCATGACCAGTCCACATACTTCTGCCGCAGGGCTTTAGAACGTGACACATCTCCCATTTGCATCACCTTGTCAATACCCAACACCATTGCAGTAATATTTGTGCATTCGCTGCGTGAGTAATGTGTAGATATGGCATCGTGGTATAAGTGCAAGTGACTTGTGAATCAGGCCTGTGCATGTTTTGGCTTAGATGCTTCATCAAATCTGTATTTGTGATGTTACATGAGGGTGGTGACAGTGGAACACTACATTGCCTGTCCCAGCTGGCTATGTTTATTTAAGGGGTGTATGTGACAGGCTGTGCTTGTAGTTTGAGTGTGCGTTGGAACTGTGCCTCACTCATGGTGTGGCTGTCTCCCCATGGACCATGGTGCCATGACCATGTTTGTGAGTTCAGGTTTAAGATATCTGACCTTGTTGTCCTGATGTTACTGTTTGCACTGGTCACAGGATGACCTTTTGCAGCATACACCATGGCCCAGTGTCAGCTATGCTGTCAGTACTTTCTCACTCCCTGTACATTGAGCATGGTCCATGGGTGTGTACCTGGTCCATATGGGATACTTGAAATTGGGCTTGTGCGTACCCAGTAGTGGTGATAGGGTTGTCCTTACTTTAAGCTTCTACACCATCCCCCTTGCAGCCTTCTGGCCCTGAGCCTTGCACCCACCCCCATGCTGTTGACCAGTGGTAGGAGTCATTTCCACACCCCCCTCCTATGTCTGGGCACTGCTGGGAGTCCTACGCACACCCCCCTCCTATGTCTGGGCACTGCTGGGAGTTATATCCAGCCACCCCTCCTATGTCTGGGCACTGCTGGGAGTCCTATCCAGCCACCCCTCCTATGTCTGGGCACTGCTGGGAGTCCTACGCACACCCCCTCTTATGTCTGGGCACTGCTGGGAGTCCTATCCAGCCACCCCTCCTATGTCTGGGCACTGCTGGGAGTCCAATGCACACCCCCCTCCTATGTCTGGGCACTGCTGGGAGTCCAACGCACACCCTCCTCCTATGTCTGGGCACTGCTGGGAGTCCTACGCACACCCCCTCCTATGTCTGGGCACTGCTGAGAGTCCTCTGCACACACCCCTGTCATGTCTGGTCACTGCTGGGAGTCCTCTGCACACCCCCTCCTATGTCTGGGCACTGCTGGAGTTCTATCCAGCCACCCCTCCTATGTCTGGGCAGCGCTGGGAGTCCTGTGCACACCCTCCTCCTCTGTCTGGGCACTGCTGGGAGTCCTCTGCACACACCCCTGTCATGTCTGGGCACTGCTGGGAGTCATATCCACACCCCTCTCCTATGTCTGGGCACTGCTGGGAGTCCTATCCAGCCACCCCTCCTATGTCTGGGCACTGCTGGGAGTCCTGTGCACACCCTCCTTCTATGTCTGGGCACTGCTGGGTGTCCTACGCACACCCCCTCCTATGTCTGGGCACTGCTGGGAGTCCTCTGCACACACCCCTGTCATGTCTGGGCACTGCTGGGAGTCATATCCACACCCCCCTCCTATGTCTGGGCACTGCTGGGAGTACTATCCAGCCACCCCTCCTATGTCTGGGCACTGCTGGGAGTCCTGTGCACACCCTCCTCCTATGTCTGGGCACTGCTGGGATTCCTCTGCACACACCCCTGTCATGTCTGGGCACTGCTAGTAGTCATATCCACACCCCCCTCCTATGTCTGGGCACTGCTGGGAGTCCTATCCAGTCACCCCTCCTATGTCTGGTCACTGCTGGGAGTCCTGTGCACACCCTCCTCCAATGTCTGGGCACTGCTGGGAGTCCTACGCACACCCCCCTCCTATGTCTGGGCACTGTTGGGAGTCCTGTCCAGCCACCCCTCCTATGTCTGGGCACTGCTGGGAGTCCTACGCACACCCCCTCCTATGTCTGGGCACTGCTGGGAGTCATATCCAGCCACCCCTCATGTGTCTGGCCAATGCTGGTGGTCCACCCATGTTACATGAGTTGTTTGTATACTCACCAGGCTCCACAACTCCTGAAATTCCATGTACTCCCACCGGTGGTAGCAGGGCCAAGACCTTCTCCTCCCAGGGCTGGAACTGTACTGGTCTGCGGGAACCACCACCTCCAGTGTGATTGCGTTGGCGTGGTCCTCTTCCATCTTGCGCTTGACCATCCTCCGCAGATCGTACAACCTGGCCTGGCAATCCTTCCTGGTGCGCCTGATGGGTGCAACAGCATTCACCCTATCGACGATCCTCTCCCACATGCGTGTTTTCTCCGCTATGCTGGTCTGTCTGACCAATGTACCAAACAGCTGTGGCTCAACTCTGATGACTTCATCTGCAAGGATCTCCATCTCCTGGTTAGTGAACTTTGGATTCTTTGGTGTAGTCATGTTGTGGGGTAAATGTGGTTTGGGTGGTGACTGTGTGCATGGATGGGGGTGTGGGTCAGAATGTGAAGGGGGTGTGTGGGTCTGAATATGATTGTGGGTTTGTGTGAAGGTGGATGTGTGCAGTTGTTGGTGTGTTCTTCGTCTCTATCAGAAAATAGTTATGTTGCAAAGGCTGATGGTTTGTGGGTGTGGGCTCTTTTTATTGGTCCATTTGTGGGTGTGGCTTTTTTTGAATTTTTGGGTGGGAGTGTCATAAGGGGTGGGTCTGAGTTGCGCCCTCTGTTTGCCATTTTTGATCTGGCCAGGACATTGCTTTGTACACAGAAGATATGTTTAGTGGTGTTGTGTGACTCTTTTGAACACTCCTTGTGCTTTTTTGGGGTACTTGTCTGTTTTTTTGAGCGGGGGTTCGATTCGTACTTTATTGTGTAGTTCTCTCATATGCGAAGTATTTACGGGGTATGCGTGCGCTTCTTTGAGAGGGGCTTAGAATCGTACTTTATTGTGTAACTCTCCCATACGTGATGTATTTACGGAGTACGCGTGCGCTTGGTTGAGGGGGGGTTTGATTCTTACTTTATTGTGTGACTCTCATACACAACGTATTGGTGGGGTATGCGTGCGCTTGGTTGAGGGGGGGTTTGAATCTTACTTTATTGTGTGGCTCTCTCATACGCGACGTATTTGCGGGGTACGCGTGCGCTTCATTGAGGGGGTTCGAATCTTACTTTATTGTGTGGCTCTCTCATACGCGACGTATTTGCGGGGTACGCGTGCACTTCGTTGGGGGAGTTCGATTCGTACTTTATTGTGTGGCTCTCTCATACACGACGTATTGGCGGGATACGCGTGTGCTTCGTTGATGGGGGTTAACTTTCTATTTGATTGTGCGGCTCGCTCATACGCCATGTTTTCCGTACAAATCGCAGCTCATACGCGACGGCGTTTTCCCGTACGAATCGCGTTTAAGTTCACCGGTCAGGATCGTACTTGGCGGGTTGTACGCCATGTTTACAAATCGTACGGTTCACTAGCCGAGTCCGTATCGTACGGTTCTTCGCTAGTTTTTCGTACGGTTCGTAAACATTCGGATGGAATATTTTTAAACGGATCATACTACGCAATTCGGACGGCATTGTACGAATTGTACGGAAACGCGTACAAATACGAATCGTAGGACGGTTTCCTTTCCCGAATCGGAATTGACCACCAAGTGTTCACAATTGGATCATGGAGTATTTAGCTCTGCATAGTGATCACAATTACTTAACCAAAACGACAACCACTGGGCTGGACATTGAGTTATTGTATATTTTGAGTGTTTATTGAGTTCTTAGCTCTTGCCCCCACACTACCCCCTGAGAAGCATGTGATTGCTTGTCCTTGTTACCCATAGAGTCACTTGTGGAAAGGAATGTGCTTGACAACATTTGCAGGCCAATGGCAGGATGGACCCAGAGCAAATGTCTGCTGGCATATGACCTACATCAGCACGGTTTGGGGCCAATGACCAGTTTGCCTTTCAAAAGGAGGTTGACACTCTGATTCATTTTAAGAGAGGGAGACTGATGAGAAGGTCTTAAGCCTGGGGTGTTTCCTTGGTCCTTGCCTAATTTATATTTTAAAAGAAGCCTTTAACCTAATTTTGCAGTAAAGGGGATGTACGTGTCTAAATAGTTCAAATGGATTAGGTTTCTATAGATGATGCAAAAGAGAGAACATTCTTTAAGTTCTGGTTTCTGTCACGTTGATGCTTTATTCCAGGGGAGGTGTTTGCCTATTGCCTCTGACTTGTTTTCATTTCCATTGTCATTCATATTACATGTTAAAAAAAAGAGCCCCACCCTCTTGTCCTGCATATCTAACAAATTGTCTCTATTTCTTCCTTCAAACTCCAAATCTGAGGAAGATTCAGAAGAATTTGAAAATATAACTACCTTTCTTAGTTTATGATTTACCGCCAACAAAACTATTAAGCTGTCCCTCTAAAAAGGTAAACATGCTTAAACCTTCCATCTCTTTTGGAAGATAATGTTTCAATTTAATGTTCATACAACCTGATTCATCAAAGACCCGTTTTGCGAGTCTTTAATAGCGATGCATAAGGAATCGCTATTAAGGACTTGCAAAACGGGATTCATGTAGAAATTGCATAAAGAAATGCGATTCCTACACATTCCTTATTTGCGATTAGCAAATTGCTAATCGCAAATAAAGAATAACTCCCCATGCATTCCTATGGGCCTACAGGCCCATAGGAATGCATGGGGAGTTATTCCTTATTTGCGATTAGCAATTAGCTAATCGCAAATAAGGATGCGATTTCAAGGGTGCAGGGGTGTCCACAGGACACCCTGTAGCACCCCTGAAATGTAATCTACATTGGTGTTGCGCACACACATGTCCAAAGGACATGTGTGTATGTAACATGCAACTTAGAAAAATGCATTTAAAGGCATTTTTCTAAGTTTTCGCTATTTACAACGAGGTTTGACCTCGTGGTAAATAGCGGCCCTAAATAGCAAATTCGCAATTTTTAAATGTTTCATGAATAGCATTTAAGGAATCTCTAATACAGATTCCTTAAATGCTAATCCTCGCAATTTAGCGAATTCTTTATTAGCGATTTTTGCATTTGGGATGATGAATCCCAAATGCAAAAATTGCACTCGCAAAGGGCCAGATTTTCAGAATCTGGCCCTTTTGCGAGCGCATTTCGCTTGATGAATCAGGCTGTAAATTTCTTACCCTTCTATTAGAATCGCCAATCTATTGACTGTACTAATCATTTTATTGTCAAATAAGACAAGACCCTTTCTTTCCAGGGGTATATAAGAAGAGAACAAATCTAGCCAAACACATTTTTCCTATGCAATTCAATTTATTGTGACGTCTGGCTCATGCCTTTACATGTAAGGTTGGTGTTACCTTCTGCTGCCGGATCCAACCTGGATCCCAAAATCTTATAATATCCACAGAATTCCATCCTGTCATTGCTATCAGTGGAGGGAGTCCTTATTCGGTCTCGCATAGGCAGCGCATGCGCTGCCTCTACGAGGCATCAAGTAATCAGCATTACTCATGAATCTCCACCCATTGCATTTGTCTATGTTTTGTCACTTGCCATTGGTGGAATCTGGCATTGCTGTTCTTATCTTGCTGATTGTTGGTTTGCGGTCCGATACATCACTTCCTTTTTCTCACGTTTCTGGAGGAAGCAGCATCGATCAACTACAGTTAACTTACTCTGCTAGCTGTTATCTTTTTATTTAGGGACTACTTTTTTTCTTTGCTGCTCGCATTTCCACATTTGGCAGCTTCCTGCACTTACCTTACCCTGTTTATTTATTTACATTTCATTTATTCATAATTAAATCGCGCTTGAATGATGGAGCCCACGTAAAGGCTCGAATCCTGTTTTCCTGCTCTAAAGTCAGCAACGTTATTTGTTGAGCCACCTCCTTGCACTGTGTGTTGTACTTGGTTTCAGATGCTACTTTTGTCCGTCTCAACCATGTTTTTTTCCTTCTTGTATCTGTCTCCCCCTCCACGTGTATTACTTTTTAAATTTGTCCCCACCCCCACTCCGAGATCGCTGTTTATTTTTTAATAATTAATTAATGCAGCCCAAGCCGAGACTCAAACCATTTTCTCCGTGCTCCAAAGTCAGCAGCTTCATCAGCGAGCGCAGCTTGCCATCTGTTTTGGGTCAGGTTACAAATGCTTTAACTTTCCCAGCTTCATTGCTGCGCTTGTTATACATAACCTCTGATTTTTGTAGAAAGTGGGGATGTATTATTGATGGTATTTAGCATGACAATATGACCTGGGACTGGTAATCAATGATACCTCGTCATATATTTTCAAATTTATTTAACAGACACTGTCGGGGTGCCTCTTAGCAAGGACTTGGAATTGAGAGTAAAGTTGGTGTACATTGAGCATATTTGATATTGTTGGAACTTCTGTTTATACCACATGCTGTTTATTCACAGACGAACCACTCACTGATACTTGATTGTATGCACTAAACATGCCGCAGTGGTTAACTCGAAATGGGTGTTTCCGTTGTTTCTACAGTACTCACTTCCAGCGGTAAGGATGCATGGTTTCGGTCCGTGGATTAGTGATTACCATACGTACATAGTGGCCACCTATATCTTACGTATTGACCATGGATGTGTACTGCAGTTGACATACAGCTTAGTGCTATGTAATGTGCACTCGGTTTTTCGAATGATGCATGAAGTGTCACATAGATGTTATTGGGGTAGCTCTCAGTAACGTTCCATTAGGCAATACTGGTAGGTTTCCCAGCATGCATAGAACACACTTTTTGGATTTGATCACTATGCTTGATTAAAGAAGGGTGCGTGGCCGCTATTAAAGTGGAAGAGCTGCATGGGCGCTTTTACAAAAAATACATCTGTTTGTCAACTTGACAAACAGATGCTTTTTTTTGTCAAAGCGCCCGTGCTGCGACTTCACTTTAATGTCAAAAAACACAGTTGATGGACAGAATGTAGAACAATGTCATACATTCACCCCAGTACAAGGATCTGGGCCTAAATCCATCGTTTTTTTGCACTCAACACCACCCTGGGTTAGACACTGGCTATATGCAAATCAGCTCTGACCCTGTGCCTCATGGGAACAGTCCAGTCCGAACTACCAAGCCATGTCTTTCCCAGATCGGAATCAAGCATCCAAGGACCGGTTTCTGGCTATCAGCCTTCATCAGCCTGGATAGCTTGACTCCAGTGGTGTGGGGAGCCTGGGACTCACGTCTGAGCATCCCCAGCCCACTCGGGGTGAAATTGCAAAAAACACAGTTGATGGACAGTGTTGGACCTAGAGTTGTCAGGTCACCTAGGGTAGCCTGGCCTAGGGTAAGACAGTCACTAATAGAGGCTCATGTGTAAAGGTTGCATACCACCCAGCAGTAACCCACAGCAATTCCACTCAAAAAGAAACACTACACCAACTTTTGTATGAAAATACGTGTGCTTTATAAAAATATTACTTTGTTCTCTTCTCTATTATTTATCCTTAGTTAGCACAGTTCATTACAATACATTCGAACAGTAAAGTTATCAATTTCCACAAAGCTGCAAAGATATCTCACAATTCAACTTTTTCAGCATAAAAGTTCATTACATTGGTTCTCAGGGGGCAGTGTCTGCACACCTTACAAGCTCAGCTAGACTTGGATCCTCTAATAGAGGTTATTACCATTCCCCCCCCACCTATGGCACCAAGAAGAGATGGCTAGAACTTCCCACTCCACTTATTCTGTGCAAGCTCTCCTCTAGAGCTGTCTCAAGGAGGGTTTTTTACCAATGTTATACAGTCAGCATATAACAACAGTTCTAAGATGACCCTTGTGGAAGTCTTGAAGGGTTCTGCCCCCTTTAGCTCACTCCTTGTGTGGCCAACCGATAGTTTCTGCTCCTCTGCCCTTTTTATGGGAAAACCTACTGCCTTCAACTTCCCCCTCTCAATCACTCCTTACTTCTCGATGCAGAGCCCACCGGGCCTGAGTCTCCGATCGTCGGGGGGAACAAGGACCACACCAGGGCACTTGGCACGGCCTGTCGGCCCCATGACCCTCCTCACCCGCTAAAACAGCTCCTCCTTGTTGAAGCTAGAGCGCGGAAAGAGGGGCACACAAGCGGAGAAGAGCCGATGCTCGCCTCACGCCCGCTTCCTCCACAGGAGCTAACTCCGCCTTCCGTGAGAGAAGCGGCTCGTACGGGCATGCGCGGGTGATTAGCGACTCAAGGACAGAGTCTGCTCAGCTTCGCGGGACCTCCTCCTCCGGTTCCGCCCACGCTCCAGGACCCGCGTTCACTCAGCAGGGCCTGCGCAGTGCAGGGGTGAGATTCCACAGCGCGATCCTAATGCCTCAGTCACCAGCCTCAGAGAGATGGGGGCAGCCTTCACTACGCGGCCAGTTCACTCGGCGTCACCGCGCCAGGCACTCGGTTCTAGCCCCCGACCGGGACAACCCCACTACCACTGATGAGGCGAAGCGACACCACAGGTAACAACAGAGGGGGGGGGGCTCGGTTGAAATGCCTGATGAGTCCTCCTTTTCTCTCAATTCTCTTGGCTTCTGATAAAGGCACACAGGAATCCCTCTCCTTTAATCTGCACCAGGACCCTTTTCCTCACTGGGCAGTGGATGGAGCTTCACTCCAGTACAACCTCCCTCACCCACTCTTTCCTCTGGGACCGGATGAGAACAGGTGCCCAGGGTCTCCAGGATTTCCTCAGGCAGGGTCAGGTCAGCAACTACAAGGGGAGAAGGGTGGTGAATCAGTAAGGAGCGTCCCTACACTGGGAGGTCAACCCTCTGATGATCCTAACCCCGCCTTATGCTACAGCCTTGACTCCAGCTAGCCTACTCTGAAAAAGACAAAATGGCTGCCCAGCATTCCACCTTATATAGGCTGACCCTCAGAGGTCCAGAAGGGACCAGAATGTTCTGGAATGCCCTATTCTATCCTATGGGTCAGATCTCAGGTGTGACAGTTGTGACAGTTGAAGACCACCATTTTGTAGATCTGAATGAATTCCTGTCAGGAAAGGCACCTAGGCCTAAGGTGAAAAACTATGAGGGCAAAAAGAGCATCTATCCCCCAGACCAACACCATAAAAATCTAGTGGACACAAAAAGATGAAAAGGGTATGAGGGGCAAAAAGGGGCAAAATAAATAAATAATAGGAGGGGCTATGCAAAAGGCCAGACAGGTCTAACACGCGTCCCCCCCAGCTGAAAGTGGGGAGGGCTACCCAACCCCTTGGGAGTCCTCATCACTAAGGCGGAAATACCTAGAGAGACCGTCTGCATTGGCGTGGTCCACTCCAGGCCGATGTTCCACCCGGAAGTCCATTCCCTGTAGGGAGATGGACCATCTCAACAACTTGGGATTTTCCCCCTTCATTTGCATCAGCCAACGAAGGGGTCGGTGGTCAGTCTGAACCAGGAAGTGCGAGCCAAACAGGTATGGCCGCAACTTCTTCAGAGCCCACACCACCGCAAAAGCTTCCCGCTCAATTGCACTCCACCTCTGTTCCCGGGGAAGCAGTCTCCTGGACAGGAAGACTACAGGCTGATCCAGACCCTCTTCATTGAGTTGCGATAACACTGCCCCAATGCCATGTTCTGATGCGTCTGTCTGGACAATGAACTCCTTGGAGAAGTCTGGGGCACTCAGGACCGGTGCTGCACACATTGCCTGCTTCAATTTTTCAAAGGCTTGCTGACAAGCCTCTGTCCAAACTACCCGTCGAGGTTGTTTCTTTG
Organism: Lissotriton helveticus; assembly: GCF_964261635.1. Classification (NCBI taxonomy): domain Eukaryota; kingdom Metazoa; phylum Chordata; class Amphibia; order Caudata; family Salamandridae; genus Lissotriton; species Lissotriton helveticus. Next base: position 1,253,632,344 of record NC_136059.1, on the reverse strand, counting down.
AGGTAAGCTCTGTGAGGGGCGCTACAATAGTGCCATACCCCTTCACAAAGCGACGGTAGTAACCTGTGAGGCCCAGGAAAGCTCGGACCTCAGTCTGGGTCTTGGGGGGTTCCCAGGTCATGATTGCCTCAATCTTTGCCTGGAGGGGCTGCACTGTTCCCCTACCCACCAAGTGTCCAAGGTACACAACCGACCCCTGCCCAATCTGACATTTGCTGGCCTTGATTGTCAAGCCAGCTTGTTTCAGGGCCTGGAGAACTGCTTGCAAATGTTGCAAATGGTCCTCCCAACTGCTGCTGAAGACAGCAATGTCATCCAGGTAGGCAGCGGAGAATTCCTCCATTCCGGAGAGGACCTGGTTCACCAGCCGCTGAAATGTAGCAGGGGCATTCTTGAGCCCAAAGGGCATCACACAAAATTGGAAGTGTCCCTCAGGCGTGGAGAAGGCTGACCTTTCCTTTGCTCCATCTGTCAAGGAGATCTGCCAGTACCCTGAAGTGAGGTCAAAGGTACTGAGATATTGGGCAGCTCCTAGCCGGTCAATTAATTCATCCGCCCTAGGGATCGGCTGAGCATCAGTTTTGGTAACTGAGTTCAGTCCCCGGTAATCCACACAGAACCTCAGTTCTGGAGTGGTGCCTGGTGGAGCGGCTTTTGGCACTAGAACCACCGGTCTGGACCAGGGGCTGCTGGAAGGTTCTATAACTCTTAGCTCCGACATCTTGGTAACCTCACAATGGATGCTAGCCTTCACCTTGTCGGACAGCCGGTAGGTCTTTGACTTCACTGGTGGGCTGTCCCCTGTGTCCACATCATGGGTACACAGGTGAGTCCTTCCCGGGACAAGGGAGAACAACGTAGAATACTGCTCCAGTATCTGGCGGCAGTCCTCCCGCTGTTCAGGAGTTAGGGTTGGAGAGAGAATCACTCCCTCCACTGACCCATCCTTTTCTTGAGACGAGAACAAGTCTGGGAGAGGTTCGCTTTCCGCTTCCTCTCCTCCATCAGTCACCATCATTAAGATGACCTTGGGCCTCTCATGGTGGGGTTTGAGTCGGTTAGCATGTAGCAGCTGTAGGGGCTGTCGAGGGGTCTTAAGGTCCACCAGGTATGTGGCCTTACCCTTCTTTTCTAACACCTCAAAGGGGCCTGTCCAGCGATCCTGGAGGGCACTTAGCTCTCCAGGCTCCATCACCCACACTTTCTGGCCAGGCTCCAACTCCACCGGGTGAGCGTTGTGGTCATACCACTCCTTCATTACTGCCTGGCTGGCCTCCAAGTTGTCAGAAGCTTGCTTCCACAACTTCGCCATTTGGCTCCTGAAGACCAGCATGTAGCTCACCACATCCTGGGGGAGTTTCCTGGGAGACTTTTCCCATCCATCCTTCACCAGGCCGAGAGGTCCGCGTACAGAGTGCCCATACAGAAGCTCAAAGGGGCTGAAGCCCACTCCCTTCTGTGGCACTTCCCTGTAGGAGAATAGCAAACAGGGTAGGAGGACGTCCCATTTCCTCCGCAGGCTTTCAGGCAGACTTCTGATCATGCCCTTCAAGGTCTTGTTGAACCTTTCTACCAGTCCATTGGACTGGAGGTGATAGGGAGTGGTGAACCGGTAGGTCACTACACACTTGTTGGACTCGGCCTCGTGGCGTGGTCCTACCCCTCCCGCGTGGCGGGCCCCGGACGACATCGGCCCTCCACAGAGCCCCGGGCGGCCCCGTCCGCCCGATCCTGCACGCCCCAACACTACCGGTCCGGTTACCACCACGGGCCACCACACCGGCCTGACTCCATCCTGGGCCCATCACGTCCTGAGCACGAGGCCTCGCCCGACTCCATCTTGGGACCACCACGTCACGAACACGTGGCCTCGGCCCCGGCCCAGGCCCCAGCGAAGCCCCGACATCGAGACGCCAAGATCTACCCAGGTGGTCGAGTGGCCACTCGACAGATCCCGGAGGAAGGGGAGTTTCGATGGGCCTCCAACTGTCCCCGGACGCCTGGTATCGATCGCCCCCGGCATCCCTGGGTGCTGGCTCCACCCCCCTGCTGGGTGTCTGGACACCATCTTCCCGGCCCCTCTGGCCCCCAGGCGCGAGGTTCCGGACATCAAAGGACTCCAGTCCTATATCTGGGCCAGCCCCGGAGTAGGACGGCAGTTGTATCCTGGACTGGAAAGCCCTACTGACGCTGTCACGGCCGACACCAGAAGAACTCATTGTCCCTGTAACCCGAGGATACCCTGAGAGCCTGCTGGCGCTGCCGCGGCCCACCTTTGACGAACCATCTTGAGAGCCTGCTGGCGCTGCCGTGGCCCACCTTTGCCGAACCATCTTGAGAGCCTGCTGGCGCTGCCGCGGCCCACCTTTGCCGAACCATCTTGAGAGCCTGCTGGCGCTGCAGCGGCCCACCTTTGCCGAACCATCTTGAGAGCCTGCTGGCGCTGCCGCGGCCCACCTTTGCCGAACCATCTTGAGAGCCTGCTGGCGCTGCCGCGGCCCACCTTTGCCGAACCATCTTGAGAGCCTGCTGGCACTGCCGCGGCCCACCTTTGCCGAACCCTCTTGAGAGCCTGCTGGCGCTGCCGCGGCCCACCTTTGCCGAACCATCTAGAGAGCCTGCTGGCGCTGCCGCGGCTCGACCTCTCGGAACCCCCGGCTCGAGGATTGAGAGCTGTGCGCAGGGTATCCCGTCCTACACCCCAACCGAGACTGTCCCGCTACCCTGACCCCCTTTTACGAGACTTTAAAGACCCCTCGATCTACTTGTACATATCGCTGAGAACCAGCAGCCTTTATTTCCTGATAAAGCTTACGAACTCGACCTCTGGTGTGGTGCCCATTTGTAGTGTTGTGGTTACTCTGCTGTACAATCCTAGGAGAGGGCCCTCACCCAGGAGGCCTCTCAGTAACGCTCGGCTACTTCTTGACGGAGAGGTGGACCTAGGGGTGGTCAGTCAGACATCTTCTGCCTCCCCCGGGGTCGCCTTTCTAACATTGGTGGCAGGCGACGGGATCCGAGCCGACGCAGATCATACAGAGAGTAATTCACTCACTACCGAGAAAAACACACCGCGACCATGACTACTCAGGAAACCAGACCGACTGCGGAATTCCAGAAAGAAAAGATGGAAGATTACAGCCACAAGGAATTAAAACAATTCTGCAAGGACCTAGGCATCGCTACCACGGGCCTCAACACCAAAGAAGACTTTAAATCAGCCCTGCAAGCCTGGGGGGACGCCGATAACGCGCCACCCCAGAATGAAGACAACCCGGGCCCGAACGGACGCCCGGAAACCGACGCGAACCCAGCGGGGGAAAGACCCGCAAACCTAGACACGGGCCTCCCCCACGGAGACGCCCGAGAACGAGAGAGGAACCGGCTCCACGAGTTGGAGCTCGCCAGACTCCGACAAGAAGGAGAGATACAGCTGGCAGAAAGGAAATTAGCCCTCGAGCAACTACGGCTGGAAGGAGACCTAGAGGAAAGGCGAAGACAACGAGACCTCGAAGAAAAGAAACTCGTGCTCGAGCATGAGCGCGGCCTCAAAGAACTGGAAATCAAGGCCAAGACAAACGAAACCGGCACCGCCGGGGGCAAGACCTCACCCCCGCCGGTGGACACGAAGGTGCACATACCCAAGGAGGTCGTCAAAGAATACTATAAGAACAACGACATCCAACAGTGGTTCAAAGCCTACGAGGTCGCCATGACCGCCCATCGAGTACCCCTCAAAGACTGGGGCGCCGGCTTATGGGGAAAGTTCATCAACGAGGGGAGAGACGCCCTGCTAGAGCTCCCCGACGCCGAGATGACCTCGTACGAACACATGAAGACCGCCCTCCTCACTCGCTACGGACTCACCCCCGAAATGTACCGGCAGCGATTCCGAGACTGTAAAAAAATCCCCGGTACCACTTGGGTGGAGTACGTGAACTTTTACAGCAGAGCCTTCGAAGGGTGGATCAGAGGCTGCCAGGTCACCACCTACCAGCAGTTGGTCGACCTCATCCTATGGGAACATCTTTCCAATAACTGCTTCATCGAACTCCGGCAGCACCTCCTCGACAGCAAATTGACAGAGCCACGAAAACTCGCTGTTGAGGCGGATAGATGGGTGAGCACCCGAGTTCCCCGGAGTCCGATGGGAGACTACGGCCGGGGATCCCCGGGGAACCACCGACCACGAGGCGGCGGAGGAGGCCAGAGCAGGGGCCAAGACACCCCCACGGGGTCATCCCCTACCTCCCTGTCGCCATCCCTGGGTTGGAGGGGGGGCCCCCCAGCAAGACCCGGGCCCTGCCCGAATGTTACGTGCCACAGATGCCAGCGGCAGGGCCATTATGCGAACGACCCTCTCTGCCCGATGACCCAGCGACCCGGCACCACCGGTCCCCCGAGCCGCCAGATCGCGGCCGCCGCCCTGAGTGCAGAGGGAGGCGAAGAAGAAGGCGACGACACCGAGCAGGCCGAGTGGGAGCCCGCCGCCATGATCTTAGCATGTCTGGGTGATCGAGACATGATCCCCTGAGACCCGATCCCAGGTAACACCCAGAAATACCGCCAATGGGTCACCATCAATGGACGCCGGGCCGAAGCCCTCCGGGACACTGGAGCCAGCGTGACGGCGGTCCGCTGCCACTTGGTGACCTCCGAACAAATTCTTCCCAACGTCTTGTGCCCAGTACGGTCGGCGGACAACTCTGAGAGTTTGTGCCAGATGGCCCGCATCCCCTTCGAGTGGGGAGGGGTGTCGGGCATGCTGAAAGTGACTGTCCGAGACGATTCCCCCGTGGACTGCCTCCTCGGGAACAACCTGGAAAGTTCCCTCTGGGCCGGCGTAGAGCGGAGAGAGCATCTGGGGATGCTAGGCCTTCCCGAGTGGGTCTGTGCGACCACCCGCTCCATGTCCGCCCGGGCCTCCACCCCAACGGAGGAAGACCCTATCGAGGAGCCGGAGTGGCCCGCACCTCCACCGCCCGCCGTCCCCGAGGACGCCGACCCTGAACCCGGCCCCCAGGGGCCCAGCCATGAAGAAATCACCGAGCTCGGCCACCTTCCAGAACTAGCTCAGTGGCGCCAAGAAGGTGGCCCCACCCGCGAACAATTCCGACAAGAACAGAGCACCTGTCCCTCCCTCGAGGGAATTCGACGACAAGCCGCCACTCAAGCCGCTGGAGACCCGGCGGGGTCCCACTGGGTCTATTGGGACAACGACCTTCTCTACAGTGAGCAGAAGATTGCCGAACTAGGGGCCAGCCGGGTGCTGGTTGTTCCCCTCCGATTTAGAGACTTCTTCTTGAACTTAGCACATGATGTGCCCCTCGCCGGGCACCTGGGGCAGGACAAAACTTACAGCCGCCTGGTGACTCATTTCTACTGGCCGAAAATGCGCAACGATGTGCATAATCACTGCAGAACCTGCCCGACCTGTCAAGCCAGCGGGAAGAGCGGGGGGAAAGTCAAAGCCCCGCTTTAGCCTTTTCCCGTGGTCACCACCCCCTTCGAGCGAGTGGGGATAGACATCGTGGGGCCCCTGGACCCCCGCACCTCTCAAGGGCACCGCTTCATCCTCGTTCTGGTGGACCATGCCACCCGCTATCCGGAAGCCATCCCCCTCCGAACCATCACGGCCCCAGTAGTAGGTCGAGCCCTAATGGGGATCTCCTCCAGAGTCGGCTTCCCGCAAGAAGTCGTGAGTGATCGGGGCACAAACTTTATCTCCAAGTATATGCGATCCCTGTGGCAACAGTGCGGGGTCACATATAAGTTTGATGAAGCAAAGCTTCGCATATTTTGCGGCTTGCCGAAATCAAGAACCTCATTTATGTGTAATAAGGTAACCCGTGTATGTTTTACTAACGTTTATATTAAGATTGAGTAAAGTTTAAGACGCTTGCCTATGTGTATTTCTAATGAAATTAATCCATGTCCTCTAAAAATGGCCGCCGCTTGTATTTTAGTTACTGCGCATGCGTCAGCCACACTCACGTGTCCTGACGCGTCTGCAGAAGTGGAGGGAAAGTTATGCGCATGCGTAATTCATAGCTGTGCTTATCATGTGGTACTGCTCGTGCCACTGCTCTTGTATTTCGTCTAAATGTAGCTAACATTTAAATTGCATAAGTTTATTTCTTGATGATGAGTTAAAAGTACAAACCCTGCGATGTGTTTTCATAATGACATTATTATGTATTAATTTGTTTTCGCTTACTTTTCATGTACCGCGGGCAATGGGGGTCTGAGTGAGAGGAGAGCCATATTGGAGGTCCCTTCTGCGCCTGTGCGACATTCGGCAGCACGAGGGACCTTGGCTAATGGAACATAGCCAGCTGGCAGTGATGGGCGAGATGCTCCTGAGAAAGTCACCTCTGCCCTGCGAGAACAGCGAATGTGGCTTCTTATATGTTACATTGTATTAATGTGCTACTGTTAGCTCATGGGAACCCAAACATGCTAGGCGGTCCCAAAATATGTAAATGAAGGCTTCAAATCGTATATTGTGATTGGTGTGTTACCCAAATCCTACCTTAGGACCAATCGAAATTGAGGGATTCTGACACTTTGCAACATTGGGGGGTGGTACACTGTCCCAAAACTGTATATCTACCCTGGGTTCACCTAGTGAACCGTCCGACTTGTCTGGTTTAGCTGACCTGTCACTGACCCAACGCACTCAATAGGTGACTGAAGATACAGAGCGCTGCAGTGCACTCTGTCCGAATTTGACCATAGACTAAGGTTTTACTGAACCTTAAAGTGCAGACAAGGCACTTAGCTGGGAGTTCGCTGACCCAATCGGGGTCCTGATCGATATCTGCAGAGCGGGTGGAGCGCAGGCGTTGCTTCCTAACTGTGGGTTCCGGTCCTGTCCTGAAGAGGGTCCTGTCCTGAGGGTTTGCTGTCCTGTCCTGAGGTCCTGTCCTGATTCTTATTCCGAGGGTATCCTGTCCTGTCCTGGGTGTCCATTCTGCACCTGCTGTCCTTTGAGGGTATCCTTCCTTGAGGGTTTCCTGTCTTTAACTGACCCGTGGCCAGGGTTTGGTTTCCACACCTTTCTAGGTAAATACTGCTCTGAAATCTCTTGAAATTCTTGCACCTTCTGAATTTCTAACTTTTGCTTCAATAAAGTTCAACATTGCATATGTGATATTTTCCATGCCTTTCCGCAAATATTGAAAGTCATTTAAATCTTTGCAAAGTGATTCCTATGTCTTCTCATTTGTTAGAAATTATATTTTGCATAGCAGTGTGTCATTTCCTGATATGGTCTAGAACTTCATTGCCTAGGTTGTTCAAAGGCCCTTTCACCTTGAGTGAAGCGTGTTATTCATTATAAGTTCTTCTATAATCACACACACTTAGTCTATCACTGTTTTAGATAATACTGACTTGTATAAGTATCTTTTCTCGTTACATTTTTAGTACGTTGATGATTACTCTGCCATTATTTCTTTATGCATATGTGATTTACATTTTCTTGGTTATTGATTGCCTTATTTTACTGTATCTCATGCAAGAAAATATTGAACTTTAGATAAACATTTTAAAACTTCCAGTTGTCCGTGGTCATTTACACAGTATTTGAATGTTATTGGTTGGGTTTGTATTTTGCTGCTTTTCTTTACAGCTAGCTCCCTGATTCATTGTGGTCATTAGGCACCCGCATCGGTGGATGGTAAGTCGGGTGCACTGAGAATTGGTAGCAGGGAACACACACACACCAAATTGGTAGAGCTCGTGAAGTCACCTGATCGATGTATATGGTGATTTGAAAAGTATATGGGCCCTGAAGCCGGAAACGGCGAAAACTATTGGTCGGGTGGCCTCGCGCGCTCTATCAGTTTTTCTGGTAGCTAGAGGATGGTTAGGGACTAGTTGAGAGTAAGGCAGGGACTAGTTAGGCTAGTTAAGTCGGAAGCTGCTAGTATATCGATGCTGCTACAAGAGTAGGCACTTCGGGAGGATTGATCACCCACTTGAAATGTTTGCTTTGAAAATTCATGAAATGTTTTAAACTGTTTTTTTACTGTTATATTGATATATGTATTAACCTATGCGTTCGTAATTGTTATATGTTGTCTGGAACTCCCCGGGGAATTGAAAGGGCAAGTGGTGAATAGAATCCATTGTCCTGAGGTCACAGGTTCGAGGAAAGTTAGGTGCAGGTTAGGATAACCGGGAAGCACTAACTAGGGTTTTTTTCTGAATACATGTGTGAATAAATGACAGTAACGGGGTTCATTGGCAAAATTCCCATAGTGGCGTAACCTAGTAAGGGTCACATCGGAAGAGTAGCAGGTTCCTCGGAGCTAGCGTGAAAGCAGAGGGGTCCGCTGAGAAACCTTAAACTCGGAACATATCCCGGAAAGAAGTGGATGAGTTTTAGGGGAATAACAGGTTCACCGATGCTAGAGTGAAGGGTAGGCGGAAGAGATCTGCCCGCAGCGAGTGAAAAGTAAATGGAAGTAGTTTACTTGCAGTAATAGAATTCTTACTCTGTCTAGACACTTGAGCACTGTGGCGAATGTATATTTGTTGTAAAATAACCAAGCACTGAGCACTTTAGAAGTAAGAAAGTTTCCGTTACCTTGTGAAGGGAGGGAGTCAGTCGCGAAGCGCCTCTGACGTCACTCTGTGCCGCGCTGGGATTGGTAGAAACAGCGGGCGGGTAGCGGAGCTGAAATTGTAAAGGAGGGGTGAGCGCCGGAGCGTGGGAACTGTCTCACGAAGGGGCCGCGCACCCATTGGCAGAGCTTATTTTGTGTCGCGCACCCATTGGTTGCACGATTTTCTGAAGCGCATTCTGATTGGAGGTGGTTTGTAAACACAGTTAGCGCAGAAGTCGTATGTGGCACTCGCGGACTACAGAGACGCGACCTGATCCAAGGCATCTAGGGTTTGAAAGGGATCAGTGGAAGGCTAACAGATACGATATTATGTACGGAACCAAGAGAAAAATGTCCCTTGTAAATAAGGTGAAAAATTATTTTAAAACGGACAAACCGATTAAATCAAGGGAAGGTGTTCTTGTCCCAGCACCCAATACTCCCGCCTCATTCATGATGTTTGACCGAGGGTACAATACCTGTGTGTGGCTGGAGAATTGGGTGAAATATACAAAAGATGACGGAGTATTGGCTTTCCCGTTAGATGGTACTTTCAATGGTAGGATCTTATTTAATTTAAGAACCCGAATGAATGAACTGCATCCCAGACCGAGACTAACGCAGTATGAGGCATTAGAGGAATGGGAGATTGAGGCTTTTGAAAGAGAAAGACCCCGAATGGACAAGGGTTTGACCAAGTGGTACCCCAGGCTGAAACAGGAGTCCAGGGATAAAAGGATGAAGCAGTGGAGGCAGAGCATGATTGTTGAGGGTCTGTTTCCCATGATGCCGGCATGTCATAACCCTGCAGGGGGGGGGAAAAGTACTGAAAAATGTAAGCATTGGGGGGCCCTAGGGGATTCAGATGATGAACTAATAGATGACATCTGTACCAGAAGTCCGCCACCTTACAGTGAGGGAACCCGACCTGCCAGTGTAGGAGATGTTCCCCGACGCCCCTTCCTAAAAGAAGAAGACAGGTCCCTGGGACTGGGAGGGGGTGGTCAAGTATTACCCTATCCTGAGAAACCCGAACTGGCGGAAACAAGGGATATATATCCCAAAGTGCCCGCAAGTCAGGAAGAAAAATATTCACGTACAAAAACCTTTTTCCCCAGACCCTTGTATGAAAGCGAAGAGAAACCATCGAATTCAGGACTGCCTTTTGTTCAACCTCCATATAGGGAAGAGCGCAGGTCCTTTAATACTGGAACTTTATTCCCGAAACCAAATTATGGTGGAGGACCAAGTGAAACGCATCCTACTGCCCCGAGTTTTACTCCTCCGCCTACTGCCCCGAGTTTTACTCCTCCATTGACCCCACAGATATTACATGACACAACTCTAAGAAGGGTACTAGTGGAAAAGGAGCAAGAGGCTCTAGCTAGACAAAGAACAGAAATAATTCAGAAAATTTCTCAGATAAATACCAGTCCGGAGGCATTGACTATTCCAGTAACTATTGGACCGGTGGTCCCATTATACGGAAATGGTCAGGGAAATCCGATTACTCCAGTCATGACCCCAGTCATAGCAACACCGAGACAGGAACCAATCATCATAGATGATCAGTCCAGTGAGTGCGAGTCTGAAGTTGCATTCTTGGAATTGCCAAACAAACAGACCGGAAAGGGAATACAGCAGAGGTATAATCCTTTTAATGCAAAAGAAATTAAATTAGAGACAGCAACAGGTACTAGGAATGTCTCTCTGGTAACTCCGGATGAAATTGAGAGTTGGAGTCGTGAATTAGAAAAGCAGACTCCGCAAACAAAGCCTTTAGACCTCTACAAGCTGAGGGTTGAAATAGAAGAATTAATGGCAGGAAATGTGGGGTTGAATCGATTGAATACCTACTCTGAGGAAGAATTGTCGTTCATATGTAAAAGCTTTACAAGGAACACCAGAGTGCTCCATGAAAAACTGACCGAAACAGCAGTTAGTATGGGGGTAGATATCTCAAAATCCAAGCCCTTACAGAAACCGTACAGAGCAGACTTCTCAGACAAGGATATAGAACACCTGAATGTGGCAGGAAAGAAGCTCCAGATTAAAGAATTAATGGGGGTACTGCAGAAATGGGGAGATGTGGAAAAATGGAGAAGCAGGTGGGCGAAAAAGAGGGAAGAGGTTCGCTCCCGACAAGTGACTCCCGAGTTTGCTTTAAGGGAGGTAGAAAAACCTGAGCAGTTATGCCCCATGCGCGAAGTTCCAGGAGGGAAATATGTGCATGTCCCCTGGTCTAGGCAGGATATTGTGTCCTTCACGAACGATTTTCCAAAATTAAGAGAGAAACCAGTTGACTGGTACCGGCAGGTGGAAAGGTTCGTGAAGGTACAGAAATGTCTGTGGAAAGACCTGGATGGGTTTTTCGACATTGTGGTTCCAGTAGATTTATGGACCCAGTGTAAAATAAACATAAATTGGCCCAGTGAAGAGTATCCCAGAGACAAGGACACAGGGGAGCCATCAAAGGAAGTCATGCGAAAATATGAGCAGGTAATTCAGCACTTGAAAGAAAAGGTGCCCGCCAAGGAAACTGATTGGACAAAAATAGATAGAACAACACAGGAAAGGGACGAGACAGTGCATTCCTTCTATGAGAGGTTGTTGCAGGTATTTAAAACATACAGTGGTATTGACAACATCGACCTGAAGGATATGACACACTTTATTTACAGGTTTGTAAATGGTTTAAGACCTGAAATTTGTCAGTGGATAAAAGACAATAAAATCTGTTGGCATACTAAGAAAATGGATGAGGTCCTGCGGTACGCTAAGTACTGCGAGGACGAGATGGCAGAAAAGAAAAAGGCCCTTAAGGAGAAGGTTATGTGGGCTCAGGTGAAGCTCGCAGAACAGCAGGAAAAACAATTGAGTAACATGGTTAAAAATGCTGAGAACAAAAGTCCTGGGGGAGGGGGTGGAGGAAAGCCCCGGCCCAAATTTAGCAGGGAAGAGGCTATGAAAAAATTTCCCTGCCATCAGTGCGGCGAAATTGGACACTGGCGAAACGAGTGTCCCCAATTAGTCGATGTTAATGAGACAACTCCTGATTTAATTCCACAGACGCAGAAAGAAAGACCAAGAAAGACTCAACCCCAGGTAAAAACAGTTCAGGTGCCTCGAGCACCCAAACAGGTATACAGGGGAAGACAGGCAGAAAATGAAGAGATAGAGGTTTGGGAAAGCGGGGAGAACAGAAATACAGCAACTTCGCAGTATCTGCTGAATGATACCTTCCTTTGTAATGATCAGGACTGACGGGGCCTGAGAGGGGAGGACGAGGAGTGCGTACTTGGCGCTTCCTTGCCGGTAGACCAGTCTGGACCATATATTGAAGGAAAGGTTGACGGAAATGATGTCACCTTTCTGTTGGACACTGGCGCTACCCGTTCTACTGTAAGAACAGTGGACGTTCCAAACCTGCCCCTCTCGGGAGAAAACATCCAAGTAGTAGGTGTATCTAATCAATTGATTAGTACTCCTGTTACCGAACCAATGGAGATTTCAATTGGAAATTTTAAACAGATGCATAGATTTGTAGTCTGTGACACCAGTCCAGTAAATTTACTGGGACGTGATTTGCTGTGTAAAATGAACTGTACCATCTTTTGCACACCAAAGGGTGTCGAAATACAGACCCCAGATGAAGACGGCATTTATAAATTATTGTTGCTTAGACCTGACTCAGAACTTAAAAGATTGACCCTGCAGGACTTGCCCAAAGAACTACAGGAAGCCGTAAAGCCAGAAGTGTGGGATTTCACTGGAAAAGATGTGGGTTTGATGAAAGATGTGGACCCCATACAAATAGCCATCAAGGACAATGCAGTATATCCTAACACTAGGCCCTACCGAATGAATGCTGAAGTGAAAGCAGGTGTCACTCTGGAGATACAAAAATTATTGGAAGGAAACATCATACAAGAAGTGATGAGCAGCCCATGCAACTCACCGATTATGGGCATCAAAAAGCCTAGTGGCAAGTATAGGGTAGTGCAGGACCTGAGAAAGGTTAACAAGATTGTAGTTCCTTGCTGCCCTATTGTCCCGAACCCTGCAGTAATTCTGTACCAGATTCCTTGGGATGCTAAGTGGTTCACTGTGATTGATTTGTGTCATGCATTCTTTTCGATACCCCTGCACCCCGACAGCAAATTTCTTTTCTCATTTGCCTTCGAGGGTCACGTGTATTGTTGGAACCGGGTCCCTCAAGGGTATACAGAGAGCCCCTCTATCTTTAATCAGATCTTGAAGAAATGTCTAGAGACTTTGACATTACCTGGGAACTCTGTATTAGTGCAGTACATAGACGACCTTCTATTGGCGTCTAAAAGTCACAGGGACTGTGTAGTGGACACCATTGCCCTCCTAAATCACCTGTGTGAGAAAGGGCATAAAGTGTCCCTTGACAAACTACAGTTCTGTGCGAAGTCAGTGAAATATCTGGGACACCAGATAGAAAAGGGTGTCAGAAAAGTCACTTCAGAAAGAGTGAGAATAATTCAAAAGATGCAGTTGCCCCGTACGCAAAAGGAAGTCAGAATGTTCCTGGGTGTATTAGGGTACTGCAGGCAGTGGATTCTGGGATTTGCAGCCTTAGCCAGGCCCTTGATAAAAATGACCACGAGAGGAATGCCAGATGTTGTGCAGTGGGACGATGAAAGTCTAATGGCTTTCACCAGATTGAAAAACTGTCTGTGTACAGCCCCTGCGTTGGGAATGCCAGATTATTCAAAAGAGTTTTCCCTTTTCTGTGACACTCGCGATAATTGCGCATTGTCAGTCCTGACTCAAGAACATGGCACAACCAGGAGGCCTGTGGCCTATTTCTCTGCCACACTGGACCCAGTAGCTGCTGGGTTACCAGGTTGTCTGAAAGCAGTAGCTGCTACCTGTGCAAGTTTGGAACAGAGTGAGTCCATTGTCATGGGACATCCTGTGACTGTCTATGTTTCACATGGAGTGGTAATTCTATTGACCAGAACTAAAACACAGTATCTCACCCCTAGTCGGCTGACTAAATACGAGAGGATTCTTGTGGGTGCAGCAAATGTGAGCATTGTTAGGTGCGGTATTCTGAACCCTGCCACCTTACTCCCCGACCCCTCAGAAATGGAAGGTGGGGATGATGATGAACATGATTGTATTGATCTGACAGAGTTCAGTACCAAGCCACGCCCTGACATAAAAGAAGTACCATTGCCTGAGCATGATAAAGAACTGTTTGTGGATGGTTCCTGCCTAAGACATGAATTAGGAGGCTTGAGTGCTGCTTATGCAGTAGTATCTTTTGAAAAAATTGAACAAGCAGGTTACCTATATCACATCAAGTCTGCACAAGTAGCCGAATTGATAGCCCTGATAATGGCTTGCAAAATTGGGAAGGACTTACGCATAACAGTGTATACTGACAGTCAGTACTGTTATGGCGTTGTGCATGACTTTGGCCAATTATGGATGCAGAGGGAATTCATGACTTCCTCAGGTACTCCCATTCGGAATGCAAAGGTTGTTCATGACCTTTTAGAGGCCATCCAGTTGCCCAAAGAACTGGCAGTGGTAAAATGTGCTGCTCATCAAAGGAGCATGGACAGAGTATCACTGGGAAACGATTATGCTGATCGAGTGGCTCAATGGTGTGCCAAAGATCGATATATTATAAATCCAAAACGAGGGGGGCCAGGAACCAGCTGCCAGCTTCAGGTGTTTGAGGAAGTGCCTACATGGGATGAGGTGAGAGAATGGCAGGAGTCGGCTCCTTGGCAAGAAAGAGAGAAATGGAAGGAGGATGGGTGTAGACCGAGGCGTGTGGATGGTGTGATTTTGGGCCCAACTGGTATGCCTGTGTTACCCCGACACTTGCTTGGCACAATGGCAAGATTAATACATGAAGGATCACACATTGGTAGGGATGCCATGATTCTGGTATTTCAACAGACTTGGTACAGCAAGAAATTCAGGAAGGTAGCAGAGTCCCTCTGCCAGAGGTGCCTGTCATGTCAACAGATGAACCCAGGCAAGAGGACAATGGTTGAACTGAGCAAGATTGGGAGGTCAGGGGGTCCCTTTATAAGAATACAGGTTGATTTCATCACCATGCCCCGTTGTGAAGGGAAACGATATGTCCTTGTCATTGTGTGCGTATTTTCAAAATGGGTAGAAGCTTACCCTACTCCCAAGAGTGACGCACTGACAGTAGCGAAGTGTTTACTAAAAGAACTGATACCTAGGTTCGGCATACCATACATTATTGAATCAGACCAGGGTGGACATTTCCACAATGAAATAATGGCTGAACTGTGTAAGGCCTTTGGAATAAGGCAGAAACTCCATTGTGCATACCACCCAGAGGCTTCTGGAATAGTGGAACAAGTAAATGGAACTATCAAAAACAGACTAGCAAAGCTGACAGATGCTACTGGCATGAACTGGGTGAAGGCCCTGCCCCTGGTCCTGATGGGACTGAGAAGTGTTCCAGACCGCAAGACAGGCCTAAGTCCCCATGAAATCATTATGGGAAGAGTGATGAGACAAGCATGGGTGCCAGGAAGCAAACTGTTGAGTATTACTGATGATTTGGTGCTTGAATACTGCAGAAGATTGGGTGACCAAGTGCGTTCTATCTCTCGCCAGATTGGAGACGACGGCATCCTTAATCCAACGACTCCTCTCCACAACTTGGTTCCAGGAGACTGGGTTAAAATAAAGAAGCACACTCGATCAAGCTGTCTGGCACCCAGGTGGGGAAAGAAGCGCCAAGTAATCCTGGTGACCACCACTGCAGTGAAAGTCGCAGGTGTTCCCCAGTGGATCCACGCCGGACACACCCAGAAGGTATTGCCAGACAAAGGATTTGAAGAACCAGGGCAACCAGCAGAGGACCCTGAAGAAGCCAGACCAGTAGCCACTGACAACGAGCAGCCCAGCACCAGTCAAGTTGCAGGAACAGCAGACGTTGGCCCAGGAGTAGTTGACTACGAACTGCCAAGAAACCAGCCTGCTGAAGAGGTCCAGGAAACTGAGCCAGAAGTAGCTGAAGACGAGCTGCCAAGCATATGGCCAGAAGAATGGATACCGATGATTGATCTGACCGAAGATCCTATCAGAACAAGAGAACGACTTAGTGAAGGTAGAGAGTGGACTAGTCAGGAAAAGCAAGGCACAGGCGAAGAACCTCAGCCACTTGAGATTCAAATCAAAACTGAGGAAGGAGAAGGTCAGACAGGGACAGAGCACGTGATTGATACAGATCCAGTGAATAAGACTGAACAAATATCCGATACTGAGCAAGTACCTGAGACTGAACAAGTACCTGATACTGAACAAGTGCAGGATACAGAACAAGTGTTCGATACTCCTCCACTAACTCCTGATGTGGATAAGGGACAGACTAGACATAGAGTAATAGTTCGAGCAGAAGAAAATCAAGAGATCGAAGTGCTTGAACAGGATCAGATAGGGTTAGAAAAACGGGTTCAGGAAACAGAAACAGAAACAGAGACAATTGAAAGCCAAAAACAAAATATTCCTGAACAAGGCCAGATTAGCAACCAGGCAGAAGAATTCGATGCTAGCCCTGGAACTAGTCAGATAAGGGAAGTAGGAGAAGAAAGTGGAGAAGAATTACCACAAGATAAAGAGAACAAGAGAAGAAGAAAAGAAAGTGAAGTCCAAGTACCGACTAAGAGACTAAAGAAAAGAAACAACCTTGAGCCTAGGTTTGTAAAAAGATTGAGACTTAGGATAAAGACAGTGGAAGAAAAACGTGCAGAGGCAAGAAGAAGTGCTCGGATAGCAGAGCAAGAAGAAGACTCTTCCAAAAGAAGGAGTGAGCGAATAAAAAGACAAAACAAAAAGTACAAGTCTCCTGAATGGACACTGGTTTTGGAAGAACTTGAAGATCTTGATATAACTGACGTGAGCGACGGAGAACCTGTCCCAGAGTACTCAGCGGAAGAAGAAGACGAACCACCGTGAATTTGCACAAAGTAAGCTAGTTGTGTAAAAAGTAAAAAGGGAGGGGTGAGAACACTCCTATTGAGCTAAAATGTCTGATTCAACAGTGAATGGTAGTCCTAGTTGCAGCCGTTTTAAAACGTGTTGCAAGGTGTGTATATGTAGTATAGTAGTACTGATAGTTATCTGGATAGGATTAACAATTTTCATTCCCTTTGCTGTAAGTAAAGATACTAACATTGTCCCTACTGAAGTTGTAAATACTGACAATGAGGAGCTGACAACACAGAGTGTAGAAAGACATGAGAGAGCATTGAGACAAACTAAACGAGACTTAGAAGCATCAGATGAGAAAGGACTACATTATCATGGCATGAAGAACAGGACACATTTGAATGTTTTCGCAAACTTGTTAATACACTATGTAGAGACTATGGAAATTGAAGATTGCTATGTCTGCATGAAGCTACCTACCTCTGTGGCTGAAGGCGTGACATACCATCATCTGCCATTAACTTATGGAATTTCCTGTAGCATTTTAGCTAGTTTATTTTACAAAAGGGGACCGTTACAGTATTATTACTCTAACAATGACGTGATCTTTTCTGAACTGCCTATACGTGGGAACTTGAATCCTGTACATACCAAAACTGACACCATAAGATATATGGGAGACTACTTTCTGACTATAGGGAACATTGACATAGCAGATGCACACAGAGATAACTTGACTTGTTCTTTGCGTGAGCAGGAAAAGATGTTCCTGAACATGGCAGAGAAAAGGAGAATTAAAATTCAGAAGAAGGCTAATGACGAAAGTCAGAAAAAGCCAAAGTGGGCAGAAAACATGGAAGGCACCTCATCTGGTGGAGCGGGTCCTGCTCTGTTGCTGGATTTTGAAAAGAAAGGCAAGCTATGTCTTCACCGCGAGAAGACTAGCTATTATAACAATGTTTTCATTGGTTCCAGTGAATGCGAACATAATTACAAGGTAATTGGAGGTTGGGGTTTCAAAAATGGGTCAGAGCCTGTGTTTCCTGGAATTTATTATATTTGTGGGGACAAGGCTTATTTCAAATTGCCGGATCACTGGTATGGAAGCTGCTACTTTGGCATTGTTTTCCCGAAAATATACCATGTGAATGGAAAAGCTGGAAGCAATGAAGATACTAATGGCTTAGTGCGTAGTAAAAGAGAAAGTATAGGTGAAATTATGGGTAGTATTTTCAGTGCACTGATACCTGGAGTGGGAGTGGTTCTGAACACTCACAGAATTTGCAAATTGTCTACTATAGTAGATGTGCTGTCTACTGAAACAGCTCATGGATTTCTGCTGGTCAATACCGAAATGGTTGCGATCAGATCAATGGTTTTACAAAATCGACTTGCTCTTGACACCTTATTAGCGAAAGAGGGCGGAGTCTGCCGGATGTTGAAGGCGCAACATTGTTGCACTTATATTCCGGACAAAAGTGTACAGATCAAAAGATATGTGAGAAACATTACTAATTTGGCAAAGGAACTCAAACCACTCGAGGTTGATAGTGCCTGGAAGAGACTGGTAGATGGTCTCTCAAATGTAGGTCATTGGCTTGCTGGCATAGGTAAAAGCTTATTATTCAAAATTCTGATGCCAATTGGTATTATAGGTTTTATTATACTTTCCATTTTCTTATGCTGTAAATACCGCAAGCGCACCAGAAAGCACGAGGTTAATGCAAGAGGGGTGAAACGAAGTGTGGATGAGATTGAATTAGAGGAAGTGAATGATCAGATATACAAAAAGGTGAAGACTTCTCACCCTGCTAAAACTGAAAGAGAAAAGTTAGAGCGATTGTTGGAAGAAATAGAACTTTATAAAGTGTGAAAGAAAGTTGGCATCTGGTTCCATTATAATTTGTGATGATAGTAAATATCATCAAAGAGGGGATTGATGAAGCAAAGCTTCGCATATTTTGCGGCTTGCCGAAATCAAGAACCTCATTTATGTGTAATAAGGTAACCCGTGTATGTTTTACTAACGTTTATATTAAGATTGAGTAAAGTTTAAGACGCTTGCCTATGTGTATTTCTAATGAAATTAATCCATGTCCTCTAAAAATGGCCGCCGCTTGTATTTTAGTTACTGCGCATGCGTCAGCCACACTCACGTGTCCTGACGCGTCTGCAGAAGTGGAGGGAAAGTTATGCGCATGCGTAATTCATAGCTGTGCTTATCATGTGGTACTGCTCGTGCCACTGCTCTTGTATTTCGTCTAAATGTAGCTAACATTTAAATTGCATAAGTTTATTTCTTGATGATGAGTTAAAAGTACAAACCCTGCGATGTGTTTTCATAATGACATTATTATGTATTAATTTGTTTTCGCTTACTTTTCATGTACCGCGGGCAATGGGGGTCTGAGTGAGAGGAGAGCCATATTGGAGGTCCCTTCTGCGCCTGTGCGACATTCGGCAGCACGAGGGACCTTGGCTAATGGAACATAGCCAGCTGGCAGTGATGGGCGAGATGCTCCTGAGAAAGTCACCTCTGCCCTGCGAGAACAGCGAATGTGGCTTCTTATATGTTACATTGTATTAATGTGCTACTGTTAGCTCATGGGAACCCAAACATGCTAGGCGGTCCCAAAATATGTAAATGAAGGCTTCAAATCGTATATTGTGATTGGTGTGTTACCCAAATCCTACCTTAGGACCAATCGAAATTGAGGGATTCTGACACTTTGCAACATTGGGGGGTGGTACACTGTCCCAAAACTGTATATCTACCCTGGGTTCACCTAGTGAACCGTCCGACTTGTCTGGTTTAGCTGACCTGTCACTGACCCAACGCACTCAATAGGTGACTGAAGATACAGAGCGCTGCAGTGCACTCTGTCCGAATTTGACCATAGACTAAGGTTTTACTGAACCTTAAAGTGCAGACAAGGCACTTAGCTGGGAGTTCGCTGACCCAATCGGGGTCCTGATCGATATCTGCAGAGCGGGTGGAGCGCAGGCGTTGCTTCCTAACTGTGGGTTCCGGTCCTGTCCTGAAGAGGGTCCTGTCCTGAGGGTTTGCTGTCCTGTCCTGAGGTCCTGTCCTGATTCTTATTCCGAGGGTATCCTGTCCTGTCCTGGGTGTCCATTCTGCACCTGCTGTCCTTTGAGGGTATCCTTCCTTGAGGGTTTCCTGTCTTTAACTGACCCGTGGCCAGGGTTTGGTTTCCACACCTTTCTAGGTAAATACTGCTCTGAAATCTCTTGAAATTCTTGCACCTTCTGAATTTCTAACTTTTGCTTCAATAAAGTTCAACATTGCATATGTGATATTTTCCATGCCTTTCCGCAAATATTGAAAGTCATTTAAATCTTTGCAAAGTGATTCCTATGTCTTCTCATTTGTTAGAAATTATATTTTGCATAGCAGTGTGTCATTTCCTGATATGGTCTAGAACTTCATTGCCTAGGTTGTTCAAAGGCCCTTTCACCTTGAGTGAAGCGTGTTATTCATTATAAGTTCTTCTATAATCACACACACTTAGTCTATCACTGTTTTAGATAATACTGACTTGTATAAGTATCTTTTCTCGTTACATTTTTAGTACGTTGATGATTACTCTGCCATTATTTCTTTATGCATATGTGATTTACATTTTCTTGGTTATTGATTGCCTTATTTTACTGTATCTCATGCAAGAAAATATTGAACTTTAGATAAACATTTTAAAACTTCCAGTTGTCCGTGGTCATTTACACAGTATTTGAATGTTATTGGTTGGGTTTGTATTTTGCTGCTTTTCTTTACAGCTAGCTCCCTGATTCATTGTGGTCATTAGGCACCCGCATCGGTGGATGGTAAGTCGGGTGCACTGAGAATTGGTAGCAGGGAACACACACACACCAAATTGGTAGAGCTCGTGAAGTCACCTGATCGATGTATATGGTGATTTGAAAAGTATATGGGCCCTGAAGCCGGAAACGGCGAAAACTATTGGTCGGGTGGCCTCGCGCGCTCTATCAAGTTCACCACCCCGTATCACCCCCAAGGGAATGGACTTGTGGAGCGGTTTAACCGAACACTGAAGGGAATGATCACGGGCCTAGAGGAGCCACTACGGCGCAAATGGGATGTTCTGCTGCCCTGCCTCCTGTTTGCGTATCGCGAAGTACCCCAGAAGTCCCTGGGGTTCAGTCCCTTCGAACTATTGTATGGGCACCCGGTCCGAGGCCCCCTCAGCCTGGTCAAAGAAGGCTGGGAGACGGCTGTCCGAGGTGCTCCACCAGATGTCTACCAGTACCTCCTGACCCTCCGCAACCAAACTCGGAAGTTCCGGGAACTGGCCGAAGCCAACCTGGAGGCTAGTCAGGAGGAGATGAAACGCTGGTATGACCGGAACGCCTCGTCCATCGAATTCGAGCCGGGCCAGCAGGTCTGGGTCATGTCCCCGGTTGAACCTTGCGCCCTCCAGGACCAATGGACGGGGCCCTTCAAGGTGGTGGAGCGCAAGAGCCCCGTCACTTACTCGGTGGACATGGAGTCCCCCAGGAACCCCCTCCGGGTTCTACACGCTAACCGGCTCAAGCCGCACTTTGCCCGCACTGAACTAAGTCTGCTGTTAGCGACCGATGACGGAGCTGAAGACTACTCCGAACCTTTGCCAGATCTCATGAGCACCACTGAGAAGGACGGCTCCATCGAAGGGGTCATGCTCTCCTCCACCCTGACCCCCGAACAGCACCATGACTGCCGGCAGCTGCTGGGGCAGTTTGCAGATCTGCTTTCCCTCACCCCTGGAGTCACCCAGTGGTGTGTCCACGATGTAGACACCGGAGACAGCCCGCCTGTAAGACACCGAGCTTTCCGAGTGCCCGACCGAGTGCGGGCCTGCATCCAGTCCGAGGTGGCCAAGATGCTAGCGCTGGGGGTAGTCGAACCCTCCGACAGTCCGTGGGCCAGCCCAGTTGTCCTGGTCCCTAAAGCCGCCGCACCCGGCACGCCCCCGGAGCTCCGGTTCTGTGTTGACTACCGGGGGCTGAATGCCGTCACCAGGACCGACGCCCATCCCATCCCCCGGGCGGATGAACTGATCGATCGCCTGGAGGCTGCGAAGTATCTCAGCACCTTCGATCTCACGGCCGGGTATTGGCAGATCGGCCTCACACCTGGAGCGCAAGAGCGATCAGCCTTCTCGACCCCTTATGGCCACTACCATTTCAAGGTGATGCCCTTCGGCATGAAAAACGCCCCGGCCACCTTCCAGAGACTCGTGAATAGAGTGCTGGCCGGGCTAGAAGAGTTCAGCGCTGCCTACCTAGACAACATTGCGGTGTACAGCCTCCACTGGGATGCGCACCTGACCCACCTCCGGGAGGTCCTGACGGCCCTCCGTCGGGCCGGACTGACCATAAAGGCCAGCAAGTGCCAGATAGGACAAGGGTCCGTGACGTATCTGGGACACCAAGTAGGGAGCGGCCAGGTGGCTCCCCTCCAGCCAAAGATTGACGCTATCCAGGCCTGGGAGCCCCCGATCACCCAGACCGCCGTCCGAGCCTTCCTGGGGCTCACTGGATACTATCGGCGCTTCATCAAAAACTATGGAAGCATTGTGGGGCCCCTCACAGAACTGACCTCAAAGAGACTACCACAAAGGGTGCACTGGACCCCCGAGTGCCAGGTAGCCTTCGACACCCTAAAGACCGCTATGTGCACCGCCCCTGTGCTCCAAGCCCCCGACTACAGCCGGGAGTTTGTGGTCCAAACCGACGCCTCGGAGCACGGCATTGGGGCGGTCCTCTCCCAAGTGAACCCTGAAGGGGCCGACCGCCCCGTTGCCTTCATCAGCCGGCGGCTGCTGGCCAGAGAACAGCGATGGAGCACTATCGAGAGAGAAGCCTTCGCCGTCGTGTGGGCCCTAAAGAAGCTCCGGCCCTACCTCTTCGGCACCCACTTCCGGGTCCAGACCGACCACCGGCCTCTACGGTGGTTGATGCAGATGCGGGGAGAAAACCCGAAACTGTCGCGATGGTCAATCTCCCTCCAAGGGATGGACTTCACTGTGGAGCATCGCCCCGGCAACGACCACGCCAATGCTGACGGCCTGTCCCGATTCTTCCGCCTCGGCGAGGAAAATCCCCAAGAAGATGGGTGACTCTCCCCTGCCTTCAGCTGGGGGGGACGCGTGTTGGACCCGGCCTCGTGGCGTGGTCCTACCCCTCCCGTGTGGCGGGCCCCGGACGACATCGGCCCTCCACAGAGCCCCGGGCAGCCCCGTCCGCCCGATCCTGCACGCCCCAACACTACCGGTCCGGTTACCACCACGGGCCACCACACCGGCCTGACTCCATCCTGGGCCCATCACGTCCTGAGCACGAGGCCTCGCCCGACTCCATCTTGGGACCACCACGTCACGAACACGTGGCCTCGGCCCCGGCCCAGGCCCCAGCGAAGCCCCGACATCGAGGCGCCAAGATCTACACAGGTGGTCGAGTGGCCACTCGACAGATCCCGGAGGAAGGGGAGTTTCGATGGGCCTCCAACTGTCCCCGGACGCCTGGTATCGATCGCCCCCGGCATCCCTGGGTGCTGGCTCCACCCCCCTGCTGGGTGTCTGGACGCCATCTTCCCGGCCCCTCTGGCCCCCAGGCGCGAGGGTCCGGACATCAAAGGACTCCAGTCCTATATCTGGGCCAGCCCCGGAGTAGGACGGCAGTTGTATCCTGGACTGGAAAGCCCTACTGACGCTGTCACGGCCGACACCATAAGAACTCATTGTCCCTGTAACCCGAGGATACCCTGAGAGCCTGCTGGCGCTGCCGCGGCCCACCTTTGCCGAACCATCTTGAGAGCCTGCTGGCGCTGCCGCGGCCCACCTTTGCCGAACCATCTTGAGAGCCTGCTGGCGCTGCCGCGGCCCACCTTTGCCGAACCATCTTGAGAGCCTGCTGGCGCTGCCGCGGCCCACCTTTGCCGAACCTTCTTGAGAGCCTGCTGGCGCTGCCGCGGCCCACCTTTGCTAAACCATCTAGAGAGCCTGCTGGCGCTGCCGCCGCTCAACCTCTCAGAACCCCCGGCTCGAGGATTGAGAGCTGTGCGCAGGGTATCCCGTCCTACACCCCAACCGAGACTGTCCCGCTACCCTGACCCCCTTTTACGAGACTTTAAAGACCCCTCGATCTACTTGTACATATCGCTGAGAACCAGCAGCCTTTATTTCCTGATAAAGCTTACGAACTCGACCTCTGGTGTGGTGTCCATTTGTAGTGTTGTGGTTACTCTGCTGTACGATCCTAGGAGAGGGCCCTCACCCAGGAGGCCTCTCAGTAACGCTCGGCTACTTCTTGACAGAGAGGTGGACCTAGGGGTGGTCAGTCAGACATCTTCTGCCTCCCCCGGGGTCGCCTTTCTAACAACACTCCTTCCACATCGCCCGCATGTATGCTGACATAAAGTTGGTCCCCCTGTCGGACACAACTTCTTTGGGGAAACCCACTCGGGTAAAGATCCCCATTAGGGCCCTAGCCACCACAGGTGCAGTGACAGTCCTCAGAGGAATTGCCTCTGGGTACCGTGTGGCATGATCCACCAGAACCAGGATAAACCTGTGACCAGCTGTTGTTGGTGGATCCAATGGCCCTACAATGTCGATGCCCACCCTTTCAAAGGGGGTGCTAATGACAGGAAGTGGTTCCAGGGGAGCTTTCAGGTTCATCCCTGTTTTCCCACTGGCTTGGCAGGTTACACACGTCTGACAGTAGGTGTTAGACGCCACTTTCATCTGAGGCCAGTAAAAGTGGGGGACAAGCCGAGCAAAGGTCTTGTCCTGACCTAAGTGTCCTGCCAAGGCAATTTCATGAGCCAATTCCAGCAGAAAGGCTCTGTACCGTTGCGGGACTACCAAGGCCCTTGATGAACCAGGTAAAGGTACCTTGGGTTCACTGTAGAGGAGTCCATCCTCCCAGTAAATGTGGTAGTGTCCCGCAACGTCCCCTGCTGCCTGGGCTTCAGCCTGTCGCCTCAGTCCCTCAAGGGTAGGGCACTCCTTCTGGCCCTTACAGAACTCTTCTCTGGTAGGTCCTCCCTCCACATGCCACTCAGCAGGGATGGGCAGGTCCTCCATAGAAACTACTTCCCCCTCCATGGACTCCTGGTCCACCACCGCAGGTGGCCGATCTGTCACATGGGGTGTGGAAGCCGAAGCAGGCTTCTCCTGTCTTCGGGTCTGTCCCTTTTTGGCAGCGGGTTGGGCCATTGTTCCAGGCTCCAACCCAGGCGAACTCCCTCTCCGGGCAGTCGCAGACCTTGTGCTTACACAGGCCCAGTCAGGTGTACCTAGCATCTCTGAATGCGTCCGGTATTCCACCTCTCTCTAAGCATTGTGCTCCATGTCATTCCCCAGCAGACAATCAACTGGCACGGCAGGGATTACGGCAACTCGAAGTGAACCTGCAACCCCTTCCCACTCAAAGGGAACCTCGGCCACGGGGTAGTGGCCCATTCTGCCGTCAGCCATCGCGGCGGGGTGGAGTACATTGGGAATCACCTGCTCTGGAGACACCAGTTGACTTCTCACCATAGTCATACTGGCTCCTGTATCTCTCAGAGCCTCCCCTCTCTGGCCACTGATGGTGATCCACTGCCCATACTTGGTAGTATTTGGGGGCACCTGGATCTTAGGAACCATCTCCCGTTCTCCCAGGGACACTAAGGTGACACCCGCCCACTCATCCCCCTTATCTAAGGGCAACTCCTCCCCGAGCGCTAAACTAGCTACTCCCGGGGCTTTGCCTCCAGTGGGAGGGGGTGGTCTCTTTGGGCATCTGACATCTCCCTTATAATATCCAACACCACCACACTCAAAACAGTGGACAACCCTTGGCTGCTGGCTCTGGCCAGGATGAGGGTTTCTGGGCGGGTTAGCCTTAGGGATGAAACCTGTTCCCTTTCCCTGGAAACTGTTTTGGGGACCTTTAGAGAACTCCCGCTTTTTATCTCCCCCCTCCTTCTTCTGAGGGGCACCCTGTCCGGCCTATTGGGAATCCCCTCCAGTCCCCTTTGAGGACACCCGGGTACTTGCCCAGATGTCCGCCTCCTCTGCAAGCTTCCGGGGGTTGGTCAGCTTGCTGTCCACCAGGTGTTGGCGCAGCTCGGGAAAGCATTTCTCGAGTAGATGCTCTTTAAGAAAAAGGTCATATAACCCCTCATAGTCCTTCACCTCGCTGCCCTGTACCCAGCCCTCCAATGCCTTCCTCGCATAGTCCAGGAAATCCACCCAGTTCTGGGTGCTTAACTTGTGGCTCCCCCTGAACTTTTGGCGATACTTTTCCTGGGTTAGCCCAAACTTCCTGATCAAGGCCAACTTTATGGTGGGGTAGTTGGTCTGCTCCTCCGGTTCTAAGGCTAACAAGGTGTCCCGACCGGTAGGAGGCATATATTTGTACAACCCACCCCCCCAGTGTTTCTCCTGGATCCCATGGGCTCTTAAGGAGACCTCATAGGCAGCCAGCCATTTGGCTATATCATCCCCCTGACCAGTGGCGGCTGGTGACATTTGAAAGTGGTGAGGCAGAAACTCGTCAGCATACTGCACCGTAGCGAGCGAGCGTAGCGAGCGAGCGTAGCGAGCGAGCCCGAACCCCCTAAGGAGGGTTCGGGGGGAATTCCCCCCGAGAAAATTTTGAAAAATTAGTGGAAAAATGGTGCATTTTCAAGAAAATTTGAGGAAGCAGGAAGGTTAATAAAGCAATTGTGAAAGTGCAGGTATTACATTATTAAAGAGCTGTCATATAACATAGGTAGCTGCTTATTCAGTATAACCACAGAGCTTTATAACAGACTTCAAGATACAATGCTGAGAACCTCACAGATTGTTTTTATTTAAACTGCAAACAAAAGAACCAACTAAACAGGTCACAAACTATCACCATTCAACATATTTACTTTTTGTATCTAAATTCTGCACGTCTGTCTTTAAGCGCAGCAAATTTTTCAATTACTTGAATGTTAAAGTCAGCAATATTTTGAACAAGCTCGCTCTCTATAGAGAGCATTGCTAATGCATTGAGTCTTTCCTGAAGCATGGTGTTCCTCAGGAATGTCTTAATCCTATTTAAGGTGGAAAAAGATCGTTCTGCCTCTGAGGTGGTCATAGGAGTGGTAATTACTATTTTTAGTAAAGCTACTGTCTCTGTAAATGTCTTTTCCATATGAAGTTCATGAATTAAAGACAGCAAAGACCTGGCATTTGTGGCCTTCTGGTACACAGGCATTGAGTACATTACTGTCAACTCACTTTTCAGGTCCTCTTGGTTGAGCATCGGATAAGCCTCCACAGCCGCATGCAGAGCATGCTCAGGGAAGGAATCATTATATTTGGCAAAGTATGTACTTTCCAATAATGCGGCACTCTCCAAATGTTTTGTGAAAGCAAAACGGTCTTGTGCATGTACAATTACAATGTCACATATCTCTTTTGCCCTTTGTACCAGAGTGGTGATGTTTGTCCTGTGGTTTGAAAAAATTGAACCGGCTGGCAGTTGGCTGTCTAAATTGTCAACCTCATCTCTCACTTTGTTTATGCTTGCGACAAAGTCCGTGGTACATCTTTTCACAAAGACAGTATCTATGTCTCGTCCTTGTAACTGATTGTATAAACTCTCGACTTTTAACATTATCTTATCAAATAAAAATAGAAAGAACTGAAACTCTCTATCGTTTAATGTTCTAGCAAAGCCACGGGCTTCACTGTGAGTTGTGTAATCAAAGGTTTCATTGGTTTCTATGGCTTGAAAACATTTCACAAGGTCCTCCCTATATTGAAATATTAGTTGGACTGTACGTACGTTATAGTTCCAACGAATTGAGGCTCCCCTCGGAACCCTTTTGTCCACAATCTCCTGAAGTGCTTCCATTCTTTTTGGGGAACGTGAGAAGAATGCTGCCATGCCTCCTATATCCTTAAAGAAAATTCGTGTCTCTCGGATCTTCGATACTGCCTGTTGCATGATAAGATTAAGTTGGTGTGCATGACAGTGCACATAATGAGCATACGGGTAGACATCTCTAATTCTTTTCTGTACGCCACCATGGCTTCCACTCATTACGGACGCACCATCATAGCTTTGTGCAATAAGTTTTTTTCTTTGATGTACCTCTGGGAAAATAAAGTTGAGTTGATGCAGTAGAGCAGCAGTAATGGTTTCTGCAGTGGAGTTTTTTAAATGAGTGAAACCATAGAACCGCTCCACAACATTATAGCCTTTGTCCAGGTACCGAAAGACTAATACGGACTGCGTTTGTGTGGCCACATCAGTGGTGTCATCAGCCTGAATAGCCACAAAGTCTGTGTTTTGCAACTCTTGGACAATATGGCTTCTCATAATTTCTAGCATACACTCCAGTAGTTCATTTTGTATCGTTTTAGAGGTGCCCTTAAAGACTGTAGCACTTGCTAAATGTGATTCCATTTCCTTGTCTAGGCTTGCTACTAAATCTACAAGACCCATGAATATTCCAGGATTTGTGGACCCTTCCGATTCATCATGGCCTCGCAATGCCAGTTCGAAAGCACCACAGAAACGAATGCAATCAATTATTTTCGATAGTATGTGTCTATTTCTATCAACTGTTTGATTGTGTTTCTGTATTGTTTGTCGATATGCATCGCTGATGTGCTGCTCAATCGGTGCGTCTCCTAACATTCCCAGTCTCGTCACGTTTTCCATATGCTTTTTTGAGTGTGCATGCTTCTTTATTTTTTCAGACAGATGCTTCAAGTCCAACACGCCTTCTTTTGTCCAAGTAAAGTCACCATTAAACAGCAAGCAGGGGAAGCAGAACAGTCTGTTTTTTGAAGGGCACCCTGTAAGCCAATCAGCTTTTGTGTACCAGGTTTTGGAGAAGGTACGATTGTAACATTTTCCTCTGTCCTTGGTAACTTGTTGGAGTTGAAGGTCAGGCTGATGAGGTCCTAACCTCTTTATCTGTAGTTTATCTTCTAGTGGGCGTGCATGGAATGACCGTGTAATTAACTCTTGTACCGTATTCATCTTGCTGATGCTGTCCGTACCAATATGAAAGAAGCCTGTCAATAGTCAAAGTACAACGTATAAGATTTGGTGCAATAATATCAAGTGTCAGTACAAATACATATATCTTGTGCATGACAGCAAGTGATATAGCTCCAACAGCTCATGTTAATGGCCAGCCAGGGGTGGCATAATACATGCTCCAGCCCCTGGTAGGCCTTGGGTGCACCTATGCCCTAGGTACCTATGGTACACTATACAGGGACTCACAAGAGTGACCCAATACCCAATTGGCAAATGCACCTAAAGTACATTGTGTGAATTTAGAGAGAGAACAGCTGTGCTGTGGGTCTGATTAGCAGGCCCACAGCCTTTCTAAGTCATAAACCAGAAAAGCAAAAAGCAAAGAAATGGGGTAACCATAGGAAAGCAGACCCTACTCTCCTACATAACGCTCCCCTTTGGACAACAGGATAGGGAAAAAAATACAGTCTGACTGCCTGCTTCCTCTGTGTGCCATAGTGGCACTGAAACAGACACAGTTTGAGGGCCTTTAACAAGGCAAGGATAGATAGTGCCTTTAACAACCATTATTGGCCAAAGCACAGGGCTAAGGGCAGGCTCAGTATTATTAAATTCCATCCAGTCAGGGTACAATGTTCAGAATGTGCACCTACCCCAACCACCATGTAGAGTGAGTGACCACAAACATAGCCCTATCTCCAAGCTACAAAAAAGTATCATCAGTTTCCTTACCTTGAACACGGTTGTTTGCTGGGTCGTAGCCGGGATGAAAGAGCAGCAAGGAGGTTGGGCCTCTTGTTCTTTCTCCAAAAATTGCCCAAAAAGTTGGGTAAAGGTTCAGGTTGTCAGGCTTTCACAGGTGCTGGAAATAAAAATATAACAAATTATTTTTGAGACATTAGGGTAATCAAACAAAGACTGGGGGGGGGGGACATAACAGTACAATTTTAACCTTGCAGTTTTCAATAGTTCACTGTTGTATGTTAGGATTTTTACTTACGAACTGGAAGTGACAAAATGATTTAACTGAGAAATGCAGTGACTCACTGACCTATTTACAGCATTTTGTGATCTGCATCAGGTACATGTTCTTTGCAGCAGGCGCATTAACCTTATCCGCTACCTTTCCATGAGTCAAAACTTTCATTACACAAAACTCTGATCTCTCTCTAGGAAAAACATTAACAATATCCTTGGTGCAACAACATTTATAAGGTCCCAAAGGCGCGACCTGTAGGCTATGCCAATGTAAATACTGGCTGACAAATTCGAATAGCGGCTGCCCAAATCTATCTACAAGCCACAGGTAAGAGTGCTGGAAAATTCAAATGCTTTAGACGGTGGGCGAAAACATTGCGAAGAGAGAGAAATTGCACCCCTTATGCTAACACCTGTTTGGCACCTGTTTATGAGTGCCCTAAACTTAAATTGCTGTCTAACGTTTGCTCCTCACTTTGCTCACCAGTGTTATTTTTGTAAACTGCCAACTACTCACATTTCCCACCAGTAAACACTCTTACCTGTGTTTTCGAACTGGAATCAAATGTGACAAGATAAACACACAATTTAAAGAAATCTATTGAACTGCAGCATGATTATTTCTAGGAGTTCTGCAGCATCCCTTCACGCTCACTTCCAGCGCCTATGCCTTAAGGATAAAAGATGGACAGTGAGTCAATGTTAAATCATATCTAGGGATGAAGGGCTCCCGGCCAGTAATGTTACATCAGATGTAGGGGTAAAGGGCTCAAAAGGCAGCGATGTTACCACAGCAGGAGGGGTGAAGAGCACACATGGCAGTATTGCTACATCATATCTAGGGATGAAGGGCTCACAGGGCAGTAATATTCCATCAGATCAAGACATAAAGAGCTCACGGGGCAGTAATGTTACATCAGATCTAGGAGTAATGGGTCCATGAAGCAGTTATGTTACTACAACTGCAGGGGAGAATAGCACACATGGCAGTAATGTTACATCAGATCAAGACATAAAGAGCTCACGGGGCAGTAATGTTACATGAGATCTAGGAGTAATGGGTCCATGAAGCAGTTATGTTACTACAACTGCAGGGGAGAATAGCACACATGGCAGTAATGTTACATCAGATCTGGGGGTGAAGAAGGGCTCATAGGGTACTAATAGTCCGTAACACTCGAAGTGAAAGGCTTACAAGGCAGTAATGGTACTTAACACTAATAGTGACGGGCCCAGAGGGCAGTAATGGTTTCTAGCACTTGGAGGGAAGAGATCACAGGGAAGTAAAATGTAACTTCAGATTTAGGGGTGAAGGGCTCAGAGAGAGGTAACTGTACCCCAGCTCCAGGAGGTGAAGGGCCTTCCAAGGCCGACATTTTACTCTGGCTCTAAGTGATGAAATGCACACATGGCAGTAATGTTACATCAGATCTGGGGGTGAAGGGCTCGCAGTGCGGCCCCAGCACTAAGAGGGAAGGGCTCACAGGACAGTAATGGCAGCCCAGCTCTAGGAGGTGAAGGGTCTTCCAAGGCCCAAATGTTACTCTGGCTCTAAGAGTTGAAAGACACATTGCAGTAATGTTACACAAAGGACGACAGTAATGTTACTCCAGTACTAGGCTCCTGGTGCTACAATACCTCTAGGAATAAAGGGCATCAGAGGGCAGTATTATTAAAATCACCTCTAGAGGTGGGGGCATGTAGACTGAGGCCTGCTGCACTGCACTATCTATACTAAAAATGGGCCTGGGAGTCGGGAGTCGGGACCCGTGTGCGTGTCCGACACTCAGATGGGCTGAGCTGAGGCCTGCTGCACTAAACGGGCCTGCACTGCAGTGCGACAGGTCGGCGACCATGTTTACAGAGTAGCAAGCTTTTTGTTTTTTTCTACTTCTTATTTTCGTGGAATATGCTTGCAACAGAGAAATACAAGTTAACCATCACACCAGATTGCCAAGGCTGGACTTGTTGCTTTAAAAATGCTCGGAAAGTTTTAGTTTTTCTCGGTTGAGAATGATTCAAGTAACGGGGGCTTTTTTTCGCCAGTTGTTCAGCAGCTAATTGAGCTGTAATGCGCACAGCTGTAGTACGCACTCCCTTTCTTAATCTGTGGTTACCTATGCATAATGGTCCATCTCCAGTGTATTGTATCATTCCTCTAGCGAGCTTCGAAAAGCAGACAATTATAGGTTTCTTTTTGTGATGAAACTGGAGTCTGCTTAGTGAAGCATCCGTAGGCCTTTAACGACACCCTCGAGAGGAGAACTACAAAAGCATTTGAGCTATAACCCAAATAAGCATGAAATGATTATTCGTTTTAATACCAAGAAGAGCACCCGGTCATCGACATATGCTAGGAAACACCCTGATTCTGCTATGATTTGAGAAATGCTTTAAAAACTACCAGCAATTATTCTCATGCATTCTTGTGTATTCATACATGTGTAATGATAAAAAAAAATAGACGAAAAAGAATAAGATGAAGGATCTCGCTCTACATCTTCCAGGGTATTAACCAGACTACATAAAAAGCGAAAAAAGTTAAAGTTATCATACATCAGTATGCTTCTGCAATTGATAGAAAATACATAGATGTATATGCAATCCTGAAATCAAAGCAGCTATTATATGTAGGAGGGTTTCTTCGAGCAAAGAAATTGAATTACTGCAACTTTTAAAACATCTGTTTGCAACAACCAATGTAGTCACGAAATTAAGTTTTAAAATAAGCATTTGCAATGCAACGGTCTCGCCTTCGCAAAAGTTAGAGTTATTGGCATTGTAAATGACAAAATGTTTATGTATGTGCTGGTTTTGAAAACAGATAAATAAATGGCATTGTTATATACAATGGCAATAGCTTAAACTTTTGCAAATGTGCGACCTATTGCATTGCACACCTTGAACCCTCACCGACATAACTGCCTAGGAAGTGTTCAAATCGAGAGAACCTGCTTAAATACTTCACAAGTCTGCGTCTATGACAGACTAGCGCTTTCCTTTGCTCGCTGCATTGCAGTTTATGCAGCAGCTGTGTGCAGGGTGGTAGTGCCTTCATATGCATGTCTCCGTTTGTTAAGTGTGCATGTATGGATGCGGGTAATTTAGAGGAAGTTACCAAAGAGACATACTTCAATCCTAACACATATCCCGCCCTCCATGTGGCACATGACCAGGGCGATTATTTCTCTCCCCAGACATTTCGGGAAGGAGGCGGAGGTATAGTAGGCCATGGCAGTTTTGGAAAGCCCGGGTCCGCTGATGGCACCTCTGTCTCAGGGAATGGAAGGGAACCACCTTTATTTCCTCCCCTCCTCCCCCCACCCCTCTTCAATATGAACCACTCCACTAGCCACCATACAAAGTGAGAGAGGGGCAAACGGGGGGCACCGCAAAGACACTGCGCATTTTGGGGGTGAGGGACTCCCAGACGTGGGGACGCTGATGGGGACAATCTCTCTGGCTCCCCTGTGATGTGGCTTTCTCACCGACTGCTTCCTTCTGCCTGAACAAACCCCCTACTACATTGCTGGTACAGGCCCCAACTGACCTCTAACATAACCTTACCTTCTGCTGTTCCTTTGCCTCTGTTCTTTTCTGCCCTCCTCGCCCCTCTCTGCCTCACATTTCTCTCATTCCCCCACTCTCCAGGTACCCAGCACCATGCCCCATCCTGCTGAGTTACCTTCCTTCAAAGCGCCTTGTCTTTGCTGATTTCTAATAAATGCCCCCATATTGTGGCGCTTCCCCCGTTTACCTCCGGTAAAGTATCTTGGTGGCGGTGCCTCTAAACTCCACGTCTAATACACATTTAAGCCTTGGTGTAGCGGCTTGAGGCCGGGCTGGCAGCGGTGTTGGAGAAGGGGTCGGTTTCACGTTAATCATAGTTGTGTGTCCATCAGGCATTATTTCCTAAGTCATCGGGAATTTAAATAGGGTGCCCGTAATTGTTATTATGGGATACAGGAGGCATCAGGATTATTGGATGACAGGCAGCGACACAGTAAGGGGAGGTTTGACTAGGTACACTGGGTGTGCAGGAGGCCGGATCAGTGGGGCCCGCCTGGGATATCTGTAGGTGGTAGATCCTGGAGTTTGGCGAGACAGAGTGACCCACACGCACACCGGGTGTGTAGCACGAGCACCAGGAGCCTGCGAGTCAGGTCGGACAGGAGAGAGAGGGTGTAAAAAAAGACTACGTACTAAACTGCATGCATACATACTCCATAGTACTACACTACTAATAGATAATAACGTTGCACTAATGCACTCACTTACATTAATTTGCCATGATGATACATACGACGAGACGACGAGTCAGCCAGTCAGGAGGAGTCAGTCACCGTCACGCGCTTGGAACTTCTAGAACCTTCCTTGAAGTTCCTGCGTCGTCACGTCACTGCAGCTTTCAGAAATGGCCAATCACCTCAACTTGGCTTGATATAGCCATATGTGATTGGCCATTATTACTGAACTAGCAGCAAACACCCAGGCGCGGCACCATGATCCTTCCTGACCCTGCCTGGCCTGCTCTACTCAGCCAATCCTGGCGCAGGCTTAACAGCGCCACTGCGCCAGGATTGGACTACGAGCAGGAGAAAATCTGCCCATATTAAGACCGGGGCCCCGGGTCCCTGCCATGTCTTTCAGTGCTACGGGGGGGGGGGGCAGGTTTATTAGGTACTACGCATGCGCAGGCCAGTCTCAATTATGAGCACTCCTGGCTGTTACATGCGTAGTCACCAGTGACCCCGCTGCAGCTGCAGTGCTTACGCTCTGGCTGCCTGCCTGTGTGCGCTGTCAATCACTCTCTGCCGGCCCACTTCCGATTCTGTCGGGCTCGTCCCGGCCCTGTAGCGCTGTGCGCTCGGCTTTATTTATTTTTTTACAGTAAACTAGGGACTTATAATTTACAGTATTTAAATGTTGCTGGCACCAGCAGCGGTCGTCCATGGCTAGTGGGGCAACGCCCCAACGCCCCCAATGGACGAACCGCCACTGCCCCTGACTATAGCTGGCAACTATGTCCTTAGGCAAGTAGGGTCTGGACTCCCTGATTGGTTCTCTGGTTTCGCTGCCACCATTTGGAGTAGGAGAGGGTCCCCGTTGCAGGGCCTGGAGTTCTAACTCTTTTAGTTTGAATTCGTGAGCCATCCTCCGCTCTTCCCTCTCCTGTTCTAACTTGACCAACTCCCATTTCAGTTGCCTCTTTTCCCTCCTGTCTGTGAGTTCCGCTTCGGTCAAGCTTCCCCCGGAGACACTACTGCCCCTCCTAGAGGAGGTCATTGGTCCTGGGAGTAGGTTTCCCACCTCAGGGTGGAATAATCCCTCTACCTCTATGACCGTGTCCCGGTCTGTCCCCTCATCCTCCTCCTTCCCTTCTCTGCGCGCTTCCACCCAAGCCCTCAAACTGGTCTGGAGTTCCCCCTTCTTGGCACCACGCTTAAAAAACACTCCCATCTTTTGACAAAAGTCCCTAAGCTGGGCCACAGAATAAGTGTCCAGTTCTTCCAGTGCAAATTCCATTTTGCTAAAGGCAATTCAAGGTCAAGCACACAAAAAGAATAGAGTTACAAGGGCAACCTGAAGCTACCTCCACCCCACCACCAGGAATAAATTTGGAAAAAGCAAAAGTAAAAAATTAGGAAGTCCGCCAGGAGAAAACTCCAGGTGTAGGTTAGTGGATTACACTTAGTTACTGCAGAGTAGTCGCAACCACAGCTCTCATCCCACCGCTAGACACCAATATGTTGGACCTAGAGTTGTCAGGTCACCTAGGGTAGCCTGGCCTAGGGTAAGACAGTCACTAATAGAGGCTCATGTGTAAAGGTTGCATACCACCCAGCTGTAACCCACAGCAATTCCACTCAAAAAGAAACACTACACCAACTTTTGTATGAAAATACGTGTGCTTTATAAAAATATTACTTTGTGCTCTTCTCTATTATTTATCCTTAGTTAGCACAGTTCATTACAATACATTCGAACAGTAAAGTTATCAATTTCCACAAAGCTGCAAAGAAATCTCACAATTCAACTTTTTCAGCATAAAAGTACATTACATTGGTTCTCAGGGGGCAGTGTCTGCACACCTTCCAAGCTCAGCTAGACTTGGATCCTCTAATAGAGGTTATTACCATTTCCCCCCCCACCTATGGCACCAAGAAGAGATGGCTAGAACTTCCCACTCCACTTATTCTGTGCAAGCTCTCCTCTAGAGCTGTCTCAAGGAGGGTTATTTACCAATATTATACAGTCAGCATGTAACAACAGATCTAAGATGACCCTTGTGGTAGTCTTGAAGGGTTCTGCCCCCTTTAGCTCACTCCTTGTGTGGCCAACCGATAGTTTCTGCTCCTCTGCCCTTTTTATGGGAAAATCTACTGCCTTCAACTTCCCCCTCTCAATCACTACTTACTTCTCGATGCAGAGCCCACCGGGCCTGAGTCTCCGATCGTCGGGGGGAACAAGGACCACACCAGGGCACTTGGCACGGCCTGTCGGCCCCTCGACCCTCCTCACCCGCTAAAACAGCTCCTCCTTGTTGAAGCTAGAGCAGGGAAAGAGGGGCACACAAGCGGAGAAGAGCCGATGCTCGCCTCACGCTCGCTTCCTCCACAGGAGCTAACTCCGCCTTCCGTGAGAGAAGCGGCTCGTCCGGGCATGCGCGGATGATTAGCGACTCAAGGACAGAGTCTGCTCAGCTTCGCGGGACCTCCTCCTCCGGTTCCGGCCACGCTCCAGGACCCGCGTTCACTCAGCAGGGCCTGCGCAGTGCAGGGGTGAGATTTCACAGCGCGATCCTAATGCCTCAGTCACCAGCCTCAGAGAGATGGGGGCAGCCTTCACTACGCGGCCAGTTCACTCGGCGTCACCGCGCCAGGCACTCGGTTCTAGCCCCCGACCGGGACAACCCCACTACCACTGATGAGGCGAAGCGACACCACAGGTAACAACAGAGGGGGGGGGCTCGGTAGAAATGCCTGATGAGTCCTCCTTTTCTCTCAATTCTCTTGGCTTCTGATAAAGGCACACAGGAATCCCTCTCCTTTAATCTGCACCAGGACCCTTTTCCTCACTGGGCAGTGGATGGAGCTTCACTCCAGTACAACCTCCCTCACCCACTCTTTCCTCTGGGACCGGATGAGAACATGTGCCCAGGGTCTCCAGGATTTCCTCAGGCAGGGTCAGGTCAGCAACTACAAGGGGAGAAGGGTGGTGAATCAGTAAGGAGCGTCCCTACACTGGGAGGTCAACCCTCTGATGATCCTACCCCCGCCTTATGCTACAGCCTTGACTCCAGCTAGCCTACTCTGAAAAAGACAAAATGGCTGCCCAGCATTCCGCCTTATATAGGCTGATCCTCAGAGGTCCAGAAGGGACCAGAAGGTTCTGAAATGCCCTATTCTATCCTATGGGTCAGATCTCAGGTGTGACAGTTGTGACAGTTGAAGACCACCATTTTGTAGATCTGAATGAATTCCTGTCAGGAAAGGCACCTAGGCCTAAGGTGAAAAACTATGAGGGCAAAAAGAGCATCTGTCCCCCAGACCAACACCATAAAAAGCTAGTGGACACAAAAAGATGAAAAGGGTATGAGGGGCAAAAAGGGGCAAAATAAATAAATAATAGGAGGGGCTATGCAAAAGGCCAGACAGGTCTAACAGACAGAATGTAGAACAATGTCATACATTCACCCCAGTACAAGGATCTGGGCCTAAATCCATCGTTTTTTTGCACTCCACACCACCCTGGGTTAGACACTGGCTATATGCAAATCAGCTCTGACCCTGTGCCTCAAGGGAACAGTCCAGTCCGAACTACCAAGCCATGTCTTTCCCAGACCGGAATCAAGCATCCAAGGACCGGTTTCTGGCTATCAGCCTTCATCAGCCTAGATAGCTTGACTCCAGTGGAGTGGAGAGCCTGGGACTCACGTCTGAGCATCCCCAGCCCACTCGGGGTGAAATTGCAAAAAACACAGTTGATGGACAGAATGTAGAACAATGTCATACATTCACCCCAGTACAAGGATCTGGGCCTAAATCCATCGTTTTTTTGCACTCCACACCACCCTGGGTTAGACACTGGCTATATGCAAATCAGCTCCGACCCTGTGCCTCATGGGAACAGTCCAGTCCGAACTACCAAGCCTTATCTTTCCCAGACCGGAATCAAGCATCCAAGGACCGGTTTCTGGCTATCAGCCATCATCAGCCATGGCCCTTTCTTTAGACATGGCTTGTCTAAAGAAAGGGTCGCGGCCTCCATAAATGTGAAAGCGCTGCATGGGTGCTAGTCAGGCGCGCAACACCCATTGGGCCCATGGGGCTTCAGCCCCCCCCGTCGTGTGTGTCAGCCCGGGCGGAGACAGCTTCGCGGGCTGGCGATAGCCGCGCCCGAGTACTTAACAGGTCTTTAAAAGACCATTTACTTGTAAATGAGGCTGTTGTAGTGTGTGCACCTCGTCTTATAGCCACTCTGTCTATTGTTGGAAGAATTGCCCCCCAAATATTTTTCAGCCCCCCCTCCCCCCGAAATTTGGCTCTAGTTGCCCGCATGGCGCTAGTAAACCAAAAACATTTGCAATGCAATAGGTCTCGCATTTGCGAGAGTTTAAGCGATTGCATTGCCAATAGCTCAAACTCTTATGCGAGACCAAGGGGCCCATTAGGATGGCGGGCGGATTGCCCCCGCCAGGCTGGCGGTAGCCACCACCGGCCTGGTGGGGGCAATCCGCCCGCCATCCTCAGCTAAATGACCCCCGCCATATTAGTATGGCAGGGGGACCGCGGCGGACGGAAAGACCGTCCGCCGCAAAGCGACCGGGGCGCAAAAGGTCTAATATGGTGGCGGTGTCTAATAGACACCGCCAGCCATATTAGCATGGGCTGTTTGAGATGCCTTTCCGTGGCAGCCATGCCGCCACGGAAAGGCATGTGGTCTTCACTTTGGGGGCCCCCTGCGGGCCCCTAGAGTGAAGGAGAGGTGGGGGGTGCACACGGGGGGTACCTATGGTACCCCCCTGCATTTACATAAACAAAGCAGCAGGCACCGCGTGGTGCCTGCCGCTTTGTTTCTGTAAATGCGTCACATGCATTTTTAGCATTGCTACAAATGCAGGATGCGCCCGCCACAGTGGCGGATGCATCCTAATACCCCCCACGGGATCCCAGCCCTTTTGGCGGGCGGTCCCAGTCACCGATTGGATGGAGGGCGGGCCAACCTAATGACCCCCCTAGTGCGAGAAGGGTGCGCTTTTTTATTACCTAAGGGTGACAAGTGCGGCTCTATTCCTTCAAGCTGCACGAGAAGCGTTTCCTTGTTCCAGAGGTGACAAAGCCGAGGAATATAGCAGCACGCCCAGCCTTCGACTACTCATATTTTTGAGAAAATTAACTTTAAGGTTTATAACGGTCACTTACTTCCAAAAAGAAGTCTTAATCGCTCTTGTGTGATAACATTTTCTCTGTCCAACTCATTCCTGGTCACGCCTTTTCCTTGGGCACAGCATATAAACAATGCCACTTCAGAAAGGAACACGGGCAAGAGCAAAATACATTGACAGAATTAGTGTTAATGAACTTGGGGGCGTCTCGACTCACAAAGGCTGATTGCAGAAATAGTTCTTCAGATGCGGTCGAAACGGGAACTACAGTAGGAGAGCAACAAGTCCTGTGAATTCGTGTCAGGCTCAGTAGTACCTCCTGGCGATGCCAAAAAGCTGCGACGGAAGCGCCGAAGGCAGTATGGCCAGCGCCATTCAGCACAACTGACACTGCAGACTTGGAAAACCAGAATGGCAAAAGCAGCGCCCGACCCCATATGTGCACTTAACGCAATCATCATAAAGACAAAACACGTGACTTCCCGAAGGCCTCACTTAACATGCACTGCACTGACTGAAATGTTCCAGTTGAGCCGAAGACCGCGAAAAGCCATGCCGGCAGCCCTACGTTACTAACCAAACATGTGACAAAAGGGTGGGGTCGAACATTAGAAGAAAAAGCATCTGAGAATGCTCTTTTACCCAGTACAGTGCCCGTCAAGTCACTGGGTCACATGAACCGTCAGCTCAAGGGGCTTGGTTATTCAGCAAGAAATAAAATAGGGTTATTGTCGACATTAATAAAATCATGCTTGATTAATGTAGCAACAATTTCTGCAACTAGTTAACATTTAATTACCACATGCTGCAAACAACGATCTTCAAACCGATTCAGCTGCAAAAAAACACCAGCCTGTGGGTCAAGGTGACATTTTTAAGAGTTGTTCTATAAGTAAACGAGAAACAGCACCTCCCTCATGTACACTTAACAGACTTTTGGTGGGTACAAAAAATTTTTTTTTTCAGTTTTAAAAGAAAATTTTGCAATCTATTTCAGAGACTTTGCTAACAAGGTCTGCTCAGGTTTTGCTGTAATGCAGCTTTGGCACTGCAAGAAGAATATTACATTGGCATCCGGTTGGGGTGCAAAGGAGCATTGTAATAAGGGGGCGTAGCCGCTGAGGGCCTCATTACAAGTGGTACAGGATTTCTGAATAAAATTTCGGGAATCCACAGAAACGTCACAGACTATTCTAGTTCTACACCGACCCCTCACCCCAACTCCACTCAGATTCACAAAACAACAACGATCTGGGGAAATCTTCCGACAAGAATGAGGAATTACTGATTTCCCATAGTAATTCCTATTTTATCAGTGGAATTCCAGGGTTCCTCTCAGAATAAAGGTCAACTCTAGAACCCTGGACCTAAAGTGTAGGGTGACCACTTCACTCCAGGTCACTACGGACACGGCCTCTAGTCCAGACCTTGCCATTTATAAATCATTGCTATCTGGTGTGTTAGTCTAATTAGTTAAATGGAAGTACAACACGACTAACAGCCAGAATACATTAGGCTATTACACAAAAGTCCAAAACTAGGATCAGTGTCCGTAACGACCTGGAGGAAGGTTTCCCTATTAATAGGTCACCCAGGGAACTTACCGGGTCTGGGGCACTTGTAGGGAGGTATTGTATAGGGAGAGAAGAGGGGATGAGTTTAGAATATGTACAGTAATATGGTGAGTGTGAGAAAATCTTTCCAGGCTTCCGGCCAGAGGAACTGGGCCTACAGCTCATTTCTAAATTCGAAGGGGCAGATTTACTAGCCCCTTGCGCCACTTTTGCGTCACTTTTAGCATGGTGAAAGTGACGCAAAAGTGGCGCAATAGGCTTGTAAATCTGCCCCCAAGAGACTGCGTTTAGATAGCTCCTATTCAAGGCCAGATCCCGCTCGTCTCCTCGATTCTACTTTCTCTGCACTTCTTGCTTCCACCCCTACCTATGGCCTGGTTTCACTGTGCTACGTTAGATGCCCAGTGACCGTTGTTTAGTCTTTCAGCCGTGTATGCTAAGGTGCCTATTCTTGCTACTTTTTAGGCGAGGCTGCAGGTTTTGAATATAATGCATGCTTGGGTGGAGGCAGGCACTTTAGGACAACAATGATGAGGTTGTATTTCAGGCCTTTCATTAGTCGATAGCACTGTGTAGGTAGAGGTGGAAGTATGCAGAATTTATTGAGAAAGGCAGGAACGCGATCTGGGAGTTCTGGTATGCTTATGGTTGGCGGTTCTACGCTGGAGTCCCACGCCTCCGCGTAGCCGGAGGTTCCGTTCCTGACTCCTCCCACACCTCGTGGTCAATGGCGATGCAGCGAGAACGCTGGACTGGCGTCTCTTCGTGAAGCTGTGGTCCGCGGAATTGCCGTTTTTTTTCCGGCCCTTGCATGAGGAAATCGCTGGGTAAAACGATGTCTCAAGCTGGAGAGTAAAAGTGACAGAGCAGCAAAAAGTATCCGGTGTTCGGGGTCCGGTGAGCGGCGAGACGCGGCGAGACGCTGTTTGTGGCCGATGCTACAAAGTTGCAATGTGCTCTCTCTGCCACTAAGGCCGCGGGTGAACACGCAAGCGGCCGCAGTTTGGGGGCTTGCTTTCCACGCCGGATTTGGTATTTGGAGCCTGCTGAGACTTTATTGGTGTGGCAGATGTTAAGCAACGACTGGGCTACAGCTACAGCTATAAAGGTACAGGTGGCAATGTGCTGCTGCAGGCAAGATATTAAGAGGCGACTGAATGGAAAATGTGAAACTATCATTTAAGAGTTACGGATTGGGTTCTCTGGGGCCTGTGACATTGCATTTGCATAAGACCTTGTTATCAGGCGCTTGGCGCCTGCCTAGCCTTGATTTATTGGCATAGACTCTCTCTGCCGTCTGGCTGGACCTCACCTGCGGGGTAAAAGACTCTCTTTACCTCCGTTGCTTAAGGTTAATACGCAGCGGTTGAAGGAAATTGATCTTTTTTTCTGTTGGCATCCAACATTTTCGATTAGTGGCATGGGCAAACAGTTGAATGCACGCGCCAAAGCGCGAATCAGACGCCAGCAGATGAAGGATGAGGCAGCTGCCACTAAGAATGTTGACATAAGCGTTGAGAAAGAGGACTTATTAGTCGACATTTCTGGAACCTCGGGGGACGAGGAGGAAGAGTCCACGGAGTCTGTTCTTCCCATCTCTGCTCAATCAATCTTGCCAGAGAACTCACCCCTAAGGCAAGAGGACTCTGTACATAAGGTGAATGGGGGCGAGCCGATCAAACTAGGAACCTCTAAAGATGGGGGGCTAGGACAGGCACAGAAAATCCCTAAAAATGTTTCCCTATTCGGGAAAAAAAATGACAATTTGATGCCTGCGTCTCTCCCTTCCCCATCGGGGGGAGGCCCAACTCTAATCCCCTCTACAATGGGAGTTAAAGACATCCCCTCACTGGACGCATTGGGGTCGCAAGAAAGCAATTTTCCGGTAGATGGAGCGTCACCGTACGCGGAGCCAATAGTATCTTCTCTCCCTGAAGTGCAAAGTCCGATTCTAGGAATGGAGACTGAGACCACAGGAGAATTCCAGATCTCAGTTAAAGATATGCTCAACATGATACTGGGCGAGGTGAGGGAAATGAA
Source organism: Lissotriton helveticus (assembly GCF_964261635.1). Classification (NCBI taxonomy): domain Eukaryota; kingdom Metazoa; phylum Chordata; class Amphibia; order Caudata; family Salamandridae; genus Lissotriton; species Lissotriton helveticus. The sequence goes on along the minus strand of NC_136059.1, from coordinate 1,253,589,760 downwards.
AAACTCGCAAAGGTCTGATCTGGCCCTTATTAATCAAAGGCTGGATAAAATCGAAGAAGTGATTTTCTTCCTTTTCTGCACGACTACAGGAAGCTGAGACAAGGATTTCGGACATGGAGGATCATGTGTCTGAAGTTAAAAAAGAGGTGTCATCCCTCTCCAAGACCTCTAAGTCTCTAGAAATAAAGTTAGATGAAATGGAAAATTATAATAGGAGGTCGAACCTCAGAATCGTGGGTTCTGATATGACACAGTGGCTTACCTCCTTCTTCCTCCATGAGGTCATTCCAGAATTTAAAGGGGATTTGACGATCACACGAGCACATCATGTCCCTGCTCAACCATTTCCAAACTCCTCTCTACCCCGGACTATTCTTGTCAATTTTGCAGATATCCGAGTGAAAGAAACTATCTTGTCTAAGGCTTTCAAGCAGAGGCAATTTTCGGCTAACCCCTCTACTAAATGCGGCGGCTAGAAGGAGGAAGGAATTCGTAAAAATGTTACAATTGTTTAAGGACAGGGGAGCGCAAGCTATGATTGCTCAGCAATCAAAACTGAAAGTTCTGGTTAAGGGCAAATTTCATTTATTTACGGACATTGACGAAGCACAGGGGCTGTTAAGCATGATCTCTAAGGACCAATGAATTTAGCCTGTAAGACTGCCCTTTGAACTCTGGTATATAAGTTTCTTCGTGAATTTTGGTTTTTTGGTGGCTGTCCGAATTATGGAAGTCTGCCAGTTGGCAGAGGAGACTACTTATCTCGCTGAATACTTTCAATTTTCTTTTTTGTTGTGCGAGGAGGGAGGCGGATGGGACTGGACTCCGAGGAAGGTTAAGGGGTGCTAATTCAAGGCACCTTATGGGTGGGGGTGGGACTGAATGGCTGGCGTGGGGGAAGGGCCATAAAGGATGGGGGGACTAGAGGGGGAGGGGGGGTGGGGGAGGGTGGCAGGGGGTAAGAAATCAAAAAAAGAAGTCTTGGATGATTCTATATATTTACTTGCACACAGCCGGAAGTTCAAGAATGTCGTTAATTCTGAAGTGTGGTATTCCTGGCAATGTGGGGTTTAAAAATGGTCTATTTTCAGATTTGGAGATCAGCTATGTGGTGATTTTCCTTTGCTTTGATTCTTTAGTATGGGGGTGAAAATTATTTCCTTTAACGTAAATGGTCTAAATAATAGGAAAAAAATGAGAGCAATAGAACTATGGGCTAAAACGCAACAGCCGGATGTGATTCTGTTACAGGAAACCCACATACCCAGGTCGAAAAATGAGGAATTTTCTATGTTTAAAAGTTGGGCATCTTGTAGAGTATTATCTGCATGTTCAGAGTCACAGGAGGGAGTCGCGCTATTTTTGAGTAAAAAACTAGAAGCCCAGGTGGGTCAGGTGGAGCATGATGGGATGGGCCGATGGTGCTGGGCCACCTGTGTTATTCCTAACAGAAATAATCTGGTGACGTTTGTTTGTTTTTACGCTCCAACGGAGGATAGACCAGCGATATATGAGGAGCTTTTTCATTCCTTGTTAATGGTCAAGGGGGAAATTATTATAGGCGGGGATTTTAATATTATGATGAATAAAGTGCTGGATTCATCCAGCAAGTCGATGGTTCAATATAAGCCCAAATCCCTTAGATCGATTAGGAATAATATGGCGATTTTTAATTTATGGAACCCTTGGCGCACTCAAAACCCAGATAAAAGGGAATATACCTGTTGGTCCAGCAGGTACAAATCCTCCTCCCGAATTGATTTCTTTTTAATCTCACGTCAAATCATTTTCTCCAAACAGATGATGCTCCATAACGGATTCTCGGATCACGCAATGATTATTATGGAAGTAGGATCGGTAGATAGGGTAAGAATCCCGAAGCGCTGGGTCTTTAATAAGAAATATCTGACTGATGAGACTTGGGTGGAGGCTATTAAAACAGAAATATCAGATTTTCTTGCACGGAATGCGGGAACAGCCCCCTTTAACTATGTTTGGACTCTCTGAAGGCATATATTCGAGGGCTGGTTATTGGGAGAGACGCGGTCGATTCATTGGCCGCTAAGAACAGGAATAAAGCGCTTCAACAGAAAATACAGGATCTGACTATACGTATGCAACATAACTCAGATAGATTGGTCTATGATCAACTAATTGCGGCCAAAAGAGAGTTCTCTCAGGAGCTCTATACTCAGAGTGAGGAGATTTTTCGTAAGAGCTCTCAAAAAATCTATGAAGAGAGTAATTTTACTGGTAGACTCCTGGCGTGGCAGGCCAGAGAACAAGCCTCGTCGAATTTAATACATTCTTTGAACTCTCCTGATACTCTTAGAGACACTTCGGTTCCAATCGAAATTGGAGATATTATGGTCGCACATTATAAGAAAATCTACGATACTCAAGCGATGATAGACCATCAAAATTTATTGAAGTATTTGGAAAAACAATCTCTTCCTACTCTTTCTCCTATAGATCAAGCGAGTATGGTTATCTCCTTCTCGCGAGAGGAAGTAGAGAAAGTAGTTCAACAGCTCCCACTTGGGAAAGCAGCTGGCCCTGATGGGTTTCCCTCAGAATTTTAAAAAGTTTTCTTTAGTGCCTTTTCAGATTTTTTTATACAACTATTAAACTTTATGTTGATGGGCGGATATGTTCCGGATTCATTTCGGGAAGGAACAGTAGTAAGTTTTCTTAAAAAGGGTAAACCCCCGACAGACCCGAACTATCAACACAGAATCAGTGGGACTAGTCTCGGTGAAACGTGGCACTAGACAAGGCTGCCCACTGTCTCCGATATTATTTGCTTTTTTCATAGAACCATTAGCTACTGCAATCAGGAAAGCTTCACTGTTACTTCCTCCTATTAACTCGACGCCTAAAATTAAACTTTACGCAGATGATATAATCCTGCTAATCAGGCCAGAAATGCAATGTCAAGCTCAGGCCCTACAAATATTCGAAGAGTTTGAGGATCTGGGGTGATATCGGATAAATAAAAAAAAAAACGAAATTCTAGTGTGCGGGGGTATCAACCCCGTAATACATCCCGATTTAAAGTCATGCATTAATAATAAACCGAAAAGATACTTGGGGGTTTGGTTTTCATCCTCAGTTGCCGATCTTTATAGTTTGAATTTTGTACCAATGCTGCAGAAAATCCGAGTAATGTTTGAAAGATGGAATTCCCTACCATTAACTATTATGGGACGTAGTGCGCTAATTAAGATGTCGGTTCTTCCGTTATTCAATTTTCTATTTTCAACTATTTCTTGTGCTTTGCCTGGCTCCTTTTTATCTAAGGCTGCATCTTTGTTTTCTTCTTTTATATGGGCTAAAAAGACGCCACGCATTGCCTTGCACACTTTATTTGAGGATAAGGAACAAGGAGGGCTTGCTCTTCCCAATCTGAAAGACTATTATAATGCTTATTTGGCTCAATTTATGACTAGATTTAAGGACAATACCCAACAACTTTTTATTAATTTTTTCTTTGATTTGATTTGTAAAGAAGCTCAGATTCCCTCACCGCTTCAAGTTTTCAAATCACCAAAAACAGTTAGGTACAAGGTTTTGCACTGGTTCTTTAAAAGACGTACAGCACTCCTAAAGAGGCACTCTCTTTCATTTCTGAATATATTCTCTCCCATTAGCTCCGTTTTCTCATTCTTTGGGGTAGATATTAATTTGGAGTTATGAGAAAAATGGCAGAAAATAGAGGTCAGGAAACAATGATTTTTTGGAAAATGACACCTGGATTAGGATGTCCGATTTGACAGCCCGGGTTCAGGGTAATTTTATATTACTGGGATCATATAAGCTGATTCATGGTGTTTTGCTTCAATTAGATCCTACACATCTTTCCCCCCCTGATTCACTATTCAATGAACTTTTTCTGTTAATACAAGAAAGAAAGCCAGGGGAGTGGAAACGCCGTTTAACCATGAACAGGGATCCGAATCTATGTGGCAAAGCAAGTAATAAATGGCTAGACCAGGAAAACATGGTATTAACGCCCGCCGTATGGAAGAGAATTAATGTGTTGAATTTCTCTGCATTAAGAGGGGCCAATCGGCGCAGAATGCTGTTTTTCAGTAAATGGCTTCTGTATTTCACTCCAGTCAAAATTAATAAGCATGACTCTGCTAATTGGTCTCATGTGGTTGCTAAATGTTCTAAAATCGTTCCTTTCTGGGAAGATATATTTACGTTTTTGCAAAACCAGTGAGAAATCTCAATCTCTGTTAATTATAAAATGATTTTGTATGGATTCGATCCTGAAATGATGCTACAAGGGCAACTAGTTAAATTCACATATATCGCTATGGCTGTGGCGAGGTCATTATTCTTCAAAATTGGCGATCGCAATATTGCCCCAACGTACATGAATGGCGTTATAAAATGCAAAAAGTTAGAAACAGCGAACAAGTGTATGCTCAAAGAGTGGGGTCGATTCGGAAGTTTGAGAAAATCTGGGGTTCGTTTTATTTTGATGTTAATTGAGCCTAAGTGTTTATATGGTTGTTTTTTTGTTTATCTTTCTCCTCTCTGTTTTTATCTTTATTGCTCAAATCTACTGTTATGGTGATATGTGTGTTTACTGATTTTTGGTGTTTTGTGTATATTTACGCAATGCTTTTGTGTGTCCAAGACTTCAATAAAAAACATTTTTTTAAAAAGAGAAAGGCATTCTTATGGGTTTTTAATTTTACAGTACCTTACCTTTTTTTTGTGCAAAATAACCATTACTGAAAAAGTTGACGCTGACCTTGGGAAGTCTCCAGCTGAAAGGGGAAGGGAACTCCTGGTCTGTGAGACCAAGGGAAGGACAGAGAGATAAACAAGCATTTGCAATGCAATAGGTCCCGCAGTTACCCGAGATTAAGCTAATGGCATTGTAAATGACAATGCCTTTTATTTATATTTTTAAAACAAAAACAAAAATAAAAGGCATTGTTATTTGCAATGTCAATAGCTCAAACTCGCATAAATGCGAGACCTATTGCATTGCAAATGCTTGTTGCCTCTACTGCCAGTAACAGTGAGGTCCCTGTCTCACAAGCACACTCTTTCTCACCTGAAGCGACTAATTCCTGAAAACCTGCAGCAAACAGAACACTGGAGAGAAAGACCTCTCAGTATCCTACCCCACTTTGGAATCCCCCAGTTAACGGAGTCAGGTCCCAATAATAACCATTCTCCTAGTGCCAGAGTTTCGCTGCCTGAGATAGGAAGGGAGCCGCAGTTTATAGCTCTCCTCAGAAGGAGCAGGCCACTGTGTACCGGTTCCGCTGTGCACTTGAAGCATTTTGAACACTGACAAATCATTATCATGTCACGTGATGCCTAACATTATACTTGTCACACTCTCACGTGGGACATGCAGCAGATGTAAGAGTGGTTCTTCCATATGATTACAGTGATAACCTTGTAGGCTCGTAACCAATGGGATCAGGGCTATTGGACATTGTTCAGCATGGCGGCCATTTTAATTTATATTGTTTCTTATGAGTAAAACTATTCTGAAATAAACGCCGTCAGTCTGAATATTCTGCCTTTTATAGAAATGACTGCCCTCTCTCACTTGCTTATCTCATTTTGGATGTTCTGCCCAGACAGCCCCGCATCTCTTGCCCGATTGTTAGGACTGTTCTCTTGGTAGGTAGATGTTGACACCTGCAAACACAGAGCCAATGTAATACACTATTAGACTTGGACTTTAGTAATAAAATGGTTGCAAATAGCTAATGTTTGCAAATAACAAAAGGTTATGTGTGGCACGATAATAATGTTCCCACCCAACAGGATGCTTTGTAGTATTATTGTAATGGTTCAGGTAATGGTAGCCGTTTTGTAATGTCACAAACATTTAAAGAAACTGGGTAACTAAGTAAACACAGTGGCAACTTGAACAACAAGAAGTTTTGTATCTGTAAAGGAAGGGCACAGTGCATCAAAGTTCAAGTGTTTGTGTCAGGGCATGGCCAAGAAACATGGCCGACTGGACGTGAGCCTTTGAGCTCCCAGCCAGTCCGCCTGAAGATCCTTCCAACTCCTATTACACCCATTCTCAGACCAGCTTGAAAAGTCCGATACCGAGTCATACTGCCTCCCTGCCGGTTCGGGCTGTTCTGCAGCTGCCCGGTGAGGGTGACCGAGGAAATTACGCCATCACTGTCTCGGTGCACTGACTCCCCCCCGTTGCAGGCCGCAGAGTTATGGTAGGCACCTGGCTGGACTGGTGAGGCTTGGTGTGACATTGGAGCACTCTGCCCTGATGGCTCGGAGGCGTGGGAGGCTGCCTGAGGTATCATGAGAACTGTTGGGGCACAGGTTAGGAGCCAATGTGGCCCAATTCATTATCCCCCCAACTGAAGCAGACTGACATCAGGAGCGCAGACAGTTTGTGAGATCCTTATAATACTGCTCCGCTTGCCTGGTCCTGGATGCCACCCAACCCACCCGGGCACTGTACAGCTTGAGAATTACCTGGGACGTGAGAGAGTCCCTGCCAGAGTGAGTGTTGCAGTTGGCTGGCAAGTTGACTGTGGGGACATACGGGGGGCTGGTGGGCGCTGCCCCCCCCCAGGAAGGCAATGGTCAGGTTCTGTGTTGGGGCTCCCTGAGTGGCTGGATCGGAGGGGACTTGCGGGTCCAATTTGCCACATCGCTGTGGTCATGGGCAAGGTCAAAGCAGCAGGAGCAGCCAGACCAAACAGAATAACTAAATATACCATGCCAAGCCACCCTTTACAGCGTATAACTAGGCAAACGCGAAGCGACGAGAGGGGGAGAAGGAGGGTCGCTCCGAGCCATCCCGGGTGAGTTCCTGGCACCTATTCAGGGGTCCAGGAAGGCCCTAGAAGACACAATTGAGACTGTTTCGATAGATGTTAATCTGCTCCGGGCAGACGGTGGCAGACAAGGTCACTGCTGCCGAGGGAGATATAGCAAATCTGTGGGGAGAGGTGACAACACTCATGCAACAAGTGGCCCAGATGATGATGGCCACGAGGGTACTGAAGCAACAGGCTGAAAACGCAGAGGGGCGTGCCAGACGCAGCAGCATCTGTGTGCTGGGAATTCCTGAAAAAGTGGACAGGGATCAGCCGAGCAATTCCTGGAACACTGCATCACACAAAGCTGTGCCCGTGGGGCTTTGTGACCTATTTGCAATTGAGAGGGCCTGCAGGGCTCTGGTGCCACCTCCCCCCTGGGCGCACAGCCATGTGCTATAATAGCAAAGGTGCTAAACTTGTCAGATTCGTGTACTCCTCAGGGTCCGGACGATGCAATAAGGGGTCCATCCCTTGACATCCCCAAACTCCAACTGAAAATTGCAGAGTAGTAGGGTGATCAAGTGAGGGAAAGGAAGAGTTGGGAACAGCAGGAAGGAGAGCCTATAAGAAAAAAAGTAACACAAATCAAATATACATACACGTAATGCTACTCTCATCAAGTCTCACTAATGGGGCATCAAATACCTTATCCACCATAGTACTATCGCAAGCCTGCGTCTAGCCTCTTAGAACAACCAGTATCCTATCAAACAGGACACAATGCATGAGACCACACTCATACCCCATCTGTACTCCCACACTTTAAAGACCCTGTGCCTAGCACACCCAACCACAGGATTCCCTTCTGCTCACTGGTTCTGTAAAGGCTGCCAAGTAAAAACAAAAGTACCAAATGTATTGCATCAAGGAAGTCAAATGAACACAAGAGACTTCTGAGAAACATTAATTGTGACACACTCCGTCCGGAGGCCACAATGACTACAAATATCCAGATGGAAATGAAAATGCTGTTTCCATTAGAAGACAACAAAGTAAGTTATTCCACAAAAAGGGCTGAACACCATCCTACTTAACCAGCATAGGCCAAAGTCAAAGTTGCCCTTAATTGTTATCGTCAGAGACCTAGTGGTTCCTTCACCTCTGTCTCTACAACGTCCGGTGACGATCCCCGAATACCTGCTACCTCCCTACCAGGGCCGCCTCAGCTACAGCCAAGCTTCAGGCAAGGAGCATCTCTCAACAGCTAACCAGTTTCACGGCTCCTGACGCTCTCTTTCCGTGGGGCTTCGACATCCGGTTGAACCGCAAATCCAATAAACAAATCTGTATCACGCACGCTGACGAGAGCGCGTAGCCTCTACTTGTAGACGCTGGTTCCACCTCTCTTTGCCCTCTGGGAATTTTATTCTTGTGCTAGGCAGGTGCCAAAACTTGATGATTCCTGACAGTAGGACTCCCACCATGCGCCGCCTAGAACCAGGCTTGGAAGGATTTCTGCGGAAAAAGGACCTCACCGCAGCGGGGGCATGGACGTTGGAATACGGCTCCCAGGAATCATCCTCAGCGGTATACCCCTTCCAAGAGATGAGATACCACAGCTTGCCCCTCCAATATTGTGAGTCCAATATTCTCTTCACTTCATATTCCAAAACCCCCTCGCAAGAGATCGGAGGAGGTGTCCGTTGACGGGCCCCCAACGCTGGCTTCAGGAGACTGCAATGGAATACCGGATGAATGCGGAGACTACCAGGTAAATTCAGCTTGTTTTTCACTGGATTGACTTGTCTCACCATTGCGTACGGACCGATGAACCTGGGATGGAACACGCTGTGAAGCTTGAACTTAATGTTCCTCGTAGATAACCAGACCCGGGCACCGAGCTGGTACTGAGGACCGTCAGTCCTGTGTTGATCCTCCCATTTCTTGTACCCCTGTTTAGCGAACAACAGACGTCGCCTTGCTCTCTTGTGGACAGAGCGAAGGGACTCAATGTGTGCCTGAACGGAGGGCTGGTTGACCAAAGCCACTGGTAAATGGATGGGTGAGATTCTCGCACTATAACCGTAGTTTGCCACAAACGGGAAGACACCAGTGGAACAGTGTACAGCATTGTTGTATGACAACTCTGCCATCCATAACATGGACCCCCATGATTCTTGAGCCTCCTGGGCGTAACACCTCAGATACTTTTTCATTGTCTGGTTTAATCTTTCGGTCTGTCCATCCGTTTGTGGGTGAAACCTTGTTGAGACCGCCGACTCAATCTGTAGAGCTCTGCACCATGTTCTCCAGAAACTCGCGATAAACTGTGGGCCCCTATCGGACACGATTACATGTGGCAATCCGTGCAATCTTATGATGTTTTCTAGCAGTAGTTGGGCCGTCTGCCCTGCCATTGGTAGGTTTTTGCAGGGAATGAAATGGCCTAACTTCGTAAAGCTATCTACTACTACTAAAATGGCAGAACTACCTTGATCCACGGTAATACGGTGATGAAACTGAGACTGATATTTTGCTATGGCTGTTGAGGGGTAGACATGGGCATGAGCTTTCCTTTTTTCCTGGTGTTTTCCCCTTTTCCTCTTGCACAGTCTTCACATTGTGTTACCCATGAACGAACGTCCCTGTTTAACGTGTACCACCAGAAATGTCATTGTACCAACTGCATGGTTTTAGGAATTCCTGGATGTCCGGCCAAAGGAGAAACATGACACCAGCTGCATGCTTTCTTCCGTAGTTCTTTAGTTGGGAGGAACAGCTTTTCATTCTGAAAAGGCAGCCCTTAATTGATGTGGCGATTGGCCTCCTCTTGAGCCCATGTCTCCCACCCATTGGCAGATATGTTCTTGGTCACCTCTTTCAGAAAATTGCCAGCCCGTAGAACACATATGACATTAGCAGGATCAATTATTGCTGCTGGAGTTTGAGTAAGGGACTCTTTGTCTGTTTCCTCTCTGGATAAGGAATCTGCCTTGCGGTTCTCCGTACCTGGCCTAAAAGTAATGACGAAATCGTATTCCGCAAAAAACAGTGTCCACCTCATCTGCGTGAAATGTTGCGCCGTCTTCATGTATTGCAGATTTCGGTGATCGAAATACACAGTGATTGGATAACGGGCCCCCCATATGTAGTGTAGCCATTCCTGGAATGCCTTTTTGATGGACAACAGTTCTTTCTCTGCAATAGTGTAGCTCTTTTCAGCCGCATTTAACTTTTTGAAGAGGTAGGCTATGAATGTAATTACCCAGTATCTTTGTCTCTCTGAGGGAGAATGGTTCCAATGGCTTCATCTGAAGCGTCGGCTTCCACTATGAAAGGCACCTCCAACTGAGGATGTCTGAGCACTGGAGCAGTGGTGAAAGCGCGTTTCAAATAGACAAAGGCCACAGATGCCTCATTGGTTCATAGAAAAGGAACCCCCTTTAGGAGCAGTCTGATGATTGTGACCGCTACCTGGGAGAAAACCAGGATGTACCTGTGATAATAGTTTGCAAAACCCAAAAAGCTTTGGACATCTCTCGTACACCTTGGAATGGGCTAGTCCTGCACAGTTTGTACCTTGCGTTCGGCCATGCTCAACCCTTCTGGACACAATATCACCCCTAGAAATTCTGCTTCCCTCACCCCAAACTTGCATTTGCTCAACTGGCAAAACAGATGGTATTCTCTTAGTTTCTCCAACACTAAGATGACATGGTTGTTATGCACCTCCGCCGACACAGAATAAACCAGTATATCATCTATGTGTACGACCACGAAACGGTCCACATATTCTTTCAAAACATCGATCAGAAAATACTAAGATGCCGCCGGGGCGTTGCACAGCCCGAATGGCATCACAGTATATTCGAACAACGCGCAGCGTGTCTTATAGGCTGCTTTCCACTCATCCCCCTCTCGGATGCTAACCAAATGATATTCCCCTCTTGAGTCTATTCTGGTGTAAATCGTGGCTTCCCGTACTTGATCCAACAAAATTGAAAGAGGTGGCAAGGGGTATCTGTTACGAACAGTGTTTTTGCTTAGCATTCTATAGTCACAACAAGCTCATAACTCGCCACTACCTTTGGCTATAAAGAAAAGAGGAGAGGCTGCAGGAGAACGTGAGGGCCTAATAAAAACGATTTAAGAAAATGATCAAGATAATCCCTGAGATGTCGAGTTTCAGGATCTGACAAGGCGTACACCCTACAAACTGGAATGGTCACCCCCCTCAATCAAATCAATCTGGCAATCATACCTCCTGTGAGGCAAGAGTTGTTCTGCCTGTACCTTGCTAAATACATCCCTAAACTGAGTGTACTCTTCTCTCCTTATTCTCCACTGCCCTAGGCACACAAAAAGGGGAAGTGAGAGATGTAACCAGTTACTTATGGTCCTGCATACAATATTCTTTGAATTCCTTTGACAGAAGCTGTACTGTTTTGTTTTTCCAGTCTATGGTGGGATTGTTGTGCCAGAACCATTTCATCCCCAAAATCACCTCGCACTGCGGGGCATCTATAATGTTCAAAGCTATTTCTCCCAAGTGCTGTCTTCTCCCATCTTCAATTGAATGCTTGAGGAATTTAGTTTGGTCAGTATTGAGACCTGATTTTAAAGGTTTCCCGTCCACAGCCAAAATCTCCTTGGGGGTGTCTTGAGGTACACTACCGACTACCAGCTGTCTCACTAACCCACTATTGATGAAGTTTCCCGTTGCTCCCGAATCTAACATGGCTAACACTTGATACAGTTGTTGCTTGTACTCCAAACACACAGCCAACACTATGTGTGATTCTGTGTATTTTACTCTGTTGGTAGACAGTGATGGTATCTTCCACTCTCTTTCTCCTAACGGCACAGAGGGAGTCGTTCCTGAAGCACCAGATTCTGTATCTAAATTGGACACTGCTGCTTTCTTATTCCTATAGGGAAAACCTTGTGACTTGGGTTTTGATGGGCAGTCATGTACAAAATGCTCTTGTTTGCCACAATACATGCACACCCCTTGTGTACGACGGCTCTCTCCATGGAGCTACGGGCCCAAATGGCCCCTATCTCCATGGGTTCACCCACGGTTTCATTGTTAGCTGTCTCTTTCCTGGAATTCTTGTCTGACCTATAGAAGGACCTGTCTCCTTTATGCCTCTCTCCCCTCTTTCAGACATTCGTCCATCTAATCTCAATGTTAGACTGATTAAATCAGAGCAGGTAACTGGTTGTGGATCGATCTGAGCTATCACGTTCTTCAACTCTTCGCGAAACCCTGATAGAACAGAGACCTCCTTTTTTCTTCTGGCCATGCCGCTTCTGCTACTAATCGATTAAAGGACTTGAGGAATGACACTAAATCCTGTCTCCCTTGTCTTAGCTCTAGCAACTCCCTATCTGTGCTACAAGTAGTGGTTCGCCTATTGAACACTTTCTCAAAAGCAGCGCGGAAAGCATCCCAATCGGACTACACAGGGTCATTGTTCCTAACCAATGGGACCGCCCAATTGGCTGCATCTCCTATCAAATATGAGATCGCAAAAGCCACCCAGGAGTGGTTATTGGGAAATGATGAGGGTTTACAGAAGAAGTGAAGCATAATCTGGGTTAGGACTACCTGGATCTTTAGAGGGTCACCAGCATACCTCTCTGGGCTAGCTAATGGGATAGGTGGAGGAACCGTAACCTGTATATGAGGGGTACTGGATGCGGACACATCGAAAGGGTTCCTGGCTAGTCTATCTACCCTGTCATGGAAAGCAGTGGTTTCAAGCCTGGATGCCGCTAGTTCCTGGTGAACCAACCCCAGCGCTTGAACCGCATCATCCATGGACGCCATGTATTGCCACCCTCGGACCGGGAGGAGTAGCCAATCGTGGATGCTCGATTCTGTCAGATTCTTGTACACCTCAGGGTCCGGCCGATGCAATAAGGGGTTTACCCCTTGATATCCCTAAACTCCAACTGAAAGTTTCGGAGTAGTATGGCGATCAAGTAAGGGAAAGAAAGGGTTGGGAACAGCAGGGAGGAGTACCTATAAGACAAAAAGTAACACATATCAAATATACAAATATACAAGCCAAGTAAAAACAAAAATACCAGATTACCCGCTTCAAGGAAATCAAATGAACACAAGAGACTTGTGAGAAACGTTAATTGTGGCACACTCCGTCCAGGGGCCTCAAGGACTACAAATATCCAGAAGAAAATGAAAATGCTGCTCCTATTAGAAGAAAGCAAAGTAAATTATTCTGAAAAGGACTGAACACCATCCTGCTTAACCAGTATAGGCCAAAGTCAAAGTTGTCCTTAAACCTTATCATCAGAGACCTAGTGGTTCCTTAACTGCTGTCTCTATAATTTCAATTGTACTCCAAGAAAGGCTGCCGGGAACTGTGGTTACCTCACTGCCATTACACGCCTCAGCGCCGAATGCGCACTCTCAGTCCGGTGACGATCCCCGAATACCTGCTACCGCCATACTAGGGCCGTGTCAGCTTCCGCCAAGCTTCAGGCACGGAGCATCTGTCAGCGGCTAACGAGCTTCACGGTTCCCGATGCTCTCTCTCCGTGGGGCTCCGACGTCCAGTTGAGCGGCAAATCCAATACACAAATCAGTATCACACACGCTGACAAGCGCGTAGCGTCTACTTGTAGACGCTAGCTCCGCCTCTCTTTGCCTTTCTGGGAATTGTAGTCTTGGGCTAGGCAGGTGCCGAAACCTTGTGATACCTGACAAAACTACTGTGACAGAGACTGTATCCTGCGTACAGCCAGGGAGCATCAAGACATCCAATATGAGAACAAAAAAGTTTACCATATATCCGGACTACACCAGATAGGTCCAGGAACTGCGGAAATCCTTCCTGGAGATCAGGCGAAAGATATATGATTTACAGCTGCAATACATGCTTCTCTTTCCAGCCAAGTTAAAAATCCTGGCACAGGACAAGGCCCACTTCTTTGAGTCCCCGGAGGAAGTTTGGGAGTGTCTGAGATTCGGGGAGACAGTGTACCCCCATGGGAGCTACTTGGTCAGAAGCGAAGGTGGGGCACTCGCTTAGCGGGGCTTCCGACGTCGGTCCGGCCAGGTGGAGAATCGCGACCCGTCTCCACAGGAGGATCACAGGATCACAGTGGGAGAGGAGGGATCATTGCAGCTGGGTACCATTGTGTATGCTGAGTCCCCGAATCTGCCGGCCGCTGTTGCCCCCTGGGCCCAAAGGGGACATCGCAGGCGCTGGGCCAAACAGCAGACTTTGTGCCTGAGACCCTGATGGACGAAGCCCCCAAACTGGTGGGTGATTGAAACAAGTCCTGGCTGAACTGAGGGTACTTGGACTGTGTTCCGCCGCATGCCTGGGAGGAGAACTGTACTTGTTTAAGGCAAGAATGCTTCTGTGAGCGATGATTGTGAGGGAGTGAAGAAAGTGTCAGCTCCATGAATGGCTGAGACATATGGGGGGGGTCACGGTGGGGGACCTTGTGTTGGTCACTTGATGCCCTTAGCAGGAACTAAGTGTTGCTGTGAATGTGCTGGTCTGTGTTTGGGCGGGCGGCTGGGGTAAATGATTATTTGCTTGCCCCAGTTGGGCTATTTGGGATGTTGTGCACGTCCTGTCATGAGCATGGAATTGGCAATCTCAACTGTGATGTTGTGTGTGTACTGTCCATGGGGGTTTTTGTTCTCAGTTTGCTGTTGGTTGTAAGCTGTGTGGGTGTGCAGCGGGTGGAGGTGCTGGACTGCGGTTGCTGGATCTCAAGCAGGGTGAATGCTGAGCGGCAAATCTATGACACAGGGGGTTAAGTTTCACATCTGGATGACACTGGGGCCACAAGGGTAGTGAAAAACTGACGGGCCAGGTATTGCACTCCTCCTATTCTATGTATGCCAGAGGTGTGCTGATCTGGGTGGTCACTTTCCAGTAATGGAAGCAGACATAGTGGGCCGTTATGTGCTCCTGCGTGGCCAACTAGATGGCTGTGACAATGCTATTTTAAGTACTGATTCCCCGAACACAGGCAAACAGGCCTTTTGACAAGCAACGCAAGATCTAATAGCCACAGAGATGGACATACCGCTCATATGGCTGGGTGACTTTAGTTGTGTTCTTGACCCTGCTCTGGCTCTGACCCTGCTCTGGACAGACATCCCCACAGAGGTGGAACTAAGCCTTGCATGAACAAAAAATTGCAGGCAGTAATAAGGGGATTAGGTCTACAAGATGCCTGGTGGCCACAACACCCAACTCAGAGGCACTTTACATGTTTCACCCCCACACACATAGTCGGCTTGACAGGGTACTACTGACTGAGACACCCGCCTTTCTAGCTGCGGAGGTAACCCATTTAGCCAGGTTTTCATCGGATCACGCCCGTGTGCTGTGAGATGAGATACAGTGGAATGCCCCAGTACAGGGCCCCCGTCATTGGCGACTGCCCTCCAAGATCCTAGAGGACCAGGAGGGAAGGGTGGGACTCTGTTGGGTGCTCTCGGACTACATGACCCTTAACTGGAATGCCATGGCTAGCAGAGGCACGGAATGGGAGGCAATGAAGGCAGAAATGCATGGAGGGGGTATGAGACTCACCTGCAGGTCTGGCGCCAGTTGCAACAAGAGTTAAGGGACTGGGAGGACATACTAGCAGGGATCCAGACAGACGATCGGGGCCCCCTACCACCTATGCCCTAGAATGCTTGTTGTGTGAACAAATTAGAAACATCTGGGATAGGCTGGACAGATACAATTTCACTTGCTACCGCCAGCAGCTACACGCCGAATGCGACAAGTCCGGGTGCCTATTGGCCTGGATTTTGTGCAGGGAGCAGGCCCCCCCATTAACGACCTGCTTGCATAACCCAACAGGGGACATGGTGCACTACAGAATGGGCATGTTAGAAGTGTTACTCTGCAGAGCTTTCTTAACCACAGAGGTTGTTGAGGGCGATCACCTTGAGTCAGATGCGAGTGATGGTGGGTCAGATATGGAGGAGAGTGGATGCCCATGAAGCATCTGTTTTTAAGTCCCTTGATGTACGATTGTTGGCACACGCAATTGTCTGACTCCATTGTTTTTTTTCTTTCGGTGTATCTTGTGTTCGGATTCATGCAGTTCGTGTGCTCTTACCTGTGGACCCACTGTGTTGAAAAATAAAGGTTTAACATTTTTTTTTATAACTTTATTTATTGATTTTATGAAGACAAGCAAGCAACGGTACAATGCATCAGAAAAAAAAACCCACAGCCCCCAACAGTCCGACAGGCATATGCAAGAATCAAAGCCTAGAGCTCCAGCATGTGTAGTCGATGTCCCACCAGCAGTCACATAGGACAGGAATGGAGTACCTGCCCCATCCTATGTATGCCAGTGGTGCTGTATCCAACAAAACACCTGTCTTCCCCCTAACCGCACACAACCCACCACCCCTCGCAACCCGCCCTTCCCCCGCCCCAAAACCCAGAACCGGTGTGCCATGCGCCATGGAAATACAATGGATTACTCATCCGGAGGCCCCTCTACCGGAGTGTGAGCCTCTGTGAGCCTAAGCAACCGCAGGTACTTAGGGCAGGTCACTTCATTAAATTCTTGCACCAGCAGCGAGATGATCGGGCGCCACACTTCCTGAAAGGAGGCTATCGAGGCTGTGAGAGTAGCTTGCATACGCTCCATGCCGATAACATACCATAACTTATGCAACCACCCCGTGTGGGAGGGCCGAGTCCTGGAGCCTCAGAGAGATAAGATGTGATGAACAGCTGCACCTAGGGCTATCCCCATTTGTTTACCCCGTACAGACTTAAGTGGGAAGATGAGTGCATTAGGTAATCCAAGAAGGGTGTATACAGGGAAGCGAGGGATCTCTGTTTCAAAGGAGGCGTTGACATCTGCGAGGACTTCTTCCCAGAACCCCTGCACCTCCCTACATTCCCAAAGTAGGTGAGTCAAGGTACCTGTTTCCCCACAGCCCCTGCAACACTCAGAACTACGTTCTGGATTGATTTGATGGAGGCGAGCTGGTGTTAGATGCCAATAAGTGGCTACTTTCACCGCCACTTCTCTACTCCCCACATTTCGTGCCGTGTGATGAGCCCAGTAGTAGATCTGGTTCCATTCTTTTAGTGAAAGACTAGGGCCTAGTTCCACTTCCCAGCGGCACTGACCCGCCGACCTCTCCTGTGACGCCGGGGGGAGCAACATAGTGTACAATTCAGAAATCATTTTACGATTGGAGTGCTTAGACAGGAGCCATTTCTCGAAGGTTGTAAGCTTGCGGCTAGCCTCGGGGCGCACATTGGGATGTAACAGCCAGTGGCGAAGCTGAAAATATTGAAATTGTTTGGGCTCTTGAATTTCATACCAGTCAGTCAGATCCAAATAGGAGATAAAGCCCTGAAGGTCAAATAGACGACCTTTCGATCGGCAGGGCGATGCACGCCACTGAGGGAAAGCTCGCACGTCCGTGCCCGAGGAAAGTCGGGGTTATTAAAAAGAGGTGTAAGAGGCAAGGGAAAGGACGTGAGGTTTCTTTGCCCACACCTTCATCGCTGATCAGGTAATCGGAGATTTCAGCATATACACGGGACGGTCGGCCGGTTTCAGGAAAGGGATCTTCCAAAGGGGTAGGCGGGCCATAGCCCTCTACTGAAAGAGACACAGTTTTTCGGATTCAGGTCTGCTCCATTCTACCAGGTACCGGAGTTGGTCAGCCTTGTAATACGTCAAAAGATGGGGGATCCCGAGGCCACCCTCCACAGGGGGACGACAGGCTAAATCGCGGCGAAGCCTCGGTCGTTTCCCGCCCCAAATGAAATGCTGGATCTCAGACTGCAGCGCCCGGATATATCGCAGGGGAGGTGTGGCCGGTAGTGTTTGAAAAACATACAGTATCTTGGGCAAAATGGACATTTTTACCGCAGCCACCCTGCCTAACAGCGACAGAGGGTACGTTCTCCAGCGCTGCAGAGCGGTGGTCACCTGAAGGGTAAGTTTAGTGTAATTGCTGGTGAGCGTGGAGCTAGTAGACAGTGTTAGTGTGATGCCCAGGTAGGGGATTTCTCCCTGGATCCTCAATCACCCATCTCCTGAAAGGCGTCCGCCGGGGCACCCTCATGGAGTCCCAGGGGTAAAAGCATCGATTTCCCCAAGTTAACCTTAAACCCCGAAACCCTGCCAACGTTTTCAAGCTCTCTCAGAAAAGCAGGGACTGAATGCCATGGAGCGGTGAGTGTCGCCAAGATGTCATATAAGCTGACTGTGTGCTGTTCCCCCCCGAAAGGGAGGCCCGATATTTGAGGGTGGTCTCTGATGCGCTGCGCTAGGGGTTCGACATATAACGCAAATAGCAGGGGGGAGAGGGGACACCCCTGCCATGTGCCCCTCCGGATCTCGAAAGGTTGGGAGCACACTCCATTAACCCGGATCGTCGCCCTGGGTCTGTCGTAACAACTCGCCACCCAAGCTCAGAAGCGCTCTCCCACACCGAAATGGGCCAAGGTTTTATCCAGGAACCCCCAGTCAACCCAATCGAATGCTTTCTCAGCATCGATCAGATGCAGGATTCTCTTGGTGTTATCGCTGCTTTGTCTGTTGGGAATAAAGCCCGCCTGATCAGGTTCAATGATTCCTGGAAGGCGCGGGCCCAGTCTAGCTGCTAAAACCCAGTGAATAATTGCAAATCAAGGTTCAGGAGGGAGATCGGCCAATAAGCCGCGCATTGGGTGGGATCCTTCCCGGGCTTAGGAAGAACAACGACATCGGCTTCCAACATTTCTGCCGGAATCAACCCAGGCCCCCTAAACGAGTTAAACAAGCATGTCAACATGGGCGCCACGGTTTGACAGAAGGTCTTATAAAAACCTGCGGAAAACCCGTCTGGGCCCGGGGACTTCAATGGTTTAAGGCGCGCTATCACGCCGATCAGCTCCTCCACCCTAATGGGAGCATCTAGCGCAGCAGCCCCTAAGGCAAGAGGTGTAGTTGCAGCTCACTCAAGATATTCCTCCCCCTCGCCGTCAACGCTGGGATCTCTGCTGTACAGTGAGGCGTAAAACGCCCGGAAGGCCTCTGCAATCTGTTCGTCTCCTTCAACCCTAGCCCCCTCTGAGGTATCGACAGCCGCGACCCTGGAACGTCAGGTCGCACCCTAAGCTTGCTAGCAAGTAGCTTCCCTGTCCTGTCACCTCCTATATAATAGAAGTGCTTAAGCCGGAGGGCGGCATATTCGCCCGGTCAAGATCCAAACTGGCCAACTGAACCCTGGCTGCTTTGAGTTGTCGCCACATGCGTGGGGACCCAGTCCTGCTATGAACCCGCTCAAGCTCCAGCACCTTGGCTGTCAGCTCCTCCCTCTTTTCCCTACGCGCACGGTTATCAGCTGCAGCGATTGCGATAAGCTCGCCTCTCACCACTGCCTTAAGGGTCCCCCATAAGGCCGTCAATTAAGTGCCCTCTGTATCATTAGACGCTAGGCAATCTGTCAAACATTTCTGTACTTGCCGACAGGCGTCTGGGTGCTGCAATAGGGACTCCGGTAGACGCCACTTCCCTCTGCTATGAGTCGCCGCACGCCAGTCAATAGTCAACTGTATCACGTCGTGATCCGACAGAGCCGCAGGGATGATGTCTACCGACCTGACTAAAGCATTAAGTTCGGAAGATCCTATAAAATGGTCAAGACGGGCATAGGTATGGTGGACATGAGAATAGAAGGAGTATTCCGTGCTATGGGTATGGGCTACCCTCCAAATATCCACCAACCCTTTATCTCGAAGCCAGGCGACCCCCACTTTGGAAAGAGCCCCGGTAGCTCCTTGCCTTCGTCCCGATTTGTCCTTCTCCGGGTCCATGACTATGTTAAAGTCCCCTCCCAGGAAGACCCGCCTGTCATGATGACGGAGCGTATCCGAGAGTGAGTCGACGAGGAATGGCTCCTGTCTAGAATTAGGGGCGTAAATGGAACCTATAACCACAGAGGTATCCCCAACCCAAAATATGTGTGCCAATAGCCTTCCCTTCACTTCTGCCACCTTATCTCCAACCTTCCCCTGAAAGTGACGTGCCAGGAGTATGACTACCCCCCTCTCTTATCCGGCATGGAGGAGTAGAGCTGCTGGGGGAAAGCTCTGGACTTCATTCTATACCAATCTTTAGGAAGTAAATGTGTCTCCTGCAATAGACAGATAGAGGCCCCGGAATTCTCTAAATAACCAAGGATCGCCTGCCTATTGATTGGGTTATTCAAAGCCTTTACATTAAGTGATATAACCTCTGTCATGAGAGGAAACCTGGACCAGGCTCTGATGGACAGCGGCTCATTGGTAGGATAAAAAGGGGTAAACTGTGCATGTATAGGCCTCTACTATGCCACAGCGCCATGGCACTCACTCTCCACCACCCACCACCCTCTCCAGAAGGCACACCGGTTCCACCCACCCCACCACCCCTCCCCTCCTGCAACCCCATCCCAGCCCCCCCCAAACCCACCAAGACCCCCCTCGCTCCCCGGCCCCGCGCTGCCTCCCCTCCTCCCTAACCCCAACATCAATTCCCCAACGGATGAACCATGTCCCAGTCCTGCCCTCTCGCTTCGCAGGGCTGTGGTGAGTTACCTGTAGAAGCATGTAACCATGTCAGCCTCCGTGACCCCCCGCCCGCCCCACCCGGACCTGTAATGCTAGCGTGCTGATGAGGCCCCCCCATATAAAGCCATCAATCCGACAATGAAGTGTCTTTGGCCACTTCCTGGATGGCGCTATCTCTCTCCTGCGAGATGGTGTGAGAGTCGGGTTTCAAGAGCGCCGCAGGTGAGCGCCGTCGATTGATCTGGTGCCAGCTGCCTCTGGAGGATTGTCGGGAGGGTTTCGGCGATCAAGGCTCTTCCGGCTTTTCGATGCCCAGCAGGGCGCATGTGTCCTGGAGGGAGCGAAGCTGGTGCAATGCGCCATTCCACTTGAATATCAGGCAAAATGGGTGCCCCCACGAATAGAGGATCTCTTTGTCTCGCAGGAAGTCTGTAGCCACCTTGAAAACCTTGCGCTTCTGGAGGTTAATGGCCTAGAGGTCCTGGTACAATGCCACTGGCTGGCCTCGAAACCACAGGGGCTGTTTCCGTCTTGCTTCCCTGAGTATACGTTCCTTGAGCGCGAAGTCCGGCAAGAAGGCTAAAATATCTGGGGGGGGCAGGCGCGCGCCTCGCCAGCCCCACTCTGTGAGCTCTGTCGATCCAGATGCTGAAGTCCGCTGGCTCCTCCAGCACGTCGCGAAATAGGGCCTGCAGATAGCTCGTCATGTCTGCCCCTTCCTCCTTAAGTAGGACCCCATTTCTAAATCCTCCGCATGCGCCTGCAGATCTACTTATTGGTTTTTGAGGTGCAGAGCTTCCTGCTGAAGTTGCTCTATCTCTTCACTTCTGACCTGGTCTGTGTCCTCTATAGTGGCCACCCTCTCGCTGAGACCGTCCACCTCCCGCCTAATCTCTCTGACTTGCCCTGCAACCTCCTGTTTCAAAGATTGAAAGTTCTCACAAAGGGAGTTGAACAAGGTCTCCAGGAAGGATTTGGTTATGGGCGCCGTGCCCTCAGTGGAGTCATTATGTTGCTAGGACGATCCCTTGTCCCCCTTCAGTTGCCCCTTTTTGAGCATCTCCGGGAGGGTGCGGTCTCCTTTCTTTCTCTGGCCGGCCATTTGCTCCTGTTACCCTCGCTGCCATCTCTCCCGGCCCCGCGGTCGCCCCAGAGGCCTCCTCCCGTCTCCTATGTAGGCTCCTCGGGCCTCACCGCTCAGTTCAAGAGTTGCTGGTTGCACCCCCCTAGGTGTGACTGCCCCGGGCTCTACTCGCAGCTTCCTCCGGCGTCTCCTATGCTGATCTCTCAACCCTCGCCACATAGCTAAAAGAAACTGGGGCGTACACTAGGCTGGCCCCTCACCAAGGTACCACCACCTCGCGTGTTCACATCCAGAAGGTTCCCCTCTGTCCTATAGTAGTGTGCCGGCCCGCGGGTGATGCAGACGGCCGGCCGCCCGTCCCCGGCTGCTGCCTCGTCCAGAACTTTCCTCCACCGGGGCGCCCTTGCCTTAAACTCTGCCCAGACCTATTCCTGCTTTAGTCTTTGCGTGCCCGGCCTGTTATGGCAATCTCACTGAGCACCGATGGGTCTGCAGCCGTGCTCGCTCTGCACCCCCTGGTAATGCCACAGGAGAAAGTCACCCTTCGGGCCCCTGTTAGACTTTCACAATGTCCCTGGCCACTATCCTTCTTGGCCGGCGCTGGTCACCTCCCAAGGGGGCCGCCTCCCCTCTCTAAGCAGCCCCCCTCTCCTCACCTCTCAGGCTCTGCAGGGTCGGTCAGTGTGCTGGTGGCCCCTCGGTTTGAGCGATGCAATTCCCGGCTCCAATCGGGAGAGCCGGGCTCCACCATCTGTTGTGGGCCCCCGGACCTTGACCTCAACCTCTATTTGCGCCGCCACCCACGCACCTCGCACGGGCCACAGGGATGGCAGCTCTCGCTCTCCTCAATGTTCGCTGTCCCTCTTAGACACGGCTGCGCCACGGCTCTGTTGGGCGAACCCATGTGCCCTCCGCTCCTCAGGGCTGATAGTGTAAGGCGTCCAGTGCAGTCGCCTGTCAGAGGCCTCCCGTCCCCGACCTTAATTTGTGCGCCGCCGCCCGCTCTCCGCTCGCGGGCCAAGGGGTTGATAGCGCCTTCCTGCCTGGGCGGCCGCTGACTCCCTCGTGCGCCGCTCCGTCCCGGCCCGAGTGCCCTCCTTTCCTCAGGGGCCGCTGTGCCTCTTCTTGCCCGAGAGCAGGGCCCACGAACCAGCCACTAGGCGGAGGCCTCCCAACCCCAGCCTCGATTTTCAGGCCGCCGCCCACGCATCTGACCCAGGCTGCAGGACTGGCAGCCCTCCCACGCTGCCGCCCACGGAGCCTCACAGACCACCCGCGGGGGACGCGGGGTCAACAACACTCTCCTGAGACCCGCCCGGTCGTCTCGGATGTAGGGTCTTCACGGCCTCGCCATTCACTGCCCGGTCAACTGGCTCAGCATTCAGGCGCCATTTCGTGGCCGACAGAGGCCTCTCGCAGCTTGCTCCCTCCTTGTATGCTGTGCGAACAGCGGCAGCCCTGACAGTCACGCTGTGTCCACCAACGCTCCCGCTCCCGGCCCAGCTCTATGGGGGGAGAAATCTGCGTGTAACGGTCCACGGAGGAGTTGGAACCGGGGAGCACATGGAACCTGCGACTGTCTATGCCGCCATCTTGGCCCGGCCCCCCAAAATAAAGGTTTTTTAAAAAAAAATCAAGTGTTTGTTTACTGGGAAGAGGGGGATATCTCTTGACTTAGGATTTGAGATGTTGGTCTGCCTAAATATAGATAACCCGCCACTATGGGGTCCTTAACATTCTTGGTGAGGGGATCCTCGCTTACAGATAAGCAATCACTGCAGACACAGTTTGGCTTATGACTTAGGCACAGAGGACTCACCACATACCATCAAGGTCTCTCTGTGCATTCTGCCTCGTATATAGAAAGAGGAAATTGCCTCCAAGGATTGTTTTTGCACTAGAAGATATCACTTCCTGCACAAAAACAATCCTGCCTGTAACACAAGCACTGGCATTTGCAGCATAGCATATAGGTGCCTGCATTGAAGCTAGGCAGCACATGGTGCATCAGCTCTAGGAGAGAGCAGAACTGCTTCATATCTTAGTAGATATCAACTTCCCATCAACACATTGCCTCACTCACAAACTGCCTGCTTGACATGTTACAGATTTTCTGTGAAACCCCCACAAAAATTGGTAGATCATTTGCTTACATTTAAGAGCTAGAACATGTTAGCTTGGGTGGAGGGATCCATTGGCTGTATTGAGCATGTTTGAGGGGCTTTCTGAATACTGCTTCTTTTAAAATGGTGCAGAACATGGACAAAATGCTGCACATAAATCTATACTAGCTTTTCATTCTATCCAGGCTAGGACAGGTGGTTGTGTTAATAGTGACAGCTTTCACTTGTTCCTTAACCCCTTGCGTGCTCATGACAGAACCACGCCATCATGAGCCACGGGCGGCGTTTGATCATGATGGCGTGGTTCTGTCATGCTGCTTTCGCTCCGCCCATGCGTCATTAATTCCTCGCCTGTGCGGGTGAATTAATGAGCGGGCGGGGTCATGACAGAAACACTCCGTCTTGAGCACACGCCGCCTGTGACTCATGACGGCGTGGTTCCGTCATGAGCATCGCAGCGCCCGCTCACCCCCTAGCCCCCCTGCGCTGCGGCGGAATTCGCGGCGCAGGGAAGGGGTTAAACCACAGTGTTCTGATTGTAGGGCCGAAGCTGGGAGCACATGCACAGGACTGCCTGCTATGTCACAAGGTCAGTTTCGAGTAGCTTATGTCTCTGCATACATATGGATATATGCTAGTGTGGGTGACCCTGGCTATGGTAAACATCATTGACACATGGCACCATTCCTTGCAAAACTGTGGATTTATGGATCATAATAATGGTCTTAAATAATCGACTCTGCACTGATGATGATAATGCTTCACATATTGAGGACATTCTGAACTTAATGGAGGCTATCTGTGGTAGAATGGTGGCCTGGTATAATGGGGGCTATAGGTGATGACGGCCATCTGTGACATTGTAGGCATTCTGGACATATATGCAGTCACGCCTGTTGCAGGTAAGCGCGGTAGGGTGGCGGGGGGGGGGGGGTTGTGGCATCGATAGACCACGGTTTTAATTTATGTATTTTCCCTATTTCGTTGTCTGTTGATGCCGCCCACCACACTTACCTGCTCCAGCCGCGACTGCATATATGTTGTATTCTCTAGCATAATGGCAGCCCTAACCTTCTAGTAAACATCTATGACAGTATAGAACCTTTTTGGGCATAATTGTGGTTATGTCTATCTTTGGCATCTGGTTGACATTCTTGACATCATTTTAGATATCACTCTCATAATGATGCCACCTGCCGGGTATCTTTGGTATTTAATGATGCTAAATAGGCATTCAAGTTATTATCTGTCCTTGTGTGGCAGTAATGTGTGAAAATATTGATGAAATGGCATGCTGATGGTTTGTGACCAAATATTTAATTACCAAAAATGGAAACCTGTTATTCTAAGACAAAAAAGTCGTTAGTTAAAATGTTTTGGTTCGAGCTTATTAATGCAAAGCAAAGAGTTTATATTTGATATAAACATATGTGAATTTCACAAACTAGAAATTTGGAGTCTGATTTAGAATTTGGTAGACGGGTTCTCTGTTAAAATTGTAAGGTATACCCTATCTGCCTTATTGCAGGCGCCATAGGATATAATGCACTTGCAATATGGCGGACAAGGTAATTGTCATGTATGGGATGGAGGAACCCGCCTGCCAAACTCTAAGTCAGCCCCCTGATGATTGGGGCCAAAATGCTTGCATACTTCAGGACGAGTTCTGGAGGTCTATTGTTTCCCGTGGTTCTTATCACAGAGCACTCACTGATACTGGTGTTATTTTTGCTTGTGCATAGGCTATTTCGTGATCTATGCTTTTTCATCTGTTTTTTTACGATGTAATCCCTACCACTGCTGCCTGATGCCTTAGTATGTAAGATTGGTGTCATCTGTCTTATTTCTGATTCTGTAAGGTCTTTGTAAATGGAGCTATAGCAAAGATGTATGGCACTGTAACACCTGCTCTACTCCCAGAATATTCTGGCTTAAATTTCGTGCTGCAAGAATGTCGTAGACATAATATCGACTGCCTCAGTCGACATATTAGTAAGTTTAGATGTCCTTTTATTAACTCTAAATATATGCATCTTGGTTATAAATATACTTCCCTGTGCACACACGTGGTGCAGTAAAACTCTACTTACTAGGCATAATTATCTTCAGGAAGTTGTATTAGTCAATACTCTGGTTCCAATATGTTTGAAGACGTCTGACATACAACCATGAGGCTCTGCTGTCTATTGGCTCTGATTGTGAAATCTGCTTATCTTTGATTGTCTAGGAATGTACTTGGAAAGGGAAGGGGGTAATAAAAAGAAATGGAATGTCAAAATGAAGAAATATTATGTGTACGTTTTGAAAAAAGGATACACAATGTGAAGTTACAAAGCCCTACTTTTTTAACTATATTTATTAGCTGTGGCTAGTTTTTTTTTTTTTTTTTGCGAGGGAGAAATCCTAACACCATTTGGCTGGCTAAGATTTGCTGGGCTCATCATGAAAGTGTCAACATATTTAAAAGTGCCCCTTTAGTACCTTCTACATTTTTCTTACCAATTCATGTGGAAATTCTGCAGCACAGTGCACCATTTGACCTTGGTTTATTGTTCAAATAACCCAGAGAGAGTTGGGCCAACTTGCTAGCATGGCACGACTCATAGCAGTTTATTTACAACCACCACTTCCACGCTGCCAGGGTAGGCGACGTCCAGAAGTGCATTGTGGGACAACTGCGTCACAGCCATCTTCCCGGGTCTTGCTTGACATGTGGCTACATGGAGCACTCCAGTTTGTTGAGGTACTGCTTGGGAGAAATTCATAGAATTCATATTTAGGGGTCAAATGGTGAACGGAAATAAGATAATAAACTTTTTCTGTTCTTTGCACAATGTTAGTTTTGCAAATTCCTTTCCCATGGCTTCAGTTGATGTGAATTATAGCAACGGGAAAGAGGCCAAGCCACATAAACTGCCAATTTTTCACGATTACTAAATGTCAGTGCATGACACTAAACAGGACGGATTCGATCTCAGAAAGGAAAGCAGTGACCGATGTTAAAGCATAAAAACTCTGAAACAGATGGACTCCGCATGCAGCTTTGTGGTTCACTGTGGCCTCTCATCTGTGTTTGAAACCACACACGTGAACATGCGTACATGAATGAACTTACTCAAAAACATTTAACAAGAACATGGTATTTGGAATACACAAACTTCATTAGATGCGGTTTATGGGACATATAAGGGGCTATTCACAAAGGTAACTTACACTTGTGAGTAATTTACGCTTGTCGTTTACTCTTACACTTTTGACAACCATTAGTACCTTTGGGTATTCACAAAATCAGTGTAAAGTTACTAAAAATTGCAGACTTACATGTCGCTACCCACTAAAAAAGTGGTAGAGCCAAATTAAGAATGTAAGTTAATGCTGCCAAAAAAGAAACAGTAGCAAGTCGATTGCCACACAAATCTTTAGCACAGGGATATAGGTTTGGAGGGTGTTTGGGGTGTTACATCCACCTAATACATTTATTTTCTGGTAAATAGTTGGGTACAGGTCCTTTCAGTCTGGTTAGTAGAGGTGTCAGTAGGATTTCACAAGGAATGTTTACATACACACACAAAAACACAGAAACACTCTCTCCTTTTTGCTGCTTTGAATGTCTTCAAAAATAGTGGTAAGTTTACAAAATGTTGTTTTCCCTCACTTAGTACCCTCACCAATCTGCATTCCTCTCCATTTCCCTTGCCCCTTAAGTCCCTCTCATGTGTCCTACCCCTTTATAATGTATTTTTACGTTATATGCCAGTGAGATTGTTGGAAAATATGAAGTTCACCACCCCAAACTTACTGACCAAGCTACGCCCCTGCTTGAGCATCACAGTTTGTTGACAGCAAAACATTCAGCCAACTTAGCTTCAACTGATCACAAGCCAATGAAGCTCTTCAAGCCTGTGGGTACCTAAGGAGGGGCAGCTCTTGTGGGGTGTCAGAAAACAATGACACTGTGGTAAAGAGAGAGGAGAAAGGAGGGCCCTCTTCCATCGCATCCCACAGCTGTTCTTGTCCCAGTGCTTCCGCTAATTCCCAGCTATCGCCTCATTCTTTGGAGTCTTGTGCATTCAGCTCGTCCCATCTCTTCAGGTTTCAAATCTTGACCACCACTTCCTGCAAGAGTTCCACTAATGGCTTATTTCGAAGTCTTCTGTAATCCCCTAGGTGAAGTGCCACCTCCTCTGCCAAGCTCAGGCTCACAGCTCTCCACCAGCTATGTAGTGGTCCACTTGGAGAATGCCGGTGCCTGGCAATGTCTCTGCGGGCCACCAAAAGCACTAAGTCCATGAATTTATTGCCAAATTCCCTAGCAGGCTGGCAACTATGAATGCCCAGATGGTGTACCTCAGCAATCCCCAACCCTTGGCAGTCCAAAGTATGCTTCAGCTTCACCACCATCCACTCCCAGAATTGTGTGATCACTGGGCAGCTCCATCCCATATATCCGAAATCTGCATCCATGTGGGTACATCTGGGACAACCTTTACAAGTAGTTTAGTACATAACGTTCAGACGGTGGGGTGTAAGATATGTGGTATTTGGGTTCTTAAACTACGTGCATTTGATGCAAGTGTTCCTCAAGAGCTTCCTAGCGTGTTCTAATGTGCACTCTCATTCTTTGCCCCCAAATGGTTGTCCCACTTCCACCTCCCACCAGGCCTGAGCACCTGGAAATGTGTCCCGAGTCATGGCTAGCAGCATGTGGTACAGCCAAGACACAAGGTATCGGCCGCAACAAAAGGCCAGCACTGTTTGTAATCATGTGTATGGAGCTCCTGATTAGGGTTTCCATAGAGTCGAAGCAGGGAATGTTGTCCCTAGGAGTGGTATTCCTCAACTAGAAATTACAATTGCTGGAGGGCTTCTACCACATAGCAATTGACTACCATCGTCAAACCCACATCTGTCCATTCCTCCAATTGGCATGCTGTGAAATAGCGCCCTCTAGCTGTGGGGAGCTCCACCAGTGGCATAGCCGGTGTGTAGAGTGTCTGTGCCTCCAGCCTTTCATTTACCCCAGTCCAGCAATGTAAAGCCATTGCCAGGAGTCTCGGTTCTCTTCAGAGTTGTATGTCTGCCCCAAAAGCTGCGGCCTGAGTGCCCCTTCCCTGTATTCTCTCCAATTTCCCATAGGTCCGCCCTGTCCAGCCCTACCAGCCATCTTGCTGTCCATTGCAGTTGTGTAAGGTAGAAATACATTTCAAAGTCCGCCACCCATAACCCCTCCTTCCAGCGGTATTCTCTGCAACACCTTCAAACTCGTCCTCGGTCACTTCACATCTCAGAATAGCTCTCAAAGCATTGAGTGGAGTGAGCGGAACCAGCTTTGAGGGACCCAAATGGGTAGAGTGGCAAAGCATTAATGTAGCCATGGTAATGTGATCATCTTGGTCAACGCCATCCTAGCCATAAGGGGAAGTTGTAGCATCTGCCAAACTGTCACGCCCCCTGGAGGGCCCTCCTCACGCTCTCCAGGTTACCCTTTCTGATATCAGCATCCATATGGTACATCCAGCCCCCTCGGTAAAGGAAGGTCCTGGGCGCCGAGCGGATCCCAGCATTAGACGCTGTCTCTGGCAGCCCCCATACATCTCCATTATCGGGAAGACCCATGTTTTGGACAAGTTTGTGCAGACTACTGATTCTTCCAAGATATTTGGGGCCAGACTTACTAAGGATTTATGTTGTCCTTGCATAACGCAAGTTGTCGCAAGGCAACACAAGTCCTTAAATAGGAATTACAAAACCACGCAGGAGGCGAATTGCACCGCCTTGTGTGACTTTGTAAAGAAATGTAACACAGTACAGCAGCTTGCACTGCTTTGCATAACATTTCGTTCTGGTAAGCGTTCTATGGGTTGAGCATGGGCGTTCTCATGCATTCACCCATGAAATTTGATGCAATCCCAGATTTACTAAAGGTAGTAAACCAAGGATTGTGCTAAAATAGTACGCCTACCTCAGAGAGAAGTAATGAGGAGGAATAGCTTATTTTCTCCTTATAATTTCATTTTTCCAGGAGTGATGCAGGATGCATCACACATAGAAAGAGAAATAAGCTACTAAAGATTGCTTTTATGCAGTAAAGTATGCCTTCTTGCACAAAAACAATCCTGCCTGTAATGCGGGCAGCGTTGTACCATGGAGCAAGAGAGCCTGTGTTGACGCTAGGCAGGACACAGTGCACAACGGTAGGAAGGAGTAAAAATGTGCCATATCTTAGTAGATATGGCACATTTCTGCACTATTCGTTTCAAGCAGTGCAGCAGTGCTGCGGATATTCTAAAGTGCAATAAACACTGGCAATACAAACTTTTTTTCTTACTGGTTTCAAAGTGGCTGCTCACAATGAGGGAAAAAACTAACAAAGATAAATAATGGAACAACGGCGCCTAAACAAATATTAATTATATTTATAGTACGAGAAGTGAAGGAGCCAATGTAATGCAAAACGTTTCCAGGCACCTTCCAAAAGGTGTAAACTCTTTAAACACTACCACTGCCTACCCTGCCCTGGAAGTCCCACCCATTGACATTTTTAATCCATTGGTCTCTGTGCCTCACCTCCCACAGGCTGGTCCACTATAGTTGTTACACACAACTGAGCCAGCAGAGAAACTAATCGAAACAATGCTTCACCCTACAGCAGCCTATCTCTGGGCATACACAAAAATGTGACGGGATGTCCTCACACACCAGGTGTCATGCTTCATCATAGCACTCCCCATGCTCTTCAAAAACCCGGTTTGATGAAGAGCGGCCTATATTCTGGAGTCAGGGAGGCACTTCTAACTACGTCTGGTACCCATGACATAGTATATTTAAAACACCATGTAATACAACTTATTATTAAAAACCAATGTGGAGACAAGAAGAGCTAGCACCCCATTACCACTCAAACAGTCAACATGTTTCTGCCTGTTGTCTCATACGAGTTCATGGAGTTCGTTAGGGCGGAAACTGAGGATCCTTGCGTAGCACACACCACTGTGCATGCCACTATAAATATAGGACTGACCTTTGTCAACCCTCTCAAATCTAGGTACCTGCAACACAATAATAATTCAGTTGTACTGTGATTTTTCATAGGCGGGCGGCATCAGTGGATTTCCCTATGAGTTTTGGTGACCACTTTATATTTTTGTTATTACTTTTAAGCACTGATTGTCATTAAGACAGTGATTAGCAGAAGTGATTGACCATAGGTCCTGATGAATGCCCCCACACCTTAGATAAGGGCAACTTGAGGGCAGAAACACGTTGACCAAAGAAGAGAGCATCATCAGGGTTGGGCAAATCCCTCCCTGAGCACTCGCTTTTGCGTATTTTTTTTATCCTAACCTGACATACGTTAATAAAGACGAATGTCTGTTATGGAGTTAGTTTTAATTCAAGTTTGTTCACTCTGTTACTCCTCAGCACATTTATACATCACCCACCCACACTACTGACTCACCTAGGATTGCATTCAAACATCCGAAGAGCTCCTCCTAATTTGTTTGGGAGGTGTAGCCCACACAGTGACTTCTTGTTTTGGTGTGAGGAGAAACCCTATAATGAGCATGCCACCATTGGTTTTCATCCTAATTCCCTAACAGAAATAAAATCATATTGTCCACTCTAAATATGGTGGGGGTCTGATGTTCTTACATATATGTCCCTTAGTCCATCAGGCTGCCTTTGCAAGTTTTCCGATGGCAGATCCAGCAGGTGCACCACTTTCAGAAACTTGATGGTCCTCCTGATTTAAAATAGAGCTGGCCGACCAATGTTTTGATGGACAGGGAGAATCTGCCACATTTGTAGTGGAGTAAAATGTCCACCAAACTGTAAATCAGGCCTTTAGTTTCCTCAACGATAGCAACAAGATAGGCCTGACACAGAAAAAATATTCTTATTTTCCTACATCCCAAAACTGCTGACACATATGATTACACACACTATGACTCCCTGTGTGGCCTTCATTTTAGCAATTCCTTTCTAAGTCATATTTTTTAAGTATGCCAACATGTCCTGTTCCCTAAATTGCACTAAGTCCACTATCATAAAGTTGATTTTCAGGAAGCAATATTTTGGGATCCGCTGGTGGCCGGCCTTAGCTCCCCAGTGGCTCTGGAAGCCAGTCTCCCTGCTGCTTCTTTCCTTGCTGCTGTTTTGGCATAATCCCCCTATTCTGTTGAAGGTTCTCTGTGAGAAGAGGTGGAGCCTGCTTTGGAGCCACAACAGGGGCTCCTTCCAGCATTCTCTAGCTTCTTTGGATCATGGACTTCAATTGAGGGTCGCAGCTGCAACCTCTGGTTTGTCCTTTGCGACCCCCTGGGACTCTCCTTGTGGCCCCTGCCTGAGAGTGCTCAAGGCAGCATCAAGAACAGAAAGCAAATTCAACTCTGATAGAGCTAGGGTGACCAACTGGCATGGGTGCAAATTCAGGACGCTCAGTGTAAAAATTCCGGACAAAGTGTCAAAATTCAGGACGGAAGGTCAAAATTCAGGACAAAAATGTGGGACAAACATACGTTTTACAGACATATCAGAGGAGGTCGCACAATATTAAATAAATAATAGACAACCAAAATAAATACATGTCAAAATAAGTTTATATAAGGTTGAGACAATTGTGTACTTCAGTTTTTCAGGATGCGCGCAGCTTTGCAAAGCTACATCAGGCCTTGCTAATGTAACAATAAATATTAAATAGTATTTTTTTATTTGTATGTTGAACTCTGACTTTTAAATGTACAGTGGATACGCTGTTAGTGATTTTATTTCTCCAGCATGGCGCCAAGACAAAAGCAGAATGCCTTCCCCTAGTCTGGTGCAGGAGACCACATGCTGTCACTACAATTGGGCCCATTGTCATCCTATAAGTGCTAATCAGCTGCAGTATCAGAATGGCAATGGGCCACTCCACAGTCTGAGCGAGGTCTGGGTGGTGCTTGCAGGCAGCCTCGTCAGTTTAAAAGATAAGTGCGAGAGGCCCGAGTGAAATCTCTTAAACTCATGGGGCCTCTTGCAGCGAAACATAATACCTTCGTGAAATTTCCCAATTCGATTTTAGTATGTTGTCTGTAAGTCGTCTGTAATTTGGGGACCCTAAATTACGGACGCCTTGTGACATCATACTAACATAACGGATGTTCCGTGAAATTTACGGACGGTTGGTCACCCTAGATAGAGCCAAGAATACCTTCTGTAGATCCCACCCCTTGTCCCACCCTTCAGCAGCTACAAAAGTGGCTTTTTGTGAGGGTTAAAGGGTGGAAACTCTCAGCCCTATACCCCTGCACCTAGTCTCTCCAGAGAAATGACTGGGTGTTAATGTGTACCGATTGTCACCACCAGCATTTTTTACAGCAGATGGTCACACGGCTTGCAGCCCCAATCTGGTTTTAATAGCAGTTGCTGGCATTATTGGGGGCCATCCAATGTCAATTTTAGAGAGTGACATGCCTCCAGGTAAGTCTTTGTTTCTGATCCATCTTTCAATTGCTAAACTCAGCGGGGGCAGGCCATCTGGGTGCCTTGTGCACTCTTTTCTCTGCCTGCTGTAGTGGTTAGCCTCTGTGAACCAGTAGCAGCTGGCACAGATCAAGGGTGAGGGGAGGGGAGATTAGGTAAATAAAAACAAAAATAAACGTACCTCTTCGCCATGTCTCTCCACCGTCATCTCTCTGTCTCTCTCCCGGCACAGGACCAGAGCACCCAGGCTCACCTAAGCCAACCATAATGCTTCAATGCAGCATTGTGATTGATGTGAGCGCCATGGTTCGGTGCTCAGGCGGAGACTGGGCATATTCTCCACCTAGGATGTAATGCAGCCTGGGTGGAGAATATGCAAAGTGAGCATGGCTCTTTTGCTGGCCAAACATTCATGCACACTTACAGAGATCCCACCACTCTGCCGCTGGCCGCGCGACGCGAAGGGGAGCTCAGCGAGACAGCATCCTAGTCCCACATTCCGCGCGTACAAACGGCGCACGCCAGCTCTGGCCCGCCCTCTTTCATGTGCGTCCAATGGGCGCGGGCCACCAGGTGTGAGGGGCGGCCCTTAAGGGGTTTAAGTCTAGCGCGGCAGCGAGGCTCGGCCTTTCCTGCCGTCGCGTCCCTGGCTGCTCTGCGCTCTGAGAGCAGAGCAGCCCTACCCGCAAAGCTGCTACAGCAGGAAAAAATAAAATGATAACAAGTTATTATCATTTTATTTTTCCTTTATTCGCAGTACTGCAAAGCAGTGGGGCAATGCTTCTCCGCCTTGGCGGAGGAGCCACCACTGTTGTGGACACGCTGGCCTTTTCATTCCAGTGCATCAGCATGCTCACTTTCTCCCAATCTCCAGGCAAGTGATTGCATTTCAGATTCTCTGCTGCAGGCTCCGGTTCCAGGTGCGGTGTTGCTGATGTCTATAGAAGAGACAATAGCGACTTAAACAACAGCCTTGGGGGCATGCTGCGCACCACAGCCTCATCAACACCTTCCACCTCAAGCCCTTTTCACCACGGCTCGAAGTAACGTCTGGCTAATTCCATGTGGCTGCACTCTCTGGTATGAGGTGCTGTAGACAGATGCACACATTTAAAAAAAAGTCTAGTTAACGTTTTGTAAAGAAGGCCTTTCTTATAGGACAGAGGTTCTTACGTTTTTGACTGTTGTGGGTCCCATGTTAATCAGCACTTGAACCCAGGGACCTCTATTGAATCATCATTGGAATCTAAGGACCCCCACCGAGACATTATTGGAACCAGCAGATCAAGGCCTAAGCAATTTCAATGTTTTGAACCACAAAACAATACACAAATATGTAAACACACACGCATTAAATATCGATTGAATACACATTTGATAAAATATTTTATTTAATTCACACAAAAATATATTAAAAACCAAATTAAATCAAAAATTGTATTTGAATGGGAAGATTGGAGCTTTTCTAAATTCAGTTGAGGCCACCAATAGCCCATACTATATTCTGCTTGATGCATTTCACTGTTCCCACAAATCAGTGAGGATAGCAACTTAATTTTTAGCCTCAAAGTTTAAATTCCTTCACATTTACAGAACGTTTTACATTTTTCAGTTTTACATTTTGCTTCTTTATTTATGTACACTTTATTAAACTGTTAACTTTACCTAATTTTCAAAGCAGTCTTCGACCCCCTGAGTAGGCGTCGCGGACCCTACTTTTTTAGAATATAACCGAACACATTTGAAAAACTGCAGTTATTTCATTTTCCAGCTTTTAACGTTACAAGCATGTTTACCTCCCCAGTCTGTGGATTTCACCACCAGTTCATTAAAAAATTGATCACACAAATCGCATAACCTGTGGCTTTTATGGAAGAGTTATAGTTACCCCTGATGAGTGTTGGGAAGCATTACAATTCAAGGGGGTGCGCTTGCCCCCCCCCCGGATCGCACAGGGAGGCCGTCAACATTCCTTTTACGGACACCTTTGGTCCTACTTAATTTTCACAATTACAGCAGGCCGTGCTGTCCCCCTGCGAGAAGCCCCAGGAGTTTAAACTTTCTCACACTTGGGGCCTCTCGCACTTCTCTTTGAACTCTAGAGGCTACAGTAGCCCCTCCCCAAATTCGAGAAGACTGTGGGCAGGCCCATTGTCATTCTGTCTGCTGCTGATCATCACATAAAGAATGACAATGGGCCGTCTGCCTTTAACGTGCCTTGCAGACATCCTACCTGTGTTTAAAAAACAAAAAATTGAGGGGCGTGGCTAGCAGCCAACGATGGTGGCCGCAGCTTAGAGAGGCTCCCGAGACAAGGCGGCTACCCGCGACAATCCGTCACAATTATCCTTGTTTTTCAGAAGCCTTAAGGGGTGGACCGGCCCCGGAGTCCGTGCGGCATCCAGAGCAGCAATTATGAGGTCGGCGGAGGCCTGAACGCGCTTCGAAACGCAGGACGGAGACCGGAGGAGAGAGGGGCCTGTTCTTAGCCTGGAAGCAGCGGAGTCGCGGCGAGACTGAAGCCGGCCGGAAGTGTTCCCTTGGCGGCGGTGAGTGGAAGGAAGCACCGGCCCCTCGGACGCGCTGCCCAGAAATTCTACGGAGCATCCTCCGGCGGCCCGACTTCACAAGCGGAGCCCCGCGACATCCAGCGGTAGTCAGCGCACCCGTGGGGTTTGGCCGGGAAGGCAGAAGGCACCTCGGAACTCGGACAGGACGCCGCCATTTTACACGCTACAAGCGCGTCTCGCCCCGACTCCCAGCAACAGCCACTCTTCCTGAGCAGCGGCCGCTGCGGCTTCCCGGGGGGGACCGCGGGGTTTAGCGGCCTTAAAGATCCCTGGAAGGATACTGATGAATACAGGGGGGGGCCTGACAGCCCGCTTACGGAGGGGGCACTAAGGCGCAATAGAACGCAGGGACACGACCCAGCGCTGGCCGCGACCTGCAGCACACAGCCGGACTTGTCAACGGGCTCACTGCAGGTGTGGGGGCTCGGCGGATCGCCCACAAACAGCACTACTGGGCGAGGTGCCACACAGACTATCATTGGCTCAGATAGCACCCTGCCCGACCTCACGTCGTTATTAGGGAGACATCCAGCTGCTGAAGACCAGTGTGGGGACGCTACTCTTCCTCACTGTGGACTCACCTGTGAGGCAATCCCACAGACAACTACAAGTGAATGCGTGGATAGCCCTGCTCGTCCCGAACTCGGACCCTCAGTGGCGGATTGCAACGCTGAGACAAGCGGCGCCATGTCAAATAGAGGCCCCAGGCACAGCACTACCCAGGCCAAGCTGGACAAATTCGCTTATGAAAAGCAGACGCCTCCCCAAGAGCAACGCAAGAACGTGGGGAAAGCGATGGAGACCGAGGGGGCTAAAAAGGCCACGCTTGACGATGTCCTGGCGGCCTTGGCCCAGGTGCAAGCGACGGTGGGAGCTACGGCCACCGAAGTCACCTTGATACGGGCGGACCTACAGAAAATGAACGAAAGGGTCAAGCAGGTCGAAGTGGTCACTAAATCACTGGTCGAGGATGTGTCCGAACTACAAACGGCGATGGAACGACTACAAACTGATAACAAACTACTCAGAGACAAACTGGATGATCAAGAAGGCCGTTCCCGGCGCAACAATGTCCGAATTTTAGGTGTGCCAGAATCGGAAGACACGGGGGCAATGGACCTCTACGTAGAGGACATGATCAAAAACAGACTCCAGCCTAAGGGACTCTCGAACTTCTTAGTAGAAAGGGCCCACAGAATTCCGGGGGGGGAAACCGAAGACAGGAGGCCTCCCTCGGCCAATACTGGCAAGACTGTTCAACTTCAGGGATCGCGACGCCATCTTACAGGCCGCAAGAGTGGCGCCGGCCATCCAAATCCAGAACTCGAGAATAGCTTTCTTCCCGGACTATACGGCTGAGGTGTCCAGGAGGAGGAGGACGTTCTTGGAAGTGAAAAAAACGTTGAGGGAGAAGGAACTGCATACTCGATGATATTTCCGGCTCGACTGCGAGTGGTAGCGGACAAAAAGGTATGGTTTTTCGACTCCCCGGAGGCTGCCCGGGACTGGCTGGAGGGATGGCACACTGTGGACCGGCAGCGCAGAACTCACAGACCGAATCACGAACGCAGAGGGGACAGCAGGAATGGCTCACAAACGTCTGGTCGAGGGGAGGGAGCGGAGAGCTCTCCCTCCCATGGATTTGCAGGGGCCGGTGGAGATGAGTGACCCCTACCCTGGGATCTGTATTAATGGCAACCGCTGACCATTGACATTTCATTTCCACGGCCGCACGGGGACTCTGGCATGGCTACCCCGGGGGCGCGCAGGGATGCCGCCTGCTCGGGGAGACGCTCTCCCCCCCCTACACGCAAGTACTCTGGTTGTGGGATGGGTCAAGCACTCTGCTCAGTTGGGGAGGCGGGCAGTTGAAAGTCCGTTAGGCAGGGATGCAGGGAGGGGGGGAAGGGGAAGGGGTTGTTCTTTTACAGTTAGGAATATGCACGTCAGGTCGAAGACACAAATTAGGCCTCCTCATGTATCAATACCAGATGGGAAGAAAGGGAGGGGGTCTACACCCTCCACAGGGAGACTCAGCACCTTCTTACACGGCTATACACCCACCACGTATGGCACACTTGCTCATCGATATCCCATGGAACCCATAGTACCGAATAGCTGACATCCCAACTTCTGAGAGGGGAGATGTGGGCACTGTGACACAGTGCCCCTCCTTCCGCCTAATGACTTGGAATGTGAGAGGGCTGGGAGACAAGGTGAAGCGGGGGTTAGTACTGACTGCGCTTAAGAGACAAAAACCCACCATAGCGCTATTGCAGGAAACTCACTTAACTGGGGGGCTACTAAGGCCATGAACAGGAGAGGATACAGGATGATGGTCCACTCTGAGTTCACATCCGGCTCCAGGGGGACTGGAATCCTGATGCACAAAAACACACGGTTTATCCCCCTACAAACCAAGACTGATGATCAAGGCTGCTTTGCAGCACTGCAGGGACAGTGGGAGGGGAAACTTATCAACCTAGTATCGGTATACATCCCACCGGCACTGCATTCGGTGCACCTCCCTAAACTAGGTGACTTTATTCTGACTCTCCCCGAGGGGGGGGTTATCCTTGGGGGGGACTTCAACGCAATTCTGGATACACAACTTGACAGGTTTCCAGCACCAGTCTCCACGGGAGGGGTCCCCCGCTTCCGCCAGTTCCTGACAGCCATGAGTCTGATTGATATTTGGAGGCATCTTCACCCTGCAGTGAGACAGTACACTTTCCATTCCGCAGTACATGGGAGTCTGTCTAGAATCGACCACTTTCTGACCCTGGGAGATGGTCTCCAATATATAGATGCAATGGTGATTCACCCTCGTGGGATCTCGGATCACTCCCCACTTACTCTCACACTTTCCTCACAGGGACGAACGCGCAAACGCATATACCCCATACATGCTACCTATCTTAAGATTCCCCAGGTTCGCAAGGCTCTTAAAAAAGCAACAACACAATACTACACTGAGAATGTCCACTCGGTGCGCTCCTCCGAGGTACTATGGGAGGCATATAAAACGGTTCTAAGGGGTCAAGCCATAACCTCCATTACGGGCTACAAAAGGGAACGGTCTCGGGAACTAGTAGACCTGGACTTAACTCTGCAGGAGTTGACTAAAACACACGAACAACACCCCACCCCATCCACCCTACACGCACTTACAATGCAACAGCAGCTGTACAACGATCACCTGCGCATACATGTCAAAGAGCGCCTAGCCGACACTCAAAATAGGATCTATGAGGTGGGCGACAAGGCGGGGAGAATGCTGGCATGGCTTGACAAAAGGGAAGGGAATTCAAGAGGAATCCAAAGTTTGAAAGATGAACACGGAGGGGTGCATACTAACCCGGGACACATTGTAGAATTGCTTGCAGACCACTTCGAAAGGGTATACACCCCGGAGCATACAATTACGCCCGAGATGGCTAGGGAAGTGTTAGCGCCAATCGAGGTCCAAACATTGACCTCGGAAATATCAGACGAGTTGGAAGCGGACATTACCGTGGACGAAATACAACTGGCGATCCGGGCTTTAAATCCGGGTAAGGCAACGGGACCCAACGGAATACCTGTAGAGTGGTATCAGACGATGCCAGAGACCCTAGGTAAACATCTGCTAGGGATGTTTAAGGAATGTCTGGAGAAGGGTACACTTCCACCGGATCAGAGAGCGGCGACTATAGTGGCCATCTCTAAGTCAGGCAAACCACCTGAGGACTGCTCCTCCTACCGCCCCATATCGCTGCTTAATGCAGAAGCCAAAATTCTTGCCAAACTCCTAGCAACGAGAATTTTGCCCCATCTACCATCTCTTATACACCCGGACCAATCCGGATTTATGCCACACCGAAACACAGCGTTAAATTTATGCAGGTTGCACGGAGTACTGGCAAGGGCGGACTCGGTTGAGACCCCAGCAGTGATCTTGGCACTTGATGCTAAGATGGCCTTTGATCTTGTGGAGTGGGCATACTTGTTTGAAACGCTGTCGCGCTTAGGATTTGGGCCCCGTTTTATTGCGTGGGTAAGATTGTTGTACACCGACCCGGTAGCTCGGGTGGTGGCTAATGGGCATACATCGCGGGAGTTCCCTCTGGGCAGGGGCACAAGGCAAGGCTGTCCCCTGTCGCCGTTATTGTTCGCGATCTCGCTGGAACCCCTCGCCACTCTTATTAGAACCTCACCCCAACTTAAGGGTATATGTTGGAAGGAGGGTTGGGAGGACCGGCTGTCCCTATACGCTGACGACATGCTGATATATCTACCTACTCCTGACAGCGGAATCCCTGCTCTCTTACGAATAAACTGGAGCAAATCAGAATTGTATGTTCTGAAGGGGCAGGTCCCGGTCCTTGACACGGAATGTCCATTGAGGATAGCTGGCTCATCGTTTAAATACCTAGGCATTCAGGTCACCACTGACCCTGCGGAGTTCATGGACAAAAATCTGAAACCCCATTTAGACAGGCTTAAACATGACGTTCAATTTTGGTCGGGACTCCCGCTGACGCTATTGGGTCGAGCTGCATTGTATAAAATGCTGGCCCTGCCACGATTCTTGTATGTCCTCGAAAATACACCTTACCCGGTAGCCCCTAGGTTTTTCCAACAGGTTGCAGCATTGGTATCCACCCTTCTATGGGGAAACCTCCCCGCTCGCATTGCACAATCCAAATTGCATAGAGGATGGTTTGACGGTGGTATTGCTTTACCCAACTTAAAATTGTATTACTGGGCGGCACACCTTAAACCCATCAACCAATGGATCCATACTTTACAAACCGAGCCGGCATACCAGGCCGACAGGGCGCAACTGGGCACTACCAGCTTACTGGCCCCATTATACGACCAACGCAAAACTCGCGCATTAGTGGGACCCACCAGACTAACGGTAACACTCTGGCATACAGCGACGGCTGCTCTGGGATGGAAGGGGAGGATCACCAAGCTAACCCCGCTGTGGGACTCTCGAGTCCTTGGCAACATGAGGAACAGCAAGGGATTCTCACACTGGGACACAAAAGGAATATCCACGGTGGGCGATCTTTTGGAAAGGGGCGGGGTGATACCTTTCCAGAGACTGAGAGAATTATACGAACTCAACGATAGGGAATTCTACAGATACATCCAGATCCAACATGCATTGCTAGCGGCCGTGCCTTCAGACACAGACCTGCCCGAGTCTTCCCCGCTGGAGGACCGCCTCCTTACAGAATTTATGGTCGAACGCGCAACATCTCTTACATATCGCAAATTACTCAACAACCTACCAGACCCTACACTGTCCTTGAAGGCAAAATGGGAGGAGGATACTAGTGAAATGGACGAGCATGAGTGGAATGAAGCACTGGCGTCACCGAGGGAGGTGGGCATCTCTGCGCGGATGCGACTAGTGCAATTGAAAATATTACACAGGGTATACTACACAAGGACACTGTTGCACCGTATTAACAGGACACAACACCCTTACTGCCTTCGTGGGTGTGGGGAGGAAGGCACGTTTTTTCACACCATATGGGATTGCCCCAAGATTCAGGAATATTGGAGGCAAATACAGCGAACGATCTCACAAACACTTGAAATATCACTATTGCCAGAACCGAAAAGATGCCTTTTAAATGTGTGGGAACCTACAGATATTCTAGGCATGGGCGACTCTGGGTTACAGTGGGGTTGATGGTAGCGAAACGGGCTATCGCACAAAAATGGGGAGCGGCAGAAGTGCCAACCAAGTCTTTATGGTGCTTAAATATGGATAAAGTAATGATAACGGAAAGGGCGGTGTATTCTAACCGTGCCTGCCCGGGGAAGTGGAATAAAATCTGGACCAAATGGAATGTTTACAGAGGGGAGATTTGTGAACCGTTGCCAGAGGATGATCAGGAAGAATCAGACGAGGGAGAGGAATAGGGGTAGTATTTTGGGTGTCTTGCGAGGGGGGGGGACCAGGGAATGGGAAAGTGGCCTATTGCCACATTAACATACAGGATAGGCAAAAGAGGGAATACGTGGAACGTCAACTGAAAGGGATGTATATTCTGGCACAAATACGGAAGTCTGGGGCAATTGGCGAGAATGGGAGGGGAACTGGACAAGGGAATCTCGGGGAGGTAACTACGAAAGATCTGTACTATTTTACACACGACCACATTGCTATTCCTAACAGTTATTTTGATTTTTTGTTGTTCATAGGAAAAAAATTGTAAATCAAAAACCAATACTTTCTGAGATACGTCCACAGGTGCTGCACCCCTTCATCACAATGGCTAGACTACTAATTATAACAGTGGAGACTGTACTAAGGACTTTATTCTGCTGCAATATGACTTACCAACTGTTATAGCGGCCAGCCCACTGGGTTGTAGGCATTTCGCTGTGTAACTTGATGGTGCAATAAAGGTTTTTGAAAAAAAAAATAAAAAAAAATAAAGAGTGTCAGCAAACACCGCCTCAGCAGCGCAGCCAGACACTCTGCTCTATGGGGGCCGGGTGATTGACAACAAAGCCTCATTAAAGTCTTTTAAAGACCTGTGAAGTACTGGGGTGCAGCTGTGTGTGTGCGTGGGAAGCTGGGGTGAGGTGACAGACAGAGGGAGGGAGACAGAGGGAGGGAGACAGAGGGAGTGAGACAGGGAGGGAGGGAGACCAAGGGAGGGAGATAGAGACAGACAGAGGGAGATAGAGAGAGAGGGAGACAGATAGGGCAGAAGACAGAGGGAGACAGCGAGAGGGAAGGAGACAGAGGGCGACAGACAGAGGGAGGGGGCGACAGAGGGAGGGAAACAGACAGACAGGGAGACAGAGGCAGTCAGAGGGAGGGAGACAGAGAGAGACAAACGTGGTGGTCAGGCCGGGGGCGTGTTCCAGCGCTGCTGACAATTTTAA
Source organism: Lissotriton helveticus (assembly GCF_964261635.1). Lineage (NCBI taxonomy): Eukaryota > Metazoa > Chordata > Amphibia > Caudata > Salamandridae > Lissotriton > Lissotriton helveticus. The sequence goes on along the minus strand of NC_136059.1, from coordinate 1,253,547,271 downwards.
TCTGCAACTCAACTGATTACGAGCTGTTTTGTGTAATTTTAACTTGATTTTGTGTTCTGTGCTACTGCGCCCGTATGTTTAACTTTTATTTTATTTTCAATTCTCCTGATCTGGTAACAGCTTACCTCATTCCCTCGCTCTCGACCCCGGTCCGCCCCGGCTGTGTGCGGTTTGTGCGGAGCGTCCTTTCTACGAGCGACACTTCCTGCTCTGCTCTGCACTACTTCCGCCCTGCCTCTACACCGTGCAGGTGAGCGGTCTAGTGGCTGCTGAGCTTCCTCTATATCTTGATCCCTGATTGGCTCCGCAGACAGACAAACGTGGTGGTCAGGCCGCGGGCGTGTTCCAGCGCGGCTGACAATTTTAATCTGCAACTCAGCTGATTACGAGCTGTTTTGTGTAATTTTAACTTGATTTTGTGTTCTGTGCTACTGCGCCCGTATGTTTAACTTTTATTTTATTTTCAATTCTCCTGATCTGGTAACAGCTTACCTCATTCCCTCGCTCTCGACCCCGGTCCGCCCCGGCTGTGTGCCGTTTGTGCGGAGGGTCCTTTCTACGAGCGACACTTCCTGCTCTGCTCCACTTCCGCCCTGCCTCTACACCGTACAGGTGAGCGGTCTAGTGGCTCACGTCAAGCAGTATAAATGGTGACCTGAAGGAAGCGCAGTGGACGAGCGCAGCGGGAGCGCCGACTTCACGCCGAAGTCGCGCACAAGTCAAGCCCGTCTGCGGCCGACCGAGGCCGTTTATGCCGCCCGTCGCATTACTTATTCCCCTCAGGAACTTCACTCTCTCAATTGTTTTGCCCCTCTTGCCCCTCATGTGGCTACTAGTGCCCAGATGTGTGGCATCCTGCTTTCCCATCCCTCCCACCCCTTTCACACCCCTTTGCCCTCCATACCTGCCCCCCCTCTTTGGCGTAACCCCGCCCCCAACACCACCAGGACGAGCTTTCCAGCTGCTTGCTCCATTTCGATTGTTTATCTCAATACCCGCTCACTCCCCAAACACCAACTTGAAGTGTTTCAATTACTGGATAATGATAACATCGATGTCCTGCTCCTCTCAGAAACCTGGCTTCATGAGGACTCCTTCCCTGACATCTTGGCCGCTGTCCCCACAGGTTTCTACATTCTCCAATCCAATAGAACCTCTGGCCGACCGGGTGGTGGAGTAGCCGCCATTATCCGCTCCAAGTTACAATTTACTTCCCTAACAACTACTCCTATATTACATTCTGACTTACTCACTCTAAAATTCTCGTCCCCCAAATATTCCTTTATCTGTGTCTTAGTCTACCGTCCCCCTGTTAATATGCATTCTTTTTCATCCTTATTTGGCGATCTTATCTCCCAGTTGATTATTAATTCCGCCAGGGTTTTGATTATAGGCGACTTTAACTATTGGCCACTAGACCCCCTTGAAACCGTCTCATCAACTGATTTTACAAATTTATTACTTGGTTTTAATTTTTCTCAACATATTTCCGTCGCAACCCACATCAAGGGTCTCATCCTTGATCAGGAATGGACAACCAATTTGGACGTCTCTCCTCCCCTGGTCTACCCTTGTACTTGGTCTGACCATTTCTTTACTTCTTTTTCATTGAAACTGGTATTACCAACCCGCCCGCCATTAGTGTCGAATTTCTCGGCACGTAACTGGAAACATTCTGACATTTTCCTCTTTCACTCTACCCTCGTCGCTACACTTCCCAACGATCATGCAGACCTGAACTCTCAAGCCTCCATAATGAACCAATGGCTGTCCCAAGCTAGCGATATGGTCGCCCCTGTGAAGACCATCAAATCCAAACGCCCACATGACGCTCAGCGTTGGTTCACCGAACAACTTAAGGCGGACAAATTACTTCTCAGACAAGCTGAGCGCCGCTGGAGGTGAAATTATGACTCTTCATCTAAGATCATTTTTACCGACCTTCAAAAATCATATAAAAAATCTATTATTTCGGCTAAATCCTCCTACTACTCCCAGAAAATCCTTAGCTCCGCATCAAAAACTAAGGAGATCTTCTCTATTGTGGCCGAACTCTCCCTCCCTGATCGTGTTACGGCCCAGCCTCAACCTTCGCAGGTCTTGTGTGACTCTCTCAACTCATTCTTTATAGATAAAATCTCCTCCATCAAAAACAATATCCCTCCCCCTTCCTTGTCCCATATCAGTGTTCTCCCTCCTCCCAACCCTTACAGTCTGCACGAATTCCCTCCTATCTCCTCAGAAGTATTCCTCTCTCTACTGCAGGCAGTCAGCTCTGGCTCCCCCCATGACTGCTGCCCCCCCAAATTTTAAGGGACGCCTTCTTGGCCTGCCCAGGTCCTCCTCTTGACTTGCTTAACCGCTCTCTTGCTACAGGCTCTGTCCCCGATGCTTTCAAAAAAGCTGTGGTAGTACCCATTCTAAAAAAAAACGGATCTGACCCTACGGTCCTGGGGAATTATCGACCCATCTCCCTTCTCCCCTATCTGGGAAAGGTACTGGAGACTTACGTCACCCGCTGCCTGAGCGCCTTCATCGAGAAAACTCATTTTCTCGATGACCAGCAGGCCGGCTTCAGACCGTCCCATTCTACGGAGGCAGTGGTGGTAGCGGTTATGGACACATTGAGACAGGGGGCGGACAAGAACTTGGCCCAGGCCTTAGTGTTGTTAGACCTTTCGGCCGCTTTCGACACGGTAGATCATGTCATCCTGATGAACCATGTCAGAAATGCGGGTATTCAGGGCCTTGCCCTGTCATGGATCGGGTCTTTCCTCCAACACCGCTCCCAATCGGTCCAGCTGTCCACTTTCTCTGCCCCCCAAATTTCACTCTCTTGTGGTGTCCCCCAGGGTTCTGCTTTGTCCCCTCTATTATTCAATCTATATATGCAGCCCCTTCTAGCCTCTCTTCGTCACTCCTCTGTGACTATTTTCAACTATGCAGATGATCTGCAACTAATCTTCCCTATCGACTCTTCCCCTCTCTCTTGCTCTAACTTTCAATCTATAATGCTCACTATTTACGAGTGGATGAACTTCAGCCAGCTGAAGCTCAACCCCAGTAAGACTGAGCTGGTTTTGATCGGCGGGCCCACAAATCCTTGGAACCCTAACTTCTGGCCTCCGGCTCTTGGTCCCTCCCCCTGCCCAGTCAACTCTGTGAAAAGCCTCGGCGTCATCATTTCTAGTGACCTTTCTCTGAGGCCCCAAATTAACGCCGTTACATCGGCCTGCTTCTTTCACCTTCGAAGAATTGGGAAAATCTGAAGGTACTTATCCCCGGAGGCTCTCATTCTAGTCATTATGGCCCTGGTCACCTCACGTATCGATTATGCCAACTGTCTGTACGTGGGGATCCCTGCATACCACCTCCACCGGCTCCAGCTGGTGTAAAACCAGGCAGCCAGACTGGTCTCTCAACAGCCCAAATGCCAACACGTCACTCCTCTGTTGAAAAGACTCCACTGGCTCCCGGTAGCGCACCGCTGTACTTTCAAAATGGGATGCACTGTCTTTAAATCCCTTTCCACTTCTGTCCCTGCTTTTAATTCTCTCAGCCTTCACCCTCACGTCCCTTCACGACACCTTAGGTCTTCTGCCCATAATCTCTTGATCACTCCCAGGTTTAAACGCAAGAAACATGGGGGCGCTTCCTTTTCTTTTCTTGCTCCTGCCACTGGAACTGGAACTCCCTTCCCCTCCCAATTCGGCTCACCCCGGACTACATTACCTTTCGCAAACTTCTGAAGACTCATTTGTTTCATCTTGCTTACGATTAGCCTCTTCACCCCCCTGTGTCTCCCCCTCACTTGTCTTTGTGCGCCATGAAACCAATTGGTGTCCGTGCGCGGTATCAAGCATCTTTAACATAACATAACATAACAGACAGAGGGAAAGAGAGGGAGACAGGGAGAGAGGGAGGCAGAGAGAGAGGGAGACCGAGAGAGAGGGAGACCGAGAGAGAGGGAGACGGAGGGAGGGAGACAGAGTAATGGAGAGGGAAGCAGAGAGAGGGAGACAGAGAGTGAGGGAGACAGAAGGGGGAGGCAGAGGGACGGAGACAGAGGGACGGAGACAGAGGGACGGAGACAGAGGGAGGGAGAAAGAGGGAGGAAGACAGAGGGAGGGAGACGGACAGAGTGAGTGAGACAGAGGGAGAGAGACAGAGAGGGAAAGAGCGAGAGGGGGGAGACAGAGGGAGGGAGACCGAGAGAGAGAGAGGGAGAGGGAGGGAGGGGGCAGAGACAGGTGGAGGCAGAGATAGGGACAGGGGCAGACAGGCAGAGAGACGAGAGGAAGACAGAGGGAGGGAAACAGGGACAGATAGAGACAGAGACAGACAGATAGAGGCAGACTAAGACAGACAGACAGAGAGGAAGAGGGAGACAGAGGGGGAGAGAGAGGGAGGGAGCCAGAGGGTGACAGAGGGAGGGAGAGGGAGGTAGACAGAGAGGGGGAGACAGAGAGAGAGGGAGACAGAGGGAGGGAGACAGAGGGAGGGAGACAGAGGGGGAGACAGAGGGAGGGAGACAGAGAGAGAGGGAGGGAGACAGAGAGAGGGGGAGACAGAGAGAAAGAGAGACAGAGGGAGACAGACTGAGGGTGACAGACAGAGGGCGACAGACAGAGGGAGAGAGGGAGGGAGAGAGAGGGAAGGAGACAGAGTGAGGGAGACAGAGAGAAGGAGAGGGAGGGAGACAGAGACAGACAGAGTGAGTGAGTCAGACAGGGAGGGAGAGAGGAAGAGAGAGGGAGAGAGACAGAGAGAGAGGAAGGGAGACAGAGAGAGAGAGAGAAAGAAAGCACGATGTGTGTATGCCAGGTCTGGTGGCTCAGTGGACGAAGGCGTCCGCTGCAGGGACCTGTGTTCAACCTCATGGTCATAGTTTTTTTTTTGTTGCTCTAGCCCCATCCTCTCCCCCACTGACCCCGCCCCCACCGGTGCGGCCCTCGGACACAAACCACACTGTAAATTTGGCCCAGAGAGAAAGTTTGTGAGTAGTACCCATGCTCTAGAACCACATCAACCTGATTTAGAATTTTTTTGTTTTTTTCCGTCCATTTTTAGTTTTTCCTTCATTTTATTGTAGTTGCCAGGTTGTCTGCTGTGGCGCCTCACAAGGTTTTTCTCCTCCTCCTATGGGTTTCTTTGTTTATTTAAGCTCTTTGTCTTATTAGATTTTTTTTTAAAGTATTTAATACGTGTGCTCAATCATGTCGGAGGATGGTGATGAAGTTAAAATTTTGCCCTCCCTGGAAACATTTCTGTGGAAGCCCATGATTGCACCCCGAGGCGTCCAGCTACCTGCAGTGCAGTGGCGGCCAGCTCAGGTAAGCGCGGTGAAGCGAGGCAGGGCGGAAGCCAACAGACAACGGAATAGGTATTATTATTTATTTATTTAATTATACCTCTTCCGTTGGCTTCCCCCTGCCGGCCTTGACCCTCCCCACAGCGCTTACCTGAGCCGGCCGCTGCTGCTCCTGTCTCTTCATCAGCATATATGATGTTTTGCAGTGCATGTATCATGCTCTCTGCCTGGCTATCGTCGGTACTCCAGTCTACACCTGAAATCCGTTTCTTGGAAAACATGTGCTTCTTGAGACTCTTGGCCTCCTTGAAACTCCCTTGACTTGCATAACTGCCTGTACCTGCATAGGAAAGACCAGCCTGTCTCTGTGCACCTGTTAATGGCTCAAACTATTTTCACACTACATATTACCTCGGAGCACTTTTTTGTAATTATTTCATAGAGCTGCCAAAAGGATGTATGCCATATGTGACTAAAATGGCAGGACTCACCCAAGGTGTTACATATGAAATGGGGGCCTTTGGTGCTTATGATTTGATCTACATGTTACAATGGAAGAGTTTTTTTTTTTTTTTAAGAGTATTGATGCTGTTTTTCAAGAAATCACTTTGAAAAAGTGTCAGTGTCCCTGCTGCTTGTGGAGTACATCAGGGAGCACCTGCTTTTTCTGATGGGTATCAAGCCTTTTGAGGGAAACAGCCTCGTTTTCTCCATGCAGTATAGCTTTGAAGTTCTCTATGCAGGCAGAGAGTGTGCTGGTGCCAATGGAAGGAAGAGAGCAGTGGCCTGCAAAGAATAACGTTTGCCACCTGCGCTTATCTATTTACAAATTAAGCAGTTTACTCAAGTTTCAGGATTGTGATGTGTCTTTTATTTCTATGCCAATTCCGTTTGAAATGAGCTATGATAAACATAACGTTGCTTTATTTTGGCACTATTTAGAAGCACCAGGGGTGGAGCTACAAGCAGATGCACTCTGACATGCAGCCTATGTCGCATTAGTTTTATTAGCTGCTTTGCCTAATCTCATTTTTTTAAAGTTTTGCACATTTTGAAAGTTATTTACTTGTATTTGTAGTGAATGCAAGTTCAGTGTCAGGTATGAGCATATTAGCATGTTTTTTGGGTTGGTTCATTTTGTCCTGGGAGGCAGCTATTGGTAAGTGTGCTTTATTAAATTACTTGAAGATGGAAGGAAGCTGGGTGGTGTATTCCCCCCAAAGAATTCCGAGCCGAGTATGAGGACAAATGAAATTAATAATCCATGTCATAAATTTGCAATCAAATCCTTTGCTGTTTTAAAAAAATTTGTATTGTATTGTATCTTGTCCTTTTATGATTTTAACAAAAATCTAATAAAGTGTATTTTGACTGACTGACTGAATTCCGAGCCCTTCAACTTTCCTGAAAGCCTTTGAAGCTGTACCAAGGCAGGTTCAAAACATAACAAGGCAGATGTCAGACAAAAATCACAGTACAGTTCTCACAGGCAATGCTCGCGAATCATATTAAAATAGCGAACCACAGATTGCAAAGGTAATAAAGTGTGCGACTTCCCAGGTTGCCAAGCACGGAGAGTGGAAAGCTGTTGCAGAGAGAGATATTTGTAGGTTTGGGAAAATTCAACCCATGGATTGAGATTGCATGTCTTGAAGATTGAAGTCTACACCTTGCTGGTGGGAAGAGGACTGTCTCTCTTGATCATCTTCACTAGTACTTTTGGCTGTTCTGCAACTTCACCCATTTTAGAAAAACATGTAAATATCCCTGATAAAGGTCCACTGTCCTACATTTTACAGGTTTGTGCCATAATCATGCTTCCTGCCGGCACAGCTGCTGCAGGATGCCAGTTGTCCTGCATTTGGGTTCCAACCACTCCTGATCCCTTGAGGTGCAGCCTGGCCAGCTGATCACAATCATTGCAAGAGTCTGCACCAGGAGACAGTGACGCCAACGGTGGGCTAATCGGAGTGCACTGGCTTCTCTATGCTCTAAAAGTTGACGGGCAGCAAGAAAGGGACAAATGGAGAGGGAACACCTTCCAGTCTGCTGCTGCTGATTGCCTAGAGCGGAAAGCCACCATCATAGCGTGACCTCCTGGAGGCTTTTTGTACCATTGCCCAACCTTCTCAAGTTTGTAGGTTTGTCCACTGTCCATAATGAGCTGCTGTGGACACCAAATGTCCTGTATTTTGCCGGTGCAGAAGAAAATACAAGTAACCCCTGACCAGCTTCTGCTTATTTGGTCCTCATCAGTAGGGTGCAGCTTGAGTTCTATGCTACAGAGAACACAGGACCCACGTCAGAGTCCTGCTTATGAGATTCGTTATGAGTATGTAGGGGAGTGTGAACCATGTGTACACAAGTGAGAGTGGCCATGGATATGGAGTTATCTGGAAGAGGGGGCTAGAAGCTTACAAATGAAAGTGAGCTAGGTTCATAGGTGACTCTTACGCACTCACAGGTAGGGGATCTAGTGGTAAACACAGGTCACTGGGGCTAAATGTATGCAGGTGATCTGAGTGTAGTTTAACAGTTGAAAAGGGCAAAGTGTACAGAGGTGAGAGGGGATAGGTGCACAAAGGCAAGGTATGGCTTGGACTATACAACTGAGAATGTCACCCAAGGGCACACACAAGTGATAGGGACAGTCCATCTTACGAGGTCTTATGCTGTTTTACAATCAAAGGTGCAACAAACCTAAGTAAACACAGGCAAGAGATGTGTAGGTGCATACATGTTAGACATGGTTTAGGTGTACACATATTGCACACAAGCAAAACGGAGTTAGGTGCATACAAGCTTCATTTTATTAATGTGCTTTTTGTACATAATAAAACATACAACAAAGCCAAAAGTTTCAAGATCTGCCAATTCGACCCTCCCATGTCCATAGAGTGCCCACTCCATCATTTCAGTTGCATGTAAAGTAGAACACAACCAGTACACATCTCACCATTGCATATCACAAAATCAACATTCTGATAGTCATGGCAGCAACATTACATTTTCGTTAGCATTGTCCATGCTATCATTGTAGTCTCAGTCTTCATTCTTCTCTAATTCTTGTTGTTCCAGGTGAACATTGACCAAATCTCATTTGACACCCCGACTACCAGAGCAGTATTGCTATTTCTTACATACCCCACATTCTTCCCTCAGTCATTTGATCACTTTGATGTCCCACTTCTGCCATGTCAGAACTGATTTTTTGATCCCCCCGTCTGCATTACATTTTTGGGCTACAACAGATTCCAGCTCCACCAGTTTGGCCATATGTTTATTCACCTTATCACCTTATTTCTGGAAAGTAGACCCAACAAGCAGGCGCAGATGTATATGCAAAGTCATGGCCATCAAAGAGGTCAATTTATCAAATACTACCTTCAAAAACCTGGCTATGCCCCTGAAATCCCACTACATATGTCTATATGCACCGATCACTGCTGTACATTTGGGGCATATTTCTGGAAGGGCAGGGTTTATTTTATGCAATAGGTATGGGGTGACATGCACACTGTGCATACATGTATAACGAAATTAACCACAATCTTGCATTTTGGGTCAGTGTCCTGGAGGTTTGAAACACATTGCACCCATGCTGCTCCGTCAATTCCTCTCCTAAATCCCTGCTCCAATGCATCTTCAATTTTGCAACTTTTTTGTTCCCTTTTGGTAAGAGCACCATATATAGCCTAGAGATCAATTTCTCTCCTTCCTGTAATCCCAATAACCCCTGATTCACTGCATGAACTTCTGCTTCTTGTGGAAATGCTGGCCAATTCTGCCTCATGGACACCGCTAATCCAGCGTATTACAGAAAATGTTTTGTCCTGAACCCTCAAGTATTGCAGAAATTAGCAAAACTCATCAGTCTCCCACCACCTATAAGTCCCTCAGTATGTGGAGTTTCCCTTCCGAGGGCAAATCTTTCAAAAATCTTAGAGGGTTTGTACAGAAAGCCTAAACCAAGCAATGAGTTGCGGGGATATAACATGAATGCTTGAATTGTTAAAACATTTTCTTTAGGGGAACCCCTATCAATAAAGTGCAATGAGGCAGGTCAATTTTTGGTATGCGCTTTCAACAGCGCTAATACATCCAGTGTATATGAAAGGGTGTTCAACATATATTCAGTATAGCCAGATCCATGTCAGATTGTTATGACATCCACAAAAAATGTATTTACACTGAACTTTAAACGCAACTGACTTGCAGAGTCAGTGGTCTTCCAAGAAAATCTGTCATGAGGCCAGCCGTATTGGGTCCAAGATGGATACTCCTTATATCTGTGAAAAACTTAAAATGTTCTTTCCAGATTAAGCACCCAGGTTTCCGGTGCATGCAGTTCGTTGTCAAGGGAGAATGGCAAAGGAGTGGACATAATGTGGTAGTTGAGAAGCTGCATTTTTTTGACTGGACATTTGTGCCTTGGGGTGGGTCTGTGCAGTACACGTACAGATAGGCTCTGAGAAGTAGCGCCTACACCTTTGTGCCATGCAGAGCCAGCCTCTGTTTCATGAGTATCCTCTTATGACACAGCACTGGGCGTATGGAGTAATGGCTGTCCATATTCTGGTTTTGCCTTGTCATGCTGAGATTCTGTCTGGGGTTTTGAGGCTGTAGTTGGGCATTTCAGGGTTTATTAAGGTATAATAAAGTTATAATGATAGTTATGGTTACCAAATTACTATATATGAATTTATGTTTAGAATACGATCACTGCATCTCACTTATGACATCTCTTCCCCTGGTATGAGTTGGCTGTCCTTGTGGCATTGTATTGTAACACTCCTGGCATGACAGGAGCTTTGTAAATGTATGGATAGCGACTAAAATACATTTTCATATATTTTAGTCTATTTTTTTCAATTAAGAGTTGTTTTTACCTACAATGAAGTGACTTTGTGTAGTGCCATCTGTGTCAACGATCTTGTGACATCACTTCCTGGGATGTAACCAGGGTGAAAGGGTGTGTGATGTCACTTCTGCTACCACTAGCAATTTTGTGAATCGACATCCATGCTTCGAATCCTCACTGGTTGCTGTATTGTAGGGTTTCATATTCAGTGTTATGATGGAATATCATCTCACAGGCTTCCATGCATGCTGCAGTCCGTTCGATTCTCAGGCTTATCAAGCCCATTTATCGGTCGGTTGCCGTGGTACTATCAACAACACTTTTATCCTTTCCTGCACGCTCGAAGACCATTGGCATTTTTGTGCCAGACAGAACAGGCACCTAAGGTCTATTTGGGACCGTATGCATGAGTGTATTTACCGGGTGACTTAAACACGTAGTGCTCACCCTCTTGATATCCAGATGGACTTCCTCTGCGCTTTATGAGCACGTACAGATTAATTGTAAACTTCTCCCAAATGGAATCTCCCTTTTCACTATATTTGCCGGTTCATTATGCCCAGTTTTGCCGGTCTTACTTTCATACCTCTTAGACCTTGAAAAAGTCCATAGGACGAAACACGTGTCAGCTGCCAGTGTTTTTTATACGAGACTAGCTTACCCGTCGCGCGTTGCTGCGCTCTCAGAAGAAAGGAAATTTAAGGAAACTTGTTATGATAACATTCAATTTACATTGTGTCATTTTTATCGAAACTTATTCATTTTATTATGGAAAACATTTCAAAGTGTTGTTTTAATTCAGTTTTTTTATTCGAGTGCTTGTGGATACACAATATTTTTTGTTTTTCCATCTGGTGCGTAGACGAATAAATCAGAAGGTTTTCCGACGCGTGAGCTGGCCACATACAGTTGTCCATGTGAGAAGCACGGATTCTTTAAATCTAGTCCACACACTTGCAGCGATTGTCCTTGTGCTTTGTTGATGGTCATTGCAAAAGCGAGTCACACCGGAAAGTGTAAACGTTCAGTATTGGAAAGATTATGGAGGGCCCTGGGTGGCCGGGGTGCCAATATTTAACAATTTTTTTTTTTTTTGCCAGAAACCTTCGCGAGAGTGTACTCAACAACTTCCCAAAGTTTAATTCCGATCGGATGAATGGTGTAGTAATGCATAAAGGACAAACAGACATACTTTGGTTTTTATATATAGATTGAGAAGAAAGGAATTAGAAAATAAAGGGAAAAGAAAACGTGAAATGGACTTCCTGTAATTACGGACTTGGTTACTGCCTTTGAAACAGGATGGCGTGATTTCTGTGTGCCTCTAGATATGTGTATATATTTGTATCTTTATAGACGTTTCTCTCTAGAGTGCGTCTCTTCTTGGGTGGCATGAGACTTATTGTCTGGAGAGCACCACACTGTACAGATGTCCATACGACGCCCCGGTTGACTTCGCAAATAGAGGTGTATTCGCAAGTGGGCATTGCCACCTCTGTGCGCTTGTGTGAATTAAATCACAAAGGCGAGACTGAATTATCATTCTGAGGAAGGTAGAAGAAAGCAAAAGAGAGTTGTTTTTAAAGGACAATTAAGAACTTTTGTTTAAAAACAATATAAACGGTGTCAAGACTAGGCATTGGTTAAAGTAGAGTATGCGTCAGCGGGTAAAATAAATGCATTGCTTGATAAAATATGTGCTAAAAGATCAGTCACACCTTTTTTTTATTCCAGTATGTCTAATGCATACATCCAAAATGTAAATGTGTTAGATATTTTGTCTACAAAAAAACTTAGAACAAAGATTTTGTATTTTTCCACAAATACTCCATCTATCAGGAATTGGAGTAAGATATTTAAACAATATCAATAAGAGAGCAATGAGTTTTCAAGTTATTGCTTTATTGGACATGCCATTGCCAAATTGCTACACAAAAAGTTGAACACAGTTGTTAACTATATGATCGATAGAAATACAGTGCATTTTCATAGCCTACAGGTCCCCATTCAGAATCAAAACCTGGCGCCCATCAGCCAAGTGGACAGAAGGAATAAACTTGTCAGTATCAGTGTGTTCACGCCTCTTTACCCATGTGGATCACAATGGGCATGAACATGCATAAATGTATATTGCAAAGGAGTAGGGATTCCACCACTCAAGCGTTTCATAAACTGTGTAAAATAGGATCTTGATGTAGGCGGGATGGTTTTGTTCTTTCAAGATGCCTCAGCCCTGCCCTAGTATAGGATTATCCTCTAGGAAAAGGAGGTTTGCTTTAAGCAATTCCCAGCACCTTCTTTTGGTAGAGAAGGAAGTGCTTTGATGTGCTGGTGAAACACCCGCTGTCCTGTTCCTGAAAACAATCTGGTATTTTTGGCAGATGAAAAAAGAGATTTACCTATAAACAGCCCTTTTGGCCAAATTCAGAAGCATGTTGTGCTTTAGTGGATGTGTGAAATGTGTTTTTTCCATCACTTCCCATTTTTCTTGTTTTTATTATCCTCAGTCTTTGTAATGTCAGGCTATGTTCCTTTACCTAACATTAAGGCATATAATGGGACTCAGTAAACAGGGTTTTTTCTTATTTAGGCAGAGGGTCACCCCCATCTCGGCAGGAAAGGAAAAATAAAATGATAATAAACACATTTTATTATCGTTTTATTTTTCCTTTCCTGATGAGTCTTGGGGCAGGGCGAGGAAATGTCATGCACAGAGGGAGTGGAAGTGCACTGTTGCTAGTGCGCATGACGGCTGGGGCGGCCAAACCATCATGCGCACTGAAGCTCTCTCTAACACAGTTGTATTGCCGGGTTGAAGAGAGCACAGGCTCCCAGTCTTACTGGGAGTGCAAATGTGCGGACCTCAGGCCAATCCTGATGCTGCCACCAGATGGGAGCCTTTGCCTGAAGGAGAGGAGCAGAAGAGTGTGAAGAGGCCGGCTACCGGTGAGTTTAAAAAATTTTTAAATTTTTTTTTATTTTGTCCCGTGCTCCCCCTTGCCCGCCACTCCACTCCTCCACAACACCGGCCGCTACTATATTTAGAGCATCTTTTTTCAACTGTATTATGGCATATGAACTATAAGTGCATTTCCTGTTCAACGCCAATGGCTTCTATCAATTTCTTGTCTATTATAATCTTCAATGAACGTAAGAGGCGATTGACCGGATTTATCCCTAGGAAGAGAAATGGCACACATGAATTTAGAGGTATTTAAATATTGAGGGGATTTTTATTAGAGAAGTTTGCATGGCAAAGGTGACCTTCACTTTTGCAACTGTGTAATGCACAGATGGGCACAAAGAGGATAGCTATGAAGCATATTCAACATTTAGGTCCACAAATTCCTCGCATGCATATGAATGGAAAATGTGTCTCCACGTAAGCAACAACAACGTTCGTCAGTGACTATATTATTTTTTAGGAGAAAAGGTATTTTTTCAAATATTTCTGGGCTATGGGAATGTAATGTGGGTTTCATTGTTATTTCATTCTTTAATTATGGCTTCAGTACACCTACCAGAGTTTAGGGGCATATTTATGGGAGTCTTGTGTCATGTTTGTACCACGCAAAGTGGTACATGTGTGACAAGCCTTTAAGTAAGATTTATGAGCTCGCAAAGCCAAATTGCGTGGTTTGGATTAGCTCCATAAATCTGGACTAAGGCAATGTAGAGCAAATCATTGCACCGCTTTACTCTACGCAAGGCTGGCATTTAATTGGCTTTATGGTGGGTGTTCCCACGCAACTACCATGGTTTTTTACACATTTCGAGATTTACAAGGACTTGTATACCTGGGAATGCGTCAAATGTTCACGCCTCCCCAGGGGAGGCGTAACAAGGAGAAATATCTTTATTTCTTCCCGTCTTTCATCTTTCTATGTGCTGTATTCTGCATAACACATAAAAAGAGGAAACCACCTCCATGGATTGTTTTTTTACAGGAAGGTGCCCCTTCCCGCACAAAAATAATCCTGCCTGCCATGGTGCAAGGGTGCCTGAGTTAGCGTTAGTCTGCAGAAACTACACCAGCACAGGATGGAATGGACAGGAATGCATCATATTTGATAAATACAGTGCATTCCCGCCCTTTCCCTGTGGTTCTGGGCAGCACAGCAAGATAACTTTCTGCGTTGCCCTGTGCCACCATTCCCGTAAATATGCCCCTTAGTCTCTGCTAAATCCTGCAACATGATTTTACTCACATTGGCAAATTTAAAATCTTAATGGTCTAAAGAGTATGAGTGCATTTTTTAAAAAAATGATGGAAATAAAGCATCTCAGTGTCCAGTGATAGCACAGCTCTCTCATACACTCATCCTTTGAAACTGCAAAACTTTGACAAACCAGAAGTTAACACTAAGGACATGGAACACAGCAACACTGGAAAGATAGATTGACAATTGTAAAGTGGAGAATTGGTCGTTTTATCGGGCCTGCTCCATCAGGTGTGGCCTAAAATGTCAGGATGGTCCGGATGCTGGAAAACAAATAATCAGTTATTTAATTAAGTGCTTTGGGAGTTATTCGTTTCTAGATTGAAGGAAATGACAGAGAAGAAACATAAAATGAGATGCATTGAAAATAACTGAAACCTGCTGGAGTACATCATAGTGAATAATTCAGGTGCCATGAAATCAATACAGAGCTACAAGGAAATACCCTCAACACAATATTGGAAGCCCCCACACAATCAAATACAGTACGTTTTACATAAGACTATGCACAAAGTGGTCTGATGGTTGCATTTGCCTTCATCAGCCGAGGAATAGCAGTAGACGAACGTGATAAACAGTGAAGGATCTAAAGAACATGTGTTTCGCTGCCAAACCTACTTTTTCAAGACATGTGTTACGACATGTGTTACTAAGTCAGTCAACTACACATTATTCAATTTGTTAAAATCATAAAAGAAATAAAACATTTATATACAATTAAAAGGTCACTTATTTCATACATATACACAGTCATAGCAAATTCATTGTGAGCGCATGTGTTACTCTCTAGAGAAACGTAAAGATAATAATCATCATCAGCTTCAATATACAAAAAATATTTAAGATGTCCCCAAAATTGTCTTACTCTGTGATGCAGAGAAAATGGTTGTAAAGGGGGAAAATGGTTGTAAACGGGATATCATCCGATCAAGATGTGCTTTTGAAAATTTTGTGAAACGTAGTTGGGAATCCATGGTACGCCTCTAAAGATACCAAAAAGTTCTAAACAGTTTCTTCCTGACAATATGGCAACCTCTCTTCTCCCTGCGGTTTTTACTAATGTAGTCAGTGTAAAAATTTAAGGCAACAATAATAATACAGAACAATTGACATTTAACTAATCGATAAAGAACAGAAGAATTGTTTAGAAGAAAGAACCAACAACTATTTATCTCCAAAAAGCACAAAATATATTTTATTAATAATCATTTCAATAATAAGAAAACCCCGTCATACTGTTCCAGTCGTGTCTACAGTCATGCGTCTCATACAGTCTACACTCAATTTAAAAGCAACATTCTAATGACAAAAGATTGTAGTTTGCAAACGTAATATAATGCCTTAAATATTTACACTGACTTATGTAGCTCTGCCTTAAGGAACTTTTACTTCATTAGCAGGGGGCCTCCCTCTTTTCATTAGTTTTTACTAAAATATACATGGAGTAATGTGAGACTTATTTTATGTGGTACTGTAGGTGCCTCCAATATCGTTTTACATGTGTTATTGAAATCCACAGAGTAACTGGTGGCTTGTGAGTGCACCAGGCACAGCACTCTCTATAAATACATTTATATACCTGCAAGGTGAGATGATCTGTCCTAAATTCAAGTTTAAACCAAATTGTTTGAAGGGTCTTGGCATACGTTTGCTGCTTTTTTCCTTTTATTTTTGCTGTGGCTAATCGTTTTGGAATAATTGCCTTATTTTGTCATGAACCTTTGGTTGAACTATAGTGTTTCTCTTACAGGATGTTGGTTTTCAAATTCTGGCCCCTAAAACACAGCTGGATTCTAGGTTCTGAGACAAGATTCTGCGCTTTAGATATTAGAGATAACATCAAATCTTTAGAAGTTAAAGCTCAGCATTTAACAGCTTGTAAACAAAGCAATATCATTATCGAATACAGCTTTTTAGGAAAATTAGCTCAAAGATGTCAAAGACTCCTGTGCTTCTGGTCCATGATTGAGTACTAGACAGGTGTACTGCTGAATCGTGCCTCAACCTTTTTCTGCAAGAATTGCTTAAAAAATATCTTCAGATCTTTTATATTCTTTTCATGATGCGATTACACATATTGACAGTGATCCAAAGCGTAATTAATGTAGTCAGTCTCAATCTTTGAGAGAGCCCTGGCCAAGCAACAGCCACAACCCCTGGCAGGGTGAACCAAAGAAGTCACTAAATGAACCCACGCTAACTCGGAGTAGCTTGGCACAAAAAGCCATGAGGCCTAACATTTAGGCATGTGCAAAGTATTTATGAAGCACACTAACAGTGAAAAGACAACACAAGAAACATGCCAAACCAATTTAGAAAAATAGAATAAAGTTTAATTAATTATTTGACACCAAAAAAACAGAAATCAAATCAGCAGAGCCAGAGTTATGCATTTTTCAAGTTTTTAGAGGAAACAAGTGCCTTAAAGTTCAAAGTGCCAACCGCGAAACTCTAGTTGCGCGAGACTAGGTCAACGTCTAAAATTAAGGCAGACCACGATGGGGCACGGTTCGGATACAAGAAGTGGATTGAACCTGGTCATTGCTTGTCTTCGCAGCCCTTTGGTGAAGGACCATTAAAACAGATTTGTTGCTGCTAAGAAGAATGGTGGTGAAAGAAGCTGCAAAGTCGATCTGACCGGCGATGCAACACGAAAAAATAAGTTTACAGGCTGGGCCACCTCTCCACCTGGTTCTCAGATCACTTATTGGCTAAATTTTCCTCCGTTTTGGAAATTGGCCCTCTGGGCACCTCAAGCAACACAACCAAGGGTCCAAGACTGGTGGTACACCTCTTGGGGTTCAGATATCACTCAGGATGGGTCCGAGTGTGGGCTCAAGATGGTGGGAGCCTTTAATGTTCTTGTGGCTCTGAAAAGGAGGCTAACAAACTAGGCCTTGGAGTCACTCTGGTAGTTCTGGGTTTAGGTGAAGATGCAGGGCTCAAAACAGCAGGGCATGCTTCTAAGGGTCAAGGAGAACTCCAGGCAGCAAAGCAGTCCTCCCAGATGCAGCAAAGCAGTCTTGTGGTGTGCAGAGCAGGCCACAGAAGCAGGCAGTCTTCTGAGAGTCCTTCAACAGATCCAGAAAGTGAACTGAAGAGTGGGTCTGAGAACCCTATTTTTATTCCTGTTGTGTATGTTCATGTGGTAGAAGTTTCTAGAGGTTGCTCTTTGAAGTGCATGGCATTTTCTAACTCCTCTGTCCTAGCTCCAAGCTGGCAGCAGTGACAATACAGAGTTGTTTTCACTTTGTGTAAAGGCAGAGCACAGGCTATTCGGCTGTAAGTGTGGCTGTGCTCAGCTCTGTCACACCATTCTGCCAACAGATGGCCCATTGAGGCTCACCTAATCCCTCTATTGTGTGACTGTCTGGGAGGAGTTCATAAAGTCTGTCAGCTACACCTAGTCATGTGACCCAAGACAGGGTTCAGAGCAGCAAAATGGCAACTTTATTAAAGTGGTATATCCATAATTGTAATTTACAAACAACGTCTTTACCATTAAAGAGGATTTATCATTACAATTTCATAGGTACCAAACGTGATATATCTCCTGTTCCCAATTAGGAATTATAGCTAATTATTGTAATAAGGAATCCCGAATGTTATCTTAAGGGAAGGGTGGGCCTCAGAGTAGTGAAAAACGAATTTGTGAGTGTTCTACCTCCAGGACATGTAAAACCTAACAATCCATGCCCAACCTTTTACTTACACAGCACCCTGCTCTATAAGCTTCCTAGGGCCTACTTATATGTAATAAAAGGGGAGTTTAAGGCTTGGCAACAGAGTTTAAATGTTAAGTTGACATAGCAGCTTAAAACTGCACTCCGGCTGCAATGGCAGGCCCGGGGCTTGTTTTAAGGTGCTACTTAAGTGGAAGACACAATAAATGACACAGGCCCACTGGTAGCATTTAATTAACATAGCCTGGGTATATGGTTTACCACTGTAAAAGACTTAGAAGTACATTTAGGGCCTTATAACAATGAATGTCAGAAAGCCTCCGACCTCAGGTCGGAGGCTTTCCGAGCCTTATCATCGTTTTCACTGCTGACCGCCTAATTACAATCTAGACAGTCGAAGCTTAAACAGGTGGTCATTCCAACTGGATTCCAACAGGCACCAGGAGCCCATCGGAATCCTTATGGATGACGTTTCTGCCATAGGGATTACGATGGCCGGTTTCCAACAGGCTTTCCATGCCAGGCTTTCCGACATGGAAAGCCTGTAGGAAAGCGAGTTTGGAGGCCGTAGCAGGGCCTCCTTCTCCTTAAAGCCTCTGGTCAGGGACCGAGGAGGCACCTATGGTGCCCCCCCCTGTTAACCCAGCACCTTGAGGTGTCTGCCGCGCAGTGAAGGGATTAACACAATCTCCCACTTCTCTATGGGAGCTTGTGCGAAGGCTGGTTTACATCTGCAGCACAAGCTCCCATAGATAAATGGGAGAATGTGGCTGCACCATGTGTGCTTGCATTGTAATTGCGGTGTCAGGACCACCGAATGGAGGTTGGTCGGTCCCGAGACCACGACGGTGTTGGTCGGAGGCAACTACAACCAACATCATAATCGAGCCCTAAATGTGCCAGTTAGGAATATGCTAATCAAACCATGTTTAGGGGAGTGATCATTAGCACTGTAGCACTGGTTAGCAGTGGTAAAGTGCACAGAGTCCCAATGTCAACAAAAATAAATTTGAGCCAAAATTGGAGGTAAGTAGGCAAAAAGATTGAGGGAAGACCACCCTAAGGCTGACAGGTCTAACAAGCCAATGTGGAATTATTGAAAATGACTGAACCTGCACTCATTCATTTCAATCAATCAATATTCTTCATTCGATTAAAAAAATCATAAAAGTCAGGCACCGTGTAATGCATTTCATAAGTGTCAGAATCAGCACTCGTTAATTTATGTGTTTGTACTTATTTGAAGCATATAGCATGCTGAAATGAAACTCTCTAATGGGTGTTAGATAAGACCATAAAAGCTTTACTTCATCAGTTTGCTCTATAGACTATTAATGTAATGAGAGTTGAAGGCATTGGGAATTAGAACATGCACATCTTAGCCGAAATTTACACTAGCACATTTCCCCATTTCTATTTTTTTTGATATAGCTTCTTCTACAGAAAGTTACTTTCCCAACCCTTTCCATTTCATAGGCTATTATAGGCTTTCCTTAATTAGCTTAGAGCATCTCAGGATTATGGGTCTCTTTCTCAATTATTCTGTAACAGTATCTCCCATGAGACTGCCATAGTCCTGAGTTGTTTAATTGAGGAATCAACCCATTTCTACTCTTCCAAACATGCATTCCTATGCCCCTTTATCCCCGATGGAAATAAATTAATCCCGGTACATGTTTAACATCTGTGATTATATTCTCGGTTGACCCTGCCCTTGGCAGAATATACTCTTTTTTAGAGTCTAAATGAATGACACATGCATCATTACGGACATTAACCAATCATTCATGAGGTCTCTTTTCTGGTATGGGTGTTCAAGGTGTTGAAATCTCAGATGCGATTTCGAGGTCACTGCTTCTTCCTACACCTGCTATTTCCCTTTCTATGTTGGGCAGTTTAATACACTTTAGATAGGACTCCTTTGTGCAAGTTCTGCTTCTTTTATAAAGGCTACAAAGGATGCCTTTTCATATATTTGGTTGTTTTGACAAACATATTCCCCACAATGTGCCAGTTTTCTAAATGTGTTTTTCTACTTGCGCTACAGGGGAGAATGAACATCATCGTCAAATGCAATTTGTGATTTGCATTGGATTGTAACCCAAAGTAACACAAAGCTGTGCAAGAGGGTCGCCCATTGGTTGTGCATGGGATCTTCCATGCAACCACCCAAAGGTTTTTCATTCAACAGTCTTGTCAAAGATGTCATTTCAAATCTTGCAATGATGTTAACAATGAGGTCATAGCGCATGTCCCGAGTGATGTAATATGGGAGATAATAAGCAGTACATGGCGAGGGTGCGAGTTTAGTTACTTTATGGCCAGAGTTATAGTTACCTGACTTAACTATGCCTGGTGACTTTCAGTGGTTTTGTTCGGTCAAAATAGTATGTTGTAACTGATATTTTCACCTAACTCTAACGTACTTTTGACCTTTGTTTTTTTGCAATGAATTTCTATTGTTTTTTTAATGGAAGGTAAGATATTATTACCACACCTAAATATGATGTCATTTTAATCTTAGTTTTTTCAGTGAATTTCTAGGTTTTTTTATTACCATAAGTAATGTCAATCCTAAACTGAGCACGGCCTTTAGTTGTGGGCAGCATGGGGATGGCTGCAGTCCAACCACTCGCAGGGAAACAACCCCACACCACACTTGACCTTCAGTCATTTGAGGATTGGGTCCTATCTCCAGACCTTCTTCCTACAGTGCACAGTCTCCCTCACATGATCAGCCTGCGGTTGATCTCACAGATCCTGGCCTCACTCAAGCATACTTAGTGACTATCAAAAAGTCACAACACCAAAATATAAAAAGTGGGCCTATTGGCTATACCAAGGAGTGAGCATATCAATATATAAAAAGCAGATCTATCATCTTTGTCCAAAAATTACCAATATTTTTAATCAAATGTATGACTCAGTAATTCACACAATGTAATGTTTAATAATAATGAATAATAAAAATAGTTCAATAGAGTTTTATTTAAGAAAGATAAACCAACATGTTTGTGAGTCTTTTTTTAAACATAGTTTTTCTGATTGCCTACCCGGGGCACCCACACTGCTGGAACCGTTGGGGATGGTGGTGGGAGCCAAAGGGCCCCTCTGTCACAGCTGATTCCCATACCAGCACCATACTGGGTGATGGTGGGAGGAGGCACTTCCTTTACTCGAACCCAGACTGGAGCATCATTTTTTAACTGCTCTCGTCAGGAGGAAGCAAAGTTCCGAACCCTGACTGGGAGGGTGCGGGCAGGGTTGCCCGCACTCTTCCCGGCAATAAACCACAGTGTCCTGAGGGTGGGTGCCGCGGGACACTGTTAAGTTTCGGGCCCAGGAGATGGGATTTCTGATCCCAATATCAGTTCGGAGAGTGGAGCATGCGGTTCCTTAACAGACAAGGTGAAGAGGGGTACTGCACCCCTCTGCTCTTTTTTAAAAAAAAATACAACCCTGGGGTATGAGGTATATGGGCAGGGACTAAAAATGCCCTGGGAGAAGGGTCGCATGCCCCCCTCCCCATCAAGATGATCTGCCCCACCCGGGGGCTCTGCCCACCCTGGGGGGGGGGGGGTCATTTTCTAAATGGGCAGGAGTGTAAACAATTGCCTTCAAACATTGGGGACATTTTCTTCTTTATTTATAAGGTGGACATGTGCACAAGTGCAATGCAGCTATTGAAAGTGAAGCTATCCAATGGTTGAAGTGGTCTGACTCAGTGTTCTATATTGTGTACTGTGCTGGGATGGAGCATCAATTGAGTGATTTTTGAGCAGCTCACTTGATAAAGAGGGTTGACAAAAAGTCTACTATATGCATGCATTTTTAAGGTGACATTTTTGTTTTTCAAAAACATGATGCTGGCAAGACAGATAAAGCGGTCTTTAGATCCGACCTAAAACCAATGATCTTGAAAAACTCTGTACCATCCACACATGTGAAAGGTTCAAAACTAGGCCTTCCAATCACCAAAAGGACATCATCAACAGTGAAAACCCAATTCCAGGGGACTAGTTTGATTCCTTCCTGCTACCTTTCAACCTTACCTGCCTCAATACTGTGTTATGGGTCAAAATGAGAAACCAAAGATCTGGGTAAGAAACTTCTAAGACACAACCAGCAGCTCTGTACAGTAATTTTAGACGTCTACAAACGTATTGAAGTTCAGAGTGGAACTTGAAACAACCATGATGTTACACAATTATTAATTTAACATGACTGAAGCTGCAGATGATTTTACCTCCCTTAAATCAAAAAGGCAGAATAAAACAACTCTTATCAATGGCTCTCCAGAGAATTATACGAAGAGAGGAAACTACTATGGGAATTTAGGGGCAGAAGCCATCTTCTACAAACCCTGCAAATCTAAGATCCAACCATAAAGCAAACTACATACTCATATTTGAGTCCAAGGCTTTCTTTGTGGAATCTGAAATAAACATGGTGAGCAATTCACCCCAATCATCTTTTTGAACTTGTCAAAAAGAAAGCCAACCCTCTTATCTATCTTGACATTTCCAAAGGTGCGGAGAACTGCTAGAAACTCTTGACCTTCTTCCTTGACAAAATAAGACTTCTAAAAGTTGATTTTGCCTCAGATTGTTCTGACATACTCTTTAACGTCTTAGAATGTAAACACACATCAGGTCATTATTCCAGAAAAGATTACAAGGATGTATGATAAAGGCAATTGCAAATCTTAAACCATCATCTCGCTTCCCAGATCCTTGCCAACAAAGATGTTAAAAGATATCAGCCCAGCTCATCACTTATTCCATTTCTGACCCCTAAATTTCTAGTGCCCTGAAAATTAACCAAATCATCCTATTACTCAAAAAAACAAGGAGCAGATTCTTACGATTGGTCAAATTTCAGGCAACTTCGGCTCTCCCTTTTCTTGCAAAAATTCTAGATAGCTGTGTTGCAAAACAATTTCACGCTTATCATCAAAGGAAATAAGGTCCACAGTGGTGACCAATGAAGCTTCACATCCAGCTGTAGCACAGAGTCTAACTTCTGCAAGTGCCTCATCCCTTGATACACATACGGATGTTCATCCTAGGCAAAGGAGAATGTTTCCTCACACTTCTTAACTTGCCAGCAGCTTCAATACGTTAAAGCACACCAGACTACTGAATACCATTGAATTGTGGATGGGAAACAGCAGCACAGTCCTGAGGTGGTCTAAATTCAATGTGGCCAATCATTCCCCTCGTGTAAATCTGGAAAACTATCTTTCAAACACCTCCTTCTTTCACAAGCTGTATCGTAGGGTCTATGCTTTCCCCTATGCTCTTCAATCTATACATAAGGCTATTCGGAAACCTGCTGATGCCCATCCTTTTCCACCTTCACACTTATAAAATACAAACTTTACACGAAAATCATCTCTCCTGACACCAGAGGGCACTGTCGACCTGGCAAAAACCCGAAATATTGTCCAAAGAGGCAATATATTTGTCTTTCTCCTCCTATCTCTCCTAGATAATACACACCCAGGTCTCTTCAACAAGAATGGGATCTAGTCATTTTGTGCTCCCTTGTACAGATCTCTAAAGAGTTTTTGACCTAGATTATTAAATCTATCACCGCTATTCAATGTGTTTCTGGCTGCAGCAGTACGCAGATTTCGGATAAGCGATTGCTGGCTCACTAGATATACTTCAGAATGATTTGAATTTGGTGGCAAAATTTGCACCACAGATGCAGGACAAGTTCACAAGAACAGTGCATCGCTTTCAATCTCAAATAAGAAACATGGGCACACACTTATAGAACAGGATTTACAAATAATAGGAGAAAATAAAAATATGGCATATCACTGACGAACAACTGGCCGTGGGATGTTGGCAGATTTTCCACAAGAAGTGTTATTTTGCAGAATCGTTTAGAAACTGGAGTACTGACTACCTACCATCTCTCTCTGGAATTACATGTTGGGAGTTTTCGTTTAAGAGTCCAATTTGCATCTTTTACCATAAGTTGTTTAGCTTTTAATGGTCTGCTCCTTTCAGATTCCGTTCTTTCTTTCCACCATTGCCTACCACCAACTTCTCTTAGCTGTTTCTCTACTGGCTGCCTCTGGAGGAGACTGACTACTTTTTTAACGTCTGGCAACAGGCACGTTTACCGGTCTGCTGCTGAGTGCTCATGCAGCCCATTAACTGTACTGGGAATGGCATATCAGGGATAGTTACATACTTACTCTTTGTGCTTTTGGTGTAATATAATGACTTTCATGTGAAATAAAGCAGGGAAGTTTACCAAACTTTTTTTTTTTTAATATTTTTATTTTAACTTTGTAATAATGACGGACCATTGACATTGATACAGTTATTTCACATTACCAATCATAGTGACCTTTGCAGTGACCAATATTTTCGGTACATGGTATATCACAGTTCTCACTCTCTTTCTCTAACCCCCTTTTTTCTAGGTCTACCGATGGGGACACACATAGTTCTCCTCTGTATATATTCCACTTGGCCCATTTCTTATCCCATTTCTTTGGACACTCACGTGCAATAAACACTTCTTTCTCGGCTACCATACATTTATCCATTTCCCCCCTCCATATTGCTACCCCCGGCGGCCTGGCACTACCCCACCCCCTAGCCAGTTCGCTCTTAAATAAAGTGAATCCTAACGTTGCAAACTGTTGTTCCGTCTCCGTAAGGTCCGTAGCGTCCCATATGTTTAACAGACCTAGTCGTGGCATCAGCATAACTGTCTTACCTAGAGCGGACCGCAGAGGTGTCACAATCCTGACCCATCTGTCTTGCACCTTAGGACATTTCCAAACCATATGATAGAAACTGGCTGACTGCCTGCATCCCTTAAAACATAGGTCATCTGACCTAGACCCGATCTTCGCCAGAGTAATCCCAGTCAAGTATGAGCCATGTAGTATTCGGAGTTGTATAAGGCGATACCCAAGTGTGATGGCAGCCTCTCTCGGGGACATCAACGCTTGCCTCCAGTCCTCCTCTTCCATTGGTCCTAGTTCTTTCCCATTTCTCCCGGAGCTGCCCAAAGGTATCTGGCATGTTGTTACTGAGCTTTCTATATGTGAGGGAAATTGCCTTGGTATGCAATTGTCCGTCTAATAAACGATCTTCCAAGGGGGAGTATTCTGGTATATCCTCACAGCTAGGAAACGCCACCATCAAGGCATGTCTGATTTGTAAATAGCGAAAAACTTCACCTGGTGCCAACTGGTACGTTTTCTGCAGCTCCTCGAACCGAAGGATCTTACCCTTCTTGATCAGATCTCCTACCGTAGAGATACCGATCATGTCCCATTTGTTGAACCCTGGATGGCGACAGAGCATACCTAGCTTTTGTGTAGACCATAGTGGCGTCATCTTAGTGAGTCTATTTGACCAGCCCAAGCGAGAATTAGCCTGTCTCCATATTTGCAGGGTATGCTGAATGGGTCCTACAAGCCTCTTACTCCGTGGTGACGAGTAAAGCACCCCGAGATAGCCAGCGCCGTCCATTTGATGTCTGTCCAAGGCACACGCCGGATCATCTGGTAGGGTATACTTCCACCTGTTTACCGTAGCCAGTTGCGAGGCCCAATAGTACAGCCGAACATCGGACAGCGCAATTCCTCCATCATACCACCCCTTCGTCAGTTTTTGGAGCGCTATCCTGGGAGCTCCCCATCCCACAATAGCGTATGTATCTCCCCCTCCACCGCCGTAAAGAAGGTATCTGGAACTTTAGTCGGACAATTCTGTAGGATATACAAGAAGCGAGGAAGGGCAAGCATCTTAAAGAGTGCGGCCCGGCCAATCAATGACAAGGGGAGGTACCTCCAATGTTGGACGTCCGCCCGCAGCCGCGCGAGCAAGGGCGCCAAGTTGCTGTTATAGAAAAGAGCTGAATCTGGCGTAACAAAGACCCCCAGGTATTTAAAACCGTCTGTCGCAGTCACCACAGCACAGTCTCTAGGAAGACGGGGAACCTGCCCGTGGAGCATATACAGTACTGACTTGTCCCCGTTAATAGCATATCCTGAATACTTTCCAAAATTGATAAAGATGTCTCAGACCACCCGAATGGATCTATAGGGATACGCCAGGTATAGCACTGTCGTCGGCATATAGTGATATTCTGTCCTCACAATCCGGGGACCATCTCAGCCCTTTAGTCATGACATCTTTTCGGACCCAAGTCGCCAGGGGTTCCAACATTAGTGCGAATAATAGCAGGGACAGAGGGCAGCCCTGCCTGGTACCCCTACAAAGAGAAAACTGTCTAGACGTGTAGTTGTTCACTCTCACCTGTCCAGCTATGTCTGTGTAGAGTAGTCGTACCCACCTCAGGAATTTCAGGCCTAATCCAGTCCTAACTAATACCTCAAACATGTAGGACCATTCAATTGAATCAAAGGCCATAGAGGCGTCTAGGGACAGTATAACTGCGTCTTCTTCAAGAAATTCCCGTCGGGCCAACACGTTATGTAGACGACGGATATTAAGGGCTGTATTCCTTCCCGGCATAAAACCGGACTGATCGGGATGTACTAGGGAGGATATCACCGTCCCTAAGCGTGTGGCAAGTACTTTCGCTAGAACCTTCGCCTCCACGTTAATTAATGAGATTGGTCTGTAGGAACAACATTCTTCCACCGGCTTACCCGTTTTATGGATAACAACTATACTTGCCAACCTCTGATCTGGCGGGAGGGCACCCTTTTCCCACCTTTCATGGTACATAACTTTCAAATGCGGGACCATTTGGGTGGCTGTCATTTTAAGAAATTCCACCGGGGTACCGTTGGGTCCCATCTCCTTTCCAGAATTTATCCGACTTATGGCCGCCCTGATTTCGTCCTCCGAGAGATCTGCCTCTAGGGACTCCCTATCCTCAGCGGATATCGTAGGCAGCATGCATTCCTCTAAGAGCTGATGCGACTCCTCAGCCGTATATACTGCTGAGGGCGAGTATAATGTCTCAAAATAATCCGCAAATGTCTCTGCTATGTCCTCCGGGGAGGACACGATGTCCCCTTTAGGCGTCTGCAACCTCGGGCACCCACCTCGTACCCTGCTCCTTTTCCAGTCAGGCTAGTGTCTTACCTGCCCTGTCACCGAGTTCGTATAGTCTATGATGGGTAGCTGACTGCGTCGCCATCATTTGTTCCCGAGCTTTCAGCTTATAATCCTCCCTCTTAAGTGTCAGTGTATGTAGCGACACCTCCGAGGGACGGAACGCATACTCAGATTCAAGGTCTTTAAGTTCAGTCTCTAGCCGCATCATTACCTTCTGTCGCTTTGCTACATATCGTGTTTTCAGAGAGAGAGCATGCCCCTTTATAACTACTTTATATGCCTCCCAAATCGTCTGTGCTGAGTCTACGGATCCTACGTTTTCCTCCAAAAAGTAGCCACTTTGCCTAGTGAGCTCCTCTCGTATGTCAGGGATCTTAAGTAACCACGGATTATTGACTATGGTACGACTCTGCTGTCTGGCCCCATGTGTGAAATCTATCCCTACCGGGGAGTGATCTGATAGACCTCTAGGGTACGTCTTGGGCCTCCTAAAATTACCCACTGAGGCAGCATACGTTAAAAAATAATCGATCCGGGACAGGCTGCCATGCACACTGGAGAAATATGTGAAATCTATAGGGTCACCTTGTAGCACCCGCCCCACGTCCGTGAGCCCCAACGCCGTGGTGAAGTCAGCCATTAGTTCATTCGGTCGCATATTCTGTCGTACTGGGCGTCTATCCGTTAAGTCATTCATCGTCATGTTATAATCTTCCCCCAATATCAAGACCCCATCCGGAAGATCTGTGAGCACCCGGCCCAGTTCCACAAGGGCATCTTTACCTAATGCTGGCGGTAAATAGACTGATACTATTTTGGAAAATGGATATTTTTTGTTATTCATGTCCCATTATACACCCTCTCTTTCACGTCCCGAGCTCATCATGATGGTAACTAGAAAACCCAGGGCACATAAACATAAGGTTGCACACAACACATTTCTTCCTTTTACTACAACCACACATTCTTATGGTCAAGCCGATTCCGAGAAACGAGCCCCTGTTGTAACCACATACTCTTACGGTCAGGCCGATTCCGAGAAGTAAGCCCCTGTTTGCCAAGACACGACAACCAATTCCGAGAAACCAGCTCCTGTTTGCTAAGACATAACACCAGACATCCTGCCACGACCATTTCTCGCTCTTATCTAAGAAACCAGCCTAGGGTTATTTCTAAACACTCTGCCTCTGCCGTGACTGCCTCACGAATATGACACTGTTACGTCGCTACTGCCATGACTTCTGTATGATTACAACACAAGTAACTGAAACTTGCTCAAGGGAAGCTCCTTCCTCTTTTCTATGTATAAATACTGTATTGTTATTGATTAAAGTAGAGACTATTCCTGAGCCTCCTTAGGTGTCGGAGCTCTCCCTTAACTCGAGTTACTGAATAAAGACCCTGAATTCTAACCACCACAGACTCTGCTCTTCATGCTTGACCTTATTTATATTATAGAAATTCAGATCAAGGTAAATTACTAAAATATTTACCACAGCAAATACCACAGCAAATTGGCGTCCGAACAGGGAATTCCCTTTCTCCCCACACGCCGGTGATGCGGACCCGAACCTGTCTCTCCAGACACCGACGGACTTCCAAGTGCACACTGCAGGGTGTTCCTGCATGAACTCCTTCGTGTCGAAGAGGGACCGTGCCGCAGCCTGACCATCCACACGAGGCGGTGAGGACGACAGCGGAAGTCTCGACCCAGAGCCGAACCTTGTGAAGTTGCTGAGTCCGAGGTCTTCAGAACCCCCCACAAGTCCCTGATCAAGATCTCAGCGCGACAAGTCCAGTGACCTGGTCTTCAAGGTCTTCAAGTTCCCTGCACCTCGGTGAGTACTGCTGGAGGTGTATCAACACAGGTTCTGATTTTTCAGGACACGGTCAAGACGGGTTCTGATTTTCATAACACGGTCAAGATGGGTTCTAGGTTTCTAGAAAACGGTATGTTTGTACTCTGATACTCAGGGTATATCAAGTTATCAAGTGTAATTTTTTTATATATTGACGAAATGCCTTTGTTTTCTAAATTGTGTAAACTGGGTACCCGGAAGGGGTTACTGGAACAACCTGTACCAGTCCCCCCGAAGGATGCTCCTGGTTACTTCATGTATACAAAATATGGAATTGGTGCCATATTGTATTTGGATCTTTGGGAAGGTTACACTAAATATTTAGAAATTGTGATTAGATGGCCAAACAGTGGCACATGGGATTTAAATTGCATCATGGCAGTTGAAAAGAAATTGTTGTATTTCTATCTAGGACCCTAATTTGATATTCGTAATGTATGTCCTTATATGGCTATAATAAACAATATCCTTATAAAGGCATAAGAATCATATCCATATTTATTCGTAGCCCATGCAGTCCAAATTAAGCAAGGCTACTTCCCCAGACTCCTAGAGAGCACAACGCGTTCTTTAAACAAAGCAAACCTCCAGCAACCTGGGAAATCCCCATTGCTTCTGTTTTGATTTGTCCTAGAACTCCTGCGAGCACTGAAAGAACGGCCAGTTCTTGGTGACATCTTTATTGACGTCTTATGTCCAACCTTACGTCAAACCCGGCACCTTTCAGGTATAAATATACCAACGTTGCCTTAAGCAAACACACGGTGGTTTGGAGCAGAGCGGCTATCTACTTGCCCGAGAGCCCAGCTGATGCGAGAGCCCACGGACGCCGCCCCTCCCTTTTGACACACTGAGAGAGACGCTGTCTTTTTCTCCAGCCGAGAAATCCAGCCCGGTGTTTCCAGATACCCTTGCGGGTTACTGGGATATCGAGTCCTGAGAGAGAGATACCAGACCTCCTGCATTCTATTACCCAGGTATGGAGCTGACTAAACCCTTAAAGAGAATTCTTGACTCAGATTCTTGGCAAACCCAACTTAACTTAAACTGCTACTTACTTACTCCTTCCCACGTATTAGGCTTAGGTCAGGTACACCGGGGTAGGCGTATTTAGAAGCACCAGTTGAGTACGTTAGTCAATGTATATATGTATGTATATAATTTATCTATTTTAAAGTATCATATGGCTAAGAAACCATATCGATGCTTTTACAGTATTATTTTATAATACTCATTTTACTGTACGCACTTTACTTTACTATAAGTATTGCAATTGTGGCAATTCATTTCTCTTGCATGAGAAAGAAGACTGCTCAATAAATAACACCTTTTATTGAAAACGCCTGTCTCTCTATTTCTCTGCACTCTGGTGAAACTAAGTATGCACAATTGACTGAGTGAAATAACTGTCTATTGTTTCACACGACTCTAGAGATACACTCTTATTTTGAGGGAGCAAAGTTGTCATATTTTATGGTTGTCAGAAGCTAATCCCTTCTTGTCTATCCAGGGAAGTTAAACTCCTCCTTGTTTATTCGAGAAAGTTTCTAGTGACCTCTGAGCTAGCTGGCAAAACTAATTAAGTCTAATATAGTCAGTAGAGACCTAGATGACCTCAGTCCTACGTCTAAACTGCTGTTTATATTATTCCAATGCGCAGAGCCTATTGGGAATATAGGAACTACACTACATGGCGTCCAACGTTTGGTAAGGCGATAAATCTAACGCAAGACGTTAGAGTAACTCAGTCGTGCTTTTTCACACAGACCCTTTTCCCGTAAAAACTCCAATAGACGTCTGGAGTGGGTAAAAGGTTAAAATCCGCCGGAACTTAGTAGGAAGAGATTCCTATGTATAGTTTTTGGTTTAGTCAACGTTGAAGGATACAGTGTTCCAAAATATTGTGTACCTAATCTTTGTTTCCTTGAAACTTGATCTGCAACAAAAACCTTTCTTTCAGTAAAATGAGGGAAAGTGAAGACGAAAGGGAGGCAGCTAGAATAGCAGCTCAACTCCTAGCGGATGACACAAGTCTCCAAGAAAATGACCCGAATGTTATACTCATTCCGGTCAACGTAAGAAAACCTATAACTCTTAAACTTATAGAAAATGGACTGACATCACGAGGTGGTACAGTCATATTCGTGGTAGAGGCCCATGAATATCGGCAGACAGAGGTATTCTATTCATGGATAAACTTTCCAGCAGCAAATGCTGTAACACACGAATTCCACTATTACAAAATAGAGGAGGAACCTCCGGATGTATACACTCCTTTCGAGGATGTTGAAATCCCATTAAATTACCAAGAGCACCTGCTCTGGTTTAAAGGCGCCCTAAAACATCAAAATCACATCACCAGGCTCGGTCCACTAGGTAGACCAGGAGCAACGTGGCCAGTTTTAGCCAGCTACAAACCACACCCAGACATTGAAACAATGACAGACCGGGAACTTTTGGCTCAGCTAAAAATACTAATTAAAATACATAGACAATTAGTCCAATATGGTAATGCGGACTTCAACAGTCCAACCAGCTATTAACATTCCACAGCTGATCCCTCATCAGGGGAACACAAACAAAATTACACCACAGAACATACAATCATGTCTTGGTAAAACACCCGCAAAGCGGGAACAAATTCCATTCTGGTTAGCACAAAAAATAACTCCAATAGAGGCAGTATTTCCTGATACTACACCTACTGAGAAACACAGAATTCTGACTGTCTTCCAATGGGGATCGCACCACATGTGGAAGACTGTGACACTTGAGGCACAGTCTTTGCTTAAATTTACACAAAAACACATGGTGTTCCGTCCATGGCGGTAATACCAGATGTACCAAGACAGATTCAAAATGAATACGGTCCAGAACCTGCTTTAACTCTGGGTATGAAATTACTGAAGGACTTCAAGCAGGTCTCGGCTATATTACTAGCCAACATAAAAGGAGAAGCAGCATCTGTGGTGATCTGCCAGAAATTGAAAGAAACAGATATAGCAGAACAACCATTTGAACTTGCCAGAATCATAGAAAAATCCTATGAAGAACTAGGGAGAGATAGTTTGGGTGGGAAACCAGTAAAACCCCAACTAACTGAAAATCCTGAAAAAACATTTATTAAAAATAATCTAAATACTCCAAAAAAAGAGTTGGGATGGTAATAAACAATCCACTCCCAAGGAAAAATGATTCCAGTCCAGATGAAGGTCTCCTCAACGGAGAGAAAGATCTCCTGACCGAGGAAACACGTCTCCCCAGAGGGAGCCCTCTGAGAAAAGATACAACCTTAGAAATAGGGATAATCTGAAAAAACCTGATAGATATCAAGATATTGATACACGTCCCTCTCGATATTTTCAGACTTCCTCACAGAAATCGGAAAGAAGAGGACGGTCAGAACACAAAGAAGAGCACGTCAAGTCCAAGGAACCTGCTCATCAAAGTAAAAAATTACAATTTCCAAGAAAGAAGGCAGCCAGTATTAAAATAATTAAACATGCCGAGGATACTGAGGACACAACTGAAAAATGGAGAGTGGGCCCAGACAATGCTAGACAGCGCAGCAGAAGTGACCATAGCTCGCAAGATCCTGATGAATCTTCTGGAGACAGTGGACACGAATGAATACATTCAAGTGGAAACTGCAGATACCAGAGTTAGCAAACCTCATAAAATATACAAGATAACATTACGTATAGAGGGAGATAAGACTAGGAAAGTAAGGGGTCTCTTTTGGGATAACCATTCAAAAGGCTATGACATCCTTTTAGCTGAGAAAGACTGGCCACCAGAGTTTGTCAGGG
Source organism: Lissotriton helveticus (assembly GCF_964261635.1). Taxonomy (NCBI): domain Eukaryota; kingdom Metazoa; phylum Chordata; class Amphibia; order Caudata; family Salamandridae; genus Lissotriton; species Lissotriton helveticus. Next base: position 1,253,514,463 of record NC_136059.1, on the reverse strand, counting down.
AGTGCCCTCATGGCGAAGAAATTATTATGCCTGTGATAGAGCAAGCTTCGCATCGCGACTTGCTCGAGTCATGAACCTCGCCCGTGTGTAATCAATTAATAAATTTTGTACGTCTTACTAATCTTTTATTTTTATATTTGAACGAAGTAGAGGAAGCTTGCGTATGTGTTTTCTAATACGATTAATCCATGTCTCTAAAACATGGCCGCCGCTTGGAAAATTTCTTCTGCGCATGCGTCAGTCACACGCACGTGACCTGACGTAGTTATAAGTTTGGTGGGAAAGGGTGCGCATGCGCAATACACAGCTTTCGTGAAGAACGTGGTGATGCTCTTGTGACAGTGTATATGTTGCTAACATTTAAACTGCATAGTATATTTTTATAATGATAAGTTGAAAGTACAAAACCAATGATGTGTTTTTCATACCGCCGCTTCAATGTTTTAATTTGTTTTCGCTTTCTTTTCATGTATCCTCGACTCGGAGGGGTGCTGGGCTGGGGAGTCCATCTTGGAGGGTATTTCTGCGCAGACTCGCCAGAAGCTGCTATGGCATTGAACTGAGGCCAAAGAAGGGTGATGCCAGAGCCACCCTGGGAAAGAGCACCTTCGCCCAGCCGAGGCATCATGATTATGTTCTATTGTAACGAAATGTATTCTCTTCATTGTATTCTGCGCGGCTTTCTCATGGGAACCCCAATCTTGCTAGGCGGTGCCCAGAGATGTAAATTAGGCCTCCAAATAGTCTATTCTGATTGGTGTGTTACCCAGACCCTACCTTAGGACCAATCCAAATTGAGGGATTCTGACACTTTGCAACATTGGGGGGTGGTACACCGTCCCAAAACAGTATAACTACCCTGGGTTCACCTAGGAAAATTGTCCGACTTGTCTGGTTTAGCTGACCTGTCACTGACCCAACGCACTCAATAGGTGACTGAAGATACAGAGTACTGCGGAGCACTCTGTCCGAAATTGACCATAGACTAAGGTTTTACTAAACCTTAAAGTGCTGGCGGAGCACTTTGCTGGGAGTTCGCTGACCCAATCGGGGTCCTGATCGATAGCTGCAGAGAGGGTGGAGCGCAGGCGTTGCTTCCGAACTGTGGGTGCCGGTCCTGTCCTGAGGGTCCTGTCCTAGAGGGCCTGTCCTGATTCCTAATCTGAGGGTTTCCTGTCCTGTCCTGGGTGTCCATTCTGCACCTGCTGTCCATTGAGGGGTATCCTTCCTTGAGGGTTTCCTGTCCTTAACTGACCCGTGGCCAGGGTTTGGTTTCCACACCAGTCTAGGTAATTATCACTCTGAATTTTGCACCTTTCTGAATTTCTGTCTTTTGCTTCAATAAAGACACACCTTTTGCATATGTTAATTTTCCATGCTTTTCCCGCAACCATTTGAAATCATAAAGTCATTGGCATTTGTTTTCGTAACGCATTTCCTATGTTACCCTACCTGTTAGAAATTATATTTTGCATTGCGGTTTGTCATTTCCTGATATGGTCTAGAACCTCCTTGCTTAAACTGTCTAAAGAACTTTTGCCCTAAATGCATATCATATTCCCGTTGCATCTCATATCAGAATTTCAATGATTACCCTGACATTATTTCTCTATAGTTATGTACTTTTCATCATTTTGATTATTGATTGTCTTATTCTTGTAAATCTAATGATTTCTGAGAACGAACTTTAGATAAAGACTTTAAAACTTCCAGTTGTCCGTGGTCATTTTACAGAGATTATTAAATTTTATTTGTTGGGTTTGTACTTTGCTGCCTTTCCTTTTACAGCTAGCTCCCTGATCCATTGTGGACATAGGTACCCGTGTCGGTGGATGGTAAGTCGGGTACGCTGAGGAATAACGAAAGGAACTCACAAAATTTGATAGCAGACCGTGAGGTCATCCGATCAATGTATATGGTGATTTGAAATATATGGGCCCGAAGCCGGAAGCGGCGAAATTATTGGTCGGGTGACCCGCGCGCTCTATCACCTGCCTTCTCAAATCACATTCCAATTCATAAAAAATATACCTATGCGACAAAATGGGCAGTAGCCCAAGCTCCTGCATTATATAAAAATCATGTAGGATGGGATGAGGACTCTCCTCCTCACAAAATCCAGTTAAAAAGTCAACCCACTGCACAAAGGCAGTACCCAGTTAAACAAGAAGCTAAAAAGCACATCAGGGAGATCTTAGATCAACTTGAATACCAAGGGGTGATTGAAACATGCACCTCACAAATGAACAATCCTTTGTTTCCTGTCTCCAAGCCAGACGATTCATATCGTCTAGTTTTGGACTACAGACACTTAAACTCCTGTTGCAAAATATTTGCAGTACAAAACTCACACAGTGCAGCACTAATGAATAACATCGTGCGCAAAAAATACAAAACGACATTAGACATCTCTAATGGATTCTTTTGTCAAAACATTGCACCTGAGAGCAGGTATTTGACCGCGTTCTCAATAATGGGGTCGCAAAAACACTTCGGTCGACTCCCACAGGGATTCAAGAATAGCCCAGGATTATTCTCAGCAAGGGTAACAGAGTTACTACAAATATATGATGATGAGGCATTATCTTATGTTGATGACATCTATCTCACAGATGATGATCTGGATACTCACTTGAACAGAGTGAACACCATAATACTTGGGTTCGCAGCTGAGGGTTACAAATTCAACTTTAAAAAGTCACGAATTTCCCATCTAACAGTCCTATTTTTAGGATATGAATTATCAAGTGAAGGCAAGAGCCTAGCAGACAACTTCTTAGAGAAGTGCGCTGTACTCCAAGCACCAAAAACGCTGAAGAACTTACAATCAATACTAGGTTTCCTGAATTTCGGAAGAACATACATTCTAAATTATGCGGAGAGGGTTAAACCTCTCTATGAATTAATAAAACCGGATTTCAAACCAATCAATTGGACTCAGAAACATTGCAAACAGACATGTTAGCAAAAACAAAATTACAAACTCGCGAAAACATACGCAACCTTGTAATCAGAGTCATCCCAGGAAGATGCGGATTCACGTACCTGACCTCTAATGAGGGAGAAACGGTACCAATAGCTTACAAATTGTTGTTATTGTTATCTGGATTTTATATAGCGCCAAATCACCGACAGGTCTCTAGGCGCTTCCGACAGATACAGCAACAAAAGATTGATAAGTAAGCAAGGAATCCGGATTATATCAGCCTAGTTCAGAGAGAGCCGAAGGCGTCTCTGAACAAAAGTGTCTTCAAAGATTTCCTAAACACACAAGCTGAAATGAAGCTGAAATGAAATTCAGTTCCACTGAAAAAATTCTAACTGCAGTTCAAACAGCAGTAGCAAAAGAAAGAGCCCAAGCTCAAGGCAAAAGGATAACTGTTTTAACAGCAGAATCAGCCCTTGAGGCACTAACAAGCCCACACAATTTGACTGCTGTGGCATTAGATCCAAAATGGATAGAATGGGAAAATTCTCTTGCAGCAGAAGACGTGAAATACTATTTTGACCCAAAAATGAAAACATTAAAAGATCTAGAATATGAAGAAGAATATCCTCTGCCAATCGAAATTCTGCCTCTCGAGCAGTACACATGTGTAATCTACATGGACAGATTTGCACAACATTACGATGTAGAGAAAAAAATCCTACAACGCTGCGTGCGCGATTATTAAAGGTCGCTGGCGCTTTGGTAAATTCAGACCAATAGTCACGAAAACTGAATCACTCAGAAAATGCTCAACTAGGCGAGCTGAAATAAGATCTTTAAAGATGGTACTGGAAAATGCCGATCGTGAATTCCCGCGATTCGCATTACTGCGTCAAATCTTACAATAATGACTTGCAGAACTGGGTTCAAAACGATTACAAAGATGACACAGGTGCCACAATGAAGCATAAGGAGCTTTGGGAACAGGTAGTTCTTTTACAGAAAGAACTACGAAAGACTCACGTGATACATACACTGAGTCATCAACGTGATAGCGTTCACGTTGCAGGGAATTCATTGGCTGACACAGCCACAGCGGAAGCAGCTCAACGGGCTTCCGTAGCCACAAAAAAGCGTTCAGAAAAATTCATAGACGGGGAAACCATGCTGGTGGTAAAATCGTCTTCAAAAGGCGACTGTGCAGCATTACCTGTGAACTATCCACTCAATTATACATACATAATTGACGCAACTCCGTTCCTTTTGCTCAAATCCCTGGAGTGGGGGACAGAGTAATTCCAAACACGAGAGTCTTATTAATAGCAGACGCACACATGGGTGAAGGTCTAAGGCACCAAGAGATCAAGGAATCTCTGAAAGAATTACAATCGGAACACTGGTGGCCGGGGATGAGCCTGCAATTTTACAAATTTGCAATGGGCTGTCCAAACTGCAACAGAGATCGCAGTCGTGAACCGACCGGAGTATTACCAGGACCCTTCTTTTAGATAGCATAAGGCTATCTATACGCAAAAATCCAGCAGGAGAAATGCGTCCCATTAATGTTTAAGACCAGATTCACTTAAAATGTAGACACCAGCGCTCGGCTGACGCCAGAAACTGTTATACAAAGATTTGCGAGTCCTTATCGGCACATACGCAATTGGTATGCTACATTCTGACCAGGGTCCTGCGTTTAGCTCTTGAGCTTACAAAGAGGCCATGACCAGCATGGGCATTGCATTGCGGTACTCTTGTCCCTTCCATCCTGAGGGAAATGCGGTAGTGGAAAGAAAAAACCAGGACATAAAGCAATCTATAACGGCGAGGGTATTAGGTTCGGGTGATGGGTGGGTCCAACATTTAACAAGTGTCCAACGTAGTCTTAATACTCTGCCAAGACATTCTCTAAAAGGTTTCAGTCCGTACGAACTATTGTTCGGTACTAGAATGCATATTCAGGACCTTGATAGTCAGACTTCGGTGGTAGAAGAAAAATGCTTTGATATCAAAGACCGTTTGGCTGTTTTACAGGACTTAAATGAAACAAGAAAAAACCTGAGCAACATAAAATTAAAGCAACAGCCTACAGCCACTGAAGATAAACCACCTGTCCCAGCAAGACCTGTCTGGATTCCAAAAATTGGGGATCTGGTCAGAGAGAAGATCGTGGTGAAGAAGGAATTTGGGCCTTCTTACAGAAAAGCAGTACCTGTCTTAGCTGTCAGCGGAACAAGATCAGTTGTACTACCGCCCCTTGCTGGTAAAAAGAAGAACCGAGTTGTATCCATCGACCTGGTAAAACCACAATCATGTGGCCAATAATAAGTAGTAGGCCCAGTGGACTCCCAAGAAATAGCAGAGTACCAAAATTTGCTACAATACAAGAGGTTCAAACTGAGAGACTAATCACATTCGATAAACCTGCAGTGAATAAAAAAAGGACTATGCAACAAAGCCATGGAACTTATGCCTCTTGAAACCCAAATTGCAACAGTTCGTCAAGAAACACCAGTCTACAGCGATGTAGCCTCAGACTTTGCTAATGAAACAAAGGAAAATCCAAAAGCAAATGAAAATTCGGAAGCAATTCCAACAATTGACAGAACTGCATCTGGCTACTTCATCAATTTCGATGACTTTTCTGATGATCCAAGTGAACCTTAAGAAACGCCAGCAATAAAAACTTTCAAAGACAAAGTAACTGAACTCTTTCGTCAACTCAAAGAAACTTATCTGATTTCTCCATGGATTGAATTTTGGATTGTGTTAGGTGTACTTTTCCTCCTGCTTTGGCTCATCATGTTTCTTTGTTTGGGAAAATTCATTGAAGGAAAATACAGTACAATGGACACAGCAAGTCAGAACATCAACTTGGTCCTAAAGCCTCACAAGTCATCTCACATCGAGAAAAGAGAACTATCATCAGTGAACATCACAGCCAATCCAATACCCGGTGGGGTAGCATGGGACAGAACTGAATTTGACATTTTTGGCCCGATTGAGCTCTTGAAATATCCACATCAGTTCAAGGTTTCATTAAGTGACTTTGTAAAACCAAGTACTTTCTCTGATGATTGGGACTTTGAAAATATTAATAATATGATGTCAGATTTAGTAATATCAGCAAAATTTACAGAACACTATTACTTACAGGGTTCAACAAATTATGAAGAAATGTACTGTTATAATCACTTTGGTCATCACTATTTGCATAAATCTGCTCAACCTAGAAATGTTTTTAATTATGATCAATGGGAACATTGTGCAACTCCACCTAAAAGCAGCTCTAAAACATTTTATGAGAAATTCCCATACTTCTCAGGGTTTAACACAAGTGATGCAGAAACGTTTTATTTTAAAATGTCAAATAAGACAGGAATGAAAACAATGCTGACAAATACTAAATTGATCTATTCTGAAATATTTTATGAAAAAATGATTACATTCGGTTTTGATTTCTGGAAAAACAACATTGAAACAAAAACCATCTGGGGTACAAAAGAATGGCAGATCCAAGGTTTAGAAGCATTGTTTAGAGCCTGCATGATCCCAGAACAAATAATATTCTTGAATGACACCGTTCAACAGACTACTTGTCGTATCCCATATTTTACACCAAAACAGAACACATCCTGATTGGAAAAAATGGTTGATCTGGCCCACAGACACAAATAACTGTCAAGATAGATTCCTGAACAAAATACAGGGGTACAAAATGACCAGGCCAGACCCTAGATACTCCCAGAGACAACATCCAGGGATAGTTACAACATACAGTGTAGGGAAACTATGCCTCGAATGGCTACAAAAATCCACACTGGAAGAAATTAAGCAACACTTGACTTTACTTAAAGACGGTGCTGACTTGCGTGATTTCATAATGGGACCATGCAAACAGCGTCAAAAACGTTTCATAGCGGCCGGTATATACGCTGCGTACAACGAAGCTTGAAAAGTAATGCAAATTGAAACAGCAGAAAAAATACGAGAAATTGATCGTATTCATTTGGAAAAATCACTTTCTGTTGTGGACAATGGGTTAATGACTGTCCTCCAGAATATATTCACTGGACAGTATTGTATCATCTGCTATTGATATAATAGAGCAGGACTTACTAATGTTACAACATGGCCAGTCCCAATTACGTTCTATTGTACAGCTTAGCTGGACGTTACAAAATCTGCGTTCAGGCTACGTGCCATGGCGTTTAATCAACACAACGTCATTATTCTCTATCTTTAACCTTACTGATAAACAAATCAGTTTGGCACAAAAACGAGCAGACTATACAATTCTGAGCATTGAAAAACTTGAGAGATTACCATTGACAATGTCAGAAAGACCTGTCATTGAATGGATAATACACGGAATAATTACAATTCCGATAACAACTTTCCAATTTAAATACTGCCAAGAGTATATACCAGCGGGCCAGTATGAAAGGTTGGGTAAAGGGTACATCAAGTCAACATGGAAATTACCTTTTACACACACATGTCACAGTGAACAGAAAAAAAGAGGTATTTCCTAGTGGTAACAATTGTAAAAGATCACTAAGCGGTACACTTCTTTGTCAAGGTATTACCTTGCATGGGGCCTGCGAAGGGTCTTCAAATAACCTTTCATGTCACCTGCACGGCACTCCTGCAACACAGATAGAGCCATTCTTTAGACAGCTTTCTAACGGGAGCTATATTCTAATAAACGACCACAGCTGTTGTGGCATGGTGCCAGGGAAAGCCTATCTCATGAGCGTAAGTTCCATGGTCACTTGCTGTATGCAAGTATTGTATCCAAACAGCACTCCAGATACGGAGGCGGCAATTTGGCCTTCTTTGATTATCTCTGCTATTCGAATTGATACTTTAAGCAGAATGAAGTCTGTTCTTTTACAGACAACTGTGCCTTTAACGTCATCAAAAGAAACGTATGATCTGCAAGTTGCAAGGACAACGGCAGAGATACATTCCCTTTTATCAACAAATTGCCCCGTGCATTTAGTAGAAATGCTAAGCCAAATCCTAAACATGTCAGATACCAGTGGCATCGCACATGTATTTAAGACAATTTTTTCGGGACTGTTAACACCCTTCGAAACAGTTCTGGGCATTTTTCCCAATTTTGTCCATTCTGTCTTTGGCGGCCTACCACTACTTTTGGGACTCGTAGCAGGAATTTTATTTTTGATCCTTCTGCTCCGATATGGCAAGCCAAGTCGCAGACAAGACTCCAGCAACGATGGAAGAAACGATCCTAGCTATGCGCTATCGGTACCACATAACTAAAGTCCTCGGATTAGCCCGGCTAAGAGATCTGAATATGACCTGGTTTCTTTCATTCAGACCTATCTGGCAAAATTGCATCTTACCTGTGCTTCCATGTATGCTATGCGGAGAAGAATGCGTGTTGGACGTCTGTCTTACACTACCATCAGCAGTACCAATGGATACAGATACTTTGCTAGGTCCTGTAACGGCTCATGCATCGTGTTGTCCCCAGCAGATACCCATTCTGATGACGGCATTCGTTGAGACTTCACCACTACGAGTATGTGGCAGTGGAGTACGAGATGAGAGCAGCATCACCCAGGTACAACCTTCTGTGAGCATTGCTGATCCTGACATCGATGATAGCAATCATTCTCACACATGCACTGTTTCGGCATTTTCAAACTTGGTCGAACTTTCACCTGATGTCGTAGACCAATTTTTGCAAGTCTGTCTGAAATGATGTTCTCCCCTGAACAGAAAGAATAACTTTTAAGCAACGAGCACACAGCGTTCCCTGAACTCTGAATTCGGCCTTCAGCTTTGATAAACAAAAGCTACTGAAAACATTTGGAACTATTTTTTCCCCTGAAAGTGAAATTTTTTTTTTTCCCACTTCCAAAATATTTACCTTTTTCTGGCACATGTACTCTGCTTAAAGTAGAACTATTCTTAGAGAACAGAGCTTCTATTTTTGGAACTCTAGAGACAATATATTACCTCAGCCTCTAGCACATTTACAGCATCTGTATTAATATGTGATGGAATGGTCTCGACCTTCTTTTCTGTATTCAGAGCCATTTCATGTGTAATTTTCGCAATTCATTCAGCTGATATATATATGCATTTTAACTGAATGATACCACTGCTTGAAAAGCGTACAGTACCAATACTCATTTTCGTGTATTTACCATATACCATTTCAAATGCAAATTATGTATTTTGGGGTGGGTTGGAAAACACATGCACCATTATATGTTTACTATTGCTTAGTTTTAGTAATGAGGGGCATTAGATCGTGGAGTGGGTGTTGTATTTCTATCTAGGACCCTCATTTGATATTCCTAATTTATGCCCTTATATGGCTATAATAAACAATAGCCTTATAAAGGCATAAGAATCATATCCATATTTAGTCGTAGCCCATGCAGTCCAAATTAAGCAAGGCTACTTCCTCAGACTCCTAGAGAGCACAACGCGTTCTTTAAACAAAGCAAACCTCCAGCAACCTGGGAAATCCCCATTGCTTCTGTTTTGATTTGTCCTAGAACTCCTGCGAGCACTGAAAGAACGGCCAGTTCTTAGTGACATCTTTATTGACGTCTTATGTTCAACCTTACGTCAAACCCGGCACCTTTCAGGTATAAATATACCAACGTTGCCTTAAGCAAACACACGGTGGTTTGGAGCAGAGCTGCTATCTACTTGCCCGAGAGCCCAGCTGATGCGAGGGCCCACGGACGCCGCCCCTCCCTTTTGACGCACTGAGAGAGTCGCTGTCTTTTTCTCCAGCCGAGAAATCCAGCTCCGGTGTTTCCAGATACCCTTGCGGGTTACTGGGATATCGAGTCCTGAGAGAGAGATACCAGACCTCCTGCATTCTATTACCCAGGTACGGAGCTGACTAAACCCTTAAAGAGAATTCTTGACACAGATTCTTGGCAAACCCAACTTAACTTAAACTGCTACTTACTTACTCCTTCCCACGTATTAGGCTTAGGTCAGGTACACCGGGGTAGGCGTATTTAGAAGCACCAGTTGAATACGTTAGTCAATGTATTTATATATGTATATATTTTATCTATTTTAAAGTATCATATGGCTAAGAAACCATATCAATGCTTTTACAGTATTATTTTATAATACTCCTTTTACTGTACGCACTTTACTATAAGTATTGCAATTGTGGCAATTCATTTCTCTTGCATGAGAAAGAAGACTGCTCAATAAATAACACCTTTTATTGAAAACGCCCGTCTCTCTATTTCTCTGCACTCTGGTGAAACTAAGTATGCACAATTGACTGAGTGAAATAACTGTCTATTGTTTTCACACGACTCTAGAGATACACTCTTATTCTGAGGGAGCAACGTTGTCATGTTTTATGGTTGTCAGAAGCTAATCCCTTCTTGTCTATTCAGGGAAGTTAAACTCCTCCTTGTTTATGCGAGAAAGTTTCTAGTGACCTCTGAGCTAGCTGGCAAAACTAATTAACTCTAATATAGTCAGTAGAGACCTAGATGACCTCAGGCCCAAGTCTAAACTGCTGTTTATATTATTCCAATGCGCAGAGCCTATTGGGAATATAGGAACTACACTACAAAATGTTGGGAAAAGAAAGCAAGACCCTCGATGTTAGAGAGTGTCGAAATATGGAGAAAGGAAGCACCTCGAAGGGAACAGAAAGAACAAGGGAAAGTGGAGAAAGCAAAGAGAATGTCAGAAGAAAGTAAGATGAGAAAGTTACAGGATCAGAATGATGATATTGATTTTGAACAAAAGAAAAGGGAGGTCTCAGCCTCTGTGACGGGTATATATCCCGTCCTCTCGCAAAAGACAGGGTCCGATGGTAGTTCAGACCCTAACATCCCCACAGCACCTCCACGTCCTAAGGTTCCTTCCGTGCCCGAAGACTCCATTACCACCTATTTAATGGAACCACCTCCTGCTTATACTAATCAGATAGTGGCCAGACGAGTAGTTACCCAGACAGAGCCCATCCCTGACACTTCGGGTGGTGTTCTACCTATGTTAGAATATGGGTATGACCCGACTCCAGGGGAAGGTCCACAAGCAGATGTTTCGTATCGCTTACGGAAAGCTCTAGAAAGCATACGGAAAGTACCAAATATCACAAGTTGTCTGAATAAAATTTACGAGTCTCTCCGAACAGGAGAAAATTTAGAAGTCCTACAAGAGGCTATTAAAAATAGACCTATCACTCATAGAAAATGCCTCTCACGATTTATGATTACCTGTTTCATCCGTATGATCTCAAGTACTGGGAAAAAGGTTCCCGACGACCTACTTCAGCTAGATCAAGCAGTGGTAGGGGGAAATTATAACAAAATAAAAGAAATAGATCTCTTCATTCCTCTCTTTACCAGTAAGGTTTCCGACTCTCACCAGAAAAGTGCCCCTACCCAGGAGACCGAGAATGAGGGTACAGACGAAGACAAGGAAGAAGGAACTTCTTTTCAAGGAGCAGTACGTTCCCGTATCCCTCGTTCCCAAGGTAGCGGACAACTCAGGAATAAGGCTAAAAAAATTGTCAGCTTCTTCAGATAGATTGTTCCAACAAACACAAGAAGCCCTGAATGATTGGATGGACGACGAACCTCCACTCACCACACAAGAAAAAGAACTCGCTTGATCAAGCACCCATTGGGTGTCCCAATACTCTATATACGGCCCTTGACATAGTCGCTCAAATGTTTTTATCGCTCCCTATGACACCTCAAAGACTAGCCAGCATATATATGGTTCAACACCTCATTACATTGTACGAAGACACTGGCTACCCGCCCAAAATGTTACAGCCTCTCTTACGGGATTGTCTAGAAGGGAGGTGGGTGGCAAGGGGACAAGAATTCCTCAACATCTTCCTAGATCAGCGACAACGCTATGGCCAATACCTTTCTGATGTTTATGACTCAAATCCCTCTCAGTACGGCCAAGGTCAATTTCCCCTCCGAGAAGTACACCCCATTGTAGATTCTGCATGAAAGCTACAACAAACATTTGTCTATACTCCCTTGACAAAACTAGAAATATTAGAGATGAAGAAAATGGTCCCTTCTCATGAAAAAGATCCTACGGGATTCCATAGGGAACTCAAGGATATTCTTCAAATGGGCTCCTTTACTTATAAGGATCTCAATATTTTCCTCAAAGTCCTGCTGCCTCAAGGAACATATGACAAACTAAAGGGAAAAGATTGGGAGGTTGAAGGGAAAAAGGTAGCATGGACAGCTTTGGAGACAGAAGAAACTTCTCGTGATCCTGGACAAGGCCTGGGACCTCTGGTTCTGGAACTCCCTCGCCTTCTCCCAAAAATACTCTCCCAGTTGTTGGGCACTAAAAAGGAAGATTGGGATGCTATCTCTGCATGCAAACAAAAACCAGATGAGAATATAGGGGACTATTATACAAGATTAGAGAAATGTTTTCTTATCAATAGCAGTCTCTCCTCAGGTGGAGACGCTTATAGTCGATTGTTTGTCTCGAAATTTGAAGAAAATGCTTTACCTATCATCACAAATAGAGTATTAAAAGTTGAAAGCACTTGGCAAGCTAGTTGCCCTTCACAAGCACTCCAGATGCTCCAGTACCATCAGAATAGAATTAGGGAAGAACAAGAGAAAAGAAGGACAAAAGATACTAAAATGAAGGTATTGGTAGCACAGACCAATACAATTCCTCAGACCCATAAGCAACCTCCAGTACCACAAGAAAGGGTTACCTGTAATTATTGCAAAAAGCCTGGCCACTTTGTACGTGACTGTCCAGTCTTACAACACAATATCGCTACTGGAAAAACACAACCTCGCACCTATACCACTCTCCCCTCTGCTCCAACATCAACTTCCCCAGCTGATACTAAATTAGCCACACAACTCTATCAGTATCCAGTGTCATCCTATCTTGAATTCCCCACGATTTCATAAGACAGCTGGGAGGAACACGATAGTCGTCCACTGATCCCGGTCCCGGTCGACCAAAAGGGTTCCTATGTACATGCTAAGCTCCTAGGTAAAGAAACAAAAATTCTGATTGACACTGGGGCCAGTAGGACGACAGTACAACACAACGAAGTTCCCAAGGTACCCCTCTCTGGCTCAAATAGTATTTCCTTGGGTTTTTCAGGTACACCAGTCATCAACAAAGTTTCTGAACCAGTGTCACTTCAGGTTGGCCCTCTTACAACTTCCACCGATCTGGTACTTACAAAGTCCTGTCCCGAAAATCTACTTGGCATCCAGACATTAAAGGAACTGGGTGCTGTGATATGCTGTTCCCCAGAAGGGATCCGACTATTCCTCCGAGATTTCAAAGGTCATTTCACCACACGAGAGTTAGATGTCAGATTAAGGGACATTCCTGCTACATTATGGGCTACTGATCCAACTGACGTAGGATTCATGGATATTACACCACACATAGCCTGTACGACGGTTCTTCAGGTGGATTCGGGCAGCATCCATAAGATCTTCTGCAGCCATCGTAAGGTGTTAAAACAGACTGCAGCGACCTTGGTCACCTGCTGCCTCATCGAAAGTTTGTCATCAAGCAGGACTCCGAGGTTACGAGCGACAGGCACAGGGGTAGGCAGAGGACCCATGTCACATGGCCAATGTCTAGAGCCCCATAGATCTTTATGCTTGCCTAATATGATAACCTCCGTTTTCTCGCCATTTAGCTTCAGCAGATGGTCTTGCATCCAAGCTGCAACGCGAGATAGGCCAACTTTAAGGACAGAAGCTTCCTGAACCCTGCTGCTAGAGAGAGAGAACACGATCTGCGTGTCGTCAGCATATGAATATATGGACAGACCGGCGTCCTCTACGATGGAGGCAAGAGGTCGGATGTAAATATTAAACAACAATGGGCTTAATATAGACCCTTGAGGGACGCCGTAAGATGAAGAATGAATCGCAGATTCAGCTTTGTTTGAGAAAACCTGAAAGGTGCGCTCATTAAGAAATGAGGCCACCCAGGCAAGCGCAGATCCGACAACACCAAGGGAGCGGAGGGACTCCAAAAGCAGGGATATAGGCCTGAAGTTGGCAAGATTTGTGATGTCGGCACCAGATTTTTTGAGCAGAGGAACAACCATGGCATGTTTCCAGTCCTGTGCCACTCGAGATTCTATAAGAGAGATGTTTAGTAGCCTCATTAGGAATCTCCGTGGTTCAAGGTCTAGTTGTTTTAGTATCTTCATAGGAACTAGGTCCCTAGGGGAGCCAGACCTGATACTATTTAAACAGGAAAGGAAAGAGGAGTCATCAAATGGTAACCAGTTGTGAATAAATACGGTGGGAGAGAAAAAAACACTGCAGGGAGAATCAGGTTGGGGGGACTCAATTGGCCGTGAAAGGGAGGCTAAAAATTGATGGATACCCTCAACCTTGGATACGAAAAAATCCGCAATGGCATTGCACTGTGTGCCACTCAGAGCCGGCGAGGAAGGAATAGTGCCTGCTCCTGTGAGTTTCTTTACCGTGGCAAAGAGGGTCCGAGGACAATTTTGCGTTTGAATAATAGTGGAGGCGATATAAGTGGCCTTAGCACATTTGCAATTTGCATGGTAGATTTTCAACTCATCTTTATAAGTCACCTTGCAAAGAGCGGAATATGAAATCCTCCACTTCCTCTCCAAGGCTTTGCATTTAGCACGTTGGATTTTCAACTCATCAGAAAACCAAGGTGCAGGGGGGCGTAGGGATCTACACTTGCTACTAGAGCGGGGAACAAGAGCAGTCACGGCATCTGTCAGCCAGCAGGAAATGGGAGTGTTTAAATCCTGATCTGTCTTGACAAAAGCCGGAATCGACTCAGTCAAACGCAAATTAAAAGCAGCCATATCGAGCCTATCCCAACGGTAGGACGATTTAATTTCCTCCACGTGAGCATAGGCCGAGAAAAGACCAGGCGGTAACATAAAGTGTACCGCGTAGTGATCGGACCAATGTAGCGGCCGCGCCGATTGAGTGCAATCAAACAAAAGAGTGGAGATAATAGGGTCCAAAAGATGGCCTGCAATGTGGGTAGCCCCTGAATTACAAAGTTTGAGATTAAACACCTCAAGATCTGATAGGAAAGATTTATTCATTTATAGATGACAATTCAGAGAACACACCCATAACTGGGGAAAATGAGCGGAATTATCAGCTAGTTTCATTTTTCATGTATTTTGTAAACTAAGTATTTTGACCATTAGGATTGGGAAATAGTGAGCTATCAATCAAGCAGACGCTTTAAATGTTACTTATACCAGGACTTTCATAGTTCACTAAAAAATTGTCTCGCGACCCACTGGTGGGTTCCATTCTCAACCCACAGTGTGGGAAACAGAAAAATAGGGCCTTCAGATTTAACATGCACAATCTAATGGCAGCCATATGCGGCCTCCTATGTAATACTGACTGCTATTCAAATTGCATGACATAAAGGTGTCTTTTACTAATGCGGGTTTCTCCAGGCAGGGTTGGCATTCTCATAGGGAAAGTAAAGACAGAAGCCTTAGTACACCACACAGTGGGGTGGCCAAATTGCTGTGAAAGGACCACAAATAAGTGTTGTTCTACATATGGGGAGTGCTTTAGCAAGCAAATGGCTATTCTCTCTGCAACGCAACTGTTTCTGCCTTTGTGATGTCCAGACCAAACAACTGACAGTTTTATGATCTGTGATCCGTAATGGTGGGAAAGGCCTGTAATTGGAAATAGACAGTCGCATGTTTGTGATGTGTCATGTATGTAGATGATTTGAATAAAATGCCAGCACTAAAAGCAATGGGAACTATCCTTCATACAAGTGAGGGATGTAGCAATAAGATCCTGCCCCTTTCACCTTGTGACCAAGGGCCAGATTTACTATTCTTTCATGCATCACAGCAAGGGAATGGGAGAAAGCAGAAATGTGCCATATCTACTACGAAATGCCTCACTTCTGCCACCTCGTTGCACTGGTGCACTTGTGGCTGCCAAATGTCACCAAAGGCACCCTTGCACCACGCTGAAAGGGTGCCTGCATTATGGTCAGAATGGTTTTTGTGCAGAAAGGCATAGATTCCTGCACAAAACAATCCTGTGATGCGTATTCTTCTTCGTTGCACACATGCAAAGAGGACCTAACGAGGAGAACTAAAGAGATTTCTTCTCGTTATGCCTCTCTCGGGTAGGTACACCATTTCGGTGCAAACTCTGGTTTCATGACTTTAGTAAATCTGGGCTTGCGTCAAAATACATGTGTATGCATGCTCCATCCATGTAACACCTACCTGATACAGGGTAATGCAAGGCAGCGCAAGGCGCAGTGCTGCATTACTATTCTGCTGAAAAGTAATGGAAAGTCAAGCAAATCTCGATTTATGCGGCTTTGTAAATGTCACTTCTGCAGTTGCATTGTGTCGACGTGCATGACTCAAGGACAACGAAATTGCTTAGTAAATCTGGACCCTTATCAACTACAGGTGGTTAAGGCATGGTTGTGCAAGATTGTTGGTCATCACAGATGCAGGTAATTATGTCATCATAAATTCGGTAGGGCTAATTCACAAACGTGCCATTGAAAGCCGATAATCTACTCATCATGGATTAAATCCTAAAATTTCAGTAGGCTTCTGACTTTTAGGGAATTCATAAAAACCCCATAACAAATCTATGCAATTTCCTGGGTACTCCTTCCCCACGACATTTACTCCAACAGTTTGCCAGTGCATCGGCAACCCTCAGAATTGTGTCAGTAATTTGTGCCAGCACGTGGAACTATTTTTACTTTTTTTCTCCAAGGGGGAAATATTTTTTCTCTTGGAAAAATTCCTTCCTCTATATGCTTTCTAAAGATTGGGAGGGAAAGGTCATGTATTTTCACACTCCACTTATGTCAGCCTTTTTTTAGGTGAAGACTCCATGTTGCATTCACTGTCGGTATGGCGAAGATCTTGTGTGTTAAAAAAACATCTACTACAAAGGGGATTTTAGCTGTCCCATGACTTACCATTCGTTGGCATCATAATCACTCTTCTTTGCTGCCTTCTAATTCAGCAGCACTCGCAATACGTCACTTCCTGCATCACTTCTTGCTCTTTGTGTGGAGCCTGGACCAAGTACACGTTGTTTAAACGTAGTGTCCGTCCGCTGCCCACAGTGTGATGGAGGTACTATTTTTTCTTTTTTGAGATTTTTTAGTGCAAACCAGACCCGACCCAAAGGTATTGGAGCGCTTTTGCACTTAACACAAACAGAAGTGTTTAGTTGTCTTACGCTGCTGTAAGTGCATCATAGCCTATATGTGTTCTGATCTTATCCCCACCTTTACAGGTGCAGCATAAATAACTCTTTTCTTGCAGTACCTAGAAAAGCATGTCATGTGATTACTGCCACACATTACGATGCGCTTACCTGTTGGTAGGCATTTTTCCTTTTCCGTCTATGTTTTGCATGACCAATTGAGACTTTGATGTATATTGCATTACGTATGGTTAATGTTGGTCTTCTCGGGACCTTTCATTCAGCAGTTCTGTTTCTGTGCAGCCACAAGAACGATAACTTGTGGTGTTGCTGTTGGTAATTGCCGTATGTATGTGCTTTCTTGATTTGGCCCTGATAATGTGTCCTGGTTCTGTCACTAGGGTTTGACTTCAGTTTCTTTCACGAGTTCACTGGCGGACATATTTTGTGACTAGCGCTCCCTGCAGGCTACATTGGTAGCAAGCACTCGCATGTGTGAACACCTGGCCAAAGGGTTTTGTGTTTTTTCCCTAATAAATAGGTTTTCAAATGGTTCTAAGTACAGGATTTAAAATGTCTCTTTTCTTGGGGAATAAAATACTGTGCATAGGCGTATAACATAGATGATGCTCAAAATGGTTGTGTTTCCCCACACATTCTCAGCGGACTTTGCTGAGGCATTGCCTTCACGCATTAGGCTCAAGCGTACCCATGTGCTTGCCTTTGTCAGGGACAGGTGGCTGGAAGGGGTCACTGCGTAATGAGCCACTCAGGCTCACCGTCACAGGTAGTGACGTGTGCACGCAACTGTTGGGCCACGTGCGGCTGAACAGATAAATAAAAGGAAGGCTGGACCGCTTGTGGTCAGTCCCAGAGTATGACAGCGACATCTGTTGGAGGCTGCCTTGCACCGCAAGAGAAATGAAGCAATTAAAAGTGTAGAAGGGGGGGCGTGGCTTACGCGCCGAGGAGTTATGGCGGACCCGGCGTGAGCTCCGTCGAATCACGGAGCTTAGAAGCTGCTTTTGAACATCGTATCTTGCCTACAGAGGCTAAAGTTATGGGCCTTTGAATCGGAATCCGTGGTGAGTCTACAGACTGCGCTGCTAATGGATTCTCGCCCGTTTTAAGCTGCTCCTCATTTGCGGCGTTTTCTTCCTGTCAGACACGAGCGGTCGCCCTTTTAGGTCGCTGCGCTCGAGTCTCTATAAATCAGCAAATTTGACCGCATTTGCTCCCAATTTTACCTAAATATGATACAGCAACTTGTCGAAGTGCCAATTCAATGCTGCACTGAAGTATGGCACATAATGTTCCTTTTTTAAGGCACCATTCTGTAACGGCCTGAAATTCTTGCCTTCAAATGGTTCTTTCCAAGAATTACTTCACCTGAGGGGTTCAATTTACTTAATATTCGTGTTATTTACAGGCTGCTTGACAATAGCAGTATGAAAATTGGCACCAGCAACAATATTATTTTCAGCAACTACAAAATATATATTTATTACCTCACAAGGAGTACTAACAACATG
This sequence comes from Lissotriton helveticus, assembly GCF_964261635.1. NCBI lineage: Eukaryota > Metazoa > Chordata > Amphibia > Caudata > Salamandridae > Lissotriton > Lissotriton helveticus. Next base: position 1,253,495,777 of record NC_136059.1, on the reverse strand, counting down.
GCAGCATGAGACAAGAGTGGATTTACTTTTTGCCCTCTATTATATACCTAAAATAAGTTTCTACTGATATTTTAGTCGTTGTCTTTACACATTCCTTCTCCTGCTCTTACCAATCAAATGTGGCCACGACGCAGCCTTTTTCAAATATCAGCATTTGTTTTTCTGTGGTATTTTTGCACAATTTCTTTGATCTTTGTGTATTTCTTTAGGAGTCTTTGCTTCTTGTTCTCACCTTGACGATAATAATATTATAATAAACAATATATATATATTTTTTTTTTGGGTCAACGCGACAAATAGTGAGAATATCTTATATTTTCTCTAGCGGTGTGGTGACTCTTTTTTACATATCACAATGGCTAATGATCCTCATTCTGCTAGATCTTCAACTACCGGTACTAAACCAAAACATCATAAAAATGATCCACCTTCGCCCAATCATTCTTCTCAGAATGCTATCCTGGACTCTTAGACGAAGTCTGTGGTCTTCAACCCTTTATGACTACGACCAATGAAAAGTTGAAAAAATTGAGGAGACATGGATTGTTGTGGAGAGTAAGGCTCTGGACTTGGAACAGCGTGTGAGTACCCTACACGACTTATCCACAAAAATCCCTTTCCTGGAGCAAGAAATTCATAAACTCAAAATCCATACGGAGGATCTTGAAAATCGAAACCGTAGGAACAATCTCCGCCTTTATGGCCTTCCAGAAAATATTGAAGGTTCCAATATGGTAGCGTTCCTACAAAAGTTCCTTCCAGAACTTCTAGATCTTCTGACAACTGTGACGACTCCCCTCAACATACAAAGAGCACATCGTTTGGGTCGTCTTACTCCTAACGCTACAAAGCCTTGTGGAATAATATTGCTTTTTATTGAATTCACAGAGTTGATCCAGGTTTTGAAAGCTGTAAGACTTAAACGTCGTCTCAATTGGTCTGGTCATAATCTCTTCCTTTCTCAGGACACTTCCAACGCAACAAATGCCCGTTGCAAACAATTTCTTGCTTTACGCCCTCAGAGGAGACACCTTAATATCCAATATGGTATCCTCCATCCATGTTTATGCAAGATTACTCATAATGGTCGATCATGCTCCTTTGAAGATCTGGAGAAACTGAAACTGTATCTTCACACCCTTTCTCCTACTGGAATGGACACTAATGTCTGACATTTTCCTTCACTATGATTGTTAATTTGAACTTATCATTGATGTTCATTCAATGCTCTCAAGTTCTTAGTTTTCCGTTTATTCATGATGTTCTTTTACCTTTTTTTCCCTGTTTTACCTGTTTCTGGGTTCCGTGCCCTCTGGCGTCACCATCCTTGTCATTTCTTGTCTTTTTTTCTTTCTACAGGTCTGGATGTTTTTCCTTGATCTGTTTACATGTTTTTCTCTCCTTTTCTTTCTTCCTCCTCTCTTTCCTTTTCTCTTTTCCTCTTCTGCTCTATCCTTTTCTCTATATTACCCTCTTCTAACCATCCCTATTTTCTTAATATTGCCTTTTATCAGTTATATATTGTTAATGTATCCTGGTAATGTGAGTCTCTCTGAAGTATTTTCCATGTGTAATTTCTTCCTGTGGTGTGTTTTCTCTTCCAATTATATCCTGGTAAGTGTACCAACTCAAAATGTGTTATACCTTCCCCTCCCTCCATTATGTGTAACTTTGTCACGTGGAACGTCCGTGGTCTTGGGAGTCCGGTCAAAAGACAGAATTGTTTTGATAAATGAGACCGTACCTTTTCAGATTACTTTTCTTCAGGAAACTCATTGTAATGATGTGGAGTCTCTTAAGCTGAAAAGGCAATGGGTGGGCCAAGTTGTTTTCTCTCCCGCTTCCAACAAAAAAGGGGGTGTTGCTATATTGTTTCATAAAGCTCTGGCAGTACACATTTTATCCACACAGAATGATGCTGATGGATGATGGGTAATGGCAAAGATTGTGGTCCATAACAAAACGCCAGTTTTATTAAATATTTATGGACCTGGTAAGCCTGATTCTAAATTTTGGAATGATATTAAAATTCTACTTTCTTCAATTGACTGCCCTAATATTATTGTTGCTGGCGACTTCAACCAATGGTTAGACCCTTTCTCCGATAGATTATCCAATTGTAAATTTTAACCTGATAAATCTCATAAAGCTTTTCAATCGGCCATTGCCTCCCGTTCATTGTATGATGTTTGGAAGACTTGAAATCCTGATCCAATTGAATTTGCTTTTTTTTCTAATGTACATCACACCCGTTCTAGGATTAATTATATTTTGACCAGTAAATCTTTACTCCCTTCTATCCAAAAATCTGAAATTGTATCCATTTTTATATTGGATCATGCCCCTGTTCACGCTGTTTTGGACCTCTCACTTACCTCCTCACAATTTAGCCAATGGAAACTTAATACTTTCTTATTATCAGACACAGTTTTTATCAAAGAAGCTACCACTTTTATTAATTAATTTTTTAGTATCAATGACCCATTGGCTACTTCTGTTCCTAATAACTGGGATAATTTTAAAGCTGCTTTTCGTGCCTTCACCATTTCTTATGTATCGAAAAAGAAGAAATCCACAAGGAAGAAATAGGATGATCAGCTACAAAAACTCAAAAGCTTAGAGCATACGTATTTTACTTCTCGATCATCTGATACCCTTCATGATTTGATTAAAGCAAAAACTGAACTTAACAAATTAGCAACGACTGGAGCATGTAATATTTTACTTAAAATTAAATCTAAATACCATGGAGGGCAAAATAAAGCGGGTAAAATGTTAGCTAATTATTTAAAAATTAAATCTGAACGTAAGACTATTGGCCCTATTCTTAATGAAACCACCACAAAACTAGTATCGTCAGACGAAGACATTGCTGAGGTTTTCCAAGAATATTATAAATCTCTTTACTCTGACGATACATTTCCCACTAATCAAAATTTAAACACCTTCTTCTCAGGCCTACCTCCCCCTCCATCTATACCTGATGAATTTAACGCGTTAGAGAAAGACATCACTCCTCAAGGGGTAACTAATGCGGGTGCCGCTCGATTTGGGAGCGAGTAGATACCATTACTGAGACCGGGACTGTGACTAAGGAGGTTCCAGCTTTTTCACCTGGCGGGATCCCTTCACCGGCGCACCAGCGGGACTGCGAGTCCCAGGGAGCAAAGCGGCTCTTACACGCCGCACCTGGTGGCTCTTCCCGGCTGGCCACGCCTCCTGCCTGGGAGGTCAAAACAGCGACTCGCGGCCCCCGCTCCGCGGGTGCCGCTCGATTTGGGAGCGAGTAGATACCATTACTGAGACCGGGACTGTGACTAAGGAGGTTCCAGCTTTTTCACCTGGCGGGATCCCTTCACCGGCGCACCAGCGGGACTGCGAGTCCCAGGGAGCAAAGCGGCTCTCACACGCCGCACCTGGTGGCTCTTCCCGGCTGGCCGCGCCTCCTGCCTGGGAGGTCAAAACAGCGACTCGCGGCCCCCGCTCCGCGGGTGCCGCTCGATTTGGGAGCGAGTAGATACCATTACTGAGACCGGGACTGTGACTAAGGAGGTTCCAGCTTTTTCACCTGGCGGGATCCCTTCACCGGCGCACCAGCGGGACTGCGAGTCCCAGGGAGCAAAGCGGCTCTCACACGCCGCACCTGGTGGCTCTTCCCGGCTGGCCACGCCTCCTGCCTGGGAGGTCAAAACAGCGACTCGCGGCCCCCGCTCCGCGGGTGCCGCTCGATTTGGGAGCGAGTAGATACCATTACTGAGACCGGGACTGTGACTAAGGAGGTTCCAGCTTTTTCACCTGGCGGGATCCCTTCACCGGCGCACCAGCGGGACTGCGAGTCCCAGGGAGCAAAGCGGCTCTTACACGCCGCACCTGGTGGCTCTTCCCGGCTGGCCACGCCTCCATGGGCTCTTGGCTATAGAACAACGCCCTTAGTCGCGCAACGCGGGACGCGCGCGGACGAGCGCCGGGCTAAGCCCGGGCAAAGGGCGGGCCGTTCTAGGCCGTTAGAGGCCGGAAGAGACCGGACCGGGCCACGTCTCTAACTCTGGCTTGCCGGTCCTTCTCCCTCGATTTTCGAGTTGTTCTACTCCTAGGACACCACCATGGCTTTCAGAGGATCCCGGAGTAAGTCCGCCCTGCAGCACGCTAACACTCTTGAAAATTTTTTCCCTAAAGCTAGCGATGGGGCTAGGAAAAACTCCACGGTGAAAGAGTCATTGCTTGAGGTGAATTCCGGAAATCTGTCTCAGGAATTTCCGGCTTCACCGTCTAATGATGCCAGCACCCCATCAATTCTCCATAACACTCACCTTTCACTTCTGGATAGCATCGATGAGACTATTGAGTCGGTGCTCCAACAACTCAGGACCCCGACAACTCAATCTAGGGACAGCCAGCAACTACGTCCCTCCGGTGTAGTGGACACCACTCCGTACGTGAACTCTGTGGTACCAGTCGAGTCATCGGAGGAGGGCCAGCCTCTATTGCTAACAGCCCCCTTGGGCTGTCTAAGGGCTAACCCGCCGAAAAGGAAAAGGTCTAGAGAGACATCAGGCTCAAAAAGGGCCAAACTGGACGCGACTGCCCCAACACTGGATGCTAGCATGGATATGTCGGCATCCTTTGATAGTACGGGACTGGGCTTTGAGTCTGATCAGCCAGATACACCTTGTGCCACAGCTGAACAGGGGCGCTTGGGGCCATTTATATTTGGGGGGCCCTCAATCAACCCTGTAGACGCTCTAATCAGCTCACTCACAGTCATTTTTAAGAACTTGTTGGAACCACTGTCTATGAAATTAGACTCTATAGATGTTAGGCTTGCGGCCATAGAAAATGCGCACAGGCGTGATTTTGCCGGTGGGGGGTTGGGTGCAAGCGCGCAGCTCGCTTCTGGAGAATCTGGGGGGAACAGTCATCTCACTGCGGAAACATCTACACAGCCCCAGCCTGGGGCTTCAACAGGAATTCTAGCTAACCACGTCCCCTCACTTCCTCCCACACAAACTCGTAGGCCTCCTATTCCCGCGCCGAGAAGATCTAAGCCACCAGTAGCAGTTGAACCAAGGAGGGGGGGGCGGGATACTAATGTACCCTCTGGTCATAATATTAGTCCCAATACCAGGCGTAGGGCGGTTAACTTGCCCCCGGAGGCAGTGCCCTATACGGCAATAATGGTGGGTGTTCCTGAACTCACTGGTGGTTCCAGAGAACCGCAGGATTCACTCCGTAACAAGGTAATTAGTTGGCTTAATATCAACAGACCCCTCCCCCCTAATATCAAAGGAGACGTCCTAATGGTCAGAAGGATTCCCTGGATTGGAGTTACTCCAAAGACCAGGGCTGGGGATTGTGTTATAATTAGCTTTAAAAGCCCACTAGTTGCTCCCTACATTTGCAATTGGCTGGTAAGGCCTGATAATTCTAATATAGAATTAGTGCCACTTTCAGATTTCTATCCACAGGTGATTAATATACCCACGGGGAGAGAGCAGAGTTGGACGAGAGTGGGCTATGCAATTGATGGCTCAAGGTACAGACCGAAGCATAACCCAATCCCCGCCCTTGTTAACTTTGTTCACCAGAATAGATTTTCTTGCCTGGACAATGTCGATTGACCACTACGGGGAGTGATATCAAAATTTTCTGTGAAATATCCCCATGTGTCCACAGCAAGAGGTGAGGTCCTGTTCCAACCTCTAGCTGAGGCAATGACCCAGGCTATCCACAATGAGGGGGGGTCTCTGAGGGATGCACCCTAGAGCAAGTACAGGAACCACTCTACCCAAGCCTTGCCCCTATACTGCAACAGGAGGAGTGTGCTGTATTATCCATCCTGCAGCCTAGTTCACCAGGGCTGGGCAGGTTGCCACTGCACACTTGTGACACCGTGCCAGCACCAAGTGAAGCTCTCCTTCAACCTAGGGGCCTAGCACTAAGCGAAGTTCCCCTGCAATCCCGAAGTCCAGGGCTAGTGATCCTGTCATGGAATGTGGCGGGCATTACGAATAAGGTGGGCACCCCGGAGTGGGAGACCCTACTCGAGGGGAGTGACATCCTCCTCTTACAGGAAACGTGGGCAAGGGAACCACAGCATACGAGGGGGTACGACATATACGAAATCCCGGCGAAATGGAATGGCAGGGGGAGACCCTCGGGTGGGTTGGCAATCTGGGTGGCGAGTCATATTGGGTGCCTGGTGGAGAGTATGGATACTCTCTCCCAGGACATCCAGTGTCTTCGCCTTAATTGGCCTGGTAAAGGGACTTGGGCAATTGTAAATGTTTACTCCCGACCAGTTGCCGTGGGCAATGAATCTCCCACTCTAGTCGAACTCTCCTCCTTTTTAGGTCAACTATCTGCAGACTTGAAAATAGTGGTGGGAGGGGACTTCAATTGCCATTTTGAACCACTTGAGGGTCTATTGGAGGGACCATTTACATCTGAGGATGACTACTGGGGAGTCCCACCCTCCTCCTCGCCTCACCCTAAAGCGTGGTCCCCGCTGGCAATACAGCTCACTTCCCTTACTCTGAACTTTGCACTGAGGGCGTGCAATGGGCGCACTCCCTCCGATACTCCATCAAAGTGCACATTTAACAGAAAGGGGCATGAATCCCGGTTGGATTACATTTTTATTGATATATCCCTATGGCCTAAAGTGCAGGACTTCAAAGTGGTATCTAGAACAGATAGCGACCATAATTGTCTCCTTCTGGAAATTCAGCACCCATCCTCCACTGTAGGGCTGGTAGCCATCGATGCAGGAGGCGATCAGAGGGACATACTCCTGACCTCAAGCAGACGACGGGTGAAATGGGGGAAGTTGGTTAAAAATGAAAATGCCATACCCAAGCTGTATGGTATTGCACTCCCCATGCTTCAGGAGGTGGATGCTCTAATCAGTCAACCCAGACCATTTGACTATAATGAGAGACTTTCCGGCATCCACCAGACTCTGGTCAGGGACCTTGCTGATGTCTTCAACCCAGTGGTGCCAGCTGGAAGGAAAGCCACCCGTACTGCGACTTGGTATACTTCCACCTGTAGGAAAATCAAATCCGACCTACTTTCAGCCATCAAAGAAGGTAGTGACAGGGAGAGGGTTACTACCCTGAGGAGGGAGTATAAGTCTGCGACGGCCAGTGCTAGGGCTGAGTGGGACTGGAACCACTGGCAGGAATTGCACGAAGCCCTGAAGTGCAGAGACTCCAGGAAGTTTTGGGCTCTGGTAAATAATGGCACCGGGGCACTTATGCCCGCAGTAGAGCCTAATATTGCCCCCTCTGTGTGGGAGGCCCACTTTGGAGCATTATACCATGCTACTACGCTATGGCCTGATGGGCTGGCGACGGACTTTCCTGCTCCCCCAGACACGCCCCTGGAATTCTCCCTAGGCGAGGTGAAGATAGCGTTGGAGTGTTTGGCTTTGGGGAAGGCACCGGGCTTGGATAAGCTGCCCGGGGACCTGTTTAAGTGCCATCCCGATATCTGGGCCCCGTACCTTCTTATTCTATTCAATGCTATACTAGGAGGTATGGCGGTTCCTTCCTCCTGGCTAGGGGCCGAAATTGTCCCAATCCACAAGAAAGGTTCCCCTCTAAATTCAACTAACTATAGGCCAATTAGTCTTATAGATGTCCCCCAAAAGCTTTTCGCGCGTCTCATCTTGAACCATCTACAAGACTGGGCAGAGGACAATGACATCTTGAGTCCTCTGCAGGCTGGCTTCAGGAAAAACACGTCGACCATGGACCAGATCTTCCGCCTCGTCCTCCTTTATTGGAAGACCGTGATCATCGAGGGGGGAAGACTGTACATGGTCTTCGTGGACCTGAGGTCAGCCTTCGACCTAGTCCCGCGCAGAAAGCTCTGGGAGGTGCTGGAAAAGCTGGGAGTTCCCCCCCAGCTACTTAACATCTTAGTCAGGCTGCATGAAAACAGCTATGCGCAGGTCAGGTGTGGGAAAGATGGCAAATTGTCATCAAGGTTCCCCGTTTCTCGAGGGGTGAGGCAGGGTTGTGTCTTGGCACCAACCCTGTTCTGTTTGTATATCAACCATGTCATCTCCCACCTGGAAAAAGTCACTAACAACGATGCGCCCTGCCTGGCAGGAAGGAGGGTACCGGCAATTATGTTTGCCGACGACACCCTCCTTCTTTCCAAGTCCCCCATGGGGATCCAGAGGATCCTGGATGGATTTGGACTCTTTTGTGCTCAGCATGGGTTGGAGATAAACACAGAGAAGACAAAATATATGATCTTTAATCCACCCACTAAAACAAGACCTAATCCTACCATGGGGACGGCTAGTCTCGAGAGGGTGTCCACCTTCATATATCTGGGGGTAACACTACAGGAACACTTATCTTGGGACCACCAGATAGCACGCTCAAGGGTAAAACTGTCTCAACTGTCTGGTGCAATATTGAAGGCGGCAAACTCTTCGTCCTTTAGGCCTGTGAGCCCGGCCCTCGAAACCTATAGGTCCCAGGCCAAGGCAGCGGCCATTTACGGTTGTGAACTCTGGGGTCATAAAGCGGCGAGGGATTTGTCCACAGTTGAAAACAGTTTTTTGAGGCGATTACTGACCCTTCCGCGTGCAACGCCACTGCTGCCCCTGAGAATGGACTTGGGGTTACCCCCTATTGCAGAGGAGCTTGTGTCCAGACCAGTGAAGTTCTGGCACAGGCTTTGGTCCACGAACGAACTGCGCCATTATAGGGAGGACCTCACTCACGTTATGAGTCTTAATAGTGGCGGAAAAATTCCCTGGCTTGTCTCTGTCAAAAATGAATTGACTTTGATGAATCTCCGTCTCCTTTGGGAGGACCCAGCGCGAGGTTGCCAAGCAATCTCGCGAAAAGCACTGTCAAAAATTTTTAAGGACAGGTCACTCGCTTCCTTAGCAAATGCGCAACACAGCGGCACCCTTACTCTGCGTTTTTTAGAATCCAAAAATTCATACACTTTTGAACATTTTATGGATTTTATTTTTCCCATTCTGGCTAGAAAACTTTTTGTTCAATGGAGGCTGGGCACACTGCCTACTAAAACTTTCACATCCAAGTGGTCCAGCACGGCTGACAAATCTTGCCCATGTTGTAAAACCCACTTGGAAGATGATCTTCATATTTTATTTGTGTGCCGTGCCTACCAAAAGCCTAGGAAACGCTGGATAGCACCACTTTGCAAAAACCTGGGGTTTAGAGAGTATGCACAGGCATACAGGATCTTGAAAACTAGCACCCTGGGCCACATCGTGTTTGCTGTCTCAAAATTTCTCATGGCTGTATGGTTGATCAGGAAAAAGATAGGATCTGCTGTACTTTCTGAACTTTAGTCTTAATTATTTCTATGCTGGGATGGAGTATTTTTATATTATGTAATTTCTTAAATATGATGTGTATTTAAATGTATATGTGTTTTTATTGTCTCTTTTATGGTCTACGTGACCGAAATAAAGAATTTTTGGAATTGGTAACTAATGCTATCAAATCCCTAAAAAAGTCAAAAGCCCCAGGACCTAATGGCGTGTCTGTAGAGTTTTACAACACCTTTAATCCCATTTTTGTCCCTAAGCTCCTCCAACTTTTTAACTCTTTTATTGCTGATGCAAAAGCATCTGGTTCTTTTATGGATGCCTTAATTGTTATCATCCCTAAACCTGACAAAGATCACTCTTATTGTAAAAACTATAGCCCTATATCGTTAATTATGATTGTAAAATTTTTGCCAAAATTCTCGCATCCTGATTTGAAACTATTATTCCTCTTTTGATTAAAACTGATCAAGTTGGATTCGTGAAGGGCAGATTGGCATCTGATAATGCTCGGATGTTTGCTAATATCATTTCTTATGGCAAAAAATATAAGTCTCCCCTTGCAGCTTTGTCTTTAGATGCTGAAAAGGCATTTGATCGTATTATTTGGCAATTTATGTTTCAAATTCTCCAATGGTTTGGTTTTGGGTCCTCTTTTATTTCTTATAATAAACGTTTGTATTCTTGTCCTCGAGCCAGTATTTTTGTTAATAATCACTTCTCCAAATCTTTTTCTTTGACCAGAGGCACGAGGCAGGGATGCCCACTTTCCCCTTTATTATTTATCCTATGCCTTGAACCATTCCTAGAGAGCATCCATATTAATTCCCAGATTGCTGGCTTCAAACACAACTCTGTAGAAACTAAATTATCTGCATATGCAGACGATATACTGATTTATAGGTCTAATCCTGTTGATTCTCTCCCCCATTTTTTGAATGAAGTTCGATTATATTCTAATATTTCTGGTTACAAACTCAACCTCTGAAAGTCTTGCCCTTAAACTCTACATGCTATCAATTTATGTTTAGTGATACTAAGTTTGCCTGGTGTCCTTCTAAAATTAAATACCTTGGCATTTGGTTTTCATCTTCTCTAAATAATACCATTAAACTCACGTTTACTTCATTAATAAATAAACTCCAATCACTCCTCCTTACTTGGTCACCCCTGTATCTCTCCTGGTGGGGCAGGTTAGATACCATTAAAATGATGATTGTGCCTCATATTTTATATACATTGTCTATGCTCCCTATGAGAATTCCCAATGTATATTTTTATAGAATTAACTCTACATGTACAAAATGTTTGTGGAACAATAAACACCCACAAATTGCTCTAACCAAACTCATACGTCCTAAGGATAAAGGTGGTGTACGTTTCCCAAATTTTACAGCTTATCATTCAGCTTTCTTGATTAAACAATCTTTTGCATTAGCTTATGATTTTGAGGACATCCCTGTTCCCAGATGGGTCCTTTTTGAAGGCTTCTTATTAAAAGATTTCTCTTTTCAACATGTACTCTGTGTCAAATTGTACCTTTTTGTCTAGTAGTCCGATTTTAAACTACTCCCGCACTTTATTATATAGCACTTTTTCTAAGGATTTTACTTCACTTCAATGTTTTTTGTCCTCCACTGTATGGTATAATACATTTCTTAAGTATAAAGGTAAATCATTCTACTACAAATACTGGAAAGAAAAGGGTATTATTTTCGTTCATCAGTTACTGCACAATTATTCTATTGTTCCACTTCATACCTTACAAACTTGCTATCAATTACCTGACTCTTTTCTCAATGAATATGATATTATTGTTAATGCCATACAATCTCATCTAACCACTTTTTCCCTTCCGCCTCACACACCTTCTATATCCCCTTCCACTCCTCTATACTCTTTATTTTCAACTCACAGACCTAAAGCCACTCTTGTATACAAGTTATTGTTAGCAAATGTTATTGAAAGACCTAAGTCCCACATTGAGGTTGCATGGGAAACTGATTTGTCCATTTCTTTACCTATTACCACCTGGGATAAACTATGGTCCAAACTCTTCAAAGTTTCTGCTGCTGCTCGTATAACCCAATCTTTGCATTTTATTTATCATAGAGCGATTATTACTCCTGTTAGTATTTGTACATTTTCACCAATCTCTTCTCCATTAGGTTAGTCATGTTCAACTGAAACAGGCACGTTAAGCAATCAACTTTATGAATGTCCTCATGTTCTATCCTTTTAGAACTCGGTTTGGAATATTTGCATGTTAGTATTTAAATTCAATGCTCCTTTAACACTGCAGAATGTTTTTCTAGGTTCCTTATCACCCGATGTGGATTTTGTATCTTCTGTTCCCAGATTATTTGATCTTTTTATTGCATTAGCTTTTAAAGTTATTCTATCATCCTGGAAAGACAATTCAAAAATTTCTCTGCTAACTTGGTGGAACTTTATTTGTGATGAACACAGGATTGCTACTGTTTCCTCCTCTTCTCTTTCTCAAAAAATTGAATCGGATCTTCTTTGGCTTCCTTTCACTACATATCTTTCTTTACACTCTCCTATACATTAATTCTTTTTTCTCCTTCTCTATACTATTCTCCCACACCATTTTGGTTCTTTCTCCCCTGTCTTCTTCTCTATCTCTCTTTTCTTCTTTCTCTCTCTTTCCTACTTCCCTTTCTCCTTATCTTTAATTATAATATTCCTACTTTATCATATGGTATTTGCCTGATTGTTTATTTTAATTATTTTATGTATATTTTATTATGGCTTCTACCCCTTCCCGATTTTATTGTTTCCATTTTCTCTCTTCTCTTATGTATTTGAAAAACCTAATAAAAACTTATTTTAAAAAAGTGTAGCAGGAACTCAAACACGTGCAGCGGTGAGCCCCAGGGACAGGTCAAGTGCCGTTGACATGCGGAGGCTTCGAATCAATGAGAACAGTCAGTAAAGTGAAAGAAAAACCTGAAGAACGCTACATAGCATTTACAAGTGCTTGTGAAGACATAAGATACATGCCTGTAAGTGCCACCAGCTACATTGAAGGCAATCAATATGGGCTAGCCACCACACGACGCCGCAACACGCATTACCCTCACATGGGGGGAGAAGGATCCGGCAGCATGGGGGAGAAAGAACAGGACAGAGAAGCCCAAGAGGCACGCCCTCTCAACACAGCCACACGAGCCAAACTGCGATTGGCGCACTCGCACCATTTAGTGTGTTGACACACCCTGCAACAGCCGGATCTATATGGAGAACATGGGTGGGCCCACTAGAAAACTATTTCTGTGCGACCAGAGAAACCAACAATGAAGTCAAACGATCCCAGCTACAGCATTTTGGGGGCTATGAAGTATACAAATTATTCCAACATCTTTCCACTACTGGAATTGTTGACAATTAAGATTCAGCCATCAAGGCGGTAAATGCACATTTTGGCCCTCAATTAAACCTGGATTTTGAGAAGTTTAAATTGCGCCAAGACAGGCAAAAATAGTGTCAACTACAAGCACTTGCAACCTCATGTACTGATGATGACCAGTTCTAGGAAATCGGAGCCCAGATAATACAAGGCTGCAGATCTGCACAACTAAGGTGCCTGATATTACGACAACCGGGTATCTCACTGGAAGACATGTTGATACTTGCACACACATATGACCTACCCGCTGTGAGGGTGGAAGAAATGGAAGAGGCACTAAAGAAAGGGGCTGAGGGACGTCATCCACAACAGAGCCCGACAATCAAGACTGATGTAGTGGACGCAATCGGAGTAGGCCAGAGCATCGGTGAGAAACAGGACAAAGCACAAAGGCCTCATGTTGGAACTGAGACCTAGAGAACCATCTACTAGAACGATACCCAGTGGCAGGCCACATGTGCTCCACAAGCAACAAGTTGAACCACTTTGTAAGGGTATGCAGAGGGGCCGAGAGAGAGGAAAGAGGATGAGGGCGGCACCCGCCCACCAGAATGCTCAAACAACTGTCCAGTGACGACAGGCCTGACCCGGTGGAGAGAAATACAGAGAAGGGGCAGGGCATTTGGACCACTTTTGAAGACGACAAAGAGGAGGACATATTACTAATCTCATAATCAGCTCCCTGTAGCAAAGGGCGGAGGTCCCAACCACTCTGCCAGGTAAAGATTGCAGGCGCAACAGAACCCGCCCTGATCGACACGGTGTGTCAGTAAACATTATGACACACAAACAGTATCTACTGCTCAGCACATGCCCGCCCATCAACCCAACGGGAACCCACATATACGCATATGGCAGCAAAGAGCTGGCCTTGGTAGGCATGACGGACATACAGGTCCAGCATGGAGAACATGAGGGGAATGCTCACTTCCATGTCACCGAGGAGGGAGAAAGCACATTACTTGGATGCCACACCCCGGAAGATTTAGGCCTAGTATTCTTTGCGAAAGAAATTCATGATCTGCAAGTAGATGATATCCTTGAGCAATTGCCAGATCTATTAATGGGAATAGGGTGCCGCAAGGGCCCCCAAGTGAAATTGCATAGTGATGAGAAAATCCAGCCAACAGCGCTGAGACATCCGCGTGCTCTTCCATTTACGACGCCAGATGGAAGAGGAGCTAGAGAAGCTCAAGAGATGGATGTAATTGAAAAAGTATCTGTTCCAATGTCATGGAAATCTCCTCTTGGCATCACTTGGATCTCGGCTCTTTGGGTTTCTATCTGGCTGTGTTGACATGAGGCTGCCAAATCGAGCAGTCTGCAAGGCAAAGATACAATGAGAGATGATATAATTGTGGACTAACAGCCCAAATTGGCTCTTGAAGCTGTATTAGAATGCTGGGTGCTATCAGCTAGTTCTCCACCCCAACAGTAGATACATTACCACACTCGCAACCCATCTAGGGCTGCACCAATACAAACGGCTCAACTTTGGAATTTCCTCAGTCACAGATAGCTTCCAAAACACTATCAGGGATACATGGTCAGGTCTAGAAGGGGTGCTGAATATCAGTGATGATATTCTCATCTTTACATCCGCCCTGGCGGAACATCACAAATGCCTAAGAGCCACACTGCAACACCTGAAGGCTTACATTGCACAAAGACAAAAGCTTGTTCTTCAAGCTCAAAGTGGAGTTCTTTGGCTTTGTGTTCTCACAAGAAAGGCTGCAAGTAGATCCCTGAAAGTTAGCAGCAATCAACGAAGTGCCAGTCGCCCAAAAAACGAACAGAAATATGCAGCTTCCTGGGCATGGCAACATATTGTGCCTGGTTCCTGCTAAACCGGGCTAGCCTGTCAGAACCGCTCAGGGCGCTCACCAAGACGGAGCTAAATGAACATGGGGCCCTGCAGAGCAAGAAACATTTGACAGCATCAAGAACGGCCTCCTAATGGACGCCCCCATGGTGTACTTCAATCCAGAGAAAGCCATGGATTTCGTGGTGGATGTAAGCCCAGTAGAGCTCGTGGCAGTGTTGACCCCGGAACATGAGCCAGGGGTCTGGAGTTCTCTCGCTTTTTCAAGCAGCACACAGTCCACTACTGAGCACACTGCACCCAGATTGAGTGTGAACATTGGCAACAAAATGGGCATGTCATCACTTTCACCTATATGTCTATGGACGTGAATTCAAAGTAATCACAGTAATCATAGACCACAAACCGTTCACGAGCATCTTTGTGGGGACAGCTACCCACCATCCCCCATGGATCAAATGATGGGTGGTGTAGCTTCTGGCTTATCGTTATCAATTCACAGTTATATACCGGCTGAGAGCCAGGAATCCAGCAGACTTTCTTTCAAAACATACAGTGGCCAAAACATCGGAGACGATGATAGTGAAGGCATGGAAGAGTTTGCACGCCTGATGACTGAAGCTGCGTGCCCCAAGGCTCTCACTGAGGAGGACATCAGGTAAGCGAAGGCCAAGGACGATGGATTGCAAACGGAGAAAAAGGCTATCAACCGACAATGCCAGGTGTCTATTCCTGAAAGATGAAACACAATGGCACCCAGACGAAAAGTATAGCCTCACGGACATATGAAGTGTATGAGATGAGCTCAGCTCCTTGGCAGGCAGGGTCATCACGAGATTGGATTGCACAGTCATCCCAGGAGAGCTCGAAAACCATGTAGTGACTGTGACTCACAATGGACATCAAGGCACTGAGATGACAAAGGCCAGAACTCGAAGCAAAGTATGATTCCCTGGTATGGACCGGAAACTGGATGGAATGATCTAAACATGTCCCACATGGCAGCTCCATTTGAATCCTGTGACTCCTGCACCAGTCATAACAGAGGATGCACTCAAACACACCTGGCAAGGAATCAGTATGGACTTTGGCAGTTTCAGACAATCCCTGGTGCTAGTGGATGACCGATCCAAATCCCCATAGTGGAGTTGGTACCATATACTGCATTAACCTATGCTAAATGTTTGCTGGGAAATCCTTTTGCAGCGCTTGGCATTCCGTCAGTCATCAAAACTGACAATGGTCCACAGTTCCAGGGAACAGACTGTGCCCAGCTGCTCTCAACGTTCGGCATCAAACACAGGAAAATAATGCTGCAGTGGCCCCAGGCCAATGGCACGGCTGAGAGGTTAATGAAATACCAAAATGAAATACCAGTATTTGTAAAGCGCACAGCTACCTCCAAAGTGATGTCTCGGTGCTGGGGGCCCTTGGGAAGATTAAGCGAGATATTGCCCAGAGTCACATGGTGCTGGGCTAACCTGCCACCAGTGATCGAACCGTGAACTCTGTGGTCCGGAGTCAGGCACCCTGGCCGCTGCGCCACACCTCTTCCGCAATGACAACATTGAATAGAGCACTAAGAGCCGCAGTGGATCAAAATCAAGACTATGAGTGGGAACTGAACACGTTTCTGTGTGCCTATTGCAATACACTGCATTGCACAACAAAGTGTACACCCATGCACCTCATGTTTCAGCAGCCAGTCCGGGATAGCATCCCACCTGGGCCAGGCTGGCAACTGATACCTCTTCAGGAGGAAAAAGTGCAAAGGAGGAGAAAGCAAACCAAAAAGAGCCAGCCAGGCCAAGAGAGATGCCCAGCGACAACAGAGTAGGGGATCAGGTGTTGATAAGAGACCGCCATCCAGGGTGGAAGGTTTTTGGACTCCCTATGAAAGAGGTTCTTGGATAGTGACGGGGGTGAAAGGTATGATGATCACGGCTTGCCAGGGCCAAGACACCACAACCAGGAACATATTGTGGTCCAGGCTGGCTCGGAACCTAAGCCCTGATGAAACTGGGAATGACAAGAGTCTGGACGAGGCTGACCTGGCGATACTGGAACCATCTGACAGTGGCGTCACTCCAGCCAAAGGCCAGCTCACCTGTGACTGCTCCAGACAATGATTCAATCTCCTGGATGGGCCTGGCCCCAATGTGTTGAGCCGGCAGGAAACACCAGCGGCAAGCTGGTCACTGGTATGGACTCAGGCCGAAATCAGCACCTAGTCAAAGACTCCATGATTTAGCATGAGCCCAGTTGAGCGGGTCACACAAATCTAAAGTTGGATGGGATGTAGGGACTCACTCTGGCCCACAGTCAATGTTAGTGATATCAACACGCAATTGTTTGGCCGGGCAAAGCTGAACAGATGAATAAAAGGGGCTGGACTGCTCGCTGACATTCTGGAGTGTGAACACTAGTGTGTGTCTCGTTAGTATAGCAGGTACCTCCAATGTAAGCTCATGCGCCCTGGGCCCCAGTATGGCCTCTGTTCACCAGTTTACACTGTGCACTGGACGGTGTGTGCTTTTGCAGGGTGTTAACATCCTTTGATCAACCATTCTGACCTAGACATCAGTGTCCTTGGGTTTAGTTGTGCGACTGGCAGAGTGCTGACACACGTGCTTCCTCTCTAGACATGGTTTTACTTTTCAAGCGTCATTCAGTTAGGAGCACCTGTGCATTCTTTGACTCTTCAGTCACAACCCAGCATCACAGCTATCAAAGTGAACTTTGTCTACTGAAAAATAGGGGATCACGAGAAGTCGGGCATGGGAGCTAGCCTATCAATTTTTACATAGAAAGCGCATGTGAAATAATAATGCTTTGCCTTTCAATAAAGTTGTATTATCTATTCACAGTAACATGCCTGTAAATGGTATTTGTTGGCAAGTTCATATCTGTTAGAAATGGGGGCCTCTAATTGACAGAGGTATGCACCTTTGCCCAAGAAGGGACCCTTACTTCTAATCAGAGTAAGAGAGCTACACACTTACGCTAACCCCTGCTCACCCCCTTAGTAGCTTGGCTCGAACAGACAGGCTTAACCCAGAGGCAATGTGCAAAGTAATAGTACCCAAACACACAGTAACACACCACAAATGGACAACACACCAGTTTAGAAAAATAAAGTATCTTTATTTAAACCAAGCAAGATAAAAACGACAAAAATCCAACATACATATATCAAGATATCACTTTTAAAATGGTTACTTCAAAAATAGAACTGTAGAAAGAAAAATAGCTCTACCTGGGGCTATTATGACGTTGTGACAGGCACAAATCTAAAGTACGGCGCCGACCGCGAGGTAAGCAGGTCAGCCACGGAGTCACACGGACCTCCAAATAGCAGTACCTTGCAAACAAAGTCAACAAATGATGCACGGCATTGTGGATGTTAGGCGTCTGTGCCGAGGCAAACTGGTTCCTTTCTGCCACAGGGGAGGTGAGGTGTCGAATCCAGGACAGGGTAAGTTAGGCGGCGTTGGCGGTGAGGCGTCGGTTCCAGTGAGGAGATGGGATGTCGAAGAGTTTGTGACTTCACCCTCATTGGTTATTAGCACCATGATAACGTGATGCTGGCTCTCGCAGTGACAGCGTCTGTGTGAACGCTGGCGTCAGAAAGGCCGATAACTGCTGGCACCAGAGCTGCGGTGCAGGCGGGGCAGTGCATTGTGTATTTCACGAGCGGTGCCCCCGGCCACCGTGCAGGTTGCGGTGTCAATAGCGGCAGCACTGACGGCGTCTGAGTTGTTATTCTTGCTTTGCAGCACCAACCACACAATTCTCAGGAACTGGAATTGGCACCCACAGATGAGTCCAGGCGCTGCTCAGTGGGTGCAGGTGAAGTCTTTGTGACCCTGAGACTTCAGGACAGGACGCAAGCACACACAGGCCCTTGGAGATTCTTCTTGAAGCAGGTTCACAGCAAAGTTCCAGTCTATGTCCTCTCCTTGGCAGAAGCAGCAACTGCAGGCCAACCCAGCAAAGCACACACAGCAAAGGGGCAGTGCTCCTCCTTACAGCCCTCCAGCGTTTTTCCTTGGCAGAGGTTCCTCTTGAGTCCAGAAGTGATCGAATGCTCTGGGGTTTAAGGTCCAACACCCATTTTCTCTGTGTTCTCTTTGTAGCAAAGGTCTCTCAGCCCAGTCCAAGGCAGTTCTGTCCTCCCTGATGTAGTTTCACCACAGGAGGTGGAGACAGCATTGTGTAAAGGAGACGTAGCCTATTCAGGTGCTGGTGGAACTCCTCCTGCTACTCTAAATGCAGGCCAGGTCTATTCAGCCCATCTAGGAGTCACCCAGGAAAGCAGGGGACACTTCACCCCACCCCCCTGGGACTGTCAAGAGTGGATGCACACCCCCCAGCTCCTGTCACTCGCAAACCAGACAGTCAATAAACAAACAATTAGAGGCACACAGGAAGGATATACAAGAAAATGCCTACTTTCTAAAAGTGGGACTATCAACAAAGATTTATTAACGCACAACACTGATATTGCACAAAAAGACAATCAACTTGAAAAACTTGAAAAACTTTAGTGTATTTGAAAAAATCACGTCATTTTAGATAATGACATAACAGGACATGTATCAAACCTACACAACAAACATAAGTGATTATCTACAATAGTGACATAAAAAGTGATAGACTGTGACTGTACACATATCAACAATACAAACTTTACAATGAAAACAGTACATGGAACATACATTTTTCATTTGATAGCGTTGTATAAACAGTAACAAAAACCCTAGCCAGATCTCCTTTATTTAATAGGTCTGGTTGGGCACCAACGCTTAATTATGAACGTCGACGTTTCGAACCCAAAAAACGTGTGTGTATCAAAGACAGCACTATAGGGTCTTCATCAGGACAATAGGACAGGTGTTTAAAGCCTGTTGTAGAAGAAAAAATTATATATTTTAGAATTCAATGTGTGCGTAAAATGTAAGAGGAAAGTGAAGCCATGATTAAAAGTTCACCTTCTAAAGAGACTAAAGAAGCTCAACTCTGTTAACGGCTCGTAACCTGCATAGTCAATTGCAGGATTTTATATGATCCGGAGCCCGCCGGGCTATCTGTAACTTCAAAATCTTCCTCCTGCCACAAATCATAAGGACCTGTTAGTGGTTAATATATATGAGAAGGTCCTGAGAAATGAAATTCAAAAAACGAACGAAGCCCGGATCCTACCTGGAATGTATGGTGTCTCAACAATTCAATCGCATATTCAATAAATACTTTGTTTTAATCACGCTGTTACTATTTTTATAATTGTGTTAGTAATTTTTAAAATCCTACCTTCGTTTTAATTGAGAGCCTAATTCCGCCCTTTACATATAGTGAGGTCTTCTATTAGCGATTTTGCACTTTTGCGTATTTGCAATCATTTATTAATTTAAATCACCATTTATCGTTTTCTCCTGCTTGTGCCGGTCTCAGCACTCGACCCCAGCGGTACCCGGAAGTTAGGCGGGACCGCACTACACTCGGGGTTGGCGCTCTAGTGTTCTGCTCGGCCGACCTCATATAACGCCATGGTTAGGCGAGCGCACAGCGGGTGCGCGCAGCGGGCGCGCCATCTGCGCGCCGAAGGAGCGCCAAAGGAGTGCCCGTCCGTGCTCCGGACGTGCTTAGTGCCAGACTCCCTGCCTGTTTACATGGGAAGCAACATCCTACTACATTAAGGTATTCACACGAGGATCTTATCGCGTTGAATGTCCTGAGTTGTGGTGAAGGAAATCCCTGGGGTGTGGCTGATAGTTTATCTCGGGTGTGCCCTGTGTGTAACTTTCACTTTCATCCCACGTTGAGTTGCCCTGAACGAGTAAGCACCGACCCTATGCTGATTAGAGCGGGGTTAATTAATGCTAGGTTGCTAGTGAAGCATGCCGCCGACATTTTCGAAATTTTGGCGGAGAACCAATTTGATCTCTTCTTTATCACGGAGACCTGGTTAAACGATTTGTGTGCCCCGGTGGTGGAGCTAGCTATTCCGCGTGGCTTCAAGATCACGAGGGCGGACTGCTCGCTCGGCAGAGGGGGTGGCGTCGCCGTGATCTACAGGGACCAATGGATCTTCTCCTGTGAGCCCCAAGATGAGCTGGGGGATGCGGAGCTGCTCCAATTTTTCTCTTGTGCTTAACCCACACTTTACCTTGGGAGGTACACTGGTGTATTGGCCTCCGGGTAATGTTGGGAATTTTATTGGGGCATTGGAGGATGTTATAGTGCCGTGTGCCTTAAGATTTTCAAGGTTTCTCCTTTTGGGGGATTTCAACATTCACGTTGATGTTTTGAACTCTACTGAGGCCATCCGCCTAGGTGAAGCCTTAACTATGGCCCACCTCAAACAATGGGTCGATGCTCCAACCCATGTGGGTGGCCACCTTTTAGATCTGGTCTGTTCCAATTTTGATACTGTCATGACCTGCCCTGAGAGCGTGATATTGTCGGACCATTAGTTGATCAGGTTCTCCTGGTTCTTGGATAGAGCTATGGGGGTTGGGAGTATTACCCCACTTGCACATTCACAGAGGATCAACTTAGTCACCCTGACTGAATCTTTATCCCGAAACCGTCCGACATTGACCTCGGAGATTGATGTGGCGGTTAGTGCTTTCAACACATGGGTGGAACAGGGGTCTGCTGCCTCCATTAACAAGGGATGTATTCGTAGGATGCGGTCTACCCCCTCCAAACCATGGTTTTCCCACACCTTACGGGAATTGAAACTTGGATGTAAGAAACTCGAACGGGTGTGGAGACAAGCCTACCTGCCTGAGGCAAAGAGCAATCTGCGCGCGGCTCAAAAGGACTACTATGCTGCTATTAGAACTGCTAAGAGTAGCTATTATGCAGGGAGAATTGAAAAAGCAAACAATAACAGCAAGGACATTTTTTCAATTGTTCAGAGCTTTTTATCGCCATGTGCTGATCAACGTTTGCTGCCCTCATCCGATCACTGGTGCGAAGAGCTTTCTTCTTTCTTCGTAGACAAAATTGCCAAGATTCAAGAGGACTTGCGAGTCGCCTGCGACGGTTTCAAGTCCTCTCCAGCACTACCCCCTTTCTCTGTGCCTAAGTCAGTTGAGCTTTTTGTGGTCTTCTCTCCTTCCACTGAGTCCGACATCCTAGCAGTACTTGAGGCCTTGAAGTCGGGGTCCCCCTCTGACCCGTGTCCAGCAAGGGTTCTTGAGGGGGGTGGCTGATACAGTATGTAAAGAGGCTACCCAGATTGTTAACTTACCTTCTCCTCTGCAACTGTCCTGTTATGCTGGAAGCAAGCCAAACTTTTGCCGCTTTTCAAAAAGGCTGGGTTGGATCCGGCTGCTCCTTCCAACTACCGGCCTATTTCATTGTTGCCAGCCTTGGCGAAAGTCTGTGAGAAGATCGCTTTTAGACAGTTAGACAACTTTATTGAGTCATCTCAGGCTTTGCACCCGGCTCAATCAGGGTTGCGGGCTGCTTATAGCACTGAAACGCGCTGGCTGAGATGTCTGAGGCGATTCGGGAGTGCCTTGATGGAGGTGGCAGAGCGGTTCTGATTTTACTAGACCTCTCTGCCGCCTTCGATACGGTGCCCCATGCCCTACTTCTTACCAGACTAGCTGCCGTTGGCATCTCCGGATTAGCACTTGACTGGCTGACGTCATTTCTGGATAATAGGACGCAACAGGTCTGGATGCCACCACACGCCTCCTCACCTAAGAAACTCACTACAGGAGTTCCACAGGGGTCTACTTTGAGCCCCCTGCTTTTTAATGTTTATCTGACTCCTTTGATTTATTTGGCAGAACAATTGGGGGCTAAAATAAGGGCCTACGCTGATGATACCCAACTTTTGTTCACCTGGTCAAAGGACAATTTGGATACGTCGGCGGTTCGACTTTGCCTATCATCTGTCTTTCGCTGGTTAGCACTTGCCCAGCTCAAGTGTAATGAAGATAACTCAGAGGTTCTTTTCTATGGTTCCTTTCCCCATAATTTCAGAGACCTCCTATGGCCACAAGACCTGCCCTGTCCCAACTCCATGGGTGGCCCAGCTAAGAACCTGGGGGTCTGGTTTGGGAATGATCTTAAGTTTGAGGACCATATTAAAAAACTTACGGGAGTGTGTTTTGCCACTCTCAAAGCCTTACGCAGGTTTTTCCCACTCCTTCCGAGAGAGGCCAAAGAGACGGTGTCACGTGCTCTAATACTTTCCAGGCTTGATTATGCGAATGGCCTGTTTAGCATCTTACCTGCCTATCTGATCCAGCTGCTTCAGGTTATCCAAAATGCGGTCGCGCAACTTTTGCTCAAGTTGCCCAGGAGATCTAGCGTCCGCCCTCACCTACGCAGCCTCCATTGGCTTCCGGTTGCCCACCGGATTATGTTTAAAACACTGGTTCTCTCTTTCCATACGATCCATCAGCTCGGACCTGTGTACTTGAGGAAAAGGTTTGCCTTGTATGGTCTGAATCGCTGCCTCCGCTCGGCTAATCAGTGCCAAATGATTGTGCCTAGATTGAAGTACTCCAGACTAGGAGGCCAGACTATCTCTGTCAGGGCCTCCAGGGCGTGGAACGTTCTTCCTTTGCATCTTAGGGCTGCCGCAACCATCACTGCCTTTAAGAAAGGGCTGAAAACTCATCTGTTTAATATGATCCTATAACTGTCAGCTCTTCCCCGCTATCTGTGCAACCTCACTTTTTGCGCAAGGATACTTGCTAGTAATAGAGCGCGTTATAAAAGTTTTTATAACATAATATAAAATTTAAGTATCAGAAGCATGCCTGCTTCTAACAGATCTGTATCAAAAACACAATCATATACAACATTTTGGAGGATTGCCGAACTACTTTAACCCATGGCCTTACAGCGTTGTCTTGACAACCTACCAAGCAAAAACCTCTTATGTGGGATAACCTAACTACTTGGAAAAATTGTGGTATTCTTAGAGCGTCTCTAACAATAGTTTGCGCTGGTCACGCACGTTGGGAAGGGAAACTCCAAATGGGTGTAAAAATGATATCTCCACTCTAGGAAGGGAAGGCACCCATGAGAGACCTCTCAGCTTGGTGTCGATATTCTGCCAGGTAAAATCCTCAAACGTGGGATTAACCTCAAATGCTAAGATTGATAAATTATAGCATTGGAGGAGTTGAAACTAAGTCTCCACTCGAAGATGGCTTCTGGTGGGGTCCGCTCATGGTATCGTGATACCCTCCACAAAGGAGATATCCCCATTTGCACAAGGAATGTAGTATTGATAAATTGTTATAAACTCAGATTAAATTAATGCGTGTCTGGTTAGTCAATGGGAAAGAAAGGGAATTCAGAATAGGTTAAGTAGGTCCACCGTGATATGAATTAGATGCCAGTTATGGTTACATCCGTTCCGAATTAAACGGTAATATGTATGTACATATATATGGGCATGTTAACCTATTGCTGAACTTTTTGCCTTCCTCCTAGCATTTTTTTCTGACCTGGTGTTGGTGGTTTTAGGACTCTGGGCACTTTATCACTGCTGTCCAGAGTAAAGTGCATGTGCTTTCTATGGTAAAACGTGGTAAGATTGGTCTGCACCAGTTTGGCGTTTTTAATTTACCTATCAGTCCCCTGTATATCTCATATACCCGAGGCCAGTAAATTAAATGCTACTGGTTGGCTTGCAGCGCTGCTTGCGCCACACACCAAAGTAGCCTTTTAAACCTGTCACATGCCTCTGCCATTACAGGGCCTGCACGTGCTGTTTACTGCCCTGTGACGTGGCACAAAGTGAGTGCCACGTCTGACTCCCCTCTTACTACATATCAGTCACCCCTAAGGTAGTAACAAGCTAGCACCTATGGGCAGGGTGCGCTGTAGGTAAAAGGTAGGACATGTGCCTTAACTGCGTGGCATGTCCTGGTAGTGACAAACAGCCATTTTGGTTAATCACTACTGTGAAACTGCCCTCTCATAGAAATGAATTGGGAATTCCCGGATATGTGTTTCAGTAGTAATTCCTAATAAGAGAGGAGTAGCTTGATCAAGTTTGGTATGTTTGGAATAGTGGTAATAAATGCTGCGTAAAGGTGTTCGCAGATTTTATGGTACGACACGTAGGCCAACATTATGCAATAAATCCTTTATTGCTACCACTCAGCAGCAAGAAAAAAAACATGTTCTTAGAATAAAGAATACAGAACGTCTAAGAACATTCCAATACTAACAAAACTCCTCTACATCATCTGTTCTTCCTTCTTTTATTGCTGCTGCTCAAAAAGATAAGTATTACTTAGAATTGATATATTTGATAATGATATATAAAGAAAGACCGTCTTGGTAAATGTTTTAATGTTTGTATGATTTAAAAATGATAATGTTAGTTGGTGTATACATATTCTAAATGTATCTATTGTGTATAGTTTATTTTTTCAAATTTGGGATGAAATAAATGTAGTAAGAAATGTCTTATTGAGGGAAGATTTTGAAGTAAAATACATTTTTGGAAAGTTGTGTGAAGTGGAACAAACCCTTTATTACAGGAGGCAAGTAATGGTTGTAGCTCGATTGCATGTTTATTAACGATTTTGATCGAAGTTTAGAGAAATGCTGTCAATTGTGTGCTTTGAGGTCGTGGTGTTTAATTAGGAATGAGGAGTTTACTCGAAGTTTTTTTTCGGCATGGTAGGGGGTTTCGAAGGGATACCATTGATGTGCGCTGTATGCGCGAGCAAATTTGAAAGTTTAAATAATTACAAGCAATGCTCGCGGGCCTATCGTGTGACAGAGAACGTTTTCTTCAATGCTTCCTGGATATCGCGCTTTGAAATGTTTACGCGCGAGCTGTTTTGAGTTAATTGACACTTTGGAGTTGCCATACAGACGTTGGTTGCTTAGCAACAACATTTTTGTTTGTCAGTCACAGGCTATTTTCCAGTCAGTTTTATCGTGAGGAGATTTGTACGGTGTGTAGAGGGAGATTAACATCGGACTGAAGGAAGTTTAAATAAGGATCAGAAAACTGTTTTTTTTTGGGGGGGGGGGTAATTTAAGGAAAGAGTTATAAATTAATATTGATTGAATTAAATTCGTTTTATTAGGAAAATATTTATAATTTTATAATGGAGGTTAGGTGTGTTTTAGATTGTAGAGAATTTTAGTTTGTTAATATGGAGCAAGGAGAAGGATCTCTAGAAGAGAAATTAAACAAAGCAATAGATAAAATAACGACAGAAGTATCTATGAGAATGGAAAAGAAATTGAATTATTAGCTGTTTGTAAGTCAAGTAAACAGGAGGAGGAAAGATTTTGATCAGCTGCTGAGAATGAAAAAGCACATTCTAGTAATAAGAAGGCTTCAAGGAAAAGGAAACATATTTCTTCCGGTGTTCAACATGGGAAGAAGTCAAGATCTACTGTGGTAAAGCATGTTTGCTGTTCAGACAGGCTAGTAGCGATGGCCTCCGGCACTAAAGAGGGCAAGTAAGGGGCCCAAGTGATGAAGCCAGTAAAGGAATGCGGAGACATAAATGTGGTATGTGAGGATTCCTGTGAGACTGCAGAGGTAGAGCTAAGTTGTAGTTATGATTTTGAATCTGAAGACGAGGTACACGCTAAAAGAGCAAAAAAGGATGAAAATACAGGATCAGAGAGTAAAAATATTAAAGATCCATTGGGTGATGATATATTTGACCCATTACTTATAAAATATCCTTTTTCATCTGAGTGGACTCCATCTGATCATGTTGCATAGTATTTGGAATACTGGATCAGAAGGGAAATTCCAAAGGAGGTACGTGTTAGACTCCGATCCGAATGCCCTCGAACTATTGTTGAGAATAAGGTGTTGATGACACCAGAACTTGACTAAAAAATTATTGCATTTATTGCAAAAGGGGGGCATGACCCAAGGAAAGGAATTGATCGAGGGTTGAAATCCTGCCAAGACAGGTTATTAGATGTTGTTGGACCACTTTCAAAAATATTTGACATGGCAGAAGAGGTCTATGTTGGTAAGCACAATATTGATGTACAGGAACTTCGTGAATGGGTTCAAAGAGTTGTATGTTTAATTAGGCAACGCAAATACGGCTTTATCAATTGAGAGAAGAAAGAGTTTGTTACTAAAAATTGACCCTAAGTTGGTAGACCTTGTGGCTAAAGAGGAAGGACCTTTGGCTAAGGGTCTCCAATTTGGAGATTAATTTATAAAAGATTTATCAAGGTATGTAGGTGCGTTCAGCAGCCTACAAAAGTCTCAGAGAGAGATAAAAAAAGGTGTTCAGTGAGAGTGTTTTTGGTTCAGCCGGGAGAACACGGAGTCAGTTCCCTGGACGAGGACAAGGAATCACAAGAGGCTCTTTTTCATGTGGCTTTGGAAGCAGAGGCTACCAGGGTCAACAGTATTTTCGCGGAGGTGGATTTTTTCCACAACGACAACGTGCAAGAGGAAGATACAATAGAGGAGAGAGACGAGGCAGAGGCTCGAGTGGTAAGTCAAGACCCTTCTGTTATCCACTTAAAATTGAGGGGCAGACTTGCCCAATTTTCAGAGGTTTGGAGGTCAGTAACAAAGGACCCTTGGGTGTTGGAAACAGTTCAAGGTTTCAAGATAGAATTTATCGCAAATCCAGTTCAAAGAATGGTACCGAATCGTATGCTTTTCAAAAAAGAACAAATGAAATTGATGGACTTAGAGGTACAAGATTTAATAAGGAAAGGTGCAATAGAAATAGAGAGTTTGTGGAAGGATTTATAAGCAATATTTTTCTGGTGGAGAAAAAAGACAAAGGGGGCATGCGCCCAGTAATAAATTTACGTCAGTTGAACGATTGGATGGTATATCACTATTTCGAAATGGAGGCGATACATCTGTTGAAAGATGTGTTATTGAAAGGAGACTGGATGACAAGATTGGATTTGAAGGATGCTTATCTTACAATACCAATATGGAGAGAGCATCCGAGAAATTGGAGGTTTGTGTGGAAAGACCAGATGTGGAAGTTTGCGCGTCTTCCTTTCGGCATGTCATCCGCTCCGTGGTGTTTCACGAAGGTACAGCGGCTGATGGCGGCATTTCTGAGAGAGAGGGGTGTTCATTTGATAATATATTTGGATGATATTTTGATAATGGATCAGACAGGAATACTCTTCTTTCTCATACGAAGTTAGCAATAGAGTTGCTGGAGTCTCTGGGTTTTTAAGGTGAACAGGATGAAATCTCAATGTGTACCCAGTCAACATATACAGTTTTTAGGTTTTGTGGTAGACACAGTGGAAGCTGTTCTGAAACTTCCAAGGGAAAAACTAAAGAGAATTCGGAAAGAATTGAAAAATGTATTGAAAATGAACAGCATCTCTATAAGAATATTGGTCCGCATAGTTGGACTTCTGTCTTTTACAATTCAGGCAATTTTTCCAGGTCCTTTACATTACAGGGCATTACAAAGGTTGAAGGCTTTACATTTAAGGAATGGTTTGAGATATTCAGAGTGTATTTCTTTCGCAAGAAGCAAGAGAGTTGATTTGGTGGCTGAGGAATATGGAAGCATGGAATGGGCGAGCAATTTTTGGAGAGAATGCAGATCTAATTGTGAAGTCAGATGCAAGCTTGGAAGGTTGGGGTGCAAGATGCGGATTACTAAGTACTGGAGGTCGATGGACGAGTCCAGAAAGAAATCTGCATATAAATGGTTTAGAATTATTAGCAGGATCTTTTGCAATAAAATGTTTTGGGGAACAGACTGCAAGATGTTCTGTCATTTTAAGGATGGACAATGTTTCTGCAGTACGATATGTCAAAAGGTTGGGAGGTCCGATTTCGAAAGGTCTAGCAGATTTAGCGAGAGTCTTTTGGGAGTATTGTTTGGAGAGGAATATTTATGTTCAGGCAGAACATATCCCAGGGAATTCCAATTCAGTGGCAGATTGGTATTCAAGGAATTTTTACGACTCCAGCGATTGGATGTTAGACAGGTTGGTGTTTGCGAGGTTGAACCAATTTTGGGGTCCATTTCAGATAGATCTTTTTGCAAACAGAACACTCAACTGGAGAGGTTTTACAGTTGTCATCCGGATCCGGAGGCGATGGGGATAGATGCTTTTCTGCAGGATTGGAGAGGTCTACGCCCATATGCTTTTCCTCCTTTTTCAATGATAAGGAGAGTAACAGGGATGATTCGGTAGTGGAATTAAACGGTGGTGATGATCACTCCGTTTTGGAGCTCACAAGCTTGGTACCCTATGTTGTTGGAGAGGAGTGTGGATATGCCAATTCTTGTACCTATGTTTCAAGAAATCTTGCCGGGCCCTCTGGGGGAGGTTCACAGTCTGGTGGATTCAGGTCACCTTCATCTACTGGTTTGGAGACTTTCAGGAGAGTCTGGAGTAAGCTAGGACTTTCATCGGAAGCTTCGAAACTCATTGAGGAATCATGGGCACACAGAACATGGAAGGTATATAAGCCAGCTTGGAATAAGTGGAATGGTTGGTGTGTGGAAAGGAATATGGATCCCGTATCAGCAGATTTAGTTCATGTTTTGAACTATGTAACTGATTTGTATAAAAGAGGTTTGGCATATAGGTCAGTGAATTTGCATAGGTCTGCACTTTCTGCAGGTCATATTTTGGTGAATGGAATTACAGTTGGTCAGGACATAATGGTTAAGAGGTTATTAAGAAGCATCAGGTTGATTAAACCACCTGGTCCAAGGTATACTTCTCTTTGGGATGTGTCTCTTGTTTTACGATTAATTGAGTCATGGGATGATGATAATAGGCTTTTGGACCTAAAAGATTTATCTTATAAACTTACAATATTGTTGTGCCTTCTTTCTTTTAGAAAAGTTTCTGATGTACGTGCTTTAGAAATTACAAGCAGATGCTTTACTCCTGAAGGTAATTGTTTTTATATAAACCAAAGAACGAAAA
Source organism: Lissotriton helveticus (assembly GCF_964261635.1). Taxonomy (NCBI): domain Eukaryota; kingdom Metazoa; phylum Chordata; class Amphibia; order Caudata; family Salamandridae; genus Lissotriton; species Lissotriton helveticus. The sequence goes on along the minus strand of NC_136059.1, from coordinate 1,253,466,290 downwards.
CTAATTCTACTTCTGTTTTTATTCGTACCGGTTAGAAAAGGAAAAACTTTATGTGGCGAGTTGTGTGAAGGAATATTAATGTAGAACAAGACCCTTAAGACCTGTTGGGGTGGATCAATTACTCATTTCTTTCAGGTACCCATATAAAGCTGTTTCGTCACCCACTTTGGCTAGATGGGTGAAACGTTTAATGGGAAAAGCAGGTATAGATATAAGTATGTTTGGTGCACACTCAGTGAGAGGTGCAGCTGCATCAAAAGCACGTATTTTGGGAGGTAGTCTGCAAGATATTTTAAAATGTGCAGATTGGTCAACAGATTCTGTTTTTAGAAGATTCTATTTTAAACCTATTGAGAGTGCAGCTCAATGTATTGTTGATATGCTTTAAACTTGCATAATGTTGGCCTCTCTGTCGTGCCATAAGATGTTGATTTTCCACAGCCTTGGTGGGCTGAAAATATGGATTTTATTAAGGACACGGAGGCTAATATTATCCCTCCTCTTGTTGTTACCCAACCCTGATGTTTATGTCTTGTATTTATGCAGGTCAAAATTAAGCTGAATGGGATTGGTCGATCTTGGACATATCTCATCTCTTCGTTTGGAAAAGAAAGAAGATTTAGATTTGTTGGAATAGTTTCATGATTATAGACTGAAAACATGAAATATGTTTTAAGATTAACTCTTTTAGCAGGCAATGTCAGAAGGAAGAACAGATGATGTAGAGGAGTTTTGTTAGTATTGGAATGTTCTTAGAGGTTCTGTATTCTTTATTCGAAGAACATGTTTTGTCTTGCTGCTGAGTGGTAGCAATAAAGGATTTATTTTGCATAATATTAGCCTCCATGCCCCTTACTAAAATCCAGATTTTCAGCCCACCAAGGCTGTGAAAAATCTACATTTATTACCACTATTTTAGGAATGCCACTTTTAGGATAGGCCATTTCTGTGTGCCATGTGTATTTGTGCCTGCCTGATGTGTATTGCATGTCTGGCTCTGGAGTGACAGGGCTGGGGAGGTGCAGTGGCTCCAGAGGGGCTGGGTGAGTCAGCGCTAGGCTGAATAGGCTGATCTGCATTTTTAGTAATGGGAGGAGTTGCACCTGTATAGGACTGTGCCTGCACTACACAATGCTGGCTCTGCCCCCTGCCCCTGTGGTGTATCTGGGGCCAGGACCTACACTGTCAATGGGGACGTTTGTGCACTTGTTAAGTGCCCCCCAGAACTGGGTCCCCAAGCCCTCTGCCAGGGCAAAACAAAGAACAATCCTGGTACAAATATTGGGGCCGGTTCCCCCATGAAAGGTGCTGTGTGCTGCATAGTGCTTACTTGGGGCCGGCAGGCTGCCGGACGGCCAGGAGGAACCGCCGTCTGCGACTAAGCTGTTACCTGCTGGGGAGGGGCTGGAGGGACTGCCCCCCTGCTTACGGTCCCTACCTGCTGGCCTGCCTGCTAGTTCTGTGCCCAGCTCTGCCTTTGTGATTTTTGGGATTGGGATACAGCTCTGCAGTGATAGGGGACTTAGCACCAGCCGAGCGCTTTATCTTCGTTGTTCCCACCAAGCCGGTGGCGGATGCTTCACTGCCAAAACACTGGGCACTTTTCACTTCCCCGAGGGGAGGATCGCTTGTGTGGCTCTACGCACTGCTAACAGTGTGGGGAGCGCCGTGCCTGAAAATCCATTTGTACCTGAGGCACCTGTAGAGGACTGTGGGTTTTCATTGATCCGAGGGTCACAAGTGCAGTGGCGCAGCAGAAGCTTCAGGAGTTTCCCAGCAACCAGGCGGAAAACCAGAAGTCAGGCAACGAGAGCCTGACTGTGGGCAGGGCTCCCATGAGGTAGGGAGAGCTCAGTGTGTTGCCAAAGCTAAGGAGAAGTCTGTGTGGTGTGCTCTGCCCGACCCGACACTAACCAAGAGTGAGTCGCAAGTACAGACGGGCCACGAGTTGGCCAGACCTCAGGAGCTGGAGAGGTGGTCTGAGGTGAACCTTGCGGTCTGTTGCAGCTCGACAGGAAGCCAAGTGACGAGGTCTGACTGTGGGCGGGGCCCTGATCCAAGAGGAGAGCCAGTGTGTACAGGAGCGGTAGGGGTCCACCTGACATGCCGGATACTTCACTCCGCCAAAAGAGAGGCCAGCCCGTCTCCCCCTCGAGGGAAGTCCAGCCACCCAAAGAACACCTCCGGAGGCACAGGGGGGGAGCGCAGGGCCTCACGGACCTTGGGGAGTCCGGGTGAGTGCCCCCTTGTCCCAGGGCCACACTGTTGGTTCCCAGTCCCGAGGGGCCATTGGGATTAATTTGCTAAAGTGCCTTCGTAGCACGAAAGCCATTCCCCATTTCTGTCCTGATCGCAGCTACGCCGCACGATCGCGGGCAGCTGCATTTGCATCGCAGGACCAAGGACCCTCCCCTCCCCCGTGAGAGAGAATAGGTTAGCTGCACCCCCCCACTTTCTGGTGATACATGGGCGGAGGAGAGATTCGGCGGCACGTGTTGCCGTCCCCCTCGACCGACTGTATTTGTGCCCTAAGATTGGGTTCCAAGATAGGTGCCCACTAATTGTGCTTGTTACAGCAATTGGCTAAGGTGGACAGGAGGAATATATGACCTGTGCCCACTAATAATGTTTGTTACTTCTGTGGGTATTGAGGCCATCTTGCATGGGGTTATTGCCTCATGTGTGCCCAGCTATAAGTGGGTCATTTAGTGTAATGCTGATGAGGGAGTTATGCCTAATGTGTGCACTCCACCAGTGTAATGTGTAGCAATAATGTTTATGTCTAAGAGGAGCATGATGTGTTTGGGAATAATGCATTGCTGAATATGGTTTATGCACAATGTGTTCATGCTAAGTGCCCTTACCAGTAGTTACTGGTTGTTTTATTACTTACCTGTTCTAATGGTGATGACAGTGGCCCGATTGGCCCGGTCATGTATATAATCCCCTGTAAAGTAATACCTAGTGCCAGGTGACACAGAGTATATGTGTGATTATGCTCTAATGTATTTTAAGAGTAACACAAAGGCTATTTTTCATATAACCTTGTGTGGAGTTTCTTTTGTGGGGTGTCTAGTGTGTCATTGCTGTGTGTGTGTTGCGCAAACGCTTAACACCTTGCCTCTGGGATAAGCCTGACTGCTCTACCAAGCTATCAAGGGGGTGAGCAGGGGTTATCTTCAGGGTGTGACTCTCTTGCCCTGACCAGCGTGGTGGTTTCTGCCTGGCCGAGGCGCTTGCCGTAGCCAACCCGAAATCCCATTTCTAACACCTATGGAACAGACAGCCTTTCAATAGTGAAAAATGAAATGGCACAGTATTTCACTATCAGGACATGTCACACACACGAGTACATATCCTACCTTTCACATACACTGTTCCCTGCCTAAGGGGGTACCTTGGGCATATCCGAGGGCTGTTTTACATGTAACAAAAGGGACGTTTAGGGCCTGGCAAGTGGGTGCACGTGCCAGGCCGATGTCCCAGTATAAAACTGCGTGCGCAAACACTACAGTGGTAGGTCTGAGACATATATACAGGGCTACTCATAAGTGGCACAAACAGTGCTGCAAGGCTACCAGCAGCATTTGATTCACAGGCCCTAGGCACACTCAGTGTACTTTACTAGGAACTTACCAGTAAATCAAATATGACCATCATGGATAACCAATCATAATTACAGTTTACACAGGGGGCACTTGCACTTTGAGACTGATCTGCAGTGGCAAAGTGTCCAAAGCATCTAAACCAGCAAAAACGAAATCCACCACACAGCGGAAAAATACAGCAGGTAGAGGCAAAAAAATCAGGAGAAATCCACGTCAAGGATGCCAAGTCTAACAATATCAAAAGTTCATCCATATATTTAAACAAATAACCAGACAAATATGTTCTGTTTCTCTTTTTCGCAAAGCAAAGGGGTTCACTCTCCTGACTGTATTATCTATGGAATAAAAATATCTAATCATTTTATAGACAGTATTAGCATTCTGACTTCTTATCACGAAAAAGCAGGCCACCAAATTGTCGAAGTCCACTCTGGAGTGCTGCTTCTGTGAGCAAAGCATCTGATGTGGTTGGGCATCGATGAAGTGAGATCGGGTTTATGCTTCTTCAAAGTGCCCATCCTTCACACAGAGACAAAGAGCTCTTATGTATCCGCTGCAGGTTCCTGCTTTTCCTGCTGTTTTAGCCTTGTGTATATTTGCAGTGCAAAGTTTTTGATGCCTTTTTAAGGCGAGGCTGCACGCATGTGCTGTCACTTGGCGCCCTACTGTGTTAAAAAAGAAAAAGGGGGAGGGATAAAGCCGGCCCATTACTTACCACTCGTTGACATCGTTATCACTCTCCTTTGCTGCCTTCTGATTTGGCAGCACATGCGAGGCGTCACTTCCTTTTCTTTCTGTGGCACATGGACCAAATACAGATTGATCAAATCTAATTACTGCCCCTTCACAGCGCGAGACCTATTGGCTTTGCGAACGCTTGTTTGCCACAAGTATGTGTCCAGATATTGGGTCCGGTAAACCCTACAGACCTGAAAAGCCATCTCTATGTAAAACCTATTCCTACCCATGTTTCTGCCCCTATCCCATAGTTGTGAGACCTATCTGTGGGCATAAAAATTTCCCCATCTCTTGATTCTGCAAACCAAAATCTGCCATTAGCGTTCGAGGATGGCCTTAAAATTATTTTAAGGAACTAAGAGTGATTTATGTATGTAAAAATGGCTTTGAATCACATTCCATGCGTTGATTTTGTCTGAAAAGTCAGAATTTGATACAATGAAAGGTGCACAAGTGACGTAGGAGTCTATGGTAGTAAAGCTTAAGCTACACCTAAACAACTAACGAAAGACATGCTCACCTTTCCCCTTTGTTCAGCAGGTCAAACCCTTCATTGATTTTCTCAAGCGGCAGTATGTGGCTCACCAGTCCGTCGAAGTTGAACTTCTTTGCCAAATAATCACGAACTAGTTTGGGGACACTGTCTTTGGTTTTCCATCCTAAAAAAGAAGCAAAACGTTAGCAACAATATTTTCTCTTCCATTTCTTAGAGGGCCTCTGCACTGCACAGAAAAGTTGTTCCGACATGCAGAGCACTCCGATAACTTGCAATATACTTGCAGAGAACACTAATGCTAACAGACAATGGGTCCGATTCACAAAGGTAAACTGAAACAAAAGTCTAACTTTACGACTTTCCCTAAACACAAAGAGAATTTACTAGTAAAGTTAGACTTTTGTCTTAGTTAAACTTAAGTTTTGGTCTTAAGTTTAAATGAGACCAAAACGGAGACAAAAGTCTAACTTTACCACTTGTAAATGCCCTTTGTGAATACCGAAAGTCGCAAAGTTAGACTTTCGTCTCAGTTTACCTTTGTCAATCGGACCCAGAGTGGTTACGCAATTTGCAACAGACATGTGCGGATAATCGAGCAAATAGTCACAGAGCTCAAGTACGAAACTGCACCATGCACAGTGATAGGTTGAGCAGCCAGGATGTTAACCTGTCTCTTCCTATATGGATAATGACGAAGTGTATAGGGTTGTTGCTTGGGTTTCAGGTACTTACTGGAGTTGGTGAGGGCTAAGCATGTTTCCTCAACATGCTAGTTGCTGTTATGTCATGGGGCCCTAGGCCCACATGGTGGTAAATGACTGCGACACAGACACGGAGCTTAGCTTGGTTAGTGAGCCACAAGCTCGAGCGCTCGGCTCTATTTATTAACTGGGTCACGTGATGTCGTGGCATCAGTGGTGGGTGGGTGTTTAGTGTAGCATTACATTTTAACCCTTATATTGTCTGCTAGGACACAACATTCCTCCCAAAATTTGATAAAAATTAAGAAAAGACAAAAGTCCGAATCTGTGGAAGGAAGTACATAAATATACACTAATTACAAATTTACATTGAGTCTCTTCAGCTGCTTGCTTGATGAAGACGGTGGAAATTGCTGCTGAAACTTTAGTTCTTCTTGGCTTGCCTTCGTGGTTCTCGGTGGGCGTGCTCTTCTTTACTTGCGCCGTGGACGTGTGTTGGTCAGTCCACTGAGATCTTGCTTTTGAGGATAACGTCAAACAGGATGACCAGATGTTAGACTTGAAGGATGTTGTCTACTGCTGGTCCATCGGTTTCTTCACTGTATGCAGCTTGGCTTTACTTTACAAAGGATGGAGTGTTCGAAGGACATTCTTCTCACTAGGACGCCCCTCTCTCGGGTGTTCTCCTGCCACGAGATGTCCCGGAGGCCCTTTTCATCAGGTTTCCACTGGGCCGGGTATTATTCCACAGCGTTGCTCCATCTCCACAGTCTGCATGTGAATGGAGGAGACGATGGGGGTACTACCTCACAAAGTCCGTAGCTCCATCTGAAGGGTAGTTGTTAACTCCTGCCTTGGCGCACAAGTTCCTCATCTTGCCGGGATGGGCAGATTAGACGGCGATGGATTCATCTCTCGTGTCGGGACCCTCTGCCACCGGTGTCCCTGAAGCCTTTGCCCCTTGGATCTCCACGGGCTGGTGTGGAATGGTTAGTTCTCCTTATTCAGGCCATCTGAGCTCCCTCCGCTTCCAGGTTTCCGCTCGATCCCAAAGGTGGGTGTTGCCAATGGTCCGGCCTGTGCTCTCCTACCGTCCACGGGTCGTCGGGGTCTTGTGAATAGGTGCCTGTTCTGTTCTTGGTGCTATCAGTGTTCTCCTGGACGTGCGGGTCACTGTACACGATGTTGTGGTGCGTCACCTCTTCTTCTCCTTGTAGGTGTGTGGACTTGTTACACCTCTCTTCACCTTTTCCAGAAGTTGTTGATGATGGCGTCGTGCCACATGACTTCTTACTTCAGTTCTTTTCTTCATGGCATCGTGCCACTCTTCTCCCTTTCCTTTTCGCGACACGGTGCGGTCACCTTTCTTTCTTTGTCTTGCTGACCAGGCTTCTTCAAACAGCGTGCACTCCTGCCTGTTTCCGTCTGGTCTTGTCCTGTCTTTAGGACACTGTCTTCTCCCCACTCTTCGGTGACTGGACCGGTCATTACGATCTTCTCTCTTGCCTCCTATTACTTCTAGTTATTGTTGGTGTTGCGTCCGTCTCTCCAGGTCTTCTGATCTCTCAGTTTACGGACGTCTTCTGGCAGGACATCTTCATCCTGACTTTGTGGCGGAATTTCTTCTTTCTTCTCTGGTGACCATTTTGGGTGATCGGCTTTTGTTTGGGCGCCCCTCTGGCTTGTTGGATCATCCTTTTTCTTGGGCGATCTTCTTTGCTACCAGATGGGGTGGACAGCTTCCTCTTCGTGAGTCTTCTTGCTATCCGCGACCCTTGGGATCGCTATTAGTTCTGCTGCAGTGCTTTTGCGTTGGCGCAGTTTCACCTGCGCTCTTCGTGTGCTCTGCTGTTTTCCAGAGGGTTACTTCACCGCTCCATGGACCTTCTCCGGTGGATGCACTTCTCGTGCGCGCTTCCGGTGAGGCTCTTTAGCTTCTTGGGGCGTTGACCGTGCTTGGTTACTTCGCCTCCTTTTGGCTGCTGGGTAACTTTGCGTTACTCTTCCGTTGCACGTCAGTGTGCATTGCAGTTGCAAGTTCTTGCTTCACTTGGTACCGTCATGATACATCTTCAGTGTAGCTTTGTTCCTTGCGGTTCATTTGATTCTTTGGCGTCGTCGCTCTTCCACTTGCGTGTCGCACTTTTCTTCTTCACACTTGGGTACTTGCCTTGCACGTCTTCTGGTGCTTTGGTTGTGGCTTACTCTCTGTTAGGCGCTGTCCTGTACTGTCTGCGTCCGGGGTACACTTGCGCTCTTCCATCGGTTGCCTTTGGATCTTGCTGCTTGCGGTAGACGGTTCTGACTCTCCTTCGACGTCCAGCATGAGGTTGTTGTCTCTCCTGCGTTTGCGATGAACACCTGTGGCCACAGGCGTCACTTCTGCAGTGGTGATGGGTCTCCGTCTTCGTCCGCGTCGCTGCAGGCTTGTTCTCCCTGTAGACTGTCCCTTGTGCTGTCTTGTGCTTGTTTTATTCTTGCTTCATGGGCTGCAGTACCATCAAGTGTCCACTAGATGGCAATGTAGGATTCAGGTTTCCCTCAGTAGCAGCTTCCTCCTCTTGGTGCTTTCCCTTCCTGTTTTGTTTGTTTCCTTTGTAGTCCCGGGCTGGCAGGACCTGCTGTTGTCCAGGAGTGTGCAGGACAGGAGGGGGCTGAAGTTACTCCTGGGCAGAGGTAAGTCCCATTTCTTTTGTTGTAGCTGGGGCAGTGTGCAGCTGTGGTGTGGGCTCCCACTCTGCTGCAGGATGCCCTCTCGCTGGTTTCATTTCTTGCCGGCTGCTCAAGGGGTGGGGGCATATCTCTTTGTACTGCGGCAGCCCTACTGTCCACTTTCTTCTCTGTCCTGGCCTGCGGTGCCTTCCATAGTCCTCACGCAGGGAGGGAGGGCTGGAGCCACATTGTGTAGCCGTGCGGGGTTTGGCACCTGCCGGCTTAGTCCTTTCCCAGCCTTATTCCTGTTCAGTTTTCCCGCTCCCTGCCCGCGATAGCCTCAATCCCTTCGCGTGCGGGCAGGGGGGGCTGGGGGCAAAGTCTGGGCGCGGGCAGGCACTCGCCTTAGGGACAGTGTAGTCGCTATTGCAGGCAGCCGCGGGTGGGCTCCGCGTCTGCTTCGCTTTCACCTCATGGCGCCTGGCAGCTCTTCACACGCTGCAGGGGATATATGACGTTACCACGCATACTTTTACCACGCATACTTTTACCACGCATTTTTTACCACGCTAATACTATTACAACGCATGTTATTACCACGAGTACTTTTACAACGCAATATAATGTAATAATAAAAAAAGTACTATTACAACGAATACTATTAAAACGCATACTATTACAACGCAAATTAAATATATATATTTTTTTTTTAGTACAATAACCACTGGGACGGGATGTAGGGAAAATAGGGGTTTTGGGTGGGGAAGTAATTTAAAAAAATGTTGAAAAAACTACAACTCATTAAAGAAAAAATTTGTAATATCAGCAAAATTAATACTCGAGTATTAAAATTAATACTCAAATATTTAAAAATTATATATTTAAATATAAAAGTATTTTACATTATATTAAATTAATTAAATTAAATTATATTAAATTACATAAATTTAAATAATTTACATAATTTAAATAAATAGAAATATACAGTGATCCAAAACATTTATTTTTATTTTTATTTTTTAAAAATAATAAACGAAATACAATAAGTAGATTTTTTGGGTTGGTAAATGCTTTAAAAAATGAAATTAAAAAATTGAAATAATTTATCAAAATGTATTTTTTTCAAATTTTTAAATCGACTATAAAAATAATACTCGAATATTCAAAAGCATAATATATTTCATTACTCATTTCAACAAAATGATATATTTTATTACTAAAATAACGCATGCTGAAATAAAATAATTAATGTACTCATTTAAATTTTTCGATTTAAGAAGAGTAATAATAATTAAGTTACCATATTTCATTGTTTACGTTTCGAAAAGCTATCGCCATTTTAAGTAAGTAAATGAAAAAGTAGTCCTACAACAATTTCAATGACAATAACATCATAACAGTACTTACAAAATGGATGCCAAAACGACAGAAATAACCCGATTTACGTTTCTTAAAATCATAATTACAATTATATGTTTACACAGAAATTTATTTGTTTTAATTTTTACATTACAACGTTGTGTTTATATAAAAAAACTGACACAATAACCCAATACATATAAATATGAGACAGACACCATTTTAAGATCAGTTGATCCGCAACTATCAGAGTGACCAGACGGTAAATCTGACTCTCTCACCTTTTCACCTCTTCAAAATAGAAATCAAATCTACGGAGTACATTTGTTCGATTTCAAAGTAAGTAAATGAAATAGCTAACAATATATTCAAGCAATTAGTTATAGATATAAACCGAAAATAAAATAGTTTATATATATATATATAAATAATTAATTAAAGCGTGAAATTAAATAATTAATTTATTTATTATTTTTTCAATTACTAGATATTTAAAGAAATGATATAAAACTATCCGATAAATTAATTAATTAAATTACTCAAAATTAATATTATTTATTTAAGTTCAAAAAATTTTCCTCACACTTTATTTTTTCCATTAATAGAACAACTTAAAACAGTGACGCAAAGAATTACAGCTACCAAACTGTGCTAAAAAAATTACGAGGTAAAAAATAAATATTATTATTCATAATTTCTGATTTTGTAAAATGCAAATAAAATTATTAATTAAAATATTTTTCAAATTTTATTCAGGTACAATATTTTATCGAAAATATATTGTTATTCAAACATCGACTTTCTCAAGGTCTTCACCTTATAAGGTAAAAATAAAAATATGTTATTGTATTAATGTTTAATACAATGTGAGTAAACAGAATTATTAATAGCGTCTTAATTTTTTAATGTAGAATAAGGAAAAATGTAGTATAAGTGGTATATACATATTTTGGTGCTGTATCTGCTCCATGCGTGAAATAAACTTGCACTGTTGCTACCTGTGCTGTACCTATCCTATATGTGTTGTAAGCTTACACTGTTACTGACTGTGCTGTACCTGCTCCATGCGTGAGAGAAGCTTGCAATGATGCTGCCTGCGCAGTACCGAATCTATGTGTGTTGTAAGCTTACTCTGTTTCTAACTATACTATGTTTGATTTATGCGTGAGATAAGGTCGCTGCTACCTGTGCTGTACCTATTCTATGTGTGTATGAAGCTTGTATTGTTGCTACCTGTACTGTTTTTGATCCATGCGTGAGAGAAACTTGCGCTACTGTTCTCTATGGTGTACTTGCTCCGTGTGTGAAGGAAGCTTTCACTACTGCTATGTGTGCTGTACCTGCTCTGTATATGAGGGAAGCTTGCACTACTGTTGCCTGTGCTGTACCTTTTCTATGTGTAAAGGAAGCTTGCACTGCTGCTGCCTGTGATATACCTGTTCTATGTGTAAAGGAAGCTTGCACTGTTGTTGCCTGTGCTGTCCATGATATATGTGTGAAGGAAGCTTGCTCTACTCTTCCCTATACTGTACCTGCTCCGTGTATGAGGGAAGCTTGCACTGCTGCTTTGTGTGCTGTACCTGTTCTATGTGTAATGGAATCTTGTATTGCTGCTGTCTGTGATGTACCTGGTCTATATGTTAAGGAAGCTTGCACTGCTGTTTCCTGTGCTGTACCTACTCTGTGTGTGAGTGAAGCTTTCACTGCTATTGCGTATGCTGTACCTGCTCCGTGTGTGAGGGAAGCTTGTACTGCTGCTACCTGTGCTGTAGCTGCTCCATGTCTTATGGGATTTTACTCTGCTATGCCTGTGCATTACCTGTTCTATGTATGTTATACATTTGCAAACAATAATTATTTATTTTTCTGTTTCAAAATGACATACACAATATTTTAAAAAGCAAGACAATAAATGAATAATATTCATGAACATTTCTCTCCCTTATTTTATAAAAAGAAACCAACTTATATTCCGCCAACCAAAGAAGAATCTGAGTACATTTTTCATCACAAAGAAACAGATACAAATAAGGTAAATTAATTCTTTAAGTGCTATTGTAGTTAAAGTGTTTGATTTTGTAATTTTATTATTTACTATTCAAACACCAGGTAAGTGCTGCAGTAGAGAAAGTGTTGGATAGTGTAAGGGTATTGAATACTATTTCAACTCCTGTTAAGTGCAGCAGTGGGTAAAGTGCTGGATATTGTAAGGGTATTATTTAATATTCCAATTCCAGGTAAGTGTAGCAGTGGGAAAGTGCTGGATAGTGTAAGGTTATTAATTACTATTCCAATACCAGGTAAGTGCTGCAGTAGGGAAAGTGCTGGATATTGTAAGGGTATTATTTAATATTCCAATTCCAGGTAAGTGCAGCAGTGGGGAAAGTGCTAGATAGTGTAAGGGTATTATTTACTATTCAAACACCAGGTAAGTGCTGCAGTGGAGAAAGTGTTGGATAGTGTAAGTGTATTAATTACTATTCCAACACCAGGTAAGTGCTGCAGTAGGGAAAGTGCTGGATAGTGTGAGGTTATTATTTACTATTCCAACTCCAGTTAAATACTGCAGTAGGCAAAGTGCTGGATAGTGTGAGGTTATTAATTACTATTCCAACTCCAGATAAGTGCTGCAGTAGGTAATGTGCTGGATAGTGTAAGGGTATTAATTACTATTCCAACTCTAGTTAAGTGCAGCAGTGGAGAAAGTGCTGGATAGTGTAAGTGTATTAATTACTATTCCAACTCCAGGTAAGTGCTGCATCAGAGAACGTGCCAGATAGTTCAAACATGTCAATTTGCCACTAATATACTTTGAAATATTGTACAATTGCAAAGAAGAATTATTTTTCATTTTCAAAAGAACAGACACAATATTTTAAAAACCAAGTCAATAACTGAATAATAATCAACAACATTTCTTTCCCTTTTTTTTAGAAAAAGAAACCAACTTATATTCCGCCAAAGAGATATCAACCAACCAAAGAAGAATCTGAGTACATTTTTCATCACAAAGAAACAGATACCAATAAGGTAAATCATTTCTTGAAGTGCTATTGTAGGTAAAGTGCTGTATTTTGTAATGGTATTAATTACTATTCCAACACCAGGTAAGTGCTGCAGTAGAAAAAGTGCTGGATAGTGTAAGGGTATTAATTACTATTCCAACTCCAGTTAAGTGCAGCAGTGGAGAAAGTGCTGGATAGTGTAAGTGTATTAATTACTATTCCAACACCAGGTAAGTGCTGCAGTAGGGAAAGTGCTGGATAGTGTGAGGTTATTAATTACTATTCCAACTCCAGTTAAGTGCTGCAGTAGTCAAAGTGCTGGATAGTGTGAGGTTATTAATTACTATTCCAACTCCAGTTAAGTGCAGCAGTAGGTAAAGTGCTGGATAGTGTGAGGTTATTAATTACTATTCCAACTCCAGTTAAGTGCTGCAGTAGGGAAAGTGCTGGATAGTGTAAGGGTATTAATTACTATTTCAACTCCAGTTAAGTGCAGCAGTAGGTAAAGTGCTGGATAGTGTGAGGTTATTAATTACTATTCCAACTCCAGTTAAGTGCTGCAGTAGGTAAAGTGCTGGATAGTGTAAGGGTATTAATTACTATTCCAACTCCAGGTAAGTGCTGCAGTAGGGAAAGTGCTGGATAGTGTGAGGTAATTAATTACTATTCCAACACCAATTAAGTGCTGCAGTAGGCAAAGTGCTGGATAGTGTGAGGTTATTAATTACTATTCCAACTCCAGTTAAGTGCTGGAGTAGTCAAAGTGCTGGATAGTGTGAGGTTATTAATTACTATGCCAACTCCAGTTAAGTGCTGCAGTAGAGAAAGTGCTGGATAGTGTGAGGTTATTAATTACTATTCCAACTCCAGTTAAGTGCTGCAGTAGGGAAAGTGCTGGATAGTGTGAGGTTATTAATTACTATTCCAACTCCAGGTAAGTGCTGCATCAGAGAAAGTGCCAGATAGTTCAAACATGTCAATTTGCCACTAATATACTTTGAAATATTGTACAATTGCAAAGAAGAATTATTTTTCATTTTCAAAAGAACAGACACAATATTTTAAAAACCAAGTCAATAACTGAATATTAATCAACAACATTTCTTTCCCTTTTTTTTAGAAAAAGAAACCAACTTATAGTCCGCCAAAGAGATATCAACCAACCAAAGAAGAATCTGAGTACATTTTTCATCACAAAGAAACAGATACCAATAAGGTAAATCAATTCTTGAAGTGCTATTGTAGTTAAAGTGCTGTATTTTGTAATGGTATTAATTACTATTCCAACACCAGGTAAGTGCTGCAGTAGAAAAAGTGCTGGATAGTGTAAGGGTATTAATTACTATTCCAGCTCCAGTTAAGTGCAGCAGTGGAGAAAGTGCTGGATAGTGTAAGTGTATTAATTACTATTCCAACACCAGGTAAGTGCTGCAGTAGGGAAAGTGCTGGATAGTGTGAGGTTATTAATTACTATTCCAACTCCAGTTAAGTGCTGCAGTAGTCAAAGTGCTGGATAGTGTGAGGTTATTAATTACTATTCCAACTCCAGTTAAGTGCTGCAGTAGGGAAAGTGCTGGATAGTGTGAGGTTATTAATTACTATTCCAACTCCAGTTAAGTGCTGCAGTAGGTAAAGTGCTGGATAGTGTAAGGGTATTAATTACTATTCCAACACCAGATAAGTGCTGCAGTGGGTAAAGTGTTGGATAGTGTGAGATTATTAATTACTATTCCAACACCAATTAAGTGCTGCAGTAGAGAAAGTGCTGGATAGTGTAATGGTATTAATTACTATTCCAACTCCAGTTAAGTGCTGCAGTGGAGAAAGTGCTGGATAGTGTAAGTGTATTAATTACTATTCCAACTCCAGGTAAGTGCTGCATCAGAGAAAGTGCCAGATAGTTCAAACATGTCAATTTTCCACTAATATAATTTGAAAAATTGTACAATTGCAAAGAAGAATTATTTTTCATTTTCAAAATAACAGACACAATATTTGAACAACCAAGTCAATAACTGAATAATAATCATCAACATTTCTCTCCCTTTTTTTTAGAAAAAGAAACCAACTTATATTCCGCCAAAGAGATATCAACAAACCAAAGCATAATCTGAGTACATTTTTCATCACAAAGAAACAGATACCAATAAGGTAAATCATTTCTTGAAGTGCTATTGTAGTTAAAGTGCTGTATTTTGTAATGGCATTAATTACTATTCCAACACCAGGTAAGTGCTGCAGTAGAAAAAGTGCTGGATAGTGTAAGGGTATTAATTACTATTCCAACTCCAGATAAGTGCTGCAGTAGGGAAAGTGCTGGATAGTGTAAGTGTATTAATTACTATTCCAACACCAGGTAAGTGCTGCAGTAGGGAAAGTGCTGGATAGTGTGAGGTTATTAATTACTATTCCAACTCCAGTTAAGTGCTGCAGTAGTCAAAGTGCTGGATAGTGTGAGGTTATTAATTACTATGCCAACTCCAGTTAAGTGCTGCAGTAGAGAAAGTGCTGGATAGTGTGAGGTTATTAATTACTATTCCAACTCCAGTTAAGTGCTGCAGTAGGGAAAGTGCTGGATAGTGTGAGGTTATTAATTACTATTCCAACTCCAGTTAAATGCAGCAGTAGGTAAAGTGCTTGATAGTGTGAGGTTATTAATTACTATTCCAACACCAATTAAGTGCTGCAGTAGAGAAAGTGCTGGATAGTGTAAGGGTATTATTTACTATTCCAACTCCAGGTAAGTGCTGCAGTAGAGAAAGTGCTGGATAGTGTGAGGTTATTAATTACTATTCCAACTCCAGTTAAGTGCTGCAGTAGGGAAAGTGCTGGATAGTGTGAGGTTATTAATTACTATTCCAACTCCAGTTAAATGCAGCAGTAGGTAAAGTGCTTGATAGTGTGAGGTTATTAATTACTATTCCAACACCAATTAAGTGCTGCAGTAGAGAAAGTGCTGGATAGTGTAAGGGTATTATTTACTATTCCAACTTCAATTAAGTGCAGCAGTGGTGAAAGTGCTGGATAGTGTGAGGTTATTAATTACTATTCCAACTCCAGATAAGTGCTGCAGTAGGTAAAGTGCTGGATAGTGTAAGGGTATTAATTACTATTCCAACACCAGATAAGTGCTGCAGTGGGTAAAGTGTTGGATAGTGTGAGATTATTAATTACTATTCCAACTCCAGTTAAGTGCAGCAGTAGGCAAAGTGCTGGATAGTGTGAGGTTATTAATTACTATTCCAACTCCAGTTAAGTGCTGGAGTAGTCAAAGTGCTGGATAGTGTGAGGTTATTAATTACTATGCCAACTCCAGTTAAGTGCTGCAGTAGAGAAAGTGCTGGATAGTGTGAGGTTATTAATTACTATTCCAACTCCAGTTAAGTGCTGCAGTAGGGAAAGTGCTGGATAGTGTGAGGTTATTAATTACTATTCCAACTCCAGTTAGGTGCTGCAGTAGGGAAAGTGCTGGATAGTGTGAGGTTATTAATTACTATTCCAACTCCAGTTAAATGCAGCAGTAGGTAAAGTGCTTGATAGTGTGAGGTTATTAATTACTATTCCAACACCAATTAAGTGCTGCAGTAGAGAAAGTGCTGGATAGTGTAAGGGTATTATTTACTATTCCAACTCCAGGTAAGTGCTGCAGTAGAGAAAGTGCTGGATAGTGTGAGGTTATTAATTACTATTCCAACTCCAGTTAAGTGCTGCAGTAGGGAAAGTGCTGGATAGTGTGAGGTTATTAATTACTATTCCAACTCCAGTTAAATGCAGCAGTAGGTAAAGTGCTTGATAGTGTGAGGTTATTAATTACTATTCCAACACCAATTAAGTGCTGCAGTAGAGAAAGTGCTGGATAGTGTAAGGGTATTATTTACTATTCCAACTTCAATTAAGTGCAGCAGTGGTGAAAGTGCTGGATAGTGTGAGGTTATTAATTACTATTCCAACACCAGGTAAGTGCTGCAGTGTGGAAAGTGCTGGATAGTGTGAGGGTATTAATTACTATTCCAACTCCAGATAAGTGCTGCAGTAGGTAAAGTGCTGGATAGTGTAAGGGTATTAATTACTATTCCAACACCAGATAAGTGCTGCAGTGGGTAAAGTGTTGGATAGTGTGAGATTATTAATTACTATTCCAACTCCAGTTAAGTGCAGCAGTAGGCAAAGTGTTGGATAGTGTGAGTTTATTAATTACTATTTCAACTCCAGATAAGTGCTGCAGTAGGGAAAGTGCTGGATAGTGTAAGGGTATTAATTACTATTCCAACTCCAGGTAAGTGCTGCAGTGGGGAAAGTGCTTGTTTGTCTGAGGCTATGACTTACTATTAATACTCCAAGTAAAGAATGCAGTCATTAAACTGTTTAAAAGTGTATATGTATTAGATACTATTGCATTTTTTTGAAAAGTGCAACATTTATGAAATTCTTGAATCTTAAAAATAAATAAGTAAATATTGTAACACTGAGTAAATAATGCATTTATAAATTAGCAACAATCTCTAATCATATTACTCACCATTCTTATTTCTCATAAAATGTTGTAATATAAAATTTAAATATTCGAAAAATATTTTAAATTTTTATAAATACACAAAATTTCATAAAAACTCTTTTTTTTCTCTTTTAGAACATGACTACTCATCCAACAGCAAATTTTATAATGTCCCGAAAAGGAAACAGACTCTTAAATCATGGAGGATACATTTATTGTAGGGAAAGAATAAGTTTAACAAGGAATCATTGGAGGTGCGTGAATTACTTTTCAACCCGTTGCAGTGGCAGAGCGGTAACGTTGATGATATTATTGTAAGAACAACTGACCACAACCACTCTGCCTCTGCAACGGAGGTTGATGTAAGGGAAACGGTAAATGAGATGAAAGTAATGGCAAGCACCTCCAATGATTCCACAGGAACAATTTTAAGAGAGGTTGCTCAACATGTCCCTACACATATAGCAAGTAATATGCCTACAATCCACAATTTGCGTAGAATAATTCAACGACAAAAGCAGGCAAGTAATACCCAAACTAATACACCACATACCTTTTCAGACATAGTTATACCTCATGAGCTTACTATATCTTTCTGATGAATCTTTCCTTTTGCACGACAATGAAAACCCTCAGAGCGTATATTAATATTTAGTACTCCCCGTAACCTTGTGAAACTAGAAAGCAGTGAAATTTGGATGATGGATGGGACGTTTAAAAGCACACCCCATCCATTCACCCAAATTTATACAATACATGCTAAAATGAATAATAGTGTAATACCCCTAGTGTATAGTTTGCTGCCTGATAAAACTTCTGCAACATACACAGAATTTTTGTCTGTTATAAAATCCAAAACTCACCAAAGTCCTAGGAAAATAATAATTGATTTTGAATTGAGCATGATCAATGTGATCTCCAAAATGTACACGGATACCCAAATTCAGGGGTGTTTTTTCCATTTTTCCCAGGCATTCTGGCGTAAAGTACAAAAAACACCCCTTGTTACAGAATATTCATCAAACAGCAAACTACAAGTCGAAATGAAAAAATTAACTGCACTTTGTTTTGTCCCTCCCGAAAGTGTAGACGAATACTACACTGCCATTATAGAATCTGAATATTATTTAAGAAATGAAGAATTATTGGCACCTATTCTAAATTATATGGAAGACACATGGATTGGACACCTAAGCAGATCGGGTCGCAGGAGGAAGCCACGGTTTCATGTGCAGTGGTGGAACTGTTATTCGAGTTGCTTACAGGGAGAGGCTAAAACAAATAATGCCATAGAGGGATGGCATAACTCCTTCAATCATGTAATTGGCAAACATCACCCTAATTTCTACTCTTTTTTGGAAACTTTGAAGAAGGAGCAAAGTTTCCGAGAAATGAGAATTTCTCAAACTCTCACAGGTAAACTAAACTCACGGATTACTCTAAAAACAAAGGAAATGTCTGAACGACTATTGGCGGAACTGCAACAGTTTTCGTTGTGCGTGGCTTTGGATTACTTGGAAAACCTTGCAAACATTCTCTCTTTTTAGTTATTATTAAAACATTACTTTCCTGCTTTGCTCCAAAATTATTTCCTCTTAAAAATAGAAATTGGCTTTTTATTTTTTAAATCAATTATTTTTTCCAAAAAGAAGTCGGTGTTCTTTCTATTCCTAATTTTTGTGTACACTCTTTAATTCCATTATTTAGAGTGTTTTTTTTCTATTTAGTGAAGATTCCATTTATTTTAGAAAGAAATATTTTTTTTTACTATTCGATTTTTTAAAAATGCATTCTTGATAAAATCTCAAAAACTCTTCTTTTCCTTCCTATTTCTCAATAAATTGTTTTTATAAAGCTTCTACAAAGATCTTTTTGTAATGGCAAATGGATTATATTGTTAACAAGTTTGTTATATTAAAATATTAGCAAAATTATGAACGGCATTTTTTTCTAATATTGGCTACACATTTTTTCCTCTACAGATTGCTATTGTTTTTTTAAGTTAAAAAAAAAATTTTCTAACAAATTATACACATATTATTCTATACTATTCAGTTGTTTTAGTAATGTCAAATATTATCGCATTACCAAACTATTAATATGCATAATATTTAACAAATATTATCTTAAATCAATAACATTTTCAAAGCACATATGAAATCACAGACACATATTTCTCAAAATCAATCTCATTCTCATAACAACATCTCTGAAATAATTCAAGCATAAACGCTCTCCAAAAATAAATCCAAGACCAAAAAACATAACTTTCTATCTTCCAACGTCAAGCACCGAAATCAACCAAATGCCAAAAACATTTACTAATCTATTTTTCCTTTTTCAAAAAACACGAAGCAAATGCACAATCCATTTGCCTAAATCAAAAAAATATCAATCATATTTTGTAAATGAAGCTTTTCAAAACAATAAATTAACCTCTATTTACTTTCTATCATTTTCCGAAATGTTTTAGTTCATTCAAAAATGCATTTTTATACAAACATTTGTTCACAAAATAAATGCAGCATAAATTTTAAGCATATACAAGTTGCATAAACTTAAACATCTATTTACATATGTACAATGTAATGTACTTAATATACCTATCGTTTTAGTTAACACGGAACCCGACTTAGACATATTATCGTTATATGTTTAGCGACATGCATTATTAAGTAAAATTACATTTTTTTTAAAGAACAACCTCGACGTATTCTTCCCGTACAATAAATGTATTCGATTATAATTATTTTAATATAATATAAAGTTTAAAAAGTTTCCTACCTGGACGCAGATCAGCTTCCTGCTGCTTCCTCCAACGATGCTCCTAAAAATGGCCGCCAACGCGCATTTCAACGGCGTGACGTCATGGCTGGATACAACGATCAACAAGGGACTACTTTGTTTACAAAATAATAAAAGTTTATTTTATTATTAATAAATTGTACGTGTTTTACAAAAATTTCAAAAAATATGCAATAAATCTAATAAAAAAAGTACTTTCACTCAAAAATATATTTTTATAAATAAAAAATTTACAAATAAAGTTCTGCCTCTGTTGTTTGTTTATATTTATTTATACTATTTATTATTAATTAAATTTATTGTATATATATTAACTATAATGTCTCCTTACCTGTTTGCTTGCTTCTTTTTCTTTCTTTTCTCGCTCTATCCTCTTCATTTAATCATCCTTTAACTGTTTCGCGGGACCTATATGCTATGTCATGGAAATAAATGAAGGACAATTCCTTCCATAGAAATCAATGTAAAACCGTGGGAACCAAAAATTAAGATATATTTGTAATTAATTTTTTAAAGTTAAAATATCATAAAATATTGCTTAATATTACAAATATTATTTTATTATAAATTTAAACATTTAATTTTTATACAATTTTTATAATTATTTTTTTTAATTATAATTACGTGCTTATAAATTAAATATAATATATAACAAATTCCATAAATTAATATCAAAATATATAAATTTATTTCATACT
This sequence comes from Lissotriton helveticus, assembly GCF_964261635.1. Classification (NCBI taxonomy): domain Eukaryota; kingdom Metazoa; phylum Chordata; class Amphibia; order Caudata; family Salamandridae; genus Lissotriton; species Lissotriton helveticus. Next base: position 1,253,445,733 of record NC_136059.1, on the reverse strand, counting down.
GAAATTTTCAAAATATACTTTACCTAAATAAAATAATTAAATCATGTAAAGATATATAAAATATTTTAATATTTTATTATAAATAAATAAATATAAATATTACATAAATAAATACGTTTCCATAATTAATACTTGAGTATTTAAAAATTCAAATATATTAATAAAAATAAATAATAATTTTTATTAAATTATTATTGGTAAAAAATTTAAATTTTATTAATACATGGTTGCAAAATTAATGCTCGAGTATTAAATAAATACATGTTTCCATAATTAATAATTGAGTATTTAAAAATTCAAATATATTAATAAAAATAAATAATAATTTTTATTAAATTATTATTGGTAAAAAATATAAATTTTATTAATACATGGTTGCAAAATTAATACTCGAGTATTAAATATATTAATATAATTAAAAAATATATTTATTATATATTTTAATAAAATTAAATAATACATTATTAATATTTGATTTTTAATTGATGTAATTATTATTTAAATTTTTTTCTTATTATTAATACATGGTTGCAAAATTAATACTCGCGTATTAATTGTTTAAATATATTAATGTAATAAATAATTTTATTTATTAAATAAATTAATACTCGAGTATTAATTTTTTTAATATATTAATGTAATAAATAATTATATTTATTAAATAAATTAATGATTATTAATTGATTTTTCATAATTTATAATTTATTAATATAAATAATTAAAATATAAATAATTAAAATATATTAATAAAAATAAATAATAAATTATTAATACTTAAGTTTTAAATTATTAAATTATAATTGGAATAAAATATAAATTTTATTAATACATGGTTGCAAAATTAATACTCGTTTATTAAATATTTAAATATATTAATATAATTAAAGAAATATATTTATTATATATTTTAATAAAATTATATAATAAATTATTAATACTTGAGTTTAAAATTATTAAATTATAATTTTTATTAATAATTGATTTTTTTATAATTTAAATAAATAATAATAATATTACACATTAAAAAATTAATAAAAAAAATATCTATTAATGCGTTGTAAAATACATGTGTTGTAATAGTATTTGCGTTGTAAAAGTCTGCGTTGTAAAAGTATGCGTTGTAAAAGTATTGGCGTGGTAAAAGATGCGTGGTAATGGTATTGCGTGGTAAAAACTGCGTTGTAATGGTTGTATACCGCTGCAGGTGCTCCCGTTAGAATTTCTTCACCCCTGCCGCCGTAGCTTCTCAGCTCACTCGCTGCGCGGCGGGGGAGGATGCTGGACACTGTTCTCCTTTCGCTCTCCCCAGGGCTTGGCGCTTTCACAGGTGGGGCAAAGTTGGCGATCCCAGCGGGTAGGCTCCACTTGTTACTTTCTCTTTCCCCCTCCGCGGCAGCTCCTCGCTTCACGCTCTGCGCTGGGCGAGGGACAGGGGACACTTCAGGCAGGCCGCGGGTGGGCTCCGCGGGCGCTGCTTTACTTGAATGTCTTTCACCCTCGCCGCGGCCGCCTCTCATCACACACGCGGCGGGGGACAGCAGACGCTGCAGGCAGGCCGCGGGTGGGCTCCGCTGGCACTGCTTTAATTTAAGGTTTGTTGGGGGCCCACTCTTGCCCGGCTAGGCGCGCTGGTCATGCGGGTGGGCTCCGCTTGGTGCTTTCACGTGAGGGGGGGTCGCTTCTGGCATCCGCGACCCCCCCGGGGCCATTCGTAGCACCCGGGCTCACCTCTGGCCTACGGGCCTATTCTCCTCCTGCGGCCGTGGAGAGTGGGCTCCGCCCGGCCAGCACTCCTCCCGGGGCACAGTCGCGGCCGGTGCAGGTGGGCTCTGGCCGGTCCGCTTTTCGTCAACGCTAGGCCCGGGGCAAGGCACACACCCCTCGGGCCTCTCGGCGGCCGGCGCCACCTCTTCAGGGGGTGCCCTTCACACGGGCAGCATTCTCCCCCTTGTCAGCAGTGGCTGCGTCATGTGGGGTGACCACCACCCTCGTCGCCAAATGTTATGTCGTGGGGCCCTAGGCCCACATGGTGGTAAATGACTGCGACACAGACACGGAGCTTAGCTGGGTTAGTGAGCCACGAGCTCGAGCCCTCGGCTCTATTTATTAACTGTGTCACGTGATGTCGTGACATCATTGGTGGGTGGGTGTTTAGTGTAGCATTACATTTTAACCCTTAGATTGTCTGCTAGGACACAACAGTTGCCTGGAGGAATGAGTTCATCAAAGAAACCCACTGCCCTGTTGCGATACCAGCATAAAATAATGTGGCTGTTTTTAGAATGGGTCAAAATTCAACCCATCAAGACTGATTCCCAACATGCCTTTCCATGGCAGGTATTTTCAGCATTAGGCCTACAAGGAGCCTTCAACCTGTGCCTTGTCCCGTCACAGGTTATTCCCTCTGCTGCTCACAGCCACTGGATTCTTTACCCCGGATCTATCTTTATGCTCTACTCCACCATATCCCAGTTTTCACCTACAGCCATAGCCTCGGGTCTTACAGGCCACTGTGCTTCTAGTCTGGTCTTGGGGACGGTGTGGGTTCTCCCACTTTGCAGCTTGAGACCAACATTTCTAAGCCTGAAGTTCACGCTTTTTCCCCACTCACTGCAGTCAAGTGCTTACATCTCATATATTTTACTAAACTAACAGTTTCAGCAAACAAAGCTAGTTTCTATAAGAGTTATAATAGTAAGTTGTGTTCTTATAAAGCACTTCATACCACACTTTTGTATTTTCAATCAAAAAAGCAGGGCTTATAATTACCCAGTGTAAGGGTGTGTTGTGTCGGCGCACATCTGTGGCACCAGCACTGCCATTAGAGGAAGGCATGCAGTAATTATAATCACATGTGGCGGGACGCAAATAACAGGATTTGGAAATGCAGGTGACATTGGCGGTGTTGCACTGGTTGTCTCTCTGACCCCGCCTGCTCAGCCATACCTTTTATAAACCTTGTACCACGTGGTACGGGACTGCACCAAAATGCACCCCGTGGTGTGGGGAACAAATCAATAACACCCCTCCACAAATAGGTCAGGGTCCACAGTGACAAGTACCAGTTGTGTCACTGGTACAACATTACATTCTCACTTTGTTTTAACAAAAATCAACAACATAGAACAACTTACATTACATGACTGCAGAAATCAGTTCACCAGTTACTTACAGTAGGAACGGGCGTCAGATCAAAGTTACAACAGCATGGAAAATTATAGGGTTACCTTAACTCTGCAACTGGCATCATGCCACATCACCCTGCAACAGACAGGATGGAACTGGATTCTTTCTCAACCCTTACCTCGTGTGAGTGTCTCGACCAACCAGCACTTCTGGAGAGTCTCACTCACCATCACCAAGAGGAGTACTTGAATTGCCGCTGACCGCACCATCTCCGTCCACTGGCTCAAGATAACCACTTGCCGGACAATCACCCACCGAGGCCTCTTTACCATCTCCCAGGTCAATGGAATCCTCGGGACTTCGGGGTCACCACTAGCTTATTGGTAGAATTTCTTCAAATGGGAGACATTCCGGGAGGTGTCCTCGATGAGCTGCCACTTTAGTGCCGGAGATATTGACTATAGTCCACCGGTGATGCTCAAAAGGCAATTTGAACATACTGCCTGGGAAGAGGTCCTTCACTAGTACCAAGTCCCCAATTTTAAGGGAAGATTGTCTGGCTCTCTGGTGCTGGCATTGATTAGTCGTCTCCTGGACAAAACTCTTTGATCATCAATAGAATTGGGAGTCCAGTTTTGGTGGTAGGGAATGAAATCCTGGACCACTCGTCTCATGACCAGATGTCCTGAGGCGTGGCCAGTGGTGGAATGGGGCGTTTGACAGTATTCACGGAAGAAGGAGTAAATGTCCCACTCACAAGGCTGCCGATTCGCATGAGTAATCTAAATAACTTTATTCAGTGTCCTCATTTATCGCTCTACTTCCCTGTTGGCTTGCACCAGAGGGGGTACTATTTTGAGAGTGATGTTTAGAGCTTTCAGGTATGCAGCTACTTCCTCTCCATGAAATTGGGACCGTTGTCAGTCCTCAACTCTCGCAGCTGGCCATGAGTGGCCATAGCCTTTTCCAGCTTGGGCAGAACATCATGCGCTCCTTGGGTAGCAAGGATTTCTACTTCGGGGTACTTGGAGTAGTCATCAATGAGGACCATGACATATATCCCATCTGGAAGACAACCGTAGTCTAGACTGGCGCACACCCAAGGCTATCGGCCCCCTCTCAGTCACCACAGGAGCTGGAGGATCAGGTTGTCTGGTGGCTTGGACCCTTGGGCAGGATCGAACCAGGGTCTTAACGAGCTCATCTAGGATTGGGAACCATACTTTTGTGCATAGTCGGCTCTTGGTCTTGACCATGCCCTGGTGAACGGCATAGATGAGTTGCACAACCTGATTTGTGAGACTAGAAGGGATAACATGGCAATGCGCTCATAATAGACATCCATCTGGGACAGCTACCAGTTTGTGACAGACATTGCAGAGACTTTCATGGATGCGCTGCGCCTCAGAAGTGCTCTAAGACCAGTTGGCCTTGAATTGATTCCATTGTCTGCTTCTAACCGCCTTCAGCGGTCGTTGAAGGCACTCATCTTGAACAGTGGGCTGGCATATTGTGGGCACCGAGACTGAAAGTGGTCAAGATCTGTCCGTGACATACCTCATGTATTCCTACGTCTCTTCGGCTTCATTTGTGGGGGTGGCAGCCCTTTAGTGTCTTGTCAAGTAATCCGTCGAATTGGTTGCACCAGGGCGATATCCAATTTTATAGTTGTAATCCTTCAGTTGCAGCATCCATTTCTCTATTCTCGGTGGAGGTTTCAACACCATTACCCTGAACAGGAGGATGAGTGGCTTATGGTGTGGAGAAGTGTGGCTCAGTGGTTAGAGGCGGCAGACCCGGAATCTGAGATCGACCGTGGACCAGGGTTCGATTCCCCGCCTCGGCGGGTCTCGGGCTCAAAATTCCACAGACTCGACAATTCTCGCTCCGGTGCCTACTCGAATCACGGGGTCACACTCTGCAACTCTGGGCAATAGCTTGCTTAATCTCCACTACGGCCCCTCGCGGCGGGATGCCTGGCTTTCACCTTGTGGACACCCTGCCGGGGTTTCTCACAGGGGAATACCAGGACGGGTTCCCTAAGCAAGCGCGGAGATGCCCCAGGGTAAGTCCTGCGCTATATAAGTTTCATACATTTACATGGTCAGTTGTGCCCACAAAAGGCTTACCATAGACATATAGGTGGAAATTACGGCACCTTCAGTATATCACGATGATGTCTTTTTCAATCTGCGTTGCTTGGCTTCAGTAAGTGATCTCCTCTCAAATGCCACAGTATTCCATTCTCCACTCTTCGCCCTCAGACCATTGCATCAACACAGCTCCCAATCCCTTTGGGCCAGTGCCCACAGCAATGGTGGTGTCCTTCCGGGGATCAAAGTACACCAGAGTGGTGTCACTGAAAGGCCATAAAATGTGGCTTGGAAGGCATGCTCTTGTACTTCACCCCAGCTCCACAGGACCGCTGACTTGGTGAGTTCTCAGAGGGGTTGCGTCAAGGTAGTAAGGTCTTTGATAAATCAGCCACAATACTTGACCATACCCAAGAAACTCCAGACTTCTGATACTGTGGATGGCGGAGCAGCCTCCTTGATATCTCGTACCTTGTCAGGGTTGGGAGTCACTCCATTGGCCAAAAAGGTATATCCAAAGAAGTTTAGTTACTGTTTAAGGAATTCACCCGTTCTACTGTGAAGGGTTAGGCCAGCGTCTCCTATTGGCTGAAGTACGCTCCGCAACCTGGTGTTGCATTCCACTACAGATTTGGTATATATTAGGATCTCATCACTGACAGTCACTACTCCAGGCAGGCCTATCAGGAGCTCCTGTATGGTGTTCTGAAACCCCTCAGCGGTGCTTGAAATGACTAAATTCAATCTGTGGTAATGCCAGAGGCCTACATGGGTGGAAAAGGTTGCAATGTAGTGTGACTCTTTGGCCAGTGATAGCCATACTATAGATCAACCTTGGAGAACCAGCAGGCGCCACTTGGCTCTCCTATCAGATCATCAATTGTCAGTGTGATGTGACGTTCTCTTTTTATTGCCACATTGGAGTGTCTCATATCCATGCATATGCTTACCTTGCCAGGTTGCTTCCGCTTCCGAGTCACCACTATAGGTGACACACAAGGGGTGGGCCCGGATACTTTTTCTTTGATTCCTGCAGATTCTAGCTTTACCAGTTCTTCTTCTACCAGGGGCCTCAGGTGAAAAGGGATCCACCTGTGTCGCAGGGCTACAAGCTGTACTGACTTCTCAATGTGTAATTTGATCTCCTTTCCCTTCAAACTGCTTTGCCTTCAAATACTTCTGGGAACTCAGCTAAGAGGTGTGTCACCCCTTTTGATGGACTCTGAAAGCAAAAGTGATGATGCCTAGTGCTTCGGGAGTGAGGCATCCCTATAGCATACCCCTGCCTTCCTCTGTGACTTAGATCAGAGTTTATGGACTGGGATCCAAGTGTAACTTGCGTCCAAAATTTTACCCGAATCCTTAGGGGTTTGTCCTGTCCATATGCGAACACTTGGTTTGTTGGTTTCTGTAGGCCTGGCTCAGGCTGGATTGTTTGATATACTTCTGCTGACAATAGGTTGATGGACACCCCTGTACACCGTGGCTAATATTGGATGTGTCCCCAGATGTATTTTACACTGCGATAAATTGTGTGGCACTTGTGATACCGTGCCTTTTATGAACACTGAATGAACAGTGTGTTCATCATCATCATCATCAATGTCAATGTTACGTTCTTCTGCTAATACATGAACTCAGGCCGTGGTCGCCTTCTCTTTGGTCGTTCACCAGACTTTCACCAAGTGATTGTATTTTTCACACCTTGCACACTTCTATCCTTTAGCGGAGCACTCTTGGCGGTGATGTGTGAGACCGCCACAGTATCAACAGGTCAATATTGTCCCTGTTGTTTTCCTAGGCTTCCCTAGTGTTGTTGCTATCACATTAGCTGGTTCCGTCTGTGCTGATATCTGCAAGACTGCCTCCATATTGGTTGTCCTTGCTTTGGCGAGCTCTTTGGTTCGACCCATGGTTAAGATGTCTGCTAAGGACTTCCCTGACTCTTGCAGGATGTGTTCGCGAAGTTTCGCTGATGCGCAATCTTGAATGATCTGTCCTCTTATTTCTGGGTCCTCATTGGCAAACCAGCATATTCTTTCCAGTTCCTTTAGGTTGGTGTGGAAGGTGTCAATGGTCTCTTCTGTGTGTTGTCTGGCCTGGTGAAAAATCAACCACTCATAGTCCTGATTCACCATCGGTTCAAAGTAAGCATTGAGCGCAGCATTTGGTTTTAGAGTGGCTTCTACAATTGTCTTCTAGATTCGATGGATCGTCTTTCCTCCTACGTGAAGTATTAGGGCTCGCTTTCTTTCTTCTTCTACATCTGTGACTTCAAAGTAAAGCTCCTCTCTCTGTACCTAGTCATTCCATCTGGGTGCTTGCGTTGATAGTGCCCCTTCTACCATCAAACTTCTGTGGGTTCTCCACAATAGCTTATGCAGACGGCATCCAGATTGTGGTATCAGTTTCTGGTAACATGGAGGAGGTTGCTGACAGATGCATAAATGCATGAATGCCATTGTTAACTGGATGTCCTCTAATTGTCTGAAGTTAAACTCAGACAAAATAGAGATTCTCATTTTTGGGAAGGAAGGAGCTTCTGGACTCTTTCATGGTGTTCGCAGGCCCTCTTCCCTCTTTCTTACCCAGTCTCCAGTGTAAGTAATCATGGAGTCATTTTTGATGCGAAATTGTCCTTTAGGAAACAAATTAACAAACTGACATCTTTGTGTTTCTTGATGCTGAGGTCTTTGAGAAAGGTGTTGCCTTTCATTCCCTTCCAGCTTCAAAAATCAGTGCTCCTTCCTCTCGTTCTTTCCAAGATTGATTATTGTAATGCCCTCTATATGGGCATGAAACACCTTCCACTCAAAAAGTTTCAGATGGTGCGGAACGCAGCTGCCCTCCTCCTAAATAAAATCTCCCCAAACACAAGTCATTGTCAACCACCTTGCTGGAACGGCAGTGGTGTCTGTATAGAAAAGAGTCTCATTTAAGACACTAGTGAGGCTCACAAGACCTTCCATGGCATAGGACCCGACTATATTGCAGGCAAATTCAAATGGTATCAACTAAACAGACATTTGATATCTGCTCGTTTTCAGTTTCAGTCCCCAGAATAAAGTAACCCTCTTTGGTTGGCCGCAGATTTGTATACACCACTTGCCAGCTATGGTATAAACTTCTATTACATCTCAAAAGCCAGTCAAACCTTTTCAGTTTTCGTAAACAGTTGAAATCATGGCTGTTTTCCTCATCAACTTAACCCCAAAAGCTCCTTGGTAAGTTGATCTTATGATTCTAGCGCCAAGACCCACACAGGCATTAACGCACTTTAGAAATAGAAATTTAAATTCATTCAGTCAATTGGGGGAAATATTCAACATGGCATGTGTGGGGGTAGGCCGCATGTTACAGTGGGGATATGGTAGCCGAGTTGGGGAATGTTGGCTGCTGGGCAAAACAGGCCTACTGTCATCTTCTGAGCGCTGTGAGGTACTTGTGTGTCACTAGTGTTCACTGGTAGTGGCACTCGTTTACAGATGTAGGCTAATGAGAAGTGTGTGCCAGTCCCTTTCACATGCAATGGCTTGGCATGGGAGCGTAGCTCCCTCTTTCTCCCATCCACTTGGAGGGGCACCTAGATATTAGTGGGAGCTGGTGTGAGCAGTGTTCTAGACTCCCTAGCATGCAAGGGCCTGGCTTTGGCACGGTTTTTCTCTCTACCTCTTTTACTGTTCTTGCTGGCTTTCTTCATTGCCAATATTGTGTCCCACAGAGCCAGGTAGTATGCTCACTGAGAGCCAGTCACTGCCGACTGAAGAGACTCACTATCGTTCTGCCACTATTGGGGGGGCAAGACATGTGCCTCTCTGTACAGTAAACGTTGAGGAAAAGCAGGCTGTCTTTGCGGGTCATATGTGAGGCAGCAAACTGCGGCTGCCCGTGGCCCCCGCAGGGGGCCACCTCGGAAGGCGGCCACCCTTAATGCCATTTAGGCGCCTCCCCATTCACTCTTGCTGGACGCCAGGAGGAGTCCCCTTACTGGGCGCGCTGGACACATCATGTCCGGCGCGCCGGGGGATGGGGAGGGGTATTTAGGCCTCCCCCACCATTGTTGGGCCTCTTTGCTGCCCGACACGCCATCTTGCAAGGTCATGTTGCTCGTCGCTGTCCCCAGGCCCGAGAGTGCCTTCAGCTTGATGGTGAGTGCTGCCCGACATGCTGTCTCCCACCCTACCGCTTACCCGGCATGGGCAGGCAAGGAAAGTTTGAGGATGCTGTAATGTTTTCTTTGTTGTTGCAGGCGGAGATACAGGGCGATCTGGAAGCAGTCTGGGTACAGAAGGATACCTCTGCAAGAGCACAATAAGGGTGCCAGAGCCAAATCCCAGGAGCCTCAGGGAGGGTCCTGGAACAATGACGTCGGAGCCCCGTTAGTCCTTCGGGTGGTTGTGGGCCTGAACAACCAGGGGCTTGCCTTGCTGCGCTCCACCCTGAAAGGGGCATGAGTAATAAGGGACCAATGTGTCATGTGATCCGGTAAGGGGATCACCCCTATAAAGGTAGCGCTGATTGGGTTTCCACAGTGCTTGGCCCATCAGGCGGGCAGGGTAGCATAGGTTAGTACAGCTACCTGCCCTTTGATCGCCCGTAAGATAACCCACCATAATTTGCATACTGTTGTATGGAATAAACCTGCAGCCATAACTTCTCCAAACAAACAAGTGTGTGGTTTATTTATTTATGCATGCCTTTTCTACTTTGGTGCGGGTGGGGATCATCCTGCGCCGATAATGGAACTATGCCCCTGGCCTTCAGGGCTCAGCTGGGAAGCACTCACCGATGGCGCTGCATCTTGGCAGTGCTCGTGCAGCAGGAGCACCCCTCCCCTCCCCCAAGGAGGGTGCAGCCAATGCGTTTGAGACTCCGGGAACGGGCTGCTCTGGGAGCGCATGTGAGCACCCTTATCGCCTATTTGTTGTGTCGGCGCAGTTCGAGGCAGGCAAGCAGTAATTATAACCACATGTGGTGGGCCGCAAATAACAGGACTCTACGACGTAGGCGTAATTAGAGGTGTTGCACTGATGGTCTCCCTGACCCTTATTAACCTCTTACCGCGTGATAAAGGACTGCACCTAAATACACCCATGGTGCAGGGAAAAAACAATAACATCCCTCCCCACATGGGTCAGGGTCTATAGTGGCAAGTACCAGTTTCGTCACTGGTACAACATTACAGGGTGCACATTTTGCTGACCTGAGAAGTCGGAGTGGTCTTTTCCAGGATTTGAACTTATGAACTGTAGACTAACACATTTTCTGGCACCGACCATTCACCTGTCTAAGGCATCTTACCCATAATTTCTCTCCTTTTATGGCTCTTTGCACTCCACTCTACTGTCCGACATGACAGCACACTACTACACTCTAAGACACTCCACACCACCCCACTGTAAAGTAAGCCTTCAACTCAATGGCATCCCACTACACTCTACGTCCTTCAACTCTAACACACTGTACAGCACCCCACTTTATGACATGCCACTCCACAATACTCTACTCCACTCTATGCCCCTCCAAACTTTGCTACACTATGACACTAAGCCATTCCACAACAAGCTACTACACTCTATGACACACCACTCTAATCTACTGTATGACACACCACTGCACTCTACCCACTCGACTATACAACACTCTACTCTGCTCTATGCCCCTATACTCTAACCCACTCTGCTCCGCTGTATGGCACTATACATACAACACTCCACTGTAAGACACTGACCGCCACTCCACTCTATTCCCCTCCACTCTAACACACTCTGCTCTACTGTCCTACACTATGACATGGCACTCCAGTCCACTCTACGACATGCCATTCCATGACACACAAGTCCACTACATTCCATTCTACTCTACGACATCCCACTACACTCTATGCCAAGACACTAAGATACCGTATGACACACCACTCTATGACATGCCACTCCACTGCACGCCATTCTACAGCACTTTACTCCACTGTACTACATGCCACTTCAGTCCATTCTGTGACGCACAGCTCCACCCAACCACACAGTGCAAGGAAAAATGGCCCCAGTGGACACAAACTTGAAAATGAAATATAATCAACAACTTCTGTTAAGTCAATTACAATGGTAATGCTCATGTTTAACCCATGTATTCATGTTGAACATGGATTATCATGTTCACAAACATCACATTTGTTGAGTGCTATTATGAAGTGGGTCCCCAGAAAGGGGGGGGGGGGGGGTGCAGCAATGTGCAAATGTGAAGGTAAGTGAGAGAGGTAGGGCAGTGAAAATATATCCATTCAAATCATAAAAATGCCAATCCAGCCTTATCCAAGGCTTACCTATTTACAAACCCTTAATGTAAGAGAAAGGGGACACAGAGAATTTATCACTGTTGTCCGAAAAGGTAAACACAAAATAAAGCTGTTGACGTTGCGACCCAGGGATTGTGTGTAGGCAAATGGGGTCCTTACAGTAGGATCTTCATCAGTATCAGTACCAAAACCCAAACCTAGCCCTGAACCCTAAAACTACCCCTGTATCCCAAAACCCATACCTATCCCTAAACCCTAAAACTACCCCGTACCCCATAACCCAAAATCATATCTGAACCCTTAAAATACCCGAACACCCCAAAACATATACCTCAGTACCCCAAAACATATACCCCTATACCCATACTTACCTTATCCAAACATTAAAAAAACACGCCTTTACCATTCATGCATTTACAACTAATTTATTTGTAAATGTATGCGTGGTAAAAGCATATAAAAAGTATTGCCATGCGTTATAATGGCATTGCGGAGTCATGGTACTTTCGTAATGAAAGTATGCGGAGTGATGGTATGCGGAAAGAAAGTTGCGGAATAATGGGTGTTTACCCTCCCCCGGTAAGTACATTTGTGGCACGACGGCCCACATCTCCAGCAACATACTCATATTTTTTCACCACCCGTTTTAAAAATGCACAGTTCTCTCTCATTGATGGCCAGCACCGACTTTTAGACACACTGTCAGAATTAGCAATACCTTATAAAAGCTACATAGGAACAGAGATGCTGGATCCCAAATCCACCCGAACAGCAACTCAAAGCTTAGTATTAACAAGTCTCTAAGTATGCTATCGAAGGGGGAAGGGGGAAATTGGATAAAATAACAAAAGAGAGAAGAGACTTTTCTGGTTGGTTCCTCCTGTAGTCGGTCCCGCAGACTTTTAACAGTTGACGAAACCTGTAGGCAAGTAACGGTATTAACACTACTAATTCTACTCCAGTTTAATCTTTCTATTTTTTCTTTCCTCAATGCGTCTCATTTTCTTACCCCTTAACTTCCAGAACACTGCTTCTCTTCTATTTTCTCACTGGGTTCTCGTGTGATGTGTGCTATTAGGTTTTTTTTCTGACTGAGTCTTCCTTCTGTAATTCAGAAATAATCTTTAAATTACTGTTGTTACTCTTCTTCTACTCTTTCTCTCTATGTGTTCTTACTCACTTTTCTATATCCTGTATATTTCCTATTTATGACTTCTTGAATCCTGTCTTTCTTCTCAGTATATTTCTTCTGCTTGTCTTTCCTCTTGCACTCCTATAATGTACATGTACACATATTTAGTAAACCTCCTTCTAAGCTCTTTTAGTCTCTGTATATTTTTAATATTGGATTGTATCCACTTACTGTGAATTCTGCTCTTTTATTATTTGTAAAGATTCTCCAGCGTTCTCTCCTTTTATTTATTACCGATCTTGCCTTTTTCTGTGTACGAGGACGCTATCTGGTTGTGGAATGCGGTCTTCCAAGGTAAGTGCTCTTTTATCCTTAATAACTATTTACAATTTGTTTACTTTAAACATATGCCACAGTTATCTATTGTCACTTAGCTTGCTGAATACAGATTCTGCCTTTCTCTGTGTTCTAGGACGCTGTCTGGTTGTGGAATGCTGCCTTCCAAGGTAAGTGCTTTTTTATTCTCAATAACTATTTACAATTTGTTTACTTTAAACATATGCCACCGTTATCAATTTTCACTTGGCTTGCTGTCTTCTCTTTTGTCCGTAGGTGCACCGGTGCTGACGTCGCGGTACGTCTCAAAATGCCGTAAGAATTACTTCAGCCGCACAAACTTCCGATATCCTCTCTCTGACTCCGTTATCGTCTTCTGCCACTACTCGTAGTCTATAAGCTTCCCAAAACGATTACGTTTGGGGAAGAAATTCTTACGAAAATCACCAACACACCCTAAATTGAGCTCCGTCAAGAACGAACGCTCCTCAAGTGGTCGAATCCTTGCTTTAGTGCGCAGTTCTTGGTAAGCGCGAGCCTCACCTGGATTCCGCCGTAATTACAGCGGAGAACTAGATCGCTGACTTCAACTCGGTTTTGGCGACCATCTTAAGGCGCCATTTCCGAGTTGACTCGGTCCAGGTATTCTCTTTTGCTCGAGTGGCGTGATTATTTTCTTTCTTCAGCGCAATTACTCCAACTCGGAGTCTTGGAGTCCTGACAGTACCCTCCAACAAGGTAGATTCTCTCCCTCTGGGTTTGGACGGGAATCGTCTGTGAAATGACTTAACCAATCTTGGAGCATGGACATCTTCGTCTCGCTCCCAACACCTCTCCTCTGGTCGATAACCTTTCCAGCCCACCAAGTAGTATAATTCTCCTTTTTGCACTTTAGAGTCTAGAATCTCTTTGACTTCGAATTCTGTACCTGCCTCCAGTTGAAGGGGTTTTGGTGGCAAATTAATTCGCAAATTTACTGGTGCCTTTTTCAACAAGGATATGTGGAAAACTGGGTGGATCTTCAGTTTGGGTGGCAATTTGATTCGGTAGGTTACTGGGTTTATCTTTTCTTCAACCAGGTACGGACTAATAAATCTCGGCTGGAACTTCCGGTTTCCTTTTAGTCTCAAGTTCTTGGTACTTAACTAAGCATGAGCGTAAAATCCGTTCCGCTCGCTGATTTTGCGGATTTTCGGCAAATTTGCAATCCGCGAGCTCTCGCGAACTTGCCGAAAATTCGTAAATCCGTGCGAAGCGGATTTTTTGCTTGATCACACTTGCCAACTAGAATACTATACAATTTCGCGGGAGTAAACACTTACGAACACGTAGATGCGGCGGACAGCGACAATCTCGCAATTGCGAGATTGCAAAATTAGCAATTTCGCACAAGAAATCCACCAGCAGGCAGCATAAACCTTGAAAATTATGATTTTTATCAGAATAACTCCTCAGGTTGACATTTGCCTGGAATTTTTGTTTTGCAAGGAGTCCATTTTGGGGGGGGGGGTGGGAGGAAGGAAGTGCCCCACAGTCTCCAACTTTTGTTCCTGTCCAGCAGGCTCCTCCCAGTGCTTTCTTCATGTGCTGGTCACTTTGATTTGGATATTGACCTGGAAGGATTACTTTTTGTGGATGCTGCTGGATATTTGGATTTTTGCAAAACTGAAAGCACTCAGCAGGTGCAAAAGTTCAATCTTATCATTAGTAACCATTCCCTGTAGTGCCTGGAAGGATTACTTTTTGTGGATGCTGCTGGATATTTGGATTATTTCAAAACTGAAAGCACTCAGCAGGTGCAAAAGTTCAATCTTATAATTAGTAACCATTCCCTGTAGTGCTTCCTGAGGGGGCCTTTCAGAGTTCAGTTGCCTACTTGCAACTATTCTATGACCCTGCTCTGACCCTCACAGCAGGCTCAGAGAATAGCTACAAGTATACAACAAAGGTCCTGTTAAAAAAATTACACTGCAACAGAAAGCAATTACAGATAAGGAAGCAGGTGCCAGCCTGGAAGTTCAAATTCAGTGACACATTAATCAGCCCCTAATTCATTCATGTCAGTTGAGGCAGGGCAGGTGTGACTTTCCCCCCATAAATCGACAGTGATGAACAAGAGGGTGGCATGGGTGAGCCAGAGGGTGGCATGGGTGAGCCAGAGGGTGGCAGTGGTGAAACAGAGGGTGGCAGTGGTGAAACAGAGGGTGCTGTGATGAACCAGATGTAGAAACAACATGGTCGCGACCGTTGCTACCCGACAAGTAAGTTTGCGTACTGGTAAAAAACCCTCGCGAAATGGCAGAACCACTTGCGAACACAAAAAAAAAGGAATCCGCAAAATTTGCGCGAGTTCGCGGATTGCGAATACGTAAATACGCAATTTCGCAAATTGCCAATTCGCAAAATCCGCCCATGCTTATACTTAACCAAACTTGATCTCCTATTTCCAAAGGGGGGCCTACTCGCCTTCTCCTGTCTGCATAGCTCTTGTGCTTCCCTTTGGCTAGTTCTAGGTTTTCAATTGCACTCTTGTGTACCTGTTCTAAGTGAGACGCTATTTCCTTAACTGCCAGAACTGAGATTTCAGTTTGTCTGAGTGTAGAATTTGGATGTCTTCCATAATTCATAAAGAAGGGGGAAAACTCGGTGGAAACGTTCTTGGCATTATTGTGGGCGAACTCTGCAGCCCACAGATAGTCTGACCAATTCCCTTCAATTCCCTTCTTGTTTTAAAAGAAACAATCTCAGGTACTGTTCTAGTTCCTGATTCACACTCTCGGTTTGACCGTCAGTTTCTGGGTGATAGCTCGTGGAAAACCGAACTTCAGTGCCTAACCCTTCCATAAAGGACTTTCAAAAATGGGAAATGAACTGTGGGCCTCTGTCGGAGATCACTATTTTGGGAATTCCATGTATTTTCACCATCTGTGTGCTAAAATGAGTTGCCAACTGTTTAGCCGTTGGCACACCTTTTAGAGCTGTAAAGTGTGCCATTTTTGAAAGGGAGTCTACCACTACTAGAATGGTGTTGTAACCTTGACTAGGTGGAAGATCAGTGATGAGGTCTAATGTGACGGTGTGCCATGGATAGGGTGGAGTGGGCAAGGGCATAAGCAATCCCTTCGGGGCCAGCCTTTCAGATTTTCCCTGAGCGCAAATTTCACAAGTCTTGACATACTTCTCTATCAGCCTGATTCATCAACGGGACGTTTTGCGTGGCCCTAATAGCGATTAATAGACACTCGCTATCAAGGACACGCAAAACGGTATTCATGAAAAATTTAGAGAAAGTAAAGCGAATCGCACGCGGGCGCTAATACCGGTTGCGATTATCGAATATCGCATAAAATACGCTATTCCCGGCTACATCCGTGTCGGAATTGCGAATTCTCTAATAGCGAGTTCGTCAATAGCGGGACAGCAAATAGCGCGAGATCGGGAAAACGGGAAGTCGCATGTCGAGCACAGCGATGACATAACAACCAGAAGCAGCCAGGGCCCACCCCCATTCACCACAGTGAGGCAGACCTCGAGTCAGCAACTGGTAGAGCTCCTGCAATTCTGTTTGGATACAAGCCAGAAAGTACAGTGCAGCAATGTCTGAGGATGCAGTTCCTGGGCCCAGCAACACCACAGGGCGGAAGAGAAAGTTAAAATTCTCCGAGCAGGAGCTGGAGCATTTAATAGAAGGGGTGGTGGCCAACCACTCAAAACTGTTTGGGAAGGACTCTAGGAGGGTGGCGGAACAGGAAAAACGCAGGATCTGGCAGGGTATGGCGTCCACGGTGAACTCCGTGGGTGTGGCTGATAGGTCACTGGACGAACTCAAAAAACGCTGGTACGACCTCCGAGGTCGTGCCAAAGAGAGGGTGGCTGAGCGCCTTGGAGAGTCATCGGGCACTGGAGGGGGAGAACCTACAGTCCCTCCAAACACCCCCATGGAGGACCAAGTAGAGAACACCCTAGAGACAGAGACGGTCATCGGAGTGACTCATCTGGACTCATCCCGCCCCACCCAAGACAACCAAGGTAAGTGGCATGCGACTGCGACCTTGTCCCCTATGAATGTCCATGACCAATTAGCCTCCCATATTGTTCCATAGTCATGCCATCGTTCCACATCAGGTAATGCCCTGAAGCATTGTGGGACATGTAGTGTTGCCACAATGTAGATGTACCACAATGCAGCCAGACAGGTTCCAAAGTACGCAAAGCCATAGCCAGTCAGGGAATGTCACCCAACATGCATGTAGCAACTGCACGTGTGACAGATACATGCAACTAATGAACGTCCACTTCCCCTCACAGGTGGTGCAGACAGCAGCGACAGCGAGAGGCTGCAAATAGATGAGGAGGCACAGGATGAGGAGGAGGTGCCGCCACATACACAGCCACCAGCCCCAGCAACTACTCCCGCAGCCAGGTCCACCACCAGTGTGCCTCCTGCGTCTGGCGCAGCAACTACTCCCGCAGCCAGGTCCACCACCAGTGTGCCTCCTGCGTCTGGCGCAGCAACTACTCCTGCAGCCAGGTCCACCACCAGGGTGCCTCCTGCGTCTGGCCCAGCAACTACTCCCGCAGCCAGGTCCACTACCAGGGTGCCTCCAGCCCCTGCCGCACCAACAACGCCTGCCGTGACACCACCAGCAGCTGGTGCTTCAACATCAGGGCCTGCGACAGCGGCAACACAGCGGCCACCCACTGTGTCAGGCCAGCAGAGCATGCGTGGCAGGCCTCGCCTGCAGACCAATGCACCTATCAGCAGGAGGGGGAATGGACAGGAGCTGGTGAGAGTGAGCGTGGAAAGACGCATGCTCCGTATACATCAGCTGCAAGCACGCCAGCAAGGTGCCATACAGCTACAGCTGTACAACATTGGGCGCAATGTTGCCGGAGTGGGGGACCGGATGGACCGCATGATGGCAGCCATGGAAGGTGTGGGGGAGGGAATGGCCAGCATGACTGCAGCCATGGCAGGTGTGGGGGAGGGTATGGCCTGCATGACTGCAGCCATGGAGGCCAGCACTGCTGCAAATACATCGCAGCGCAACGCAGCACGCCGCCGCCACCGGCAGCTATTGACCCGGCTGACCGCCTACACCAGGTCCAATTATATCATAAGCAATGCCACATCACAGTTGTCGCGGCGGTCCCTTGCGCAGCAGCAGCAGCTCATCCAGTGCTGCGAGGATGTGGCCAGGGTCCTTGAGCACCTGACCAGTGCCGTGACAGCACTACACCCTCCTGCTCTACCTGCCACTGTTGGGGGTGATGATGCCAGTGAGGGGACATAGAGTGTGAGCAGCCACTCTGCCTCACACGTAGGGGCACTCAGGCGCAGCACCAGGCACACAGCAGCTGCACGTGCCTTGGATGAGGATGAGCCACAGAGGCGCTTGGGTGGTACGCGCAGGAGGCGCACATGACTTCTTTTGACTCTTACAGGCACAGGCTGAGTATAAGCCTGCCCTGTCCTTTCACACAGCAGTATGCTGAAATACTGTTAGCAATGACAACATTTAAAGTGGTACCATTATTGTGAATGAAACAATAATATTTATTTTAGCAGCACACATTGGCGTAGTGTCATTATTACTTTTTGCATGCATTTGTGATTTGTGGGGTGAGGGAAGAGGGTGCATTAGAAACTGTTCAGTGTGATGTGGTTGCGACGTCTGTGGCCTTCAGCTGGATTCTCCCAGCATGCATGGCGCGCATGTGCAGGTGGCCGGTCGTCCCCTTTAGATTTACTGCCAGAGATGTCGACAGGTATCCGGCGCTTGGTTGCAATGTTATGTAGTATTGCGCAGACAGCCACAATGCGGCAGCCCACTGCAGGACTGTAATACATGGTCCCACCTGTCTTGTGCAGTATGCGGAACCTGCTCTTGAGCAGCCCAAATGTCCTTTCTATACAATTCCTTGTCCGAATATGTGCAACATTGTAGCGCCGTTGCTGGGGTGTAGCAGGGTTGAGGTATGGGGTGAGGAGGTAATCACGGAGGGCGTAGCCACTGTCACCTGAATGAGAGGAGCAGAGGGTGAGTGCCTGTGCTGCGCTGCTACTTCATAGCAATGTGACATTGTCGACAAAGTGTACTTACCCAGTAGGTGTCCTTCCCCAAAGTCTCCCCTGACCAGTCGTGTGTGGAGGCCGCTGTGCCGGAATATATAGGAGTCATGGGTACTCCCTGGGTACTGGGCCACAATGTCAGTGATGTATGTCTTGGCATTGCAGACCATCTGTATGTTGAGGGAGTGGTACGACTTGCGATTGCGGAACATATACTCCGTGGCAGCTGGTGGGCAGATGGCGATGTGGGTACAGTCTATGCATCCGAGTACATGTGGAAAATGGGCTACATTGTAGAATTGTAGCTTTGTCAAGTCCAATTCCTGTTGGCTGGTGGGAAATTTGATGTGTCGGTGTAGCTGGGTAATCATAGCGTCAACAAAAGTCTTGAGGCAGCGTGACATGGTGGGCTGGGATATCCCCCCAGCAGCCGCTACTATCCCCTGGAAGCTCCCAGAGGCCAGGAGGTGCAGGCTACACAATACCTGCACATGTGTAGGCACCGCATTGGTACGCCTTGTTGGGTGCTGCATCAGGGGGTCAAGGTCGTGTATTAGCTGCATTATCATTTCCCCTTTCAGCCGGTATTTAGCATATATCTGCTCTCTGGTTTGGCCCAGCAAGGTGACCCGCTGGCGGAATATCCTCTCCTGGATCTGGCCTCTCCTCCGTGCTGCTCGCTGTTGCCTTCGCCGCCTGACGACCATGTACATTCCAGGCATTGTGGAACTCCTAATGCTGCTGCTGATTGTCCTTATGTGTGATTGGTCAGGCCTGAACCTGTTACTGATTGGCCAACGGTTTTTTGAAAAATATTTTTGAATGGCTTTTATGGTTACCACCTGCTTAGAGTTGTCCTTAATTTGCGCCGCGCAAACAGCGATTTTTGGGTTTTTCGCTATTTGCGTTTTTTCATGAATACCGATTGCGATTGTATAGCGAATTCACAATTTATTTCGCAGGATCCGTGGTTTGTCGCATTTTCTGAGTCGCTAATGCTCTCCTACCGGGATTCTGCAATTATTATTGCGAATTCGCTATTATGTGTTTGCGACTTGATGTTGAATGCCGATTACGGACATTGCGCCCGCAATTGCATTTTCGCAGCGATTGCGGCCGCAATTTTGCTTCATGAATCAGGCTGTAAGTCCTTAGCCATCTCCGGCCACCAATAGTGCTGTTTGATCAGTTCCCTGGTCTTTGCCTCTGCGTTATGTCCAGCTAATTTTGCATCATGACACTCTTTTATTATCTGTTGTTGTAATTCTCTGGTGGGGATGTACAAGGCTTCTTGAAAGTAGGGTAGCTGATTGAAAATGTTCCTTCCTTCTCCTTCACCCATTCTTGCATGGTTTCTACATCCATTGCTTCCAAGATACTATGTTCTAAATTGATTAAAGTAGTTGCTCCAATGATTCTTTCACTTGGAATAATTGATTGGTTTTCCAACTGAGTTTTCTGATTTTCCGTGTCTATTATAGACAAAGCATCTGCTTTCCCATTTTGGGCCCCCGGCCGGTAAGTAATGACGAAGTCATAATCGGCAAAGTACAGCGACCAGCGTAGTTGTCTTGGAGTTAGGGTTCTTGCGGTTTTCAAAAATTTCAAGTTTCGATGGTCCGTGTATACAGTGACTTGATGTTGAGCCCCCATCAAGTGATGTTGCCACTCCTTGAAGGCGTCTTTTATGGCCAACAATTCCTTCTCCGTGATTGTATAATTAACTTCTGCCGGGGTTAATTTCCTTGACCTATAGGCAACTGGATGTAATTGCCCAGTCAACTTATTTCGTTGAGACATGACTCCCCCCACAGCCTGATCTGAGGCGTAAGTTTCTACATAAAGTAAAGTCAAAGTCCACATTTGTAAAGCGCACAATCACCCGTAAGGGTCTCTAGGCGCTGGGGGCTGTCGGGAAGATTAAGCGAGCTATTGCCCAGAGTCACATTTATTTATTTATTTTTAGCATTTATTAAGCGCGAACAATTGCCCGCAGGCGTCTCGGCGCTATACTATTGATACTCTCCTGAATAATCTTATAGATTTTTTTTCAGAGGTTAAATAACCAAGTCTTCAGTTTCTTCCTAAAGGACATGAGATTTGGGCTGGATCTTATCGTTTGCGGGAGTGTATTCCACAGTCTTGGGGCGGCAACTAGGAAACGTCTGTCTCCCCAGTTGACCAGTCTAGTCCGTGGCACTACCAAGTCATTCTGTCCTGCTGATCGTAGCGTTCGAGTGGGAATGTATGGGACAAGATGGTTGCACAAAAATTGAGGCGCTTGATGGTGTAGTGACTTGTAGACGATGCATAACGTCTTGAATTTAATTCTATTCCTAACAGGGAGCCAGTGGAGACTCCTTAAGGACTCAGCTATTGGCTTGAATTTAGGGATGTTGAGGAGAAGTCTAGCTGCTGCATTTTGGATTGTCTGCATTTTCTTGATAATCCTGACTTGGGCATTAGCGAACAAGCCATTGCAGTAATCCAATGCTGATAGAACCGTAGCGCTGACCAATGTCTTTCCTACATTTTTGGGAAGGAAAGGAAGAATCTTCCTGACCAGTCGTAACTTATCGAAGGCAGTGGAAGCCGTCTGATTGGCGTGAGCCATGAAATTTAGATTGTCATAAAAGATGACACCCAAATTTCTAACTTTCGTGACTGGTTTGGGTGCAGCTCCAAAGGAAGGTGGCCACCAAGTTGGGGACCAGCTAGGGCTGAGATGGCCAAAAGTGACCACCTCGGTTTTATCGGAATTAAGTTTCAAACAGTTCGCTGACATCCATTTTCCAATGGCCAGCATACCTGTTTTGAAACTTTCCGCCACTGTTTCCCCATCATTTCTGACAGCCAGTATCAGCTGTGTATCATCCGCATATGAGGTAAGGTTCATCCCATGCGCTTTGATGGTTTTTGCGAGGTCCGACACATATATATTAAATAGTGTCGGACTAAGGGATGAACCTTGAGGTACCCCACATGGCAGTGATAACTCAGCAGATTCAAATTTGCCCAGTATAACTGCCTGAGATCTCTCCGCCAGAAAAGATGCCAGTAGATCTTCTGCTAGGCCTTGCACGCCCATCTTTTCGACACGGTTGACTAAGATCTTATGGTCAACCGTGTCGAAAGCAGCCGATAAATCTAGAAGCACCAATAGTGCTGTGCCACCTTGGTCTCTAATTAATCGGATATCGTCTGCCGCTTTAATAAGCGCTGTTTCCGTTCCATGAAACTTGCGGAATCCGAATTGTGTTTTGTCGAGTAGGTGATATTGCTCGATGAATTCCGCAAGTTGAGTATTCATGGCTTTTTCGACTATCTTAGCAAAGAAGGGCAAGTTCTCGATGGGCCTATAATTTTTAAGTTCTGCTTTATCTAAGCCGGGTTTTTTCAGGAGGGGTTTAAGTAAGGTCTTTTTTAACTGATTAGGGAAGATGCCTGTACGGAACATTAGATTGGTTATTTGAGTAATAACTGGAATGACAGTGTCTATTAGTGAACGGAGGGTATTTAAAGGACAGGGATCCAGAGCTGATCCAGATTTGATAGTTTTAATTATATCCTGGATTTGATCTTCAGTGACCTCTGTAAAGCAAGAAAAATTATTGCTTGGAGATGGTATATTTATTTTTTCAGTGCATTGGTTATCACCCAGATTGAATGCTGAAAATATGTCGTTCACCTTGGTGAAAAAGAAGGATGCCAGTGAATCACAGAAATCTTGTGAGCAAGGGGGGTTAAGGTCTGGGACACATCCCGCGAGATGTTTAGTTATTTCAAAGAGCTATTTATTCGAATTTTTGGCGCTTTCGATTTGCTCAGTGTAGTACTTCTTTTTTGTCTCTGTGATCAGGAGTTTATATTGGGTTAACAATTCCTTATACACTATCCTATTTTCCTTATCATACTTTTTCCTCCAGTTTCTCTCTTTGTTTCTGCATTGCTGTTTTAGTTTTTTTAGCTCCTCGGTGTACCATGGTGCTGAAGGGGAGCTTCTATTCCTGGACATTATTTTTTCTGGTACCAATTTATTAGCCGCCTGGCCCACCCATGTATGGTATTGCTCAATAGCAGTTTCTGGGTCAGTAGCCCATATGGGTGTTGAATTATGTAACGCCTCCTTGAAACAGGGAATGTTGATGTCTTTCCAGACCTTGAACAATTCTCGTTTAGGGGAGGATGTTGTGGCGGTAGATGTTTTATTAATTTGTATTGTTGCCAGTACGAGGTGGTGGTCGGTCCAAGTCATTGGCAAGACATCGGTCACTAGAATATTTTCCAAATTAGTAAAGATACCATCTAGGGTATGGCCTGCAGTATGAGTAGGTCCTTTCACCAACTGCGATAGACCAAAGACCTCCATTTCGGACTGCAGAGATGTAGTATCCTTATCTTCACTACAGTCCAAATGGAAATTGAAATCACCTAACAGTGTTACTGATTTATCGGTAACTGAAGTTTCTAGAATGGTGAGAATTTCTGTGAGGAATTCCGACCGGGTTTCTGGTCTTCTATATAATAGTACGCCTTTAAAGTTATATGAGGGGGACAAATAGATATCAAATTGAAGCGCCTCGCATGTCTTAGAAGGATTTGCAGTAGTACGAATTTTAAAGGAGTCACGGGCAATTATAGCAATCCCACCGCCTCTTTTACTGGTTCTGTCTAGTCTATAGCATTTGAATCCTTGTGGAACAGCTATTACAAGGTCTGGGTCGGAAGCTTTATCCAACCAAGTTTCCGTCAAGAACATTATATCTATGTTCCTGTCTGTGAGTACATCGGCTATTTCTTGCCTATGTTTGGCTAATGAGCGCACATTAATGAGGGCTATGGTGAACATTAACTTTGTCTGGTTAGAATTATCACTACCTGCCCTTTTATTTAATAGAGGGATGGACGTTTGACAGTGTTTACAGTCCAATGCCGTTTTAGATGATATGGAGTCAGATGATATGGAATCAGGACTATACCTTGTGCATTTTTCCATAGGTTGTGGGCGGAGGTCAATCAGCGCAGTGCGCGGGTATGATGTGAGGCATACAGGAACAGTCTGACCAGGGGGGGGTGGCCCTAGGCCCGTGTCCGGCGCTGACGGGCGCAGACGGGCTTGCCTTTGGCGCGCCTTCGGCGCGCCGCCGGCGCGCCCGCTGAGCCCGCCCGCTGCGCGGACGGAATGGCCTCAACATTTTATGTTCTGTAGAGGAGGGTGGGAGGCGTCCTGCCACTGGACCGCCAACCCTTCCTCCCTCCAAGATGGCGCCTTTCCCCGCGATGATAGCCCCTATTCGGCCACGCCGGGAGGATAAGGTGAGCAGACTGTGCCTCGGTGCAATGTAATCTTGCACACGAGAGCGCGGTGATATATTGCTAATTAAAAGCGTTACTGTTTAAAATAATTACAATTTTTAAAAATGCCGCTTTCGTCACCTACAAAGAACAGAAGGTAGAACCCCCGGCTTTCCGCCTCAGGGGAGAGTAATCTAGTACACAGTGTTAAGGTCTGACCTGCTTAAGTACCCTGGAGGGCGGGAGGCGTCCTGCCACTGGACCGCCAACCCTTCCTCCCTCCAAGATGGCGCCTTTCCCCTCGATGATAGCCCCTATTCGGCCACGCCGGGAGGATAAGGTGAGCAGAATGTGCCTCGGTGCAATGTAATCTTGCACACAAGAGCGCGGTGATATATTGCTAATTAAAAGCGTTACTGTTTAAAATAATTAAAATTTTTAAAAATGCCGCTTTCGTCACCTACAAAGAACAGAAGCACATGGTGCTGGGCTAACCTGCCGCCGGAGCCGGGGATCGAACCGTGGTCCCCAGATTCCAGCGTCAGTCGCCCTGGCCGCGGCGCCACACCTCTCCCTCATAGAAAGGTTCGGTTGGATCTGCATGTTGTAAAATCGGGGCAGAAGTAAAGTTTTCCTTTAAGGATTGAAAGGCCTCCTCTGCCTCAGCTGTCCACTCAAACTTAAGTCCTTTCTTCAGTAGCCGAGTGAGTGGTAGGATCTTATGTGAAAACTCACTGACGAACCTCCGGTAGAAATTCGCAAATCCAATAAAGCTTTGGACTTCTTGGACGCTCTCGGGAGACTTCCAGTTAATCACTGCTTCGATCTTTTTCCTATCCATGAGAATGCCCTGTGGGGAGATGACGAAACCCAAAAATTCCACTTGTGAAACATTGAAGGCGCATTTTTCGAGTTTTACAAACAGTCTGTTTCCTTTCAGCTTCTGCAGAACTCCTCTAACCTGATCCGGATGTCTTTCCTTATTCGCTGAGTAAATAAGGATGTCATCAATGTACACAATTGCACACTGATCGATGAATTCCTTCAGGACGTCGTTTATGAAGTGCTGAAAAGCAGCGGGGGCATTGCAGAGGCCGTAGGGCATAACCTGATATTCGAACAGGCCGAATCTCGTTCTGAAGGCGGTCTTCCATTCGTCGCCCTCCTTCATTCTCACCAAATGGTACGCTCCTCTCAAATCTAGTTTAGTGTAGATTGTAGCTCCTTTCACTTGATCTAACAAAACAGATATCAATGGTAGTGGATAGCGGTTCTTCTTTGTGATCTTATTGATGGCTCTGTAGTCGATCAAGGTCCTTAAATCCCCTTCCTTCTTCGGCACGAAAAACAAAGGCGAAGAGACAGGGGATTGTGAGGGTCGAATGAAACCATTGGCTAAGTACTTGTCCAGATATTCCCGTAAATGATGGTGTTCTTTCTCCGTTAGAGCATATACACGGCTGCAAGGCAAATTCAAACCTGGTTCTATCTCAATTGTACAGTCGTAGGTTCGGTGTGGGGGTAGTTGTTCAGCCTCCACTTTGTTGAAAACATCTTCAAAATCCTGGCATTCTTCTGGTATTTCTTGAATGTGGATAACACAAATTGATCCTTCTGTCTGACACAATGAAAGCGCAGGATTAACCTCTTGATCTGTTTGCTGACCTCCAAAACAATTTTCCAAACAATCTGATTCTATCTTAATGGTTCTTGCACTCCAGTTAATTGTTGAATTATGTTCGGTAAGCCAGGGGAGTCTGAGTATCAACTGGAATTGGGGGGCATCAATCAAATTAAACTGGACTTTCTCCTCATGCCCATCATTAGAGATTAGATGTATTAATTCCGTGTGACTCACTAGGGGATCTGAAGACAAATTGGTTCCAATTTTGGAAAAGGGGGGTGGTGATGGACAGAGTTTCTGAATGATGCAGAATACTCTTACCAAGTCAAGAGATCATGCACTGGGACAGGAACAGACTAATTTGCATATAGCCAGGTTCTGAGCTGGGATGGTGCAGTGAGCTAAAAAACAGTGATGGATTAAAACCATGATCTATTGACTTGGTAAGAGTATTCTGCATCATTCAGAAACTCTGTCCATCACCTTTTCCAAAATCGATTTTATCCACACTATGTGTGGGAGGGTATACTCAGACGTGAGTCCCTTGCTCATTGCACCATCAGGATTCAAGCAAGCCGGGCCGAAGAAGGCTGTGATGCCAGAAACCGGTCCCCGGAAGCTTGTTTCCTTCCCAGTATAAGAATTGGCTTGGTAGTTTAGTTTGCCCTGTTCCCATCATGCACTGGGACAGGAACAGACTAATTTGCATATAGCCAGGTTCTGAGCTGGGATGGTGCAGTGAGCTAAAAAACAGTGATGGATTAAAACCATGATCTATTGACTTGGTAAGAGTATTCTGCATCATTCAGAAACTCTGTCCATCACCTTTTCCAAAATCGATTTTATCCACACTATGTGTGGGAGGGTATACTCAGACGTGAGTCCCTTGCTCATTGCACCATCAGGATTCAAGCAAGCCGGGCCGAAGAAGGCTGTGATGCCAGAAACCGGTCCCCGGAAGCTTGTTTCCTTCCCAGTATAAGAATTGGCTTGGTAGTTTAGTTTGCCCTGTTCCCATCATGCACTGGGACAGGAACAGACTAATTTGCATATAGCCAGGTTCTGAGCTGGGATGGTGCAGTGAGCTAAAAAACAGTGATGGATTAAAACCATGATCTATTGACTTGGTAAGAGTATTCTGCATCATTCAGAAACTCTGTCCATCACCTTTTCCAAAATCGATTTTATCCACACTATGTGTGGGAGGGTATACTCAGACGTGAGTCCCTTGCTCATTGCACCATCAGGATTCAAGCAAGCCGGGCCGAAGAAGGCTGTGATGCCAGAAACCGGTCCCCGGAAGCTTGTTTCCTTCCCAGTATAAGAATTGGCTTGGTAGTTTAGTTTGCCCTGTTTCCATCATGCATTGGGACAGGAACAGACTAATTTGCATATAGCCAGGTTCTGAGCTGGGATGGTGCAGTGAGCTAAAAAACAGTGATGGATTAAAACCATGATCTATTGACTTGGTAAGAGTATTCTGCATCATTCAGAAACTCTGTCCATCACCTTTTCCAAAATCGATTTTATCCACACTATGTGTGGGAGGGTATACTCAGACGTGAGTCCCTTGCTCATTGCACCATCAGGATTCAAGCAAGCCGGGCCGAAGAAGGCTGTGATGCCAGAAACCGGTCCCCGGAAGCTTGTTTCCTTCCCAGTATAAGAATTGGCTTGGTAGTTTAGTTTGCCCTGTTCCCATCATGCACTGGGACAGGAACAGACTAATTTGCATATAGCCAGGTTCTGAGCTGGGATGGTGCAGTGAGCTAAAAAACAGTGATGGATTAAAACCATGATCTATTGACTTGGTAAGAGTATTCTGCATCATTCAGAAACTCTGTCCATCACCTTTTCCAAAATCGACAAATTGGTTCCATCCACTGCTCGAACGGGTTCACTCTTGGATTTCTTGATGGCTCGGATTCCCACCTTGCTTGCAAACTTCAAATCACAAAAGTTCCTGGTAGCTCCCGAGTCTATCATGACCGAAACGTCCGCCAGCGTCACATGCCGGAATCTTACTTCCATTGACAGAATTAAATGCGGCGCTGCGGACTGTAAGGTATTAGCCACTCTATGTTCTCCTGGAGTCTTGTCTGAAGTCGCATCCACCTGTTCAACTCCTCCAACGGGTGGTGCTATTAGTTTTCCTTCAGCTTGAAGCTTGTCTTGGGTTTCTTTGGACAATTCCTCACGAAATGACCTCCGAATCTGCAATACATACATAGATTGCTGGCTCTTCTCTTTTCCTTTTCTTCTTTTGAGAGAGGACCACAAATTGTTCCGATCTGCATGGGTTCAGTACCCTGTTGACCTTCATAATTTCGTCCTCCTTCCGATCTGACTCGATCAAATCTAGGAACCACTGATCTAAAATCTTTTTTCCTTTCGCCTTTTCTTTCTCCTTGTCTGAAGTCTATTTCCAAACCTAAATCCACCAACGCAGAGATTTCAGTGGGTCTATTGGGTATTCCAGCCAACACATCTTTTAGCTCATCCTTTAACCCGCGGTAGAACACCGCTGCCCTCTTACTCTCTGGCCAGTTTGTTTCCACCACGAGCTTATTAAACTGGGCCAAATAAGAGACCACATCTTGATTTCCCTGTTTCAGGTCAAGCAACTCGTTGTCTACGGCTTGAGATATCCGTCGTCTGTCAAATATTCGAAGGAATTCTTCCTTGAAACGTTCATAATTTCGTAGGATTGGATCATCTTTGGTAATCAAAGGCAAAGACCAGAATGCTGCATCTCCACTTAAATATGACAACACAAAGGTGACTCTTGATTGAGCATCTGGGAAAATTAAAGGGCGGCACATGAAATGTAACGAACACTGCGTGATGAATATTTGAGCCTTCTGTGGGTCCCCACTGAACCGCTCCGGTGCCGCCAATGGAATGACTGGTGACAGGGAGTGAATTACCCGAGTAGTCATTCTATTGGTACCTTCTGATAATGGATTTTGAGCATCTGACCCAGAACTAAAAGGTTGTCTAAGCCTATGCGCTAACTCTGCGGTCTCCTTTCTGGAGTTAACTACTTCTAGTCTAAGGTTTTGGTTCTCTTCTCTGACTGCACTTAACTCCTTTTGTATGGTATCCAATATTGTTCCTAACCCTTGTAAGTCAATTCCCTCCGCCATCTCTGTTCGGGTGTAAAATGCAACTTGGGCACTTCACTCTGTCAGAATTAGCAATACCTTATAAAAGCTACACAGGAACAGAGATGCTGGATCCCAAATCCACCCGGACAGCAACTTAGTATTAACAAGTCTCTAAGTATGCTATCGTAGGGGGAAGGGGGAAATTGGATAAAATAACAAAAGAGAGAAGAGACTGCTCTGGTTGGTTCCTCCTGTAGTCCGTCCCGCAGACTTTTAACAGTTGACGAAACCTGTAGGCAAGGAACAGTATTAACACTACTAATTCTACTCTAGTTTAATCTTTCTATTTTTTCTTTCCTCAATGCGTCTCACTTTCTTACCCCTTAACTTCCAGAACACTGCTTCTCTTCTATTTTCTCACTGGGTTCTCGTGTGATGTGTGCTATTAGTTTTTTTTCTGACTGAGTCTTCCTTCTGTAATTCAGAAATAATCTTTAAATTACTGTTACTCTTCTTCTACTCTTTCTCTCTTTGTGTTCTTACTCACTTTTCTATATCCTGTATATTTCCTATTTATGACTACTTGAATCCTGTCTTTCTTCTCTGTATATTTCTTCTGCTTGTCTTTCCTCTTGCACTCCTATAATGTACATGTACACATATTTAGTAAACCTCCTTCTAAGCTCTTTTAGTCTCTGTATATTTTTAATATTGGATTGTATCCACTTACTGTGTATTCTGCTATTTTATTATTTGTAAAAATTCTCCAGCGTTATTATCTCTCCTTTTATTTATTACCGATCTTGCCTTTTTCTGTGTACCAAGACGCTATCTGGTTGTGGAATGCTGTCTTCCAAGGTAAGTGCTCTTTTATCCTTAATAACTATTTACAATTTGTTTACTTTAAACATATGCCTCAGTTATCTATTGTCACTTAGCTTGCTGATTACAGATTCTGCCTTTCTCTGTGTACTAGGACGCTGTCTGGTTGTGGAATGCTGCCTTCCAAGGTAAGTGCTTTTTTATTCTCAATAACTATTTACAATTTGTTTACTTTAAACATATGCCACCGTTATCGATTGTCACTTAGCTTGCTGTCTTCTCTTTTGTCCATAGGAACACCGGTGCGGACGTCGCGGTTGGTCTCTAAATGCCGTAAGAATTACTTAGGCCGCACGAACTTCCGATATCCTCTCTCTGACTCCATTATCGTCTTCTGCCACTACTCGTAGTCTATAAGCTTCCCTAAACGATTACGTTTGGGGAAGAAATTCTCACGAAAATCACCAAAACACCCTGAATTGAGCTCAGTCAAGAACGAACGCTCCTCATGCGGTCGAATCCTTGGTGAAGTGCGCAGTCAATCAATCAATCAAGGACATTTGTAGAGCGCGCTACTCACCCGGAGGGTCTCAAGGCGCTTGGGAGGGGGGGGGGGTGCTGCTACTGGTCGAACAGCCAGGTCTTGAGCTTCTTCCTGAAGGAGAGGTGGTCTTGGGTCAGGCGCAGGTCGGTCGGGAGGGAGTTCCAGGTCTTGGCGGCCAGGTAGGAGAAGGACCTTCCTCCTGTTGTCGTTCTTCGGATGCGGGGGACGGCGGCGAGGGCGTGACTGGCTGATCGGAGGTGGCGCTTGGGAGTGTAGAAGTTGATGCGGTTGTTGAGGTAGCTCGGGCCTTGATCGTGTAGGGCTTTGTGTGCGTGGGTGAGGAGACGGAAGGTGATTCTCTTGTTGACGGGGAGCCAGTGCAGGTCTCTCAGATGTCCGGAGATGTGGCTGCGTCGGGGGATGTCGAGGATAAGTCTGGCGGAGGCGTTCTGGATCCGCTGGAGTCTCTTCTGGAGCTTGGCGGTGGTTCCGGCGTAGAGGGCGTTGCAGTAGTCCAGTCGGCTGGTGACGAGGGCTTGGGTGACCGTCTTTCTGGTTTCGGTGGGGATCCACCGGAAGATCTTCCGTAGCATGCGCAGGATGTTGAAGCATGACGAGGAGACGGCGTTGACTTGTCAGGTCACGGAGAGGGAGGAGTCCAGGATGAAGCCCAGGTTGCGTGCGTGGTCTGTCGGTGTGGGTGCGGTGCCCAGGGCGGGGGGCCACCAGGAGTCGTCCCAGGTGGAGGGCGAGGAACCCAGGATGAGGACTTCCGTCTTGTCTGAGTTCAGTTTCAGGCGGCTGGTCGTCATCCACTCGGCTACATCTTTCATCCCTTCGTGAAGGTTGGCTCTGGCGGCGGCGGGGTCGTTGGTCAGGGAGAGGATCAGCTGGGTGTCATCGGCGTAGGAGATGATGTTCAGGTTGTGTTGGCGTGCGATGGTCGCGAGGGGGCTCATGTAGACGTTGAAGAGGGTGGGGCTCAGGGAGGATCCTTGAGGAACGCCGCAGATGACTCCGGTGGCCTCTGACTTGTACGGTGGTAGACGGACTCTCTGTGTTCTTCCGTCGAGGAAGGAGACGATCCATTCCAGTGCCTTCCCCTGGATTCCGATGTTGCTGAGGCGCTGCACTAGGGTGCGGTGGCAGACAGTGTCGAAAGCCGCGGAGAGGTCTAGGAGGATGAGGGCCGCTGTTTCTCCGTTGTCCATCAGGGCTCGGATGTCATCGGTGGCAGCGATGAGGGCGGTCTCGGTGCTGTGGTTGGCATGGAAGCCAGACTGTGAGGGGTCGAGGGATCCATTCGTCTCGAGGAAGGCGGCCAGCTGCTTGTTGACGGTCTTCTCGATGACTTTGGCTGGGAACGGGAGGAGCGAGATAGGGCGGTAATTCTTGAGTTCGGTGGGGTCCGCAGTGGGTTTCTTTAGTAGAGCGCTGAGCTCGGCGTGCTTCCAGCCCTCCGGGAAGGTGGCGGTGTCGAAGGAGGTGTTGATGATGTCCCGCAGGTGGGGTGCGATGACAGCGTCGGCCTTGTTGAAGACGTGGTGAGGGCAGGGGTCGGTCGGAGAAGCGCAGTGGATGGAGTTCATCATGCGGACGGTGTCATCGGTACTGATCGGAGTCCAGGCGTGGAGGGTGGTGGTGGGCGGCGGTGCTGCGGTCGTTGTGTGCGATGGTTGAGTGCTGAAGCTGTTGTGAATGTCCGTGATCTTGTTGTGGAAGTAGGAGGCGAGGGAGTTGCAGAGGTCTTGCGATGGGGTGATGTCGTTGTTTCCGGCGCTGGGGTTGGAGAGCTCTTTCACGATGTTGAAGAGTTCCTTGGAGTTGTGTGCGTTGTTGTCCAGCCGGTCCTGGAATGCAGTTCTCTTGGTGGCGCGGATCAGTTGGTGGTGCTTCCGGGTGGCGAGCTTGAGGGTGGTCATGTTGTCCGGTGTTGGTTCCCTTCTCCAGACTTTCTCGAGGGCTCGGCAGTCCTTCTTGGAGCTCTTGAGTTCGTCTGTGAAGCAGTTCTTGGTAAGCGCGAGCCTAACCTGGATTCCGCCGTAATTACAGCGGAGAACTAGACTGCTGACTTCAACTCGGTTTTGGCGACCATCTTAAGGCGCCATTTCCGAGTTGACTCGGTCCAGGTATTCTCTTTTGCTCGAGTGGCGTGATTATTTTCTTTCTTCAGCGCAATTACTCCAACTTGGAGTCTTGGAGTCCTGACACACCTCCGCCACAAGTTCTAGAATTGCGAACTTTAGACCTGGGGAGCTACGTTCGAATCTCGGCATCACCTCAACATCCTGTGATTCCAGGCAAATCGCTTTGTCTCCCCCTGCCTACCACAAATAAATGTGTTATTCTGTAATGTAAATTGTGGTCATGCCATGTTGTCGAGTTTGCGCTATATAATATTGCAAGGAAAAATAAAGTAGGGAAACTCGAGTTCACATACTACTGAATGCGCACTCTTAAGTGCATCAGCAGTGCACTGTGAATCGGAGCGTTTCACAGGCCTGTCACAGATAAGAAATGCTATCAAAACGAAATCCTACAAAACAATATACTACTGGCCGGCAGCAATTCATACACGGACAACGTCGGGACGAGCTGCTAGTATAATATATAGAAGTCACCACTGCGGTAGGCCCTAGACAGCCCCAAGGGCAGGGTGCAGAGTATTTAAAAAGTGGGGCATGTACTTTTAAGCTTTACATGTGCTAGTAGTGAAAACCCCAACATTTTTTTCACTACTGCAAGGTCTACCACTCCTATAAGGTACCATTGGAGCTATGGTATTACATTTTAAAAGTGTAATTTCCGAATGGGAATAGTTAAACTTTTTATGTTTTGTGGGTGTCTCTAGAATCACAATTTAAAATCCTAACTTATGGTGAAGTCAGATTTTAAATTGCAATTCTGAAATTGCCACTTTTAGAAAGTTAGCATTTTCTTGCCTTAGCCATTTGGTACCTTCAGCGTGTCTCCAGGCCACATGACTGGGTGTGGGTGACAGGTGGGCTTTGTGTATTCCTCCTAGACTGTCGCACACAATGGGGAGCTTATGTGAGACTGGATGGACCGTCACTGGCAGGATGGGAGGGAGGAGCTGGACCCAGCACCATTTACACTCGTATAGGCTGTCTCCACACAAAGGGATGCCCACCCCACATAGTTAGCCTGGAGTTAGAGCCAGAAGGCAGGGCACCTGTGCACTTCGAAGGCATGCTTCTAGAAGCTTCTCCCCTCTTCAAAGGCACAACTGGGTATAAATACCAGACCTTAGGCACCACCCATTCAGTACACTTCTGGACATGTGGATACTGTGCCAGAAAGGACTGCTGTGCTACTACAAGGACTGCCACGCTTCTGAACTGCTGCTCTGAAGGAACTGCTGCCCTGCTGCCCTTTTGTCTGGTTGAGAAGGACTGGACCTGCATCTTTTGAACACACAACCCAGAGTGAATCCAAGAGCTAGTTTGCGGGCCACCTGAAGCAACAGGGACAAAACAGGCTTCCAACAACCTTGCATCTGCACCTGGACTCTGCCCTGCCAAGTGGTGTCAACCCAGTCCTGGGTCCATGAAAGTGGACTTAAGGTGGTCAGCCAGCCTCTGTGGATACAGTGGACCTGACACATTTTATCTGATGAGCGGCACAAACCTGAGCAGAACGGACATATCTCTGCTGCTACATGGACTGGACCCCACATCGTCACCGTAGTCCACAGGAACCGCTACTGTGAGATGCATCCTTGGCTGAGGCCCTCGCATCCCTCATCGATGGCATCCTCACCGACGATGCCGGACTCCGCATCACAGCTGTTCACAACTGATGGACCGCCCGACTGCGCTGCATCCTCTATGCTAGATTTGCAAGCCCTCCCATTGTCGCCTCACTCATCTTGGAACCAATACATCACTTTGGCTGCGCAACATATCTTCGTTGTGGATCCTTGCAACGTGCTGTTAACCAGGATTTAAGGTACTTTGTTCAGCAGACCTAACTGGGTTTCTGTGGCAGGCCCACAATCCATCGCGGTCAGCCTGAGGCTGTGACTTTGTCCCAGTCTGGCATGACCAGATGTCCACAGGGTTGGACTGGGATTGCAAACTGGCCCCAGCAATTGAGTGGGTATGGCCATGGGGAAGGGTGGAGGCGCGTGGAAAACACTGCAGCTGGTTTTGTTACAGGGGGCCGATATACTGCAAACCCAGCCCCCGGTAGCAAAACCGGACCCCACCCTGGTGGCCCACCGGGGAAACGCCCTGTGCCCACTAAGGCGAGTCCAGCATTGGATTTTTCCCTGGTGCCCACTAATGCCAGTCCATCCCTGGATGTCCACATGCGCTTTGTGGTGTTTTTTTTACTAAAACTTCTGGAATTCAAGTCTCGCTATAGTAGTACCGGTCCTACTCCCCTTAATTCTTCCTCATTAGTGTCTGAGTCTGAACCATTTTTCTTTCCCCATAGCTCTGAAACTTTTCTATTGCCAACACCCATGTTGCAGTATCATAGCATGCCCCTGCTGTGATCGGAACTGTGAGTCCCATAGCGGTCTTAATCATCTGTGCCACCTCTCCCCAGTATGACTAAACACCCTACACACCCATGACAAATGTAAAAATGTGGCCTCTTCATCTTGTGGGACATTTTGCCACCTTTGTTTGATAGACTTTACTAAGGGCATGGGGGTAATATAGGTCTGAGGAAGGTAGTAAAACATGTATAAGCTTGAACCTACTATTCCAGGAAACCTTACAGGACAACTCACAGGCCACTTTCCAGTCCGTATCATTGAATGGCTCAGCCAGGTCCATTTCCCATGCCCACCAAGATTGTAGCGGTCCCTTGAAAAGATCACCCTTAATGGCCCTGTAAAGGAGCGTGATCAAGTGTCTTTTTTCCCCTCCATCGAAAAAGTCCACCCAGCACTAGGTACTCCAAATGCAGCTCTCAATCAAATGGACCCCTACGATGCATTTTAGGGACTACTGTCTCCCAAATTGCTGCCATCTGACTGACAAAATAGAGAACCGGAAAGTCCACCCTCCCCCTCTCATGAGGAGTAGCACCAGTGTCTCATTGCCTGTGGTCCCCCTCAGCAAAATTTTGTCCAATTATCTGAGTTCACAAGCCACGTAGCTGCATATTGCAGATGGGCCACAAAAAAATAGTGCTGCAAATCTGCTAGAGCCCCCCCCCCCATTCCTTCAGGTCTCTCTATAACACTGATAAAGCTACTCTGCTGCAGAGTCCTGTTCATACTAAGTATATCAGTAGGTTGTTCAATCTCCTGAACACCCCCCGATTAATGGGGCACAAAGAATTCTGCACAGCGTTAGACATCAGGGGAGCAAGACCATCTTAGCTACTGCCACCCTGCCCATAACAGCGAGGGGGAGTGTGTTCCAGAACTGCACTGACTTATAGAGACCCCCAGCACCCTTTCTATGCTATAGCAATTTTGTTAAAGCACTGTATGAGCCACCATGACTCCAAGTACTCAAAGCCCTCTGTTTCCCACCGGAAAACAAGCTCTGGGAGGTGCTGTTTTTGGGTATCCACCAAACCACCCACCCACCCAGTGGAAAAAGGTGCATTTTGCAGTTATTAACCTGGAGACCAGACACTGCTTCAAAAGATGCTGCATTGTCCATCAGACACTGCACCGCCTCTCTGTGGAAGCAGACATAAATGAGCACTTCTTCTGCTTACAGTGAGATAATGTGCGTAGGGTCCCCCATCTGAATCCCTCAGTCCCTCATCTCTTGGTGCAATAAAATGGCCAGGGGCTCCAGTGCTAAGGCAAAAAGCAATGGCGAGAGAGGAAAACCTTGGCTTGCGCCCCTCCCTACCGTCGAACCATCAGAGGCGATTCCTCCAAATTTGACCCGGGCTTTAGGGTCCATGTACAGTAACCCCACCCAGTCCCTGAAGGAAATTCCTAAATCCCATTGCCGTAAATACCTCCATTAAGTAATACCAGTCCACAGTGTTGAAGGCTTTTTCCAAGTTAATAGCTCATAGTGCCACGTCTTGCTCCTCATTAACGGTCTCATGTAGTATGTCACGAAGGCCGGAAGTTCTCTCACAGGAGCAGTCCAGTAGCTGTACCCAATCACCCCTCCATCAGTGACCTCGCCTAATAGGCAAAGTAACCAGCAAAAGGGAAAAGGGGAAGTGGATAAGAAAAGAGACAACTTGAAATCTTCTGACACCCCCTTCAGACTGCAATATGTAGGAAGTCTTGCTGTCTGTGTTGCACAGGTGCCTAATACACAAAATGGGAGAGAACATAAACAACAACCCACCTTATGACTGTACTTCCTTATTATAATAACCAAACTTGTCCTACCAGAATTTCCCAAGTTATTGCCCCTCTTCTTGTGGAGATTAGTTAGACTGCAGGATTCTCTTATCTGAAAGAACAGGGCTCAACATTACTATTGTTCTATCTATGACAACCCCCTCCCCTCTCATGGAGTTTATGTTACCTGGAGAGTATCCTGAAAAAGCCTTTATTGGGATTCTGTTGGTAGCTGCTGGTAAGGAACCTTGTCTTGGCTGCAGACTGTAATTCCAATCCGAAGCGCGCAAAAAGGTACCAGGTAGGAAAAAGGGGGGGGGGGGAGAAATTAGGGGAAGCGCAATGAGGGACTGCTTAGTCTTACTTGCAGCAAGAAGTTTGTACATTCAGTTTAGAGATTTGCTTACTACTTTCTTCGTGATGCAACTCTGGTAATGCTTGAGCTCTCTGTCAAACTTGTGCTCTCCGTCGTGCTTGACTCTCCGTAGTGCTTGACTCTCCTTCGTGCTGGACACCTCTTACGAACTCCGGCTTTACCTCAGAATCTATGACTAAGGACTGACTGGGAATGCAGAATCTCCGCTGCCGTCAGGATTAGTCCGCCTTTTACTGAGGGGACGAACTTAATATTCACTAAAGCCTAAGACTTCCAATATGCTAAACCTTGACTACACTCGAACCTACTCTAACAAGTAACCGCTATACTACTTCCTGAACTCCTGTCACGAATACAGACACGGAGCAAGGAATTTAGCGGCCGCCTCAGGAAACGAAGCAGTTGAAGTGCGCAGATTCAAAGCTGCGCGCGGGACTCATTGACTAGACCTGACGCTGCTTTGAGTTTAACTCTAATGACCACAGCGGCGGCCATCTTAGGGAGGGACATTACTTAGAATGTGAAAACTATTTACAACCTAACTGTGAATCTCTCCTAACGATAAGGGTGCCAGACATTCACCCAATGAGGTCTGGAAACAGTCTTTACCCTCCTTACTGGTTTGACCCCCGATATGGCAGCAATTCGCAAAACCCTGACATAGTACATGCGCCAGTCTGCGTATGTTAAGAGCTGTATAGCCATCTGGGCTAAATCTGCATTACACTAGTTCCCGTATCACGCACCGAAGTTTTGTCATTAGGAGTCTACAAAGCACTTCAACATCGGAATTCATCGTGGTGAGGGACCGGTACGAAGAAGAGTCTTCCGCAATCCCTTCAGGTTTAAGCAGTAGGCATATAACTCACTCACGCATTGTGAGGAGGAGAATCCCTTCCGTCCATGCCTCCCAGAACACCTCCAATAACCGTCCTGACAGAAGTGTAGAGAAAATCTGGTAGAACTCCACAGGGAAGCCATCGCAACCTGGTGACTTGGCATTATTAAGGTCCCACTTGCCTCTACTAATGTTATGTCTGCATCAAAGTCTTGCACGCTCTCCATGGAGAGTCTGGGAAGCACCACCTTCTCGAGAAATACTCCAGTTGCACTTCAGTAATCGGTCTCCCCAGCACTGTAAACAACCTGGAGATGATTCCGAAAAGTTGTCAATACGTCTTGTTGTCCATTAACAATCCCCCCTGTGTTCCAAGATGTAGTATGGGCAGCACCTCCTGTTCACGCCTTAAGATCTACACCATGGGGTTCCCTGCGTTGTCACCCATCCTATGCAGGCATTGGCTGTACCGGGTAAGTGTGTATTTATCGTATGTATGCCACATTTCATGCAATTTTCGTTGTGTTTCCACTATACCCAGCCTTGCCTCAACAGACTCTGCCTTCTCTTCTGGTACTCCACCAGTTGCTTCTCCCGCATGGCTGTGTCAGACTCTAGTTGCTTTTGTACCCCACAGGTGGTCCCTATGCATGAGCCTCTCATTACTGCCTTCATGGCTTCACACTCATTAGCCCTTCTGGATGTAGTACCCAAATATTGTGCCATGTAATCTGTCAGATATCTGCCTGTGATGCTCTACACATTGTATCCATCAGAACATCTAGGAGTAGGCCCCTGGTTCTCACACCGCACGCCCCCTCCCAGAATGAATGTGGAGCGGCACCGGAGTATGATCTGAAAGAAACCTCCCCAAATGCAACATCTCTCAGGGTTTGGTGCTGGAATCCCACCACCAATATTCGATCTAAGTGGCTATATGTATTGCGTGTCAAGGAATGGCAAGTGTATTCCCGTTTCTGTGGGCGAAATGCCCGCCAACCATCCAAAATGCCCAAGTTACGCTTGACATCCGAGAGTGATCTAGTCATCAACAGCTTCGTTCCTGTACAAGGTGGGTGCTGATCTTTTTCTCCATCTGTGACACAATTAAAATCTCCTTCCCAGAGTATAGGGGAGTCAATGCTGTCTTGGAGCAACTCCTGCATCTTTTCAATTGAATACCTATCATCTGTTTTGGGAGCACAGGTGTCTAAAATGGTTACGGCCTTACCATCTAATGTGCCTTGCACGAGTATGTATCGTCTCGCTCTGTCTGCTTCAATGTAAGTGTGACGGAGTGGCACCCCAGAGCTATCCATTTGCTACCCCCCAAGCATAAGAAGAGTATGTGGTTGAGGAGAGCTGCCCCCTTCTATGCTTATTTTTATATGTCACTGCCCATAAGACACGATCCATGCAAACATGTCATTTGACCATGTTGCGTTTCAAGAATGAGTGGAACCAGTACCTTTTGTAAACCCACCCAGCCCCCGGACATTCCAGGTGGGTATATTACTGTACTCAGCCATGAGTATCTGCATGTGGTGCTCTGAAACTCCAATATCTCAAAGCAGGTTGGGCGTAGTCATATCATACTACCCCCCCCCCCGTGCTGCGTGGTGCAACAATGGACATCAGGCAGCAACTCAACAAGAACAAACCCCTCAACTCAGATGCAGAAGAAGAGCTAATGGCTCTCCACCCCATCCCAGGGCAAATAATAAAACAGGGAATAATCTTGTTCGCCCATCACTCTGAAGCTGCCAGAACCAACAGCGTAATCATAACACATAAAAAAACAATTCCTACCACTATATGTGGGAGTGAACCCCTGTACACGAGTACCAATACAGATTCAAATATCATATGCATCATATCTGGCTTACCTGTCCCATCGGGTCTAAACCGTAAACAAGAATCAAGGAACATAATTCACCCACCCACCCACAGAAAGTAGGTCAAGACACAGCAATGATAAGAGGTTTATGCTCCGATCCACCTCCACTAGTGGCATGGGCCACAGTTCCAGGCGGATCGCAGTCCCATCACATAGCTGAGGTGTCAGCCAAAGTTATAAGCAATTGCCTGTAAACTTCCTCACTCCTTGTGGTTGCTCATCTCCTGCTCCTCCATCGAACCAGAGGATGCCCCTTCTGACCCCAGCCTGACAGAAGTAATGTCCATTGCCATCTCCCTGGATCACTATACGAAAAGTGTCTGGTCATCCTGTGGAGTGCAGTTAGTACTGTCTGCCACTCCATTGGGCTCTCCAGCCACGGTGTTGCGCCCCTTCACCCCGACGCTGATTCCTCCAGGATCCAGTATTTTCCATTGGTACACTGTCCCACATTTCTAGCCATCTCCAAATGTCATCAGGGCAGTCAGATATGACTCTCAATCTAGACAGAATGTTTATTTGAGGCACATACTTTTCAATTTCTTCTTGACTTCCAGGAAAAGGTTTTCGGTCTCCCTGCACTCTCTGTGTCTAAACGGGACAGCTAGAGATTGTTACTTTCGTAATGAGCATTGTCCACCTCATGTGCGCACGGAGGTGATAGAGCAGAGGTTTTTCCTCTCACTCATTTACGACAAAAAGATTTGTGACATTACATTATATGAAGAAAGACAAAACGTTTGGTTGTGAAAAAAAAAGAAAGACAAAACGTGTCCAAAGCTCCACATTTCTAGAAATGACAAAACATAGTTTTGACTTAGCTACTGCATCATAAAAGCATGCAGAATGTTAGAATACATTTATAATTTCTGATAAGATGTGAATTTTAACAACTTAATCACATGCGATATTGTGATTAGATAATGTGATAATAAAGTTAACTAAGAATTTATATGTGAGAATTGAACATTTTAAGTATTCGAGATAGAGGGTGTGGCCAGCAGCCACGGAAGATAGCCACACTCTAATGCTGCTCCGGCGACCCGCGCCGTGAATCCCCACAAAATGTTATCTGCAGGCATCGCACAACAGCAACGCGTCTCCCTACCTGGCTTTGATCTGAGCCAAAACTGCCGAAACAGGATCACTTCCTACCTGCATTGCATCCATTACAGGGCCGGCCTGCGTGAGGGGAAGAGCTGGTGGGGCTGTGACTCCACGATGGTGGACAGAGGTGTTCTGATGGCTAAAAAGCAGCACCGGGCCTTGGACGCTGCAAGGAACTTAACCTCCATGCTGCTGTCCAGAGGATCGACAAGCAAGGCAGCGACTCCGCAATATCCGCCGTACCCAGGATTTTCCTCCAAAAGAACAGTGCTAGAGGAGGTGAGGCGGGGAAAGGAGGTGTGGCGTCTCCTCTCTGCCATCCGCAATATCCGCCGTACCCAGGATTTTCCTCCAAAAGACCAGTGCTAGCAGAAGGTGAGGCGGTGAAAGGAGGTGTGGTGTCTCCGCTCTGCCACGCCGGAGCGATCCTCCCGCCGAAGTGCGACACGAGGCAGTGCACACCGTGAGGAGCCTCCCCGCTGAACGCTATAGTCTAGGGACTCAGTAAACAGGGAGGCAGCAACGTGAACCCGGCTGCGTCCACAACGACTGACAAGAGACCCGGGATGGTGGGGGTTGGAGCGGCGAAGGAAAGGCCTCTGATCAACAAAAGCACCAGTCGCCTATATATGGAGTGAGAGGGGGCCAATATGTGTCACGGGCCTTTGGAGGCTTATTTATTGATAGTCACGGTTACCCCATAACTGTACAAACTGCTCACTTCTTGATAGCCACGTTAATTTCTTAACAGTTTAGTCGCTTCCAGCACGAACCACGGCATTCCCGCAGCCAACGACCGTGCATGCGTCACGGCCATTACTCGATTATGGCATACACACCGTGCCGGCATATTTTGATCCCTTCTATCGGTAATTTTCACAGCTGACTGAATGTGCATGTGGTTTTTTGCAAACCTGAACACCTGCTAGTATACCTCAGCATGACCGTTCGCCGCACAACAAAAATGCACATATCGTGATTTCCACCCGCCTGTGAGATGAGTGCTGCACTTGTCACTACAAGTCACTGTCTTATATAATTTTGTAGTATGTGTACCTAAATGTATATATTTCCTTTCTCTCTTTAGGCAGCTTGAGGCTAATTATTGTTAAGGCTTTCATTGAATGTCCTGATGATGGTCCCAGTGATTTAATAGGGGGTCCGAAACGCTGTCGACCTATTTAGCACCTAACACAAAACTTGATTATTATGTAATGTAATGGTGCTTCTCTTACAAATTCTGTACAATTGAATTGAAAACAGAAAACGTCTTTTGCCTTAAAAAGCCCGTTCTCGCTCTCTATATCTACCTTTTGTACCTGATCTGTTAGTGCAGGGCACATGCTTGTGTACCACACTGTGTGATCTGTGGAAGGTATTCTCTGTGTTTTAACTAAATGTTTATTGAGTAAACTTGGAAGACCTCTGTCCGGCTGGACATGTCGCTCTTAATATAGATTGACTGTCTATATTCATTTTTGTTTACATTTCTTGAATGCATGGGACCACTGTTGCATAAACCAAGTACGTTCCCCGAGGTCGCTGCTGACTGCATTGGGGTCCCTTGTTGTTGTTAACATAACTGTGCGCAATCAGTCGATGTCAAGGGCTTTGCCTTTCTTCCACTTCTCCTAAGTGGTCGCTCGCCTCCACATCCTGGTACGAGCAGCTCTGTAAACTTTGTTTCCCCTCACATTTTATTTTTTTGTTATGTCTGACTCAGCCCCTCTATATTCCATTGAATATATTAACAAAATCTGTGCAGGCCCCTCCCTATTCAATGACCAAGACGAACCCAATTTAACTGGCAGCACTAGTCTCTCTGAGGATCTAGAAAAGCAGAAGAAAAAGCATGCACGATTAGAATTGATGACGCTTATGCTTACCCAATATTTAAAATCTAACACTATTCCCCTGGGCTTACAAGTGAGAAATATCCCCGGTGTCTTCACTGACAATCCCAAATATTTAACTGGCTTTAGCAGTATTGGCACCACCTGCTCTAGGCACTGCTAGTGCTCGGGATTGACACTGCAGTTGAGGAACTCAAAAAGTTGGATGATATTATTAAATATCTTGAGAAACAGATAGCTGATGATAAAACGATTACTGACGCAAAAGCCTTACTAGAGAAAATTGAAAAAACGGTAGTGGAATTCCACCGCATTGAGCAAAACAAAAAGTCGAATAAAGTGAAGAAGGATATTAAATTCTTTTCGATTGAACGCACCTATCCCTATCTACAGAAAGATTTCTACGCAAACCGAAATTTCAACCCTCACCAACAAACCCCCAGACCCTGGGGTTGTTTCAATAGAAGGAACACAGTGGTGGGCTTCACCGACTCCTCAGCTGAGTCATCCGATAGTTCTGATCCTGGGGAGGGCTCTAGTGGCCAGGCACGTAATCAAACCCATTTTTTAGCCAGGGGCAACTCCGAACCCCAAAAGAAAGGAAGGGTAAAACAACAACAGAGATGGCACAATCCTCCTGGAGAACGCCAGACCAGACACAAATTTTACCAATGGTAACCCACAATCCCACCTCTGACCTCATCCCCATCTTTAACATATCGGGTCATACCCTCTCAAGTCAGGAGTCATCTCTTCTACGCAGAGGATTATCCTTTGTCCCTGCTACCTACCCCAATTTCTTGGACCTTCAGTCCGAGTTAATGGCCTTTTTTCAAAAACTGAGACTGCGCTCCTATTTTGAACTAAATCCCTCGGAGCCTAAAAACGTAGTTACACCCTTCAGACCGCCATCTACTTTCTCACCCACCTCCAACATGATCCCTAGAGAGATCGTCACCTTTGAGAAGGTTATCCTAAAAAAAATCTCGGCCCTTGAAAAAACCCATCTCTTCATACCATATAATATTACGTTCAAAGAGAAATCGGCCATCACCACCCTCAAAGATAATACTGAACTGATTATCAAGCCAGCCAATAAGGGCGGTGGGATTGTACTACAGGACATTTGTAACTATAAAAATTAGCTGCTACGCCAAGTCTCTAACACGGATCACTATTGTAAACTTCCGTGTAACCCCACTAAAGAGATACAAACCCTGATTAAGCTCCTCACTACCGAAGCCTTGTCCAATGGCATTATAAGTAAGCATGAATACAATTTCCTCAATATTACCAACCCCAGAATCCCTGTGATCTATACATTGCCCAAAATCCATAAAAGACTCGAAACCCCCCCCCGGTAGACTGATAGTGTCTGGATGTGGGTCAGTGTTGGAACCATTGGGCCATTATGTCAATTTTTTTCTGAAGGACTTTGTGCCAGTAACTCAATGCTACATCAGAGATAGCGTGCATATGATCAATTTCATCGAAGATCTTCCTTATAATCCCGAAAATGAGACTCTATGCACACTTGACATGGAGTCTCTATATACAAATATACCCCAGAGAGACTCCCTGTTGGTTATGGAAAGCATACTTAACACCCGGCCAAGCCCCCACAGGGTCCC
Source organism: Lissotriton helveticus (assembly GCF_964261635.1). Classification (NCBI taxonomy): domain Eukaryota; kingdom Metazoa; phylum Chordata; class Amphibia; order Caudata; family Salamandridae; genus Lissotriton; species Lissotriton helveticus. The sequence goes on along the minus strand of NC_136059.1, from coordinate 1,253,401,289 downwards.
CACTCTGTTTATTGTGCAACTCCTGGAGATCTGCCTCACCCAGAACTTTTTCATGTATGACTCACAATACTACCAGCAGGTGCGTGGCACGTCTATGGGCGCTATTTTTGCCCCGACCCTGGCGATTCTCTATATGGACTGGTTGGAGACCAATACTATCCTCTCCCCCAGCAACCCATTCCATCAAGGGTTGCATACCTGGAAGCGCTACATAGACGATATTTTCCTTATCTGGGCTGGCTCAACAGATGACCTCCATGGACGTTTGCACTGGCTTAACAATAATTGTAATGGCCTCACATTTACCTTGTCACACAATAAGCAGAATATCTCTTTTCTAGACCTAAACATCCAACTTCAAGATGGTACCTTATATACTTCCCTGTTTCGTAAAGCTACAGAAAGAAATACATTGCTAAGTTATGACAGCTGTCACCCCAGGGCCCTAAGGGACAGTCTGCCATATTCACAATTTCTCAGACTCAGGAGAAATTGTTTCAAAAAGGAGGACTACTTCAGTGAGGCTAATACCCTGTTTGAGAAACTTAGAACTAGAGGCTACCCTAGGCGTCTAATCAAAAACTCCATGAAGAGAGCGTGGTACTGTCCCCGCGAAACCCTCCTAGAGCCAAAACCAAAACAACCCTCTGACAAATTGGTGTGTGTGACCACCTTCTCACCCATTTCAAATCGTGTCAAACAGAGCATAAAAAAAAAATAAAAAACTGGCACACACTGAATTCAGGCCCATTGAATTGGGATACTCCACTCTTTGCATTTAATAAAAATAAAAATCTTAAAGATCAGCTAGTAAGGGCGGCATTGTCATCAGCAAGAAACACCACACTCTATGATCATTGGCAACTACCACCTCTCCGTGGCCATTCCAAATGTGGTAACTGTGTTGTATGCGACTATTCATTAGATGGTAAAGAGTTTATATATAAAGATGTGAGAAATGTATTAAGAACTTTCACCAATTTTAATAGTTGCATTATCATCTATGCCATTTTTTGCCCCTGCAATCTTGTATATGTTGGCCAAACGAAGCAAAAAATCAAGCTGAGGATATCCCAACATCAGAGTCGGGTTCGCTGTAAAACACCTAATGCCCCACTGGTTGAACATTTCTTGGACAAGGGTCATACGGAAAACGACATCCGCTGGACTGTGATCACGCAGGTCATCATTCCCCCCAGGGGGGGGGGTGATTTAACTCGCTTATTGAACAGAGAAGAGCTCAAGTGGATATTGAAGACTGACAGTCTGAATTCAGGACTGAACTTACAGGAGGAATGGACTGCTTTAATCTAGTATCGACCCTGCTTTCATGTCACTGAGTCAGCCATGTTGTTCTATGTAATTAATGTAATTCCTGTTGGTTCACTAGAAGTAAATAATTGTCACATGCACCTCACTTCGGCACTCTCTCAGGGTTATTGGCTCAACCTACTCTCCCAAGATGGCCGCCGAGCCATTGTCCCTCTTCCATTTTTATGCCCAGGAACATCACATGTTCCTCGCCCAATCAGCCCCCACGTTATATTATCAGCCTTCACTCTCTCCCACGAGCATGCCAGGGAGCACACCTTCACGCCGACTCACCCGGTAAGAATCCCCTTTTGTATATTTGCATTCATTGGCCTCGTATCGAGCTACTCTTACAATTCCCTAACGCCTTGGGTTTTCCCACAGGTTTCACGAGGCTCCGACGGATACAACATTGTACCGCGGACTTGTGCGCCCGACTCTGGTAAGACCTTGAGCTCACCGGCCCAATTACTCCACTAACATCCCCGCACGCCGTATTTACCCTGCCCTCCTTCCTTTTTTAGGGCGATCACTTTTAAATATTCCTTCAGCCAAACTCCAGTGGGACTCACTGGTAAGTCTTTTTTCCGCGAGCGCCACTGTGTAGGCTCCAAGTAGCTCGGAGGCTTATTTATGGATAGTCACGGTTACCCCATAACTGTACAAACTGCTCACTTCTTGATAGCCACGTTAATTTCTTAACAGTTTAGTCGTTTCCAGCACGAACCACGGCATTCCCGCAGCCAACGACCGTGCATGCGTCACGGCCATTACTCGATTATGGCATACACACCGTGCCGGCATATTTTGATCCCTTCTATCGGTAATTTTCACAGCTTACTGAATGTGCATGTGGTTTTTTGCAAACCTGAACACCTGCTAGTATACCTCAGCATGACCGTTCGCTGCACAACGAAAATGCACATATCATGATTTCCACCCGCCTGTGAGATGAGTGCTGCACTTGTCACTACAAGTCACTTTCTTATATAATTTTGTAGTATGTGTACCTAAATGTATATATTTCCTGTCTCTCTTTAGGCAGCTTGAGGCTAATTAATGTTAAGGCTTTCATTGAATGTCCTGATGATGGTCCCCGTGATTTAATAGGGGGTCCGAAACGCCGTCGACCTATTTAGCACCTAATACAAAACTTGATTACTATGTAATGTAATGGTGCTTCTCGTACAAATTCTGTACAATTGAATTGAAAACAGAAAACATCTTTTGCCTTAAAAATCCCGTTCTCGCTCTCTATATCTACCTTTTGTACCTGATCTGTTAGTGCAGGGCACAGGCTTGTGTACCACACTGTGTGATCTGTGGAAGGTATTCTCTGTGTTTTAACTAAATGTTTATTGAGTAAACTTGGAAGACCTCTGTCTGGCTGGACATGTCGCTCTTAATATAGATTGACTGTCTATATTCATTTTTGTTTACATTTCTTGAATGCATGGGACCACTGTTGCATAAACCACGGGTCAAGATCACAGTACAGATCATGATGCGACATGGCTGGCTGGTTTGGAAGCAGAGAGTGGCCCACATCACAAGGAACCGCTGGGCTGACCCCATCACCGAAAACCAAACAGGCCCCCCAAATAATACGAAGCGTCACTACTACAGAAAATCGACTGTCTGCACCCAAGGTGAGCGAGCCACATACAGTCAGTTGGATACACGTCATACTAACATTCAGTGCTGGTGCCTGGGCATGGAGGGGCAGCACCAGGGACTCCTGTGGCCCCTTCCCGCAGTGATCGGAAACACAGACTTCATACAGGCAGCAAGGAGAGTGGATTCAACAGCTCAACAGGAGGGCCTACTGGAGGAAACCGACAGGCTGATTGGGTGGACAAGCCCTTGGCAGGCAGCGGTGAGTATCTGGTGGCCCACATCAAACTGAGCTCCGGGGCTACAGTCCCCTATCCGGTGTAATAACGAACGGAAGGGGAGGTTGTGTCTCATCAACCCAAACAATATAAATGTTCTTGGCAGAAGCACCAGGAGGGGGCAGACAGCCACGCAGAACCAACACAACCTCAGTCTCAGGTGGCGGTGGAGCAAGAAGACCTCACCCTGCACAATATTATGGCAGTCATCACCAATGTGCGCACCTCCCTTGAGTCGCGAATGGACTCAGTCTCAACGGAGGCCTCCCTCATAAGAGCAGACCTGCGAAAAATGGTTACCAGTGTCAAAGAAGTAGGAGACACAACGCACACGCTCGTGACAGACACTTCAACACTTCAGAAACAAGTCCTTGAACTGCAGGCTACTAGTAAGCTGCTTGTTGCACTACTGAATGACTATGAAGGCAGGTCTAGGCAGAATAATGTTCTAATTCTGGGAGTACCGGAAAGGGCAGAGGGACCAGCAGTGGATCTATTTGGTGAAGACTTGATTTTAAAGTATCTACAACTGCAAGATCTCTTTAAATATTTCTCAATTGAAAGAGCGCACCAAGTTCCAGGAGGCCAACCTCAACCAGGTGCGCCGCCCAGACCGATACATGTACTGTTGTATTAGTAAAGAATCGCAACTAGGTGCTTTCCTCTATAGACTTCAGGCTGAACAATTCCCAATCCCAAATTTATTGTATCTCACTGGCCAGCGGGGACAGCCCGATCAAATACACCATGCAGTCGTGAGGCGAACATAACTCTGACACATGAGGCTAATTCTTACTCACCTCTATGATGACCACGGTGAATCAATATACACAAGATATAAAGATGGAGACGTCACTCAAATTGCTCTCCTGGAATGAGAATGGGCTGGGTGACAAAATCAAAAGGGGAATAGTGCTTCAGTATATAAAGAGACATGCACCCGATGTTGTCCTTCAGGAAACCCATTTAGTCTGGAACACATTCAAAACACTTAACAGATGGGGGTATAGATTAATTCCTCACTCAGGCTTTACTTCTGGGTCCAGAGGAACAGGTATACTCTTACGCAAGAGCGTCCCCTTTATTGTAGCCCAAACCCACATAGACGAACAGGGCCGCTTTGCAGCCATATGAGGCAGCTGGGATGGCCAGGTTTCAACATTATGTCAGTGTATGTCCCCCAGCACTTCATAGGACTGCACTTGCAGACATGAACAGAATGATGATGGATTTTCCAGAGGGCGACATGGTAAGAAGAGGTGACTTCAATATGATGCTCTGTGACCAGAAAGATTGCCTCCCACCCAGAAACTCACCTCACCCCAGATGCCACCTGGCCAACTTTATGGTCGCATTTGCATTGGTAGACGTATGGCGCAGAATCAACCCCCTTACATTGCAATACACATTCCACTCTGGTGCTCACAACAGTCTCTCCTGAATGGACCACATTATTGCACCAGCTGATCAATTGCTAAACTTCAAAGTGGTACTACATTTAGTAATGGGTATCTCAGACCACTCCTGCCTCCCACCCAGAAACTCACCTCACCCCAGATGCCACCTGGCCAACTTTATGGTCGCATTTGCATTGGTAGACGTATGGCGCAGAATCAACCCCCTTACATTGCAATACACATTCCACTCTGGTGCTCACAACAGTCTCTCCTGAATGGACCACATTATTGCACCAGCTGATCAATTGCTAAACTTCAAAGTGGTACTACATTTAGTAATGGGTATCTCAGACCACTCCCCCAATCTGGGTATGCTACTCCCTGGGGACTCCATCTATGCGCAAGACAATCTTGCTAAACCCATGGTACCTAAAGGTCCCGCATATCAGAACCGGCCTCATCAGATCCACGGACCATTATTTTAAAGAAAATGTAGGATCAGTGGACTCACCCCAGGTGCTCTGGGAAGGCTTCAAAACAGTAGTAAAGTTTCAAGCACTCTCATTACCAACAGGTAGCAAAAAAGAAAAGAGGAGACAGCTCTAAGCGCATGAGAAAGACCTACTAATCTGTGAACTAAATTTTACACTCACCCCAGACGCCTCAACCAAACACACACTCTACATTAAGCGACAGGAATACAACAACCTAGTAACAGAGACAGCCAGGGCACAACATCTTGCGACCTGATACCTTACTAGTAGAGCTCCGCCTTGCCTACAAGTGCCAGCACTCGGGTCCGGCCCAAGCACCTGCTCGAAACTGTCTCCCCAGACTCCAAGTAAAGACCTGCCGCCCTGACCTGGCAGACCCTAATACCAAGTGACACAAGCCGCAGGAAGGTTCCCTAATCCTGTGGTAATCTACCGCATAGTAGTCAGCTCATGTTGAAATTACCATCATGGTAAAACACAAAGGAGCAAAAGGGCAGACAAATAAAATAAGTAACAACGCAATGCCCTTGCCGCACTGCCCTTAATCCCGGGAGGAAAGCATGGCTGGAGGAGATCAGGGAGAGCCACAAAAAGAAAAGGAATCCCTCTCGCTCGCGGATGTACTACAGGCAATACAGTCTACCCGAGCGGATTTGGTCCATAGAATAGACGCAGTAACTATTGATGTTAATCTCCTCCAGTGTGACCTACGGAAAGTGGCTGAAAGAGTCACTAAAGCAGAAGAAAACGTAGAGACACTACAAACAGAAGTGCGAAACCTTGGAGACACGGTTATAGCACTGCAGAAGAGAGTAATCCATATAGACGAAAGAGCGGGGATTCTGAAGGTAGATCCAGCAGCTACAATTTATGCTTTGTGGGCTTCCCAGAACAGGCAGAAGGCCCCTCTGTGAAGATTTTCCTAGAAAACTGGATTACGCAAGAAATAGTCTCCACACGCCTATCTAAGTTTTTCAACCTTGAAAGAGCACATAGGTCATAGGCAGACCCTCCGAGACCAGGAGCCCCACCGAGAGCTATTATCGCCCACTTCTTTAATTACAGAGAAGGGGTGCGATCCTACAGGCTATACATACTAAAGGCACACTGCTGTTCGAAGATCATCCTGTTTTGAAATACCATGACAACACTCAGCGTGTGCAGGACCAAAGGAAATCCTTTCTTAATGTAAAGCAACGCCTCCGGGAACTCAATAAGAAATACAGTTTGCTGTTCCCTGCAAAGCGGAGAGTGGAGAAAGCGGGCAGCACCTTGTTCTTCCATTCGGCAGCTGAAGCCAGCGAATGGCTGGATTCGAGTGAAATATCAGGGGCCTGTCCGATCCCATCCACGGGATCCTCTAAGACCTCCATGATGGGAGACAGCAATTGCGAACGACGGAAAGCCCAAAGGCAGAAAGCACAAACATGTAGAGGCAGTCTTCGCAGAGTCAGAGTCCGCTCAGATGGTGCACTACAAGCATCAGATACCGAAACCATACAAGAGGCAGCGACCCAGAATTCAAGGTAGGACCTACAGAGGCAAGATGAATCGGCCGGGTGAGCCTGGGGACCTGTCAGATTCCACCAGAGAGGGAATGAACAGGGTTCGAGCAGAACTGTGAAGGTGAGAGAGACTATAAAGAACACACAGACCCTTGGACATTGCATACGTACAAGTCGCAAAGCAACATGTGACTGGCATTATTTAGATGTCTCTGGGTGGCTTCCCCTCCGCCACAGGGGTCAATTCCCACGGAGAGAGCTGTAGTGGAACCTCACACCTTCCTCGGTGAATAGACCACTAGCAATGCAACCAATAGACTAGGATATACGAACTTTAAAAAGTAGAAACTGCTTTTGATTTACGTAAGCACAAGTAGTTCAGGTTTATAGTTGGCAGAAGTGTGGTGTAGGGCGTACTCGTGGGTCGTAATCCCATACCAAATAGGGGGGTGAGACTCTCCGGAATGCCTCTTGAGAGTGGAGTAGTTGGGAAGTTGAATGTTGAATTTTATTGGGGAAATATGCAACTATTATTGGGGAAGTGTCTAGTGTCTGAATCCAAACTATTTTCCAAGAATAAGAAATGTGTAGAGACCATGGCGGGAAAAGTAAGTCATGGTGTAATTAGAAAACATTGCCAGGATCCATGGGAGTACAAGAACTGAAAATTATCTCATGGAATGTACGGGGTATAGCAAACTTCCAGAAACGAAGGAGAGTGTTAGAATATCTGAAACGCTACAGAGTGGCGATTGCATGTTTACAAGAAACACATATTTGGGGGGAAGCGATACCATGCATTCATAGACGCTGGAGAGGCCAAATATATGCTACCTCCTATTCTAGGTTCGCTAGAGGGACACTGAAATGGGTGGCCCCAGGAGTGCCAGTTCAATGCTTTAAACATGTGACGGCCCCGGAGGGTCGGTATGTAATACGAAGTAGGAAGGACAGGAGATCTACTTTCTTAATGTCTATGCTCCAAATTTGGACTGTCCAGACTTTTTAACAAAACTAATGGATATAGCTGCCCTTTTCTTGGGTGCGGAGGTAATACTACTAGGAGATTTTAATTGCCCTCTAAATGCACGATCGGAGAGGGACCCTCCCAGAGAGAACACCAAACCCAGAACACTTAGAGTGCTTCAAGATGTCCTAACGGGCCTGCAGCTTAGAGATGAATGGCGGGAACGAAACCCTTTAAAAAGAGTGTTCTCATGTTACACCCCTGCTAAAAATATGTACAGTCGACTAGACTACTTCTGTATTTCCACAGTCTTAATTATCAGGGTAGGCGGGATTGCATACCTGCCTAGGTATTTGTCAGACCACTCCCCACTCCTGGTGAATTTTAAATAGGGTAGAGGGTGACCAGCAATACCTATATAGTGCCTACGTGCCAAAGCACTACAGGACCCCCCCCTATATTGCTTCTCTCAAAGATACCCTTACACATTATTTCACTGAAAATTGAGGAACCGCGTCTAACAGAGCAATAGAGTGGGCGGCCATGAAAGTTGTGATCCAAGGTGTAGCTATTAAAACATATGGAGTTCGCCAACAACTAGAACGGGACATTAAGGCACAGGAGCAGAAATTGGGGGAACTAGAAGAGGTCATACATGAAGATCGCCAGGCGATGGGGGAGTGGGGAAAGGTACGTGAAGAACGGATGGCCTCTTGGTGTAGATTGGAAAAGTATACCTATATAGCATATAGGCAACGCCATCACATGAAGGCAATAAATCTGGGGCCCTCTTAGCCAGACTAATAAGGTCCGAATCCATGCCATCCCCAATAATACAATCGCAAGACCGTAACGGGGACTTGGTAGGAACTCAGCAGCAATCGCCGACATTTTAGCACAGCATTTGGCTGAGGCCTGCCTGTCCGACTCAAATATTTCACCAGAAAGGGCATGGAACTACCTCAACTATATAGAACTACCACGTATAGACTCAGAGGAGGCAGAATCCCTCGCTGCCCCATCACCAGGGAGGAAATACTAAATGCTATATAAAAATCTTAAAACAGCCAAGTGCCCAGGTAGTGACGGCCTTCAGGACGAATTCTACCAGCAGTTTGCACCACTTCTGGTTGAAAAATTGTTAGAGATTTATATGCGAGCCTATGAAAGGCAATGCCCGTCACGATCGATGCAAGAGGGTGTTATCAATGATTTTAAAACCGGATAAAGACCCTTTACAACCCGGTTTCTACAGACCAATCTCTCTACTGAATCTAGACGTTAAGATTCTGAGTTGGATTCTTGCAACCAGGCTGCTCCCTTCCATGCCCCATCTAATCCACCCTGATCAGGCACGTTTTATACCTAGAAGAAACACCACGCATAACTTACGAAGATTGGCTCATGTAGGGCATGCTCCGATAGTACAGGACGAGGACTGTGCCTTAGCCTTATTAGATATTGAGCAGTCCTTTGACGCAGTAGAGTGGAATTATATCTGGGTACCCTTCGAAAGATGGGGATGCGGCAGGAGTTCTTTTACTGGTTTCAATTGCTATATAGTAATTGGTTGGCTCGGATGTGGCTTAAAGGAGTGGTATCTGACCAGTTTGCTTTGTTGAGGAGAACGAGGCAGGGATGCCCCATCTCGCCACTGCTATTTGTGGTGACAATGGAGCCACTGACGGCAACACTTAGGAAAAATATGGAGGATTATGGAATCCCTCTGGGAGACACAGTGCACATAGTATCCATGTATGCGGAAGATATGTTGGTATACTTAAGATGTCCGGGTTGGGCAACCCCAGTCCTTTTAAAAGAGCTAAGGAAATTTGGGGCATTCTCAGGACTCAGTGTTAACGAGGGTAAATCATCACTAGTCCCCATAGGGAAATTGTCACAGGACGACATTACAATACACCCTGATGTTGGGATACAGTGGAAATTGGAAGGTATACGATATCTTGATATTGAATTATAACACACCCCATCAGCGTTTATGGACCATAACATGGGAAAAGTAATAGCTGGAAAACAAGCCTCGGTGGGCTTCTGGAAGCCTTGTCCCTCTCCTTAATGGGTAAGGTGGCAATTATAAAAATTATTGTCCTGCCTTGATGCCTCGACACTCTGCAACACTCTTTCTATGACATCCCTAATTCCTACTTTAAAACAGTAGATAGCTTACTGGTAGAGCTGTTATAGGGGGATGAATGTAAACAAGTTAAATTGGAAACCCTCCAAAGGAAGTGGGTGGATGGGGGAGTGGAGCTGCCAAGTATAAACCTATACATAGCTACCCAACTCCAAAGCGCGGTCCACAGGTTGGAAGAGGAAAATAACTGGGTGTAGTCCCTATTAAGAGGCACATATGAGGGTGGCACCTTACCTGAACTATTTATGATGGGTTCTACAATCCTAAAAGACTCCCCTTACCTGATTAGATGTGTAGAAAAGATCTGGTAAGATACGGTAAAAAGGATGATCCGGAGAGCGCCATATTCACCCGACATGCCACTATGGGTCATAAGACCTTTAAAAAAAATAACAGTGTCTAGGACCATACAGAGATGGAAGGATGGGGGCTGCCTCACTATAGGAGATTTATATAGTAATGGTACATTTATAACCCGAGAGGAAGTGGTGACTACAGTCGAGCTGGGATCAGGTCAATTTCTACATTAGAGATAAATAGTGCATTAAAATGTGTAATGTGTGCACTGAAAATGACAAAAACAGAAGTAAGAGCTACACGAGTTTAGTAAGAATTGCATTTCGTAAATCTTTCTTTTGATGTGCCTTTAAATAGGTGTGCTTTAATAATATATGATGTGCATAGAAACTTATAAAAATGTATGTGAGTGACAGTGACATTTTAAAAAACATTATTGAGCAACCTATGCTTAAGTGAATTCATTATGAATTGATTGTAAGGTTTATTAATGCATCTATTTGAGAAATGTATACCTTGTGCAATATAATGCAAGATTAATATTTTAGCATCGGGAATAAGTTGTATTTCATGCAGGTCTCAAATCTTGTTTCTCTTTTTTAAATGTGAACTTATGAACTGAATAGTCTGAAGCCTATGGGATCTTTTCATAAAGTTGCCACTTGTGTTCTAACTTTCAATTGCTTCTTTTGACATTTGTAGCACAGTCTGACGGAACATGCAACAAAAATTGTTACATGATAGAACAGATGCTTGAGAAACTAGCAGACAAAGGATGAGAGCATAAACTCATCTATTTTCTGAGTGTCACATTGTTCATATGACTAAACCTACAATGATTTTAAGGAAATTACACGTTATGGATTACTTAATTCTTCCAGATGTGTATACTCTTTACTTACTACATATTCTCATCCTATCATAGAACACCAATGGGACAGAGTGGTCTGATATCCTTGGTGATGCCAGCGGGTGTCACACTGGAATTAAACAGAGTATAATGGCTCAGACTATGGAACTGAACGAAGGAGAGAGCTCATTTGCATTTGAGAGAGACTTCCTACCCATCTTGTGGCACGGAGACTGACAACTTGGACTTCCAGGAACAATGCGTACTGTGACGTAATACTGCGGTCTGCAGCAAGCTGGTATGCTAGCGTAATGGAACTTTTACGGCTGAAAGGGTTTGCGGCTTACGGCTGTGACGCTAACGTTACAGCAAATTGACAGAAACATATTTCCTGTCTTTAATAAACTGGAACTGGCCATTTGGAACACATTGAACTTTCTAGGGGTGTGTATGAGGCTCAACTGATTACCTATAGATCTAAATTCATTAGTTAATTAGTCTCCCTAGGCTGAGGAAGATTAAGCCCTACATCTTTGAATGGTTTTGTTAATGTCTTTATTAAAATTGTATTAGCTTAATTTAGGTTTGTATGTTATTCACTTAAAGTTATACTAAACTTTGATATTTAAACTAAACTCTGCTGATTCTGACTCATTAGGGATTGTGGGTAAATGTATTTGTCTTGTGTTCATTGCCTGTGGGTTTCCTGTGTGAGATTAATATAAATTATGTGTAGCAATTATCTTATTCCTGGTCCTCATTTGATAATTGCCTATCCACCGACTATTCCAGTCCCTTTCAGCACAGAACAAGATCCATCAGAGGACCAACTGAGTAAGTGGTAGTCAGAGGTTAAAATGAATAAAATTAAGCTCTAGACGTAAATGAAAATTTCATGGCACAGTACGGAAATGCTAGAACAGAAGATACTGTCTCTATCTTTATAATTAAAAATACTGGCTATAATCGCCCTAGGAAGTGCTCCAGGCTGTGGTGGTGGTGGTGGTGGGGGGGGGGGGGGGGGAGGTCAGCAATGTATGTGCCCGTTCAATGACAAAAATGTTGGAGAGATCTCCAGGTTTCAGCACATCCACCACCCATTTCTCAATAAATTGGTCTGTTGATCTTCCGTCAACAATTGAACATTATTGCGGTGAGATCACCCCTCTGCATCCGCTCTCCTGGCTTCTAGTGCCCCTGCCTTTAAAGATGACACCAGCCATTTGCTTTTTAAAGGAGGCCACCCCCAGTTTGAGTCCATCTTTAGTCTTCTCTGCTGCATGTACTTTTTCAGAAACTTTGCACAGGTCTGTGCAGACTAGATTGACCTCTATTGAATTGGTTTCTATCTTTCCCTCCATGGCTAGCCTAGAGCCCTGGAGGGCGGCCATTAGCTCCCCTCTGGAAGGCTCTTCTGCCGGCATCACCAAACATGCACAACCAAATGTGTGGATGTTTGGCAGGAGATGATGACTGTGGAAAGGGATCTTTGTTTTGACATTTTGGGAGGGAGAATGTAGTAGTACAGCCAGGGACTAGTACAGAAGTCCACATTCGGAAAAAATAATGCGGGAGCAGGAAAGCACTGTTTTTCTCAAACTACCAGTTTCACCAGCGGAAATTAACCACCCATGTCAAATTCCAGTCAAATCTAACGTGCAATTGATGAAGAAAGCAGTAGTGAAAACAGGTCAGTATAGGGCCAACATGGATGAAATAAAACCGTAGCTTTGAGGGCTTGCAGTGTAAAGCAACAATATGACTGTCAGACCACAGAGCACATGCCATAAGCACATAGCCTGGGCAATAGGGAGTATGCTAAAACTGATCCCTGCGATCTCCTCAAGCAACCAGCATGTCTTACAGTGAAGCATTGGCGCTGTACGTCAGGCGCTGCAAAATCAAAGCATGCATCCGGTGCACTATTATGCTGGCTGTGAGAGTGTAGGCTATAAGAACAGTGAGGATGATGTAGACTGGGAGGTACAAACCTAACCTCTGAAACCTTCTCCTCCCGGACCTTGCCAATCTGAGTCCCTGGGTTCTCTCTAAGACACAGAACCTTTCTGATAGGCAGGGGCGTAGCTTCAGGGGCGGTGTTACACCCCTCCCTCCCTAGTAAACGTATTTTCTGGTAAATAGTTGGGTGCAGGTGCTTTCAGTTGGGTATGGTGAGGTGTCTGTCACATTTCAATCCCAACTTTTTCCATACACACACAGACAAAAACCACACACACTCAGTCCTTCTTTCGGTTTTGAAAGTCTTTAAAAAGTTGGTCATTTTACAAAATATAGTATTTTCTCTCACTTCGTACCCCTACCAATCTGCATCTCTCTATCTTTTCACTGCTACTTAAGACCCTCTCATGCAACCTGCTTGTGGAATAATATTTGAACATTTTATTGTTGGAAAATCTGATGTGCACACCCCCCCAAATCCTACTGACCAAGCTCTGCCCCAGATGATCGGATGTAACGCATTCTTCTCAGCTCGGGCATTAATGGCACTGCTGCTGTTGCACAAGCTGGTTCATGCCAAACCTCCCCATGCACAACTGCCAATAACATATCTGCTGCATCTCAAAACTCACCCTATCATAGAGTGCCGGTAGACAAAAAAAAAGTCACCCTATCAGAGTGCCTGTAGACTGCACAGAGGAAAAGGGGAACACTTAGTGAACTGTTATCCAGCCTGGAAAGCAGAGGGGAAACGCTGCCTGATACTCATTCCATAAATGTTTCCCTCTTTTTGCAGATGCACATTCTATCTGATCATGAACTCGGTCTGATGGTAGCTCCCTTTTTCACCTCAGTTCCTCACACATACATTTATTTGAGTTCACCATTATCACCCCTCCTAGTCCCAATTGCTGATTGCTTCCTCCCCAATGCAGGCTTTGATTAACCTTCCTCATTGGTGGGGACGGGGATCTTTCTAAGGCCTGGGACCTCTTTGGAACATAGGGGAACATAAAAGTTTAACATCAACTAATTCAAACTCACTATCCGCAGGAACTTCCACATCTACTACTTGCTTCTGCACTCAGTAGTAGCTCAGTTCATAAAAGCTGCATTCATTGTCAACTGGGTGCTATACTGCTCTCATTCCCTAAACAATATCCTGTTAGCATATGGCTGCCTCCACCCCTTTTTAGCCCAGCAAGTCTCCCTCCTACATCTCACTTGGTGCTGGAAGATTGGATTTACCTCTGGCTCCTCCATACCCCACCCTCTGTTAGAAATCTACCTTGATGCCCCAAACAAGCTTGCATATACGCCAGACTCTTGTGTGCCAGAGGTGCCTACAAAAACGCACAAACATTGGCAATGCCAGTAGGTCTGGTCTTAAAAGAATGTTGCACAGTAAGGTGAAGCATTACAAGGAGATTGCATATACATGGGTATGTATTTGTGCGACAGCAAAGGACTGCGGCATAAGATTGGTGTAGGTCAGAAGGCCAGGTTAAAGTTGCACTGGCAAGCCAGACCTAAAAATCCATGTGGGTTACTAACTGCCCTCCTCCCATCTTTTCTGCTGCAAGAGAAAAATACTCTAAATTATCTAGTTATCGAAGAGACTTTAAACGCATTTCAGAATGTTCCCTTGAAAGTGCAACCTCAGGAAGCTGGATAAATAAACAAAAGGATCATAGCTGTGTGAAGGGAAAGCACACTTTTGTGGAAGCACACTACGTCTGCCAATCAAAACGTACTCCTGGCTCCCAAAATGTGGGAGGAGTCAAAACCCCTCTCCTGGTGATTCTCACATAATTGTCTGACAACAGCGGCGCGGTCAAATCTGACCACATGAAGGGTGGATAAAACTAACGCCACAAATTATAATGGCCAATCAATGGCAGCAAGGAGTTGAACCAAGAAAATAATCAATTCATCTGTCTCTTTGTATCTCTTTTTTTTTATCTCCATCTGAATGAGAACAGCAATAAGGTTGTTTGCTCTCCCTCTCATCACACAACCCACAATTCAAAAACCTCGAGGAAGCATACTATTCAAGTATTCCTGCAAAAGTTAGCAAAAGACAGCAAAGGTTTCTGACATTGCACACATTCGCCCACACACAAACCTGCATTCAATTCAATTTGAAAATAGACAAATACTACAGAAAAGAGTGGTCCCTTTGTAACATTCATCATCCCTGATGTTTTATCCTCTGTATACGGTCCTAGTCATGCAATAAGTGTGTGTGTAGAAGTGCTAGTGAGTGTGTATGTGTGAGTGCACATATACATGCTAGACATACTTTAACATGCTCCTTGAACTAGCTATCTCTGCCCACCTGACGAGAATGGACCACTGCGTCTTGTGCGCATTCCCAGACCCTGAAGAAAGAAGTGGTGGAACATTCCAGAACAAGAATAGTTTTTACTTGTGGTGCCATGTCTTACCTCCAAGAGCAGATCCTTTAAGGGTGCGCCCTGAGAAGAGCAGCATGGGATCAAATGCCAACTTTGATGACGAGGGGGCGACCCCAACAATCACACATGTCCCATAGCCTAGGTGGCAAGACTTCAATGCTGCTTCCTAGGAAGAAAAATATATAAATACATCAGACCCAAAAGAGTTGATTCCCACGGACATCCATATCCCCTTTTTTCCTGGAAAGAAGGGCCTATATTTTGGGGGTGATTTTAAGATTGTGTATATCTCTAGAGAACCTTGTAGTGAGAATGTAAAATATAAGAATATGTTTAAAAGTGAAGAAATGCATTATAGAGCGGTATTGAGGTACAAGAGAAGTGTGGCTCAATGGTTAGAGCAGGCGGCAGACCTTGATGCAGAGCTCTGGCCAGGGACCAGAGTTCGATTCCCGCCTCGGCGGGTCTCCGACTCATTAATTCCCCTGACTGGATATTCTCGCCTCAGTACCTGTTCTGATCATGGTTCCCACGCTGCAACTCTGGGCAATAGCTTGCTTAGTCTCCACAACGGCCCCAAAAGCGCTGGGATGCCTGGCTGCACCTGGGGGGTGCCCAGGAGTGGACATTTCCCAGGAAAGCCAGGAAGGGTTCCTAAGCGGTATACGGACAGCGCCGGGACACCTCCGGTGGAGGTAGCTGTGCGCTTTACAAATTCCGACATTTACAAATTCAGACATTTTAACATATACAAAGGTATTTTGATTGTGCGCACAAGAACGCCTGCCGCCTTAATTGACCAGACTGACCCAGAATACCAGATTCTGTAAAATTGAAAATTAGTATGTGTATGTATTATATCCTGACAACGCTCCATGTATCGCAATAACATCTAGTCCTAATGGGAGCGAGCTGCAGGGGTCTGTTATAGTAGGCAAGATATCATCTGCAAATGAATGAACTGTGTGCGCTCTCCTCAGAGTGGCACACCCTGGGTCTCTGGGTGTTTTCTAAAGTGGACTGTTAGCAGTTCAATGGCCAATATAAATGATAGAGGCCACAGTGGGCAGCCCTGCCCGGTGTCTCTATGCAAGAAAACATGGTTACTCACAAACATTTTCCCAGGGGCCTCAAAGTTTGGTCTTTGGTGTGACCGAGGGCCGCACGGATGCCAGCGGGGGAGTGGGGTATAAAGTGGGTGTAGGGGAAGCGAAGCATGTACATCTACTGGCTGAACTCAATTGAACAATGTGAAACCAGAAAACATGGGATGCATCCCGGCTTCTCCACTTGATCAAATTGTGTGACCCTGGTCAATTGTTTTATTTCAATTTCCCTCCTTTTTCTTCATTATCACATATAAGAGAATTTCGAAATACATGACTTCAGGATGTGTGCTCTATAAAACCATTCCTGTGCTTGGATGTAATCACTAATGACATTCTTGTGAGGGTGGGAGGGTGGAAAGCATGAATGGTTCTAAATTCATGTTCGAAAGCCATCACTTAAAAAAATATATTTCTGAATGCACTGCTATATTTTGATTTACTTAGACGAAATGGTTCTACAGGTCAATGAAATACACTTTTTGAATTTTGAAAAGACTATGTTTTTTTTTACACATTTGAGGTCTTTAAAAATGAAAGTGTTCCTACAATTAGGGGCCTAGGGCCCGATGTAGGTAGCCAAATACCGGTCGGTAACGGCCGATTTCGGCCGTTACCGACCGGTATTTGAAGATGGAGATGTAGGGGCATGTTAAAATACAGAATCGGTAATTATACCGATTCTGTAAAATACTGAATCGGTAAAATTACGATTCTGTATTTTGACATGTAGGTAGCACTTAAATCAGTGCTACAGGGTTTTAAGAAGTCGTTATTTACCACCAACTAGAAGTTGGTGGTAAATAATTAAAACCCTTTCAAAACCTTTTTTTTGCTTTTAAAATGGTGCCATGTTGCAGACATACATGCCCTAAGGGCATGTATGTGTGCAACATGTGCACCCATGCACAATTGAGGGGTGCAACAGGGTGTCAAAGTGACACCCTGCCACCCTTCAATGTTTCCCCCAATTACCGAATCGGTATTTACAGATTCGGTAATTGCTATTGATTCCAATGGGCCTCAAGGCCCATAGGAATCAATGGCAATTACCGAATCTGTTAAATACAGATTCGGTAATTACCGATTTTTACCGATTCGGTAATTGAATCGGTAAAAATACCTACATCCCGATTGCCAGTTCTTAAATACCGAATCGGTATGATTGGGTATTTAAGAATCGGTAATCTGGGATTACCTACATCGGGCCCTTAGTTACTTACTTTTGTTTAACTGCAATTAGCCTTTAAATAAGTGTTTGCAGTATATTTAAAACAGTTTTTTTTAATGTTAGTGCGGAGTCGAGTAAAAAGCAGCCCAGTGCTGCTGCTCAGGGGGCTGCAAGTAGAGGTCATGAGGGCCGCATGCGGTCCCGGGGCTGTACTGTGAGTATCACTGTAATAAAACATGGGGCTGAATTCTCACCAATCCCAGGCACTCTAGCAGACAGTGCCTGATAGTTAACTGCGATCCAGGTCCACATTGATTGGTCCCAATCTGGTCTCCTCGGGCACTCTAAACAGGAAGGGCCATCCCAACCGGTCAATGGAAAGGCTTTTTCAGCATCTATGGACAGGATCATTAGAGAGATCTTCCTCATGGTGACCTTCTCTGAGATGGAGCACTTGGCGTATATTATCCGCTGCTTGACGGCCGAGGACAAACTCTGACTGGTCAGGATGGATAAATGAAGTATATGGGGGGATTAAGCAGCTTGCTAGTGCCTTAGAATAGGTTTTATTACCAGAACTGGGTCTGGGCTCACTGGCAATAAGGACAAGCCTCACAATCAATATCTATAAACCAACACAAGTACCAGTATTGCCTAACTATTTCAACAATGGAACAGACAATGATCACTCGAATTACCGAAACAAAACAGTAACTCTCAGGGGTAGTATTTCTCCGGAATTAATCCAATACTATTTAATTATTTTGCATCAAAAAGAACCATATAAATGAGCAATTTTTCATTTTTAAACATACAAATTGTTTGAACTCCACATAACATAAGTATAGACAATTTTATCAATCAGCCAACTTTCATACAAGCATTCATACACGACAAAACATTAATATATATACACACATAAGACATTTTTGGAACTATACACAATTATTTACAATTTCTTGATTTCAAAAAGACATAGCATTGGAAAAAGCAAATGAAATTTTTCAATATTTCAATAATCAAATAGGTATTCCTAATGCTGAATGGGTGGGTCTACGCGTTTCGATAACCCCTTGATGTGGGGAAATCTCGTCAGGACCAGGAGCCTGTGAATGAAGGACAAAGAACAAATCAACCTATGGAAAACCATGCCTCTGGCACTGCAGTGGAAGGGGGAGGAGAAACTAATCCTACCTCTTAGGTGCTCGGTTTTCTTCTGGTGTAACTGTAATGAAAACGAAGCTACTTTTAAATTCTCTTCAACAAGGAATTCCAAAACCTTCAAAAGGTAACCGACTCACACGTGCAATACTCACATATGAATATGTTTTAACATCAGTGGTGTGGAGGTCTATCGGCAATACTCCTCATATATCACAGGGGATTTCCCTATTTGTGCGTTAGTGAGGTGTGAGCCTTCCTCATAATAGGTGTTACCGAGCCTGGTTGTAGAAAGGAACTGAACAAAAACACAGTCTTCAGGACCAGTTCTGGGTTAAAGTGTTTGAAAACTAAGGGGCTTATTTACAAGCCTTTTGCGCCGTTGGTACATCACTTTTTCCCATATTAATTGTGTTGCACCGCACCGGCGGTGCAAGGGGCTTGTAAATTAGCCCCTCGATTTGTTACTCTGCCTGGACTGGGTGATTTGTTAGCATGAGGCGCATTGATAGCTTTCCGTTCTTTCTCTTGGGTTACAAGTTCCTCCAAGGCTAGCCTGTTCGCGCTCAATTCTGGCAACTCTGCCAAACAAATAAAATTATTTTTCTTGTTCAGACTTGCTGGCTCCAATCAGGGGCGGCCATAGGCATGTGCAAGCTGTGCACCTGCACAGGGCCACCAAACCCCAGGGGCCACCACTCCAATATATATCCTTAATATAATAATCCTCTGAGGATGGATACATATTTGCGTGGTGGCCCCTGGCAGGGATTTGGCCGCCTCCGGCTCTGTTCCACTTTCAAATACCCTGACCCCCCACCTATTCACTGGCCTATGCGCTCCGCCCGGACCCCCTCTTCTGGGGCCCCCTACCTACGCTCCCTGCCCAGGGCCACCATGAGCATAGAGCCGCCCCTGCTCCAATTAGCTAACTAGTATTGTTGAAAAGCTAGCTTCTACGCTTCCCCTTCTATAGGATTGTCACCGCTACCCTTCATATTTGAAATTCTCTTGGTTTCCCATGCTCTACTGACCTTGCGTGCTAGGAGTGAGTCAGAGGCACAACTAGAGCCAAATTTCGGGGGGGCTAAGAAAAAATTTCGGGGGGGGGGGCTGAACCTTTAATCAGTAGGCAGAGTGGAGCTGCAGGGCCTCCAACAAGGGGTGAAACAACAGCAAGGCCTAATTAACATTCAAATGGTCTTTTAAAGACCTGTGAAAAACGTTCAGGTGTGGCTGTGTGTGTGCCCGGGATCGGTCTCCTCCCGGGCTGCCACACACAAAGCCCGGTGAGTCCAATGGGTGTTGCGTGCCTGGAGTGAGTTGATTTTGCTTTATCGTAAAAAAGTTGGTGCAAAAACAGAAGCGCCTTCCCTGTTCTTTCTGTATCCAGTAGGCCCACATTACCTCTTGCTTTAGTGACGGTATGTAAGGACTTCAGTGTATATGTCCATTTGCACTCTGCTTCTGTAATTTCTAGGCACTCTTCAAAGTTTCCCAGAGTGATTTGCATCCCTGTCTCAATCTAACCCTCTCCGATATGCTTTGGCCTCATCACAGGTTTGATGGCTTAAAACCGAAGCTGCAGTTTCATAGTGTGAACTTGAACTGATGTTGCAAATGCATTAAAGCAAGGTCCTGATTGGTCCCTGGTGTTGTGAGAGAGATAAGAATGTTCTGAATCTCTTATTACTTTTAACTTGGTGTTTTTCACAGCTGTGGGAAGAGCAGAGCAGATTCCCTTTGGACTTAGAGAGGTACAGACCTCTCTGCTTGCCCTACTCTTGCAAGTGTGAAGCTTTATGCTAAACACTGATTTTCTCTTCTTTTGGACTTCTACTGAAGTCTGATCATGCCGACACCCTTATTCCCTTTTTGTCCTAAGCTCCTGACTTAGAGATTGTTATTAGATTACCGTATATCTAGTCCATGTTAGGAGGGGGAAACTTCCTTTTCAAAGTTTCTTTATGGAACACCGGTTTGCATTAATCTATGTTTATACAATTGTTATTACCGCAATTCAATATATCGTGTTGCGCCTTAACTTACAGAGATACTTCAGTTTACCTTTTGTATTAGTGGATTTACTGAACTTATTTCTGGTCTGCATATATACTGGATTGATTGGTAATCCAAAATAAACCATTTTAACCATATTTAGTGATTCCTGGTCCTTATTGTGGAGTCACCCTGGCTTCACAAGTTAGAAATGTATTTTTGGTGCAAACTCCTTTTCAATGCTTCATGTCAGTTAGCAAAGGTCCATATAACCAATGGGGGAAAATCTTTGACAACTTGGCCAAGAGATGGCATTTCAAGGCTCCGTGCTCTCTCACCAGAGAGACTTAAAAATATCACATGCTTCAAATCTTAGATCTGCAAAAAATATATAATCTTAAGGGAATGTCAACCATGTTGTGATTGGCCACTGGTTTATGCAAGGCGACCTAGACTGGTGTCCCCAGAAAAGAAACCAAACTGGATTAGGATTCCAGCCCATTTTAGTGGTCTCTTGTGGTCCAATCAAATGAAAAGGACTTATGGCAAGTGCCTTACAGGACCGCAGAAATCAAACATTTTATGGTGATACAGACCTATGGTACGTGTTACAGTATGGTACATTACATATTTTTTGTGTTACGCTCCAATCACCAGTTACTTTCTCTAGTACTTCTGTGTGTTTGAGTTTGTAAAATCGGTCAAAGAAAAACATCCAATGGTTTTTGGCTATCTTTTCTTTTTAAATTTCTTTTAATAACAAAATACACTCTACATTTCCAAATGTTGGATGGAGTGGCATTCTCCTGCAATAATATTCATTCAACATCTGGATTAAAGTAAGCTGTAGAAGCAGCAGTGCAGTGATTTTCCCCCCTGATTCATGGCTCTCAACACGGGATAGGCTTCCCACACAAGTGACTGTTTATTTTTCAGACTCGGCTGCCATGGCAAAGACAGAAGGTGGATAGAAACGGTTGTATGATGATACAACGCATGCCTTTTTCACCCTGCCTTTACCACACAGATGCCTTTACCACGCATGCCTTAACTACACATGGTAATTATAGTAAGGTAAGTAAAACTAATTTACACATAACATTCCTTTACCAACACCCACCCCTAAGAACTAAAATTACCCATACTCCCTTTACTGCTACCCACCCCAAAACCCTAAATTTTGCTGTACCATTATTGTATGTGTGGTAAAGACATTGCATGGTAAAGGCATTGTGGTAAAGACCGTTTGCCAAAGAAACCAACATTCTTCTTTTATAGCCATACTTCTCTTCAAAACTGAACTAAATATCACTATCTAACCCAAAGACTGCATTACCGGCATGCCTCGCAGACCTGGACATCTTTGCACAGGCTGCAGGGGTCAAGGTGAATACAGATAAATCACTAGCACTCGAACTCTCCCTGTCGCGACTCACCCGGGAGCACCTCCAAGGGGCGGCGGACACGATCCCGTATCTGGGGATTCGGCTGGCTTCTTCTCTCCTGACCATAGTTGCCACCAACTACGCACAGTTGCGACAGAATATTCACGGAGAACTTGGCCAATGGAAACATCACCCTCTCTCGTTGCTCTGCAAAATAGTGGCGGTCAAAATGACCATTTTGCCCCAGATCCTCCATCTCTTTTGCATCATCTCTCTCCAACCGCCTACAGGTTGGATACATCAGACGCAATCAGATCTTGCTCAGTTCATTTGGAGTGGACGGCAGCCATGGCTGAGGCAGGCACTGGCAACGCACCCTCCGGAGGGGGGTGGACTTGGGATCCCTGATCTCCAGCTCTACTTCCAGGTGGCCCAGCTGAGGCATCTGGTGGAGTGGAGTCGTTGGGAATCGGAGAAACACTGGTTGTTTCAAGACCAGGCTGTAGCAGCGAGACCTTTGCAGGAAATACCCTTTCTACGTAAGCGCCATAAACCACCCAACTAATATGCCTCATATATAACATGGGTTCCCCTTGAAGTATGGGATGCCACTAAAATTAAGCATGAACTTACCACTTTCCCATCTCCGCTCACTCCTTTGATGGACAACCCCGACTTCACCCCGGGTACGGACACGGTTGCCTTTGCATGGTGGAGACCCGCTGGATGCTGGTTTCTATACCATATGTATGATCCCAAAGGAGTCATCCCATTCCATCAATTTCAGCAGGAATACGGGCTACCCGAAACAGAGAGACTTCGGTACTTACAAGCAAGACATTGGGCGCTCCAGGATCAGATCCGATCCGAGGCTGAGAGACGTCTTTCCCCTTATGAACGGAGGCTTATTACAGGCATGTCAGATAAAAAGTTAATCACCGATTTGTACAAGATGCTACAGGCTAGACATGCTCACACTTATGATTCCGGCAGGGCGCGATGGGAGAGGGAACTGGGCAGAATACTCAGCCACAAAGAATGGTAGGGGATATATTATAGGGCCCAACACTCTGCATATCACATGGGGCTCACTGAAACCCTCACAAAGGTAGTAACATACTGGTACTATACACCGGCACGTCTTCACTCCATGGACCGTCCTCAGGATGCGACATGTTGGCGGGACTGCGACCACGTAGGCACCTTGGTACACTTATAATGGGAGTGTGAACATGTCCAGCCTTATTGGACTCAAGTGCTAGATGAAGTGGACAAACATTTCAACACAGAAATTCCACGCTTCTCAGCGTATGTCCTGTTGGGTCTCCCAAATCCTCCGACTTACCCACTGCGATGCCGTAGAGGCCAGCAAATGGCAATTGCACTGGGGTTAGCGATACCAAATGTACTCACACACTGGCGCACCCCCACTGTTCCAACCTTCACAGGTTGGCTATATCGCCTGTGGCATGTCCTTGGAAGGGAGAAGCGGACACTAACAATGGCAGGGGAGGGGTCCAAGTATGTTGAGTTGTGGCAACCTTTCTTGTCGCTCTTGGCCTCTGAATTCCGGGAGGTCATTTGCCCCGATACCTTCGCTTACTGCGCCTCGCTGATACACAGCAGGCGGAATGATGATCGAAGTCGCGTATGGTTTTGGATAACTTAGGTAGTGGACTGGAACACGGGGAGGGGGTGGGGGGGTGGTAGGGCTTGGGGTGGGGGGCTTCCATTGTTCCTTTCCCCTAGTTATTTTTCCTTTTATGTATGGTTTTTCTACCATGATATGTGCCCACTGTTCTGCTTGCGCTCCTGAACCAACCGGTTAACTCATATGCTACACAGTATCAGTGGTTTGCCAGCTAAACCTACATGGTTGGATTTGTGTGTTTTGAAATTTCAATAAAGAGATTTAAACCATAAAACTGAACTAAACCCATGAGCAGAAATACCCAGCCCTCACACCATAGCATCATTAATATACTATTTACCATCTAATTCTCTGCATCTAATTAAGCTATAATGGCAAAGTTCCTTTTGAAGGTCCCTGTAGCCACCACATTTTTGCAGATGCTCTCTGTATCTAAGGCACTACATTTCCAAACAGTCTGTATTAGGACACCTAGACCCCAAGATGGAATCTTATTCCTCAAATAGATACAAGGGCTCCTTCAGAAGTGACCGTGAGTGTCAAGAGAAGAATATACGTATACGGTCAGCCCTCCAGACAGCCTCCATCCTAAGTGCTGCTAGATTTTGTGTTTCTTTAGATCATTCCTAGGAGTTATGGAGGCCTCCTGTACACTTCAGACTCTGCCTTTCAAAAGGGACTTGGGTAGGATCCATAGAGAAAGCAAAGCTGGAGCCGTTGCTAGGATGTAGTCTCATGTCTGGCATGACCCTAGCTTGGAGCCGCCTCTTCTGAAGCTTCGCACCCTGTGTACCCTAAGGCTATAGAAGCATCATGAGGACACAGGCAGGGATGAGATCTGGGCAAGTTCCAAGAATGGACATTGATGTTAGACTGATAAATTGAAATCCATTAGACTAGGGCATTCTATAACATGGTGATACTATGGTACAGGTATAGATGGTGTGTATCTCTTGCTATCAGGAGGTAGGAGATTCATCTAGGGTGCTTGGCGTGATATTGGAAAACAAGTCCCTAACCTTGGCTTATGAACTTGCCAATCAGTATGTGTAGGGAAGATGAAGAACACTGCCCAGTAGTAGACGCACCTATGGCTGGCAGCCAGCAACACTCATTAGATGAACAATTATTTGCATACCATGAAGTAAAGGAACACATTAATACATACAAATATTATTTGATGGAGCTATGCATCTATCCATTATACTTGGGACAAGTTATGGTGATCTCAGACATGACTTGTCGACAAAAGAAATTGTATAGAAGTTATACGAAGCTTCTAATTATGTTAGATATTAATCTATTTTTTTAAGGAGGCTGCTAGCAGGATGCCCAATATAGCATAACACCGAAGATTCTGGTGAACTGATGGGAAATCCATAACATCTTGAAAGTGTGTGGCATAGATAATATATGAACGGCCTTACATGAGTCACAGGTAAATGGACAAGTGGAGTGATTTTCCTCCGGGAAAAAACCTGTGGTTTAGAATAGTGTGTGAAAAATTGTGAATAGAGTGAACAATCATGTATAGGATCACTCTTCACAGCACTATGGGGAAAAAAAAGTCTGATCGGTTTATTCAAGGGAAGTGAACCAGCTGCTAGCTTGTTCCCATGGAGGGTTAAGAGAAGATGGTGGTGGAGGACGAGAAGAAATCATTTAAGCAGATTATGGCAGTGTTGAAATAAATCTAGTGCAAGGAAAGTTATGATAATAAAAAGAAAGTATTGTTTCCTAATTTCTAGGTAGGGAATTAGTGAGACTACGCAATTCTGGCCTTGTTAACAAGTGTGAACCAAGTTTTTAAAAGAACATTAAAGGTGGCGGAAATCTAGAAACAAAGTGTATCACACCGGGTGATGTGTGTGGAATGTCGGCAAGTGGTCAAATTCAGGCATGAAGAAATAGGTACTGATGAAGATGAGGGATGATGTTGTGATGGGATCAGGAATGTGGGCAACAGTGAGGAAATGGGCACTGGCATAGTTATGGTTACCTCTAATAAAAGAGAGAGGGACCCCACAACCAAAGGGATGGAGTACAACAGAAGACTTTGGGTCAAGCAAATATTCCATTTTGGAATAGGTTAGGAATCTAACATCACATAGGTTATAGAACGTAGATAGTCCAACTTCTATTCTGATGACTCCTTGGTTTGACACAGGAAGTCTGAGTTTTTGATCCGGATATCCGTCGGGCTACCGGGTTCCCGTGTTTCAAACATGTATTTAAATGAGACTTGATTTGTTTGACGGGTTTCAAGCCGATAGGCTGGCGGAGGCTGACACACAGGATGCGTGTATCCTGATTACTCTGGTAAATATAAGTGCGGGCTCTGATTTGGAGTTAGATGTAGTGCTAATCTCACTTTGATGCTAATGGAAGTTCGCCTTCTGACGTTTTTTTAGGTGGTATCCGACCATAATATATAAAGGAACCATCCTGTTGTCGCGATATATCGCCGTTTATGAGCGTGATTGACGAAGAGTTAGTTCTGTGGAAAGCTTTCTTACGCTACCGTGTGTCATTGATGGATATTATGAAAATGCATAGATGTGAGTATATGATTATGCTCCCAAAGATTACTCTTGCATTTTAGGAGGTCTTACCCCTTATGCATGGGATCCTTTGCTTATATTATTTCTATTATATTTTTTTTCAGTTTAACTGCACACCCGCATGAGTCCACTGCGGGAGTACCTGAGAGATTGTCCAGGTTTATATTACACTGCCGATACAAGCACTGAGCAAGGTGGGTCTGCTCCGCAGATAGGCGTTTGTAAAGTTTAGTTAAAATGGACATAATGGATTTATGGTGAATACGCACTTCATGTCTCTATGTACTTACTTTTTAAATATATAGATTGCCGGTGACAAGGAGCCTTTATCTCGCAGGACGAGAGTTGCTTTTAAGATATAGGAGGTACTTACCCCGAGAAGTTATATCTTGAAAGTAGTTCTTAAGGTATGTGTGCACTAACAGGTTGACTCTAGACAGTTTTATATATGGTGTTCATGTTGCTCCCCTTAGCGGACTTTCTACCAGGATGAAGGTTCTATCTCTCATCTCTACCTCTTGTTGTTGTGCAGGCGGGTATTTTGCTTCTACGATGAATTATTTCTTTTAGCTTATTTCTAGGCATTTATGTGTAAGTGTGATGATATATTATACAAATAAGCCTATGTGTGTAATGAAAGCGGATGTATGATGTTACAACGCATACTTTTACCACGCCTACCTTTACCACGCAATTTTTACAACGCAGGATCCATTACAACGAAGTACCATTACAACGCATGTATTTACAACGCAGATACCTTTACAACGCATACCATTACAACGTACGTATTGGTAAGTTTATAATATTTTTTTAAATGTAAATTAATTAGAATTAATATAATTTAATTTGATTTAATTAATTTAATGTAATTAATTTAATTTAATCAATTTAATTTAATGTAATTTAAATTTTATTGTACTTAATTTTTACCCTGTACCCCTTTACCCAAAAACCCAAAACTGACCCTGAACCCTAAAAATACCCCTTTACCCAAAAAACCCTGAACCCTAAAAATACCCCTTTACCCAAAAACCCAAAACTGACCCTGAACCCTAAAAATACCCCTTTACCCAAAAACCCCAAACTGACCCTGAACCCTAAAAATACCCCTTTACCCCAAAAACCCAAAACTGACCCTGAACCCTAAAAATACCCCTTTACCCAAAAAAACCAAAACTGACGCTGAACCCTAAAAATACCACTTTAACCAAAAACCCAAAACTGACCCTGAACCCTAAAAATACCCCTTTACCCAAAAACCCAAAACTGACCTGAACCCTAAAAATACCCCTTTACCCAAAAACCTAAAACTGACCCTGAACCCTAAAAATACCCCTTTACCCAAAAAAAACAAAACTGACCCTGAAACCTAAAAATACCCCTTTACCCAAAAACCCAAAACTGACCCTGAACCCTAAAAATACCCCTTTACCCAAAAACCCAAAACTGACCTGAACCCTAAAAATACCCCTTTACCCAAAAACCCCAAACTGACCCTGAACCCTAAAAATACCCCTTTACCCAAAAAACCCAAAACTGACCCTGAACCCTAAAAATCCCCTTTACCCAAAAACCCAAAACTGACCCTGAACCCTAAAAATACCCCTTTACCCAAAAACCCAAAACTGACCCTGAACCCTAAAAATACCCCTTTACCCAAAAACCCAAAACTGACCCTGAACCCTAAAAATACCCCTTTACCCAAAAAACCCAAAACTGACCCTGAACCCTAAAAATACCCCTTTACCCAAAAACCCAAAACTGACCATGAACCCTAAAAATACCCCTTTACCCAAAAACCCAAACTTATAATATTTTTGATAAAATTATATACTTACCAATACTTACGTTGTAATGGTATGCGTTGTAAAGGTACCTGCGTTGTAAATACATGCGCTGTAATGGTACTTCGTTGTAATGGATCCTGCGTTGTAAAAATTGCGTGGTAAAGGTAGGTCGTTGTAAAAGTTGCGTGGTAAAGGTTGTATACCAATGAAAGCACTACAAAATATGCCTTCCTTTAACTAGAAACATTGTTGTATTTCATGTTGTCATTTATTATGTTGTGTTTTATATTTAATACTTGGACAATGTTTTTAGGTCTGTTAAATGTCATAAAATATGTAGTTTGTGGTATATTCTCATGTTGTCTTTGTAATACTGTTGAACAAAACTGGTGGCAATGTGATAATGTAATTATGAGATGTGCTGGGCAGGAATTTCACTGTATACATGTTGAAGAGCCTTTTTTAAAAATATTTTTTAAAATTTCAGAAATCTTCTGGGAAGACATTACATTGTATTCCTGATGAAGGTGGTGTAACTAGTTGATCCACCGAAACGCGTCACATAAGAGAAAGGAGGATTGTTTCATAAATTCACTGGAGAATAATTCTGAAGTTTCGCTGAATTAATTCTTTCCGTCTATACCTCCTTTTTACAAATAGGAATCTATTGTTTCCTTATTTTTAAATGTCTATTCCCTTCTTTTTAAATTAATTTTATGGAAATATCTTTTTAATATTGTATTGTGTGATGAATAAACTGTTCAGTATTTTTCATAATTTTGTATGTGTTTACATTTTGCTTCACTAGTACAGTATTTTGTTAAGTGTCTATTTTTGTCATTGTGTCTTTGAGAATATCGGTTTCAACAATAAGGTGTCCCAAAGGGAATATTTGCTTGACCAATAGTTATGGTTACCAACAGACAGGAAGTGTAACCTTAGTAGGACCTCTGCTGGGCTTTGTCCAATGGTAGAGTAAGTCTAACTCTGGATGGTGATAGTGTGACCTTTCAGGTGAAGCAAAATGCTAGGTCAAGAAAACCTACTGTTAGGGTCAAGGAACCGTGTTAACTCTTCCTCCTCAATTTCCCTATTTTCTCTTAAAAGAGGAGATGTGTTACAATAGGATGCCCTTGAATAAGTGTATTACCATTTTACCCATGTTCATATTCAATTTGATCTACCGGATTGTATTTCAAATGAGCGGTTATAACTCTTATTACCGTTAGTCTTATTTGTCCTTCATTCAACTTTAGTGTTAAAATGTTTCACATCACAGCATTTATCTGTATCCTAGATTGGTAAAGGTAGAACATTTATCTTGGAATCTGAAGTGAGAGTTGTGTTGGTATGTTCTGCCTGAAGAGAATAAGTAGAAAATAAACAATCTTATCTTATCATTGTTGATTTGATAATTTATATATTAACGTTGGCATTATGTCTATGTTATGCTTACCTTCAACAGCAGTTGTTAGACTACAATTGTTCACAATACATTTAACCTTTTACTTGGATGCCTTGGACTAATGTAAATGATATGGTGAGGGTGATCAGGTCATTCAAAAAAAATTGCCTTAAACAATGTTCCGCACATATTGCTATGCACATTTATGTCCCCAAAACATTGACATACTTTGAACATGCTTGATACATATATACTGATATATCATGGGCCCAATTTAAATATTAGTTTGTAAATCCATACTCTTATTGAGTGTGGAAAAAGCAACATTTATGAGGGAAAATCTCATTATGGTGGAATTTTCATGAGAGAAAATGTCTTGCTTTAGGGCAAAGTACCACCATGCTCGAATCTGAATCAAGACTGCATGTATCTGCTCATGGGGCAAGCATGTGTGCTTTCCTGGGTAGGGTTCCCAGCAAAAGTTTGTAAACACCCACAAACTTGTAAATTTGTGGATATCGTTAACAGCTTCATCCTCTAAAACCCTTGCATTTATACCTTTGCCAAGAGCACTGAGTAGATGCATCTTCTGAGTGAGAATAATAATTGAATGGTCATACAATTTAAGTAGGGAGAAGTGTACGAGAAGAGTTTCTACACAGAGAAAACCTTTCCCCTTTTGAGGACCCAAAAATAGCATGTGCTCTTTAGCATCTCATTCCCATGTGTTCAAATGTACACCTGTCAAATTGCCATTGTAACAGTCCAGATTTCCAGGGCTACCACTGGAGTTTCTTCCAAATGTAAGAAAAGTCAGAAATGTACTGCAGACATTTTTTTACAGTCTTTGGTGTCAAGGTTATGTGTCTTTCCACTGTACAGTTTTTTTCCGAAGTGCAATAATGTGAAAGAGTGGAAAACTGCAAGCAAGTCATAGGTGCCGATCAATATGGTGGGCACGCTAAGGCTTTGGTGAAATAATCTGAGGTTCTCAGTGGTAGACCTTTGATACACATTCATTTGGTTCCTTTGAGGTTTAACAAAATCTACCGATACACGTCACACCTATGATTTTAGGGCATTTCACTATATGGGATTACTTGAAATGGCAAATTGGAATGACAATATCATTAGGTTAGATCTCTTTCTGGGAAAAAGTCCTCAGTACTGAGCCCATATTTAATCCTGAAATTTTCTGATTATCTGGAAATCAACACCACTGGGTGGATGCCTCCGCATGCTGGCAATCTTGCTAGAAAGACTTTTCAGCAATCGGTCAGGATGGTGCACATAACTTTAATTCCTTTCACCCTAAGCCAGTGAAAACATAAATCTCTATCTTTGGTTTAACCCAGCTTAAGACATCGATACAGGGTGTCCACAACGTAAGGTTTATTGGACAGATTTTCTTCATACATTTGTTCATTGCCCTTGGTGCCAGAGTATGTGCATCCTTGATTACAAATGACCTTGTTGGATGGATTGGAATGGGATCAGCTCATGATATTTGTTTATAATCCACTTTGCTATAAAATGTGGGCCTGAACTTGAAAAAACAAAACAGGAATTCATGATTGATTTTTTGCCTTAAAAACAATTGGTTCGACAGTTACAAAACGTACATTTCACCAAGTGTATTGCATTTTACTTGATCATCTCTCAATACACACAAAAACAACTGAATTATCACAAAACGATACAAAGATCCCTAGATTAAGTGTCTCATGATACTACTCATGATTTACTACTTTGATTTTTTTCTAGTGCTCTCGACCTCATTTCACATTCTGCACTCATCATCTACTCAAAATGAGTATTTAGTAGTTTTGCAACATGCAAATATGACAGCAGCGGCTTCATCTTGCTGTCACTGAGACTGAATCTTCAGTGTGTAAATGAGTTGTGGTGAAAATGCAGCAGTTGCACTTTACCACCTCTAAGGAGTGTGAAAGATATACCACAGTATGCAATTAGGACCAAGAATGCAATTAATAAAAATGAATGAGTCTATATGCGTCTGTCCATG
This sequence comes from Lissotriton helveticus, assembly GCF_964261635.1. Classification (NCBI taxonomy): domain Eukaryota; kingdom Metazoa; phylum Chordata; class Amphibia; order Caudata; family Salamandridae; genus Lissotriton; species Lissotriton helveticus. The sequence continues at coordinate 1,253,369,791 of NC_136059.1, read as the reverse complement.
CCAAATCTGTGCATCCAGCGGCCTATGAGACCCCCAATCCCTCAGGATGAGACACGAGGTAATGGCATGAGGTTCTAATCCTATTCTGCTCTCCAGTTTATAGAGCTGCACAAGGGCTTCTCTGCTTTTAACATATGCTAAGTTCCCATCTTATGGGAGTAGGGATAATACTAACTACAATAATGTACCACCACCTCAAGCCCTGCTCACCTTCTCCTGAAGCCCCTCCATGTATTCTAAACTCATAACGGCATGTGGGCTAAATGATGTACGTTCTCTCCCAGCACCCTGATGGGAGTTATTAACTCCTGAAGGACCGGGAGCTCAACCTATTGTCCCTAGGGTTTCAGGTAATTTTAACGCTTTAATCACATGTAATCATAAATTCAACTAAAATATTTCAGTCAATCCAATTTAAGCCATTTTATTAACTGATTCAATAACCATTAGTTCGATTATGTTCATAGCATATCAGGAAAACAAATACATTTATATGCTAAACTAAATGACAATTCGGTATCCAAACGATTCACATTCACAATGTACATAATAAACAAAATCTCCACATTTCCCAATGCATTTCGGGTCAATTCGACCCTTCTTCAGGGGAATTATTCTTGCACGGATGAATTCCAAAAAACTTTCAAGCACATCAGTCCGATAGTGGGCACTACAAAGTTAATAACAGTAGTTGATTTACAATATGAAACGCAAGAGTATATACAATTTAAAAGTAACTCTAGAATTAACAACCATACCCTCAAAGAAACCTTCCAAGTGTTTATATAGACCGTGCCCCTGTGCCAAAGAAAATAAAATTTAAGTGACACACTCGACTAGAAAGTGCCGTTGCTAAGTAATTAATGTGTTCATGCATTAAATGGTCTCGGTTATAAGAAAAATAAGAAGTAAGGTTTGTGCAACGTATAGCCCCTCCCTAGTAGTGGGAAAGTAGAAAGAATAATGGTGATAGTTATGCACCTGTAGTCATGCATGACAGCTATTGGGAATGTACCTGTCCGTAACCTAAGGTTAAATGTAGATAGATTGGAGACCAGTCCTGTTGAGATAATAGATAGTGTAGGTGATTACTAATATGTATATAATTGGCGTGCTCGAGAAATTATTTGGCAAGAGGTTGATCTTACCAACTGCTCTATGGCCCGATGTTTAACCGACTCTGGGAACCGATGTGTATTCAACCGCTACCAAAAACAACTACAAAAAAACAACAAGCGTAACAAACGCTGTAAACGATATAATCAAGATTACCGGGGTGAATGCCTCTCTGCCACCTTCACTTGTAGCTATGCTTACCGGAGAAAGTGTTGTTTGCCTGTATGCCGGGACTCTCTTCACGTTTTATTCAAGACCGCAGGTTAACCGTTCTATTCAAGAAAACGTGAGAGCAGACAGTTAAAACCCGGTATTCGAACTAGTGTGTGAGCCGTTAATCAAGCGCCATTACTCTGAAAAAAGCCTACCTTCTCTCCCGCTCTAAGCTCCGACCTCTAACTCCCACTCGGCTTCCGCTGTAAACATCCGGTTGAACGGCAGCTTGCATTAAATGCCGTACCGTCGTGCGTGAGCTCAACGCTATTCTACGTGACTGACTGTTGTCATAAACATGAAAGACATCCTAACTGTCCTACCTAAATCGCTCTATTTAACAGAATGTCCCTGTAAGTTAATAACCATGTGTTACATGAAATCCGCATATCCGGTGTAAATGCATCTAAAAAAAGGACGTGTGTTAATAAATAACCAAAAAACTGATAAAAACGTGTTGAAACCATAGGAGTGATTAGAAGTTGTATAAAAAGACTATATACTAGTGAAAAAGACGTGCTCCCAACTATTTGTGAAAAGAAGGGGGTAGATTGTCAATCCTGTACAGTAATGATCCAGGGGGTCAACATGAAACGTGATAATGTCATGATCAAATTACAATCTCTGCAGTTTATAGAAAACATACCATCTCATATTGGTCATTAAGCCCACCTGGTGTCAGTGTTCCTAACTTTTTTATCCAGCTTGTCTCTCTGCGTGCCAAAGCTGTGTTATGATTTACACCCTTGTGTTTCTCAACCACTTCTAATATTGTAAATCTCAGTTGTGGTATGGTGTGACCGGAAGTGTTCCAGTGTGTGGCTAAGCAAGATGTGGTTGACTTATTGCGTATGGTGCTCTTATGCTCGACAATGCGAGTTTTAATTTTGCGCGATGTTCTCCCCACATAGGTGAGTCCACATGGACATAGTATAGCGTAAATCACTCCAGTTGTGTTACAATCTCCACTGAATTTCAGCAGGATCGCTTTACCCGTGTGAGGGTGTTTGAATTCTCTGCCAACGATAGTGTTGTTGCATTGACCACAGTTAAAGCATTTCCTCATGCCTTTATATTGTACTTGTGGTTGATGTTCAGGTTTCTTTAATATTTCCCTGATGTTTTTAGCTCTTGTGTGTGCTATGATTGGAAACGTCTTGAATAGGTTAGCGAAGTCTGGTTCATTCGCTATTATTTCCCATCGCTTTCTCAGAATTTGTTTTATTCTTTGCGATTGTGTGGAATGCTTCATTACAAAGACTATGCGGTCGTTTGCTGATTTCTCACTTTTTTTTAGTAAGGTGTCTCTGTTTAATATGGAAACCTTTTGTTTTGCCTTTTCCAATACATCAATTGGGTAGCCTCGGTCCTTGTATTTATCAATTTGTTCTTCCATCATTATTTTACAGTTGATGTCATCCGAGGATATTCTTTTTATCCTTATCAATTGTGAAGTGGGTAAGTGGTCTTTCAGGTTTTTCGGGTGGGCACTTGTGTAATGTAAGGCATTATTTACATCTGTCGGTTTCCGATATACTCTGGTCGAAATCCCATCCGAGGACTTCCGTATTTCAATGTCCAAGAATTGTATACATTGTTCTTGTATATTAAAAGTGAATTGTATTCTTTGGTTACAGTCGTTGAGTTCTCGAATCAGTTCTTCCAATTGACTCCTAGTGCCACTCCATATTATCAAAATGTCATCAATAAACCGTAAAAATAAAATCAAATTTACTGTCCATCTGCTGTCAGACAAAATGTGTTGCTGCTCAGCTGGGGGTCGCGTAACTAGGTACGGCATTTAATGCAAGCTGCCGTTCAACCGGATGTTTACAGCGGAAGCCGAGTGGGAGTTAGAGGTCGGAGCTTAGAGCGGGAGAGAAGGTAGGCTTTTTTCAGAGTAATGGCGCTTGATTAACGGCTCACACACTAGTTCGAATACCGGGTTTTAACTGTCTGCTCTCACGTTTTCTTGAATAGAACGGTTAACCTGCGGTCTTGAATAAAACGTGAAGAGAGTCCCGGCATACAGGCAAACAACACTTTCTCCGGTAAGCATAGCTACAAGTGAAGGTGGCAGAGAGGCATTCACCCCGGTAATCTTGATTATATCGTTTACAGCGTTTGTTACGCTTGTTGTTTTTTTGTAGTTGTTTTTGGTAGCGGTTGAATACACATCGGTTCCCAGAGTCGGTTAAACATCGGGCCATAGAGCAGTTGGTAAGATCAACCTCTTGCCAAATAATTTCTCGAGCACGCCAATTATATACATATTAGTAATCACCTACACTATCTATTATCTCAACAGGACTGGTCTCCAATCTATCTACATTTAACCTTAGGTTACGGACAGGTACATTCCCAATAGCTGTCATGCATGACTACAGGTGCATAACTATCACCATTATTCTTTCTACTTTCCCACTACTAGGGAGGGGCTATACGTTGCACAAACCTTACTTCTTATTTTTCTTATAACCGAGACCATTTAATGCATGAACACATTAATTACTTAGCAACGGCACTTTCTAGTCGAGTGTGTCACTTAAATTTTATTTTCTTTGGCACAGGGGCACGGTCTATATAAACACTTGGAAGGTTTCTTTGAGGGTATGGTTGTTAATTCTAGAGTTACTTTTAAATTGTATATACTCTTGCGTTTCATATTGTAAATCAACTACTGTTATTAACTTTGTAGTGCCCACTATCGGACTGATGTGCTTGAAAGTTTTTTGGAATTCATCCGTGCAAGAATAATTCCCCTGAAGAAGGGTCGAATTGACCCGAAATGCATTGGGAAATGTGGAGATTTTGTTTATTATGTACATTGTGAATGTGAATCGTTTGGATACCGAATTGTCATTTAGTTTAGCATATAAATGTATTTGTTTTCCTGATATGCTATGAACATAATCGAACTAATGGTTATTGAATCAGTTAATAAAATGGCTTAAATTGGATTGACTGAAATATTTTAGTTGAATTTATGATTACATGTGATTAAAGCGTTAAAATTACCTGAAACCCTAGGGACAATAGGTTGAGCTCCCGGTCCTTCAGACCTAGCTGATGCTAGGCCTCTACAGAGCATTATAGTCATAGTTGTGGGCTCAACTAACCACTGGGTAGCTCCCAATATAAAACATTAAGTTTTCAGTATCATTGATAAAGCAGGCATACAATAATAAGGAGTGCAGGGCAGATCCTCACAGTGCAGTTATTAACTCCTTCCATGCTCAGGACGGCTCCCGGCCGCCATGAGTCACAGTAGACGTGTACTTGTGATGGCCGAAAGCCGTCGGAACGTTGCCGCTCTGCCCATGCGCAATTAATTCCCCGCCTGTACGGGAAAATTAATCAGTGGGCGGAGTTCAGACAGCTCCCGGCCATCATGAGCACACGCCCACTGTGACTCATGACGGCCGGGAGCCGTCCTGAGCACCCGAGCACCACGCCCAGCCCCGCCCCCCTTCCCACCGCGGCTAAATTTACTGCGTGGCGAAGGGGTTAATGTCATCATAATTACAAGTGGTACCCTCTGCTCCTCATGGAGATGTGGTTACAGGATGATTCTAAACCTGACCTAGCCATTGCCCTTTATGAGTGTTATGACATCCTTTCAAGAATTAGTCGAATCAGTTGAGTGAGAAGCAGCGGTGATCCTGAAAGACTATTTGACCTGCAACAAGGTGCTCCAGTGAACCACCGGTGTATGGACAATGGGACGGACCTTCGCCAAAGCATGTAGAATATCTAACAGTGGATGCTTACCAACTTTATGAAACTCAAACCCAGCAAAACAAAACGGATACGGTTTGGTAAGCAAAAACTAAGAGTCCTTTTTGGCCCACAGATTCGGTGCCCTGCCCCCCTTGTCTCTTCTCATGGTAAATCACTGAGGGCCATAGTTATGACCCCAGTCTCGTTGCGTTTGTACCACACAACGTGGTACATGCGTAATGCAACTGAAAAATTAGATTTAGGAAGCCACACAAGGCCATTTTGACCGCCTGAGTGGCTTTATAAACCTCGAGTAAAGAAATGCAGCGCAAATCGCTGCATTGCCTTACTGTGCGCAAGGGAGAGGTCCCATGGGCGTTGCCATTCAACGCCCATGGTTTTTAACACATTCCCAGATTTACCAGAACTGGTAAACCTGGGAATGGGCCAAGAAGATAAGCCTTCCCAGGAGCGGCGTAACAAGGAGATATATCTTTATTTCTCTTCATTACTTTTTCTTTCTATGGTTGCTGCATTGTGCAGCACACATGGAAAAAGTAAAAAGCCTCTTTGGATTGTTTTTGTGCAGGAAGGTTCTCCTGCCTCCACAAAAAGAACACCACATGCCGCACAGGCACCCTTGCGCCATGGTGCAAGGGTGCCTGCGTTGGCGCTAGGCAGCCAAAACAGTGCTAGCACAGGGGCAAAGGCAGGAATGCGCCGTATTCTTTTAAACATGGCGCATTCCTGCCTTTCCCTGTCACGCAGTGCAGCGCACCAAGGGGACTTGCTACGCTGCACTGCGTGACAATTCTCATAAATATGAGCCCTCAGAATTTATCTTGTTGAGGATTTGTCCTTCAAGAACTAGATCAGCTCGGTTATCCCTGCTTGCTCAAACTCCTTTTAGTCCTCAGAGCCTTCAACCCGGACTGACTCTTGGCATGTGTGAATGTTTGCACTTATGCAACATTCAGTAGCTCGGGCTTCTGGATCATGATCTGAAGAAAATTCCGAGCACTCAAACACTTGCTGTTTGGAAGACTGATCACCTGAGGAAATTTCAATTTCACCATGTTTTATCGTCCTGCAGGCAGCCCCACGTGTTGCCTCTGAACCATAGGCTCAAGTTCAAAGCACTGTGCATTATGCACAGACTTAAACGGCACTGAATAGTGTTGCATTTGTTATCGCTTTTTTTTTTTTAATCAGTCCACAAGCAATTTGTGCACTGATCTCAGTCTGCTACTTGACATTCTGTATCTGTAGTGCATGGATTGGTGGTCAGGCCATGTTTTATTTTGGACCTAAAGCCTAGAATGACCTTCTTCTACTTTGTGACTAAGATAGAAATGTTTTTGGAGGTTTTCTGAATTGTTCTCTAGTCGCTAAAGCAGGTTTCCTCATTTTTAACACCTCCTCGCCTAGAACCAAGAGCCCTCCAGTCGATTTCTGGCCTTTGTAAATAAATCAATAAATTATGAAAGAAGAAATACGTACATACCATAGTTTGGACATTTCCAATGACCTCGAAGGAATAATGCACGCCATCATCAGTCATCTCGTCCAACACCTCATGGATAGGCTTGGTGTAGTCTTTGGGATTGATACACTCAGTGGCTCCAAATTCTCTCGCCTTCGCGAACTTGTCTGCATTGATGTCAATCCCGATGATTTGCTTCGCTCCAGCGGTTTTACAGCCAATGATAACTGAAAGCCCAACTCCTCCTAAACCGAACACAGCACAGGAAGAACCTGGCTCCACCTACACAATCACAATGAAACACTGTCAGTCTCTAAAGTGGAGCATGTTAGCTATTCAGAAATAATTGCCTCTTTATGAGGGATTTGCAGCTTTCAATTTTCTAGAGGCATGTAATGAAAGATTGGTGGGCACAAAAACGAGCTAAGGGATATTACCTGGGCAGTATTGATGGCAGAACCATATCCGGTGGAAAATCCACATCCAATCAGACAGACCTTATCCAGTGGCGCGTTGTCATCGATTTTGACCACAGCATTTTCGTCCACGACAGTGTACTCAGTGAAGGTGCTGGTGCTTATGAAGTTGTGAACCAACTTTCCGTTGCAGGTAAACCTGCTAGTCCCATCGGACATTAGCCCAGTAGCTTTTCCGAGGCTGCAAAAAAGGCACCCATATTGGTTTTTTTTTTTTTAGAAACTTTACATTCACCTACAGATGTGCTTTAAATTAATTATAAATGTAAAAAAAATTCAAACGCACTCATTCTTCTCACAGTAATTGCTTTTAGGATTCCGACAGCAGCTGCACTTCCCACACTGCGGAATGAAGAGTGGAATGACTTTGTCCCCTTTGGAAACAATTGCAAAAAAATTGATGTTAAAACTTGTAAGCAAGAGTTTAAATGACAGAAGTCCAACGAAGAAGTAGTAAACATTCAAAGCAAAAAGTAAAATAAAGATAATGCTGTTAATTGTCACCAAGTGTAAAGTTTTCGAATTCTCGTATGGTCTACTGAATCCCATCACATCTTTATTTCCCAGACTAGTCTCTTGCCTTATTTATGAGACTCCGCCTTCCAGACAGACACTTCTCCAGCAAGTCAGCCATTTTTATTTTTCCATCACCCTTCCTATTGGTAGGCTGCTGGGAAGGTAGAAAGTGCTGGTATGGACCTTCAGCTTCAACATTCAAATTCTTGTTTTCGTGCCACCCTTTGAATTTAGAAAACGTTATCCTCAGGGAGTAGAATGTTCTAATAAGATAGTAGCCCTTCTGCTTAGGGCTATGCCAGTTTAAAAGCCTTCGCCCTCGTTGGAGGTGCTTGCCTGTGGCCCAGTCCTATAACTCAGGGTCAGGGTATTTAACAATAGTTTATTATTGCAGTTTTATATGGCACAAACTCGACCCGAAGGTAGTGGGCCACTTGAAATGAGCACCAGTAACATTAAACAATGTCACATTCATCTTTAGGCAGGGGCATATTGAGGGATTGGCCCAGAATAACAGGATGTTAAGATGACGCTGAGACTCAAACCTGGTTCCCTCATTCCAAAGTCGGCAGCACTGACTGTACGGCCACTGGGCTATAATGCTATATTCAAACAATTCTCAACTTAACAGATCTAAACAGAATTAATTGAGGGTTTTTCGATCACTTAGTAATTGCTTCTATCAAAAACGAGCACAACACGTTAACAGAGGAGACAGTTTTTAGAACCCACTAATCACGGCAGACTAACTTTAAGAATGAATTAATTAGCATAATAAACCATATAGAAGGAAAATGTCAGTGATTTTTCGCTCACAAAAACTTGAAGAGGTTCAAGATTGTGAAAAACTGGAAACATTTCTTGTCCCTCACTCTAATCCCTTGCGAAAATCTAACATCTCCAACAAGAACAAGCAATTGGGAACCGTCAAAGATCTAATCACAGTCACAGGTAATGTGGGCACGCTCATTCAAACCAGGCTACTAACATGTAGGTGTATTTCTTTGCCGTCTCTTTCAAGTCTCCCATTACATTGTGAACTTTGTACCCATATATTTTGGAGGGATGTACGACAGTACAACGCAATAATTTTGATCGCGGTACTTTACATCGCCGTTTTCACAACGCAATTCGTTACAACGACTTGCGTTGGAGGATGCTGGATTGAGGATTAATATGATTTTCTATTCCAACTCCAGCCCACGTAACAGTAGGGAAGGTGTTGAAGTAGAAAGTCATACTATTCCTTAACCAAGAGCGCCATCCAGGGCAAGTCGTAGTAATGACTTGCGTTGTAATGGCTGTATGGTAAAGGTCGTGCGGTGTAAATCTGTAGCACCACATTTGCTTCCAGTCCTTTGCATAATAGGCCATATAAAGTTGCACTGCATTTTAGTAATTGTAGTGCATTGTGTAGTTCCTCTCACACTTTGCTTCTGGACAACTACTCATACCAATTGTTTTCTATTCAGAGTTTTTCATAGTTGTATACGGTTGTAGTATGGAATATTGTGTACGGAATATCGGGATACCTTAATATCATAGCCGAAATATCAAGAACATAAATATTGAGCAAGGTATAGACACACATATATCACTTCCAACTCCTGCTTGAAAAACAGGTACCGACACCGCTGGAATATATACATATATACACACAAATTAACTGAAACAGGACTTCTATAGCACATGGCTATCCGGAGGCATCCCAGCGCTGAAGCAGTTTACTGGAGTAGAGAACACCTAGGGGAAGAGCCACGTCTTTAACTGTTTCCAGAAGGCCAGATGATTAGGTTCCGTTCATAAGTACAGTGGAAGGGAATTCCAAAGTCTGGCGGCATTATAGGAGAAAAGCCAGACGCCACTTCTGGCCTTCTTAATCCTGGGTACAACTACTGGGTGGAGCTCATCTGAGCGCAGCTGCCTGTTCGCCCAGTAGAGTTGAATCATAGCATTGTTGATAGGTCGACCATTCTCTTCCAGAGACTTATGGGTGATACACAGAGCCTTGAAATGAACTCTCTCCTGAATAGGGAGCCAGTTCAGGGAATGCAAAGCGGGCCTTGCAGAGTGTCGATTCGGGATCCCCATAAGCATCCTTGCTGCACAATTTTGCACAATGTGAAGTTTCGCCGTTGCCAAGGTCGGCGCACCTAGGTATAAGGCATTGCCATGATCTATTCTAGATAGGATAAGTGCCTGGATCATCAGCTTTTTGGCCTGGAAGGGAAGAAGGGGGAGCACTTTGCGAAGTATCCTAAGAATGCCATAACAAGCTGCAACACCCTTCCTGGCCTGAACGTTAAAGCTAAGGTCCTGATCCAGCCAGATACCCAGGCTTTTTAACTCTGTCTTAGGGGCAGGGGCAAGGTCCATGCAAGCGGGCCACATTGTGTCGGCTTTAAAACAAAAAGGATTGCCAAGAATTATAAGCTCAGTCTTGTCGCCATTCATTTTTAAAATGTGACAGACTCATCCACTTGGTGACTTGCTCCAGGCAAGAACGAAGACCGTTGGATGCCTGGTCAGAGTGATTCAATGCTACAACCCGTTGAGTATCATCCGCGTATGTCACTATGTGTACCCCAAAGGAAGACACTATCTACCAGCTGAGCCATATGAACATTAAAAAGAGTGGGGCTCAAGGATGAGCCCTGGGGAACTCAACAGTATAAGGGGACAGTTTTAGAAAAAGGCCTCACCAGCAAACACCGGGAAGAATCTTTCCTCCAAGAAGGATTGCAGCCATGATAAGGCTGAACCAATCCTTTGCAAAGCTCTAAGGTGATGGACCAGAATTCGGTGGTTGGCCATTATCAAAGGCGCGCTAAGGTCCAAGAGGATTATAGCTGACAACCTGAGTCAAGGATCTTTCTGGATTCTTCAACAACCGCTAACAAGGCAGTTTCAGTACCTTGACGCGGGTGAAAACCAGTTTGGGAGGGGTGGAGAAGGTCATGAGATTCCAGGAACGTAGAGCGTGTAAAATAAACATGTTTCTCCACGTACTTACTAATCCCTAAAAAAAATAATATATATATATATATATATATATATATATATATATATATATATATTTCCACAAAGAACGCCGCACTCTGGAACTTGGATAATTAGAATTTATTCAACAGAGCCTAGTCTGCACACCGACGCGTTTCAGCCTCAAGGCCTTGGTCTGTTTTTATGTCATTTCATTTTTACAACATTACTCCCATGAATTCTGGGACATGTAGTTTATTATTTACAAACAGATCACCTCATTGCAGACATCATGTTGCTTTAAATGGTACAGTGCGGTGATACGGGTTCAAAACTTGTATTGCATTGTTAGTTCTGCCCCTCCTACGAAGACCCATAATTGCAGTTGTTTCTGTAAACAAAAATGCCTCATATCAGGCTATGTGTAATGCGTAGGACATCGAAAATTGTTGAAATTGTGTAAACTATGTAACATTGTACACACACACACACACACACACACACACACACACACACACACATATTCCCCGAAAAAAACCATAGTTTTAGGGATGTTATAGTTAGAAATTAGCATTTAAAAAACCTTAGATATTCACTGAAAAAAACCACAGGTTATAGGAACGTTATAGTTAGGCTGACATTTAACTCATACAAAACCAGAGAAATTCAGCCATTATAGTTAGCTGAGCTAACTATAACTCGCACCCCCGCAATGCACTGCTGATGACGTCATATATTACATCACTCATGACATGGTCAGTGACGTCACGGATGACACTTGGCAATGTGTTCCTTGATGGTGAGATTTTTGTGCACATTCAATCGAAGTGTCTGCCCTTCAGCAAAAGTAGGGGAGGGAGGTTCAAAGATACCCATGTTCAAATCATTGAGCCAGGATTGTATTGTATTATCTTTATTGTGGTTGGAAAATAACAGGAATACTCTTGGTTGGTTTGAGCTTCTTGAAGGCACTGGAAAGCCAGGCCCTGATGATATGCACGCAGTGTTCGAGGCATTGAATGTCTAAAGCAGATGAGATTTCAAAGTATAGTTGTGTGTCATCACCATATCAGTGAATCTTGATATTGTAGTCGGCAAGTATAGCACACATTGGCTCCATGTATAAGTTGAAGATGACAGGAAAAAGTATGGAGCCTTGGACGACTTCACAGGTGATAGTTATAGGGGTCTTTCTTGACAGGGACATGCCCGTATGAACAAACTGGTGTATGTTGGAAAGATAGAAGGAGAACTGGTGGTCATTTCTGGTGAATCCTGTTTGAGACCCCAGGGTGTTTCTGATGGTGGGATGATTAACCTCATGCGCGCTGCGGGTTTTCCCGCTGTGCGCTGACTTTTGCGAAAACCCGCGGTTCATGACGAGCTCAGCTCGTCATGAGCGTACGACAGGCGTAACTCATGACGAGCTGAGCTTGTCATGAGCGTCGAAGGGGTTAACTGAGTCAAAGGCAGCTGAGAGGACCAGCACTTTTTTGTGGAGTGAGGAATAGATTGGTCAGGTAGGGGGTTGATGCAGTGTCTGATTGTCTTGAACACCGTTCTGTTTCTGTGGCTTCATTGATGGTATTGATATAGTACTTTTCTTAAACTGATGTGATGATCTGTCAGGTATCAAGAGGTCCTATTAAGTTATGTTTTCTTCAATTCAATTAAAAAAAGTCTTTATTGCGATTGTTCATCATATAAGACAGAAAAAATACAAAAGACTATACAAAACTCGGAATTCATCTTAAAACTGTCAGGTAAAAGATTCACAGCAAAAATATAAATAGCAAAGATTACATTAAAACCAATTGATAAGAAGAGAGTAAATATATTACAATCACAAGACTTTTATATGTAAGAAACGAGACAGGCGAACGCCTTAAAAACTCTACCAAGCCATAATAAAATACCTCATTTAGCTCAAGAAACCCTCTAGTTTTTCCCGGATAGCCCAAGACCAGCTCAGAAATTTAGACACCCCAATAACGCCAATATCATTACAACCAGTTTTCAGTAGCCTTTTAGCGACCATTGCGGAACTGGTGCCCATAGATCTACATATGGGTTTGAGCCACGTACTTCGGGGGAGCTGGTAGGCAGGACAGACATAAAGAAGGTGGCTGATGTCTTCGGTATGCTCAGGACAAAAAGGACACATGGCATCTGTGCCAAGTGACCATTTACTAGTAAACTTCCTCGTTGGGAGTGTCTCTACACGGAACTGATGGTAAAGCTTGCGATCTCTAGGTTTAGTTATTAGATCCCAATAGCTTTCCATGAAGGGTTCATATTTGAGCACACAATAGGCTCTGGTTAATGGTGAGCAGGTCAGAGACGACAACCTCTCAGTTTTAATGAGATTCCAGTATGCTGCTTTATAGGCAGTTTTGGGTGGAAATTACGCAGTTTCCTTGCAATCCCACAAGTCTCTCACCCCCATCCTGGTAAGCGGAGATTTGATACTACTTAGCCATACAATTTTATTGGCGCTGTCCAACCCCCTGACTTCAGTCAAGCCCCTGGCGAATAAGAGAAGTTCGGGAGTAATCCAAAGTCTTCTCCAAAACGCCAACATCCTAAACCGGGCAATGTCCTCAATTGCCTGGCAACCGAGGTCTAACAGGAGGGGGATCCACGGGGTCAATCAATCAATCAGGAGTTTGTTAAAGCGCGACTACTCACCCGTAAGGGTCTCAAGGCGCTAGGGGTGGGGGGGGTTGGGGGGGGTGCAGGTTCCATTCCATCAAGGAGGGGGTCTGTCGAAGAGCCAGGTTTTGAGGTTTCTTGCGAAGATGGGGAGCGATGTTGTCTGTCTGAGGTGGAGCGGAAGGGCGTTCCATGCTTTGGCCGCGAGGAAGGAGAAGGAGCGGCCTCCCGATCTGGTCTTTCTGGTGCGGGGGACCACAGCGTAGGAAAGCTGGGCTGATCGTAGGGTCCTTTGGGGTGCGTGGAATTTGAGTCGGCTGTTCAGGTATGCTGGTCCGGTGCCGTGGAGGGCCTTGTGTGCGTGGGTGAGCATCTTAAAGGTGATTCTCGCCTCGACGGGGAGCCAGTGGAGTGTGCGCAGGTGCTGGGAGATGTGGCAGTGTTTTGGCAGGTTGAGGACCAGTCTTGCGGCGGCGTTCTGGATGTTCTGTAGCTTGCGGATGAGGTTTTTGTTTATTCCGGCGTAGAGTGCGTTGCCGTAGTCGAGTCTGCTGGTGACCAGGGCGTGAGTGACTGTCTTTCGGTGTTCGAGGGGGATCCATTTGAAGGTCTTACGAAGGAGGCGGAGGGTGTGGAAGCAGGAAGATGAGACAGAGTTGATCTGGCGGTCCATTTTGAGCTCGGAGTCCAGGATGATTCCCAGGTTGCGTGCGTGGTCTGTGGGGGTTGGCGGGTTTCCGAGGGCGGTGGGCCACCAGGTGTCACTCCAGGCGTCGGGGTTTGGGCCCATGATGAGTACTTCTGTTTTGTTGGTGTTTAGTTGTAGGCAGCTGTTTTTCATCCATTTGGCGACGGCTTCCATGCCTTCTCGAAAGTTGCGTCTGGAGGTGTTGGGCTCGTTGGATAGGGAGAGGATGAGCTGGGTGTCGTCTGCATATGACACGATGTTGAGTCCGTAGGTTCTGACGATGGGGGCAAGTGGAGCCATGTAGACGTTGAAGAGCGTCGGGCTGAGGGAGGAGCCCTGGGGGACTCCGCAGGTGATAGGTGTGGGGTCCGAGAGGAAAGGGGGGAGTCTGACCCGCTGCGTCCTGCTGGAGAGGAAGGAGCAGATCCAGTCGAGGGCCTTGTCCTGGATTCCTGCATCGTAGAGTCTGCGTATTAGGGTGCGGTGGGAGACTGTGTCGAACGCCGCTGATAGGTCGAGGAGGATGAGGGCTACTGTTTCTCCTTTGTCCAGTAAGGTGCGGATGTCGTCTGTTGCGTCGAGGAGGGTGGTTTCCGTACTGTGGTTTTTTCTGAAGCCGGATTGGGAGGAGTCGAGGATGTTGTGTTCTTCAATGAATGTGGCGAGTTGGCTGTTGATGGCTTTCTCGATGACTTTCGCTGGGAACGGGAGCAGGGAGATGGGTCTGTAGTTTTTGAGGTCGGTGGGGTCCGCTGAGGGTTTCTTTAGGAGGGGGTTGACCTCGGCGTGTTTCCAGTCGTCGGGGAATGAGGCGGTCGCCAGGTGCGGTTGATGGTTTGGCGGAGCATGGGTGCGATGGTGTTGGCGGCTCTGTTGAAGATGTGGTGGGGGCAGGGGTCCGTGGGGGCCCCTGAGTGGATTGACTTCATTGTCTTCAGTGTGTCTTCGGTGGTGAGTGCTGTCCAGTCATCAATCGCTGGTTTCCGGGTGTCGGGGGTGGTTGGTGAGGGTTCAGTGTGTTGGTTGTCTTCGTCGAAGTTGTCGTAGATGCTCTTGATTTTGTGGTGGAAAAAGATGCTGAGTTTGTCGCAGAGGTCTTGTGAGGGAGGGATGTCGGTAGACTCGCTGGTGGGTTGGGCGAACTCCTGGATGATGCTGAAGAGTTCTTTGCAGTTGTGTGCGTGGGTGGAGATTTGGGGAGGCCCACAATTGCTCTCAAAAATTTATTCTGGGCCTGTGCTAACTGAAACGCTCCCCAAATTTCTGCCCCGTACAGGATTGCGGGGATAATTTTCGTAGTGTACATTTTGACAACAGGAACAATGGGTTTAGTAATTGATAGGCTATGTTCCTTTAACAAGGCGCCAGCTAGCTGTGAGTGTTTCAACACCAATAATTTCAACTGTGGGGACCAACTCAATCTATCACCAAAGGTGACTCCCAGGTAGGTGAAGACATTAGTCTGCTCCAAGAGTTTCCCGCTCATGAAAACTCTTGAAGTTACCAGCCTTGCCCCATGAAGAACCATAAACTTGGTCTTCTCAATGTTAACTACCAGTTCATGGTCGCAGCAGAATTCCTCAAAACGAGACAGTGCCAATTGAAGCCCCTGTCTCGTCTTGGATAAAATCAGCGTATCGTCTGCGAACATGAGCAGGGGGACTCTTTGGCCTGCTAGCATAGGTGCATCCATTAGTTGATTGTCAAAATACCGCACAACCCCATTAATAAAAAGTGAAAACAGCGTGGGGGCCAGCACGCAGCCTTGCCGGACACCCTTTCCTACTGCAAATCTATCTGTGACCTCCCCTGGCTTTCCCCAGTGGACCTGTGCATAGTTAGACCTATGGAGCCTAACCACCAGAGAAACCAGATCATTAGGCACCCCCAAAGTCGTCAGGACAGCCCACAGTTTGGATCGTGGAACTAGGTCAAACGCAGATTTTAAGCCCACGAATGCAGCAAAAATCATGCCCTTACCTAGCAAAACCTCCTTCCAGTAAAGCATGACGAATCTGAAGGCTTGATCCAGTGTCCCCATATGGGCTCGAAACCCGGCCTGTAGTGGGGTAAGGATGCACTCATCATCCATCCAAGACTGGATCCTACCCAATTTTCTTTATTGACCGAGGATGGATCGTTTATTGTCAACAGAATCGTTAGAGTGCAGAGTACCAAGGGATTTGGCTTTAACTTGTGAGGTGCTGTTGGGGTGTGAATGTTAACATAGCTTTCCAAAACATTGTTGACGTTTTTTAGAAGGGTATTGAGATGAGTTCAAGCATTAGGTGTTCTACAGAGAAGTGTAAAAGGGTATGGGTGGTTTGCATGAGATTATTTGTGATGTTGGAAAGGCAAGGTTGAGGATGTGGCCTTTGGTGTATGTTGGTTGTCTGACATGCTGTACCACACTGAATGTCTCTATGGAGGTTGATCAGGGTATCTCTTATTTTTTATGTTGTCTGGGAGACAGACGTCACGCAACAGGGTGGTGTGGGCATGTCTAGTGGACAAGGTGGTAAGGAGATTTGAGAATTCATTAAGTCCTTGTTCAGCTCAGGAAGCCTATAGAGCAGATGGAAAATGGTGGTCTGAGTTGCAAAGAGAGGGAAATTACATCAACAGCTCCAGTGAACTGAGTGTTACCTGCTTGCATAGGGTGTAGGAGCAGGAGGACTAATGGAAGACAGTGAGGCCTCCTTTTTTAGGAGTGTGGTCCTCGTGTTGGAAGCTGTCGCCTGTGGGAAGGATGTGTGAAGATGTGGGAGTAAACCATGTTTCTATGATAAAGAGGGCACCAGGCTTATGATAGGTGATGAGATCTGAAATGTCTGGTGCATGCAGCCCTAGTTTGAGTGCATTGTTCAGCTCAATGCCTATGTGTCTCCTACAGCTGCAGTCAACAAGGGGGTACCGCAGGGCTCTATTCTGAGTCCTACGTTATTCAATCTACATGTGGCCCCCTTGGCCTCAATCATCAGGAACTGCGGGTTCGAAACCATATCCTACGCTGATGATACACAGCTGATAGTGCACATAGAGAAAGATCCTGCCGAGACGAAAGCTAAGTTTTCAAAGTGCATGATCAAGATAGCAGATTGGATGAAGGGGAACTTTTTACAACTGAACTCTTCAAAAACAGAGATACTCCTCTTTGGCAAGGCTGTGGACCTGTGGTCCTCAGACTGGTGGCCTCCAGAGTTGGGAGAGGCCCCCTCTCCAAAAAGATGGGTGAAGAATCTGGGAATAAAGATTGATAATTAGCTCTCTATGGAGGAGCAGGTGAAGACGCTTGCAGGCTCCTGTTTTGGGACCATGCGGATGTTGAGAAAGATCTTCTCATGGATCCCGCTCAGTGCCAGGAAGACCCCGATTCAGGCGCTTTTAATCAGTCACCTTGATTACGGCAACTCCCTATTGGTGGGAATTAGGAAGGACCTTTTATCCAAATTACAGGTTGTGCAAATTACAGCTGCATGTCTTGCCCTGGATAAACCAGCTCGTACCCCCTCCGCGCCCCTCCTACGCCAATTACATTGGCTTCCAGTCAAGAAACGGGCCACCTTTAAAATGCTGTGCCTGGTCTTCAGGTCCCTGCACAGACTGGGACCAGTCTGACTAATCAACTTAAATAGTACCATCCTGCAATTCAGCTCAGATCCAGCAATCATAAGCTGCTGTGCTGCCAGAGAAACAGGAAGCAAAAATGGGAGGTCCTGCCTTCTCCTGTTTGGCCCCCAAACTCTGGAACGACCTCCCTGAACACATCCGGAAATGCCAGAATCTGTCCCTGTTAGACCTGGCACCTTGGCGTGAATCTCCCTTCCACTTTTTGCTGATGTGCCTCAGATGTTTTGCTGGTGTTCGATGCTCAGGGCACTGTGCCACGGCCGATCCGTGCCGCAGTGCAAGTGCTCCCAATGTAAAGTGTATGTGTAATTGATTTCCACGATTGGCTTATTTGGTTTACTGTCAGTCCCCAGTAAAGTGCACGAGGAGGGCCGGGGCTTGTAGATACAAATACTGCTGGTGGGCCTGCAGCGCTGGTTGCGCCACCCACAGAAGCGGCTTCATACGATATGTCTCGGGTCCGCTATTGCAGACCCCGCGTACAGTCTCGTACTGTCACGCGGACTGCGCACGTGCCCACACTTGCCAGTCCCTGAACCTTCCCTAACCTTCATATCAGTCACCTCTATGGTAGGCCTACGGGCAGGGTGCATTGTAAGCGTAAGGTAGGACAAGCCTAGAGTGTGGCATGTCCTAGTAGTGAATTACCGCCCTTTTCGTGCTTCACTATTGAAGGGCTACCGGTTTTCTTAGGCCAAGATGAGCTGTCGGAACTATTACACGCTATAGTCCTGGCAGGCTCAGGGAACACAGTAGCACGTCAAGTTTAGTATGCCTGAACTCAGAATAATAAAATACTTCCTTTAGTAAGGTTTATTTTAATATCCCTTGTTTGCAAATGCTACTTTTAGAAAGCTAGCCTTTGCTGGCCTAACTGTTTCAGCCCGCCTCTGCCAGGATGTGTATCTGCTGTCTGGGTTTGCGTGAGTGACAGGGCTGGGAGATTCCCGGGGACAGTCGGGGTTCCAGGTGGTGAATAGGGTGCTTACTCCAGGATGGGTGGGTGGAGTAGTCCTTGACTCTGAATAGGGTGGTGCTCCACCACCACAATGCTGGCTCCACCTCCTGTGGAGCGTCTGATGTCTCTGCCCTGCACCCTGAAAGAAGACGGCAGCGTCCTGTCAACAGAGTACTCCAAAACCGGGTTGAACTAGGCTCAGGCCCCCTGGCCTGGAAAGACAAAAGAAACGCAGTATAAATATAGGAGCTCCGCTCCTTACAAATCAGATCCAGTTTGGACCACGACGAACCTCAGCCTGACTAAAAGGACCAAGAGAAGCTGAAGGACGGAAACCAGTCTATATCCTGTAAGACTGGCCTGCAGTGGTGCCTTGCTGAGAACAGAGAGGAAAGGACCAGAGAGGACTTTGTAGACTTGTGCCTGAAACGATCTCCAAGGGCTTGATCGAGAGCTTGCCCCCTGAACGGAACGCCAGGACCATTGGGTTCTATTCTGCTTGTGCCCGTCTGCTGTTGGGCCTTAGTTCTTATTCCCTCGCCAGAGTTGTGACTCGGGTGCCTTCGCCCCCTCCCAGGTCGCCCCGCCGCAGAGAGCCCCGCTCATCCCTGAGCCGCTCTTCGCTTCAGTGCCGGGCCGCCCGCTCTCGTCACCTCGCCGCTAACGGAGCGCGTTGGGTGCCGCTCATCCTCTCCCGCCGGAATCTGCACGGAGCGCATTCCATAGCCTCGGATGGTCCGTATGTCGTAACATACCCGACTGTCTCGCTTTGCCCTCCTGCATACCAAGGCTCGTGCCGCACCTCAAGAAAGGCCTCCTCGTACAGTGGTACCGGAAGCCTGGTGCTGCACCCGCCTGCCATAGAACGCGACGCCCCTCACAGATCCACGAGTATGACCCGGCGTGCTAAGAAGTAGTACGTCCCGCAGGCCTGAACGGCGCCTCGCCCCGTGAGCTGCATCAACCCCGGATCGCCGCAACCCTCAACAGTCCTGCTCCCCCGCCTCGCTCTTCGAGGGGGACCGAGCCAGAGAGATCCTCTGGAGAACCGTTGGCCTCGTCCTGGGTCCTCCCTCACCAGCAGCAGCGCCTGAAACGCCTCGGACTTCCACAGGCAAGGTACACTTGAACTCCGTCTCGAGTTCATATCGGATCCAGGGTCCTCAACGTTCTTATTTCCCTGTCATCGTACCTTGCTGAAAAATGAACATTTAAAGACTAATCTTGCCTATTGTAATCTGGTGGCCTCAAGTCGCTAAATGTTATTTGGTCTTGTGATAATCCTGCTGGAATCTATCTTTTATATAAAGTATACGTATTTTTGATACAACCATACGACTGGTGTCCATTTGTGGTGGGTCAGTGAGTTTACTGTGTGTGATCATAAATGCTTAACTTACTATCGCCCTGAGGATTAGCCTTGTCTGCTCGCGCCACACTACCTAGAGGGTGAGCAGGGGTTATTCGAAGGAGTAGTTCCCTTGCCCTGACTGGAAATGAGGGTCCCTGCTTGTCACAAGTGCATACCTGTGCCAACCAGAGACCTCCGGTTCCAACAGTCCCTATTCAAAAAAGGGCTTAAAACCTGGCTATTCTAATCTGCCCATTAATGACTGCTTGTCTTTCTCAGGCGCCCAGAGATCCCCTTGGGGATGATTTGTGCGTATTATAAATTACCCAAAGTAAAATTGGGCCCATAACCCCACAATACTGCACTTGCTACACTATTGATAGGGACACTCTTCAGAGAGGCACGTTCTCCTGATCTTTGCAGCCATGACCCAGTGTTCGCAAGCCTAGGGGAGGATGGGCCTCTCCTGTCCCTCACTGCTCTGGATCGTGACTGTGTGGCCCATGGGAGAGAGGCCAATGAAGTAACAATGGGGCCATAAATCCTGAAGTAAGCAAAGTAAATTGCCCACCCATCCACTTGCTTGCCAGAGAAACCAGCAGTAATTTGGGTGCGTTGGTGGTCCCTAACATCCCTGAACCAAGTGTTCCAGTAAATCTTCTGAACTATTAACATCTCTACACTCCATGAGGGTCCGCCTCATGTGCTTTGCAGCCATGGTCCAGAGTTTCATAGTCCATGGTAGGGAGCCATCTTTCCTGGGTCTCCCAGTGCTGGACTCAGGCCGTTAGACCCAGGGGAGGGAGGGCCTCCGCTCTAAAACATGGTTGTAAGGCCCCTTGAAGAGGTGCAAGGAGCATAGCAATGGTGCTATGGGACCTAATGCAAAGTAAATGTGCTTTTCCACTGCCACCTGCTGTTGCACAGAAAGATACAGCCTTAATTTAGGTGCATTGCGAACCTAATATACCGGAGGCCTGATGCTACTGTACCTGCTGCACTAATAATGACTATGTCCCTGACATAGGCTCATGCATATAGCCAAGGTACAGAAGGTGCAGTGGCACCAAGCCCCAAGGTTATAAGGTGCTCAATGCACTCAAATTCTCCCTGTATTTTACTGTGCAGCCAGAGGACGAGGGTGCAGGGTGTTTTTACTTTGTACCCCATCCATTGTCTGCCCATTAAATTACAGCCAGAATTTGTGTGCATGGGTGCCTAATAACTAAGGAGCTAATGGAGATGCCCCTGATATGGGCCCACGCACATAGATATGTCATTGTGCTATGAGGTCTCATTTGCCTGGGGCTCATAGTCATGGCCTACCACTGCAAGAACCCAGGTGAGAGGATGTTCTCTCCTTGGCGTCATAGCCAAAGTCTACTGCAGCAAGACCCACGGAGGAGGTCCCCACTCCCCTGTGCCTCACAACTATGGCGT
Organism: Lissotriton helveticus; assembly: GCF_964261635.1. Lineage (NCBI taxonomy): Eukaryota > Metazoa > Chordata > Amphibia > Caudata > Salamandridae > Lissotriton > Lissotriton helveticus. The sequence goes on along the minus strand of NC_136059.1, from coordinate 1,253,348,569 downwards.
AGTGCTGAGAGGCTTAGAGGTTGAGAGACCCCTTCACTGGGATTGCAGCTATGAACCAGTGCTGCAAGGCACAGAGGTGGGAGTCCTTCATCCAGGAGCTAAAGATGCAAAGCCCATAGAAGGGTTGTCCTATCCCTTGGACCTTGCAGCTATGGTGTAGTGATGCGTGACCATGGATACCGGGCCCCACCTCCCTCCGCCTCGCAGCCATGATCTATCACTGCAAGGCCCAAAGGAGGGGATTCTGTAACCTGGGTGTCTTAGCAAAAATGTAGTGCTGTGAGACTAGAGCCAATTTTGAGGGACAGTGGAGGGGGGCCTCCTCCTCTGGGCCGCACAGCCATTGTCTAGCGCTATGAGGCCCAGGGGAGCAGGCCCCTGTACTGGACCTTGCAGCCATGGGCTACCATTCCGAGGCATAGGGGAAGAGTCTCCCTTTCCCTGGGTGCCACAGCTAGATCTCAGTGCTGTCATATCCAAACAGAGGCTAGGGGAGGAGTACCATGGTTTAGTGCTGTGAGGCACAGAGGAGAAGGATTCCCTCCCTTTGCACCAATGGTCTAATTTTTCAAGGCCCAGAGGAGGGTGCCCCCCAGGGGATGAGATCCTTTCCCTGAGCCCCCAGCTATAACCCAGCACTGACTGGCCCAAGACCCAACCATAGTATAGCGCTGCAAGGCCAAACCTTTCTTTAAAAGAAGAAGCCAAGCAAGAGGACTTCATTTCCCATCATCCCTCTGCACAGTAATTTACATCACTGGCTTCCTGCCCCGTACTCTGTGCTCCTCTCAAGACCTATTTAATGGGGAGTGCAGTGTGGACGTGCAGGGAAAGCCCAGCTAAACCTGGACCGCGCCCAGCACCAGGAACCCTGGTTCTTGCACGCTGCACTGCTGCCATACCATGCCACAGAACAAGGAAGGAGCCTTAACTTGCCACTCCTGCAAGTTCATGCACTCTCCCACAGCGTACACCCCCAACAGCACACAGCACTCCACTCGCTCAGACAAAACACCAGCCAAAAACACACTTGCATTAATGCTCCTCAACACCTGCTTGCTCACCAAACATGCCACGTAGATATGGGATCTACTGCACGCCTATGCTCCAGACCTGCCCTTTCTAGCAGAAACATAGCAAAACCCAACCTCAGTACGAGACATTCACTACCGCCATCCTCGCTGGCAACAAGATCATTAGGCAAGACCTCAAAATACAAGCCCAGATATCGAGTCACCATCATATTCAAAGATACCATCAGCTACCCCACCTACACAGACGCCCCCACCAGCTACATGAAACACCCCACGTTCAAGATACAAGTCACAGCCAACTTCTCCCTGGGCGGAACCCTCATATACAGCCCACCTGGACTTCGAAAACATTTTGCCAGCGACAACAGACTTCATCGCAACCCCTCACAATCAAAGCCAGCACCTTCATCCTCCTCGGAGACCTTAACTTTCACCAAGAAGACCGCACCAACCCAAACTCTACGCTTCTTCTAAAAACCTCACAAACCTTGGCCTCACCCAGCAAGTTACCAAACCCACTCACACCGCCGGACACCTCAGTTAGTGACATCACAGTCGACAAGCCAGCAATTATGACCTGGACAAACCACGTCTTCATCAGTTTCAGAATACCAATTTTGCATCATCAGATCTACCACCACAGGAATCACCCGCCGGAGCTGGAAAAGCATCTTAGAAGAGGAGTGGACTTCCACCCACATCTGAGCAACAGCTCAAGCATACCATGCCCCTTGACTGCCCTTAAGCGCAATCCAGATGCAAGAGCCCAACCAAAGGCCAGCAAGTACACAAAGGAACTCATGCTAACAACCCCACTGCAAGCAGTTGGAGCTCAAATGGGGAACAAGTCAAGACACTTCAAATAAAGACATCTTCAAATCGGCTCTAAGACACTACAACCAGCAGATACACAACACCAAGCAAACACTTGCAGATGGCATTGACACCAGCACTAACAGCAGCAAGGAAATCTTCACCATCATCAAAGACTTCACCACGCCTCCTGCTGCCTCCTGCCACCTCCAGCTATATCTCCCCCTCACAAGACCTTTGCAACAAGCTTCTTCTATAAAGATATCATGTCCATATACAGCAACTTCAGCCCTCAACCAAACCCTTTTACCATGGCAACTCAATTTCCCATACCAGCAGATGAACAAAACCTGGCCTTATGGCCTGCCATCACCACTTTTGAAATCGCTACTACCATGAAGAACATCCACTCGGGGTTTCCATCTCACCCTTGCCCTCACTACCCCTTCACCAAAGAACTCCTACCAATTGGTAAAGCACTAACACCTATATCAATGCCTCAAATGACTTGGCCTCATTCCTGGACACCTAAACATTCCACCGTCATGTCCCTGCTCAAAATACCATCTGCTGATCCACCCACGCTTTCTAGATACAGACCCATCTCCCTCGTACCATACCTGGCAAAGGTCTTAGAGAAACAAATCAACCGACCAGCTTAGCAAGCACCAGCGTATTGATTCCAGGCAGTGTGTATTCAGGCCCAACCACAGTATAGAAACAGTACTCATTGCCACTACAGATGATATCTGCATGGACCTTGACAGAGGAGAAACGGCAGCCCTTATTCTCCTAGACCTCTCTGCAGCATTTGACACAGTCTCACATCCCATTCATCTCTTGCTTGAGATTGGCATCCATGGACCCACTCTACACTTCTTTGCCACGTGAGTACCCATTCTTCTATTCACTTTTCAATTGTTGCCTCCTGTTTCTTTCTTGTTGCAATTTTAGGAAGTATTTGGTGGGGGCACTTAGAGTCACCACCTGAACCCTCTGCTGGAGCTAGGCTAATAATGGAAGTGTTTAAGGAGCAAGTCTGAATTGTGTGCAGTGCATCTCGTGTCCAGGGATGTGTTTTTTGACCGTGCAGGCAGTGGCCTCTCACTAAGGTCAGTTGATGTAATTTTTGTCAAATCACACTCTCAAGCCTTAAGGTTTATTTCTCCTCAAGAATTCTCCAACAACTGGAGGTTGAGTCCTGAGGACTATAACATGTAAATGGATGCAGTTATTAATTTTCAAGGGCTTTAATCAGATATATGTGAATTTGAGAAAAACACGCTTTCACAAAACCCTATTTGGCTGGTGATCCAGATGTCCTAACTGGTTGTGGTGCTTAATCTTTCTACCCACTACTATAAATAAAGTAGTGTAGAGCAAATTTGCTCATCCTTTACAAGTCAGAGAGAAGAACCACGTACAGATGAAGACTCACCCTTCTCGGTTACGTCATGTCCGAACGTCGCATTATGTCCCAACACCAACCCGGGACCTAAGGCGTTAACGAAAACACCTTCCTCCTCTTCACAGGAAACAGAGGAGAAAGACGGGGAAACCAACCAATGGCGAGAGAGGAACTGGCCTGACAAGGCGGGACAACACACACTAAGGGAGGAGAGGCTGGAGGACGAGGCGAGGACGAGGCGCGCAGCTAATACTTTAAGTTGACAATATAGGCCTTTAATTCTTCATTCTGCATAAATGCTGATTTTTATTTTCTGCTAACATGACATTTCTTGCATGTATTCACACGAATTGATAGTTGTAGAATAGATACATTACTGTACTAGAGATAGAGAAAAAGCCTGGGAAGAAGACCTTGATGAAAGAACAGGGAGGTTCAGAGCGTGAACTGAAAGACCTATGCAGAAATGTTTCAACCCGACAGGTGCATTAAAAGACAATGTCACTCCCATGTTTGGTGTGGGATATTTGAAAATAGTTGTGGTCTACAATGTGAGAAGTGGAGAAAGACAATAGAACCCTGATGATTTGTGCAAAGGGGTGAAACCAAAAAAAGACTCTTATGGGTTATAACTTAGTGTTCGGATGCTTTCCAGATTCCTTTCAGATTCTTCCTAGCTCATTTTTCAGAGTCTGTTTACATCCATTGAAGATCCCTTTGAGAGATTTAGACCTCTATGCTTTCCTGGATTCTTTGCTGAATGTGGCTTAAGGTAACTCTTATTTGCATGACCCAAGATTACTCTTGGCCGAGCTTCTGAAATTGTGATACATTTCCTATTTATTTTTATTCACCCAGTTCTTATTTCCATCATGGAAATGTCTGATTTCTGAGATTCTTTAGATTTCTAGAACCATCATTAGAACTTCAACTCTATTTTAGGGGATTTAGATGTACCCATGTATAAACAACAAAATTTGTGACTCTTGTCTGAGCATCAGATACCCCTTTTGATCCTCTGTAATGCTGTGACCAAATTGCTTGTTTGTCTAATATTGATCTGCCTCAATTTCTTCCAAAGTTTGGTCCTGCCTGTTATTCTGTACCTTTATAGCATGTTGTCAAGAGTTGTGTATCTTAACTTGGTTTTGAATTTGTAATAGACCTTCTTAACCTTAGCTACAGATTCCTGGTCCTCATTGTGTAGCAAAATGGGTTTCACTGTTAAATGACAATGATTGATGAAATTCTAACTCTCCTCATCCCTCAGTGCAGATAAGAAAGGTTCATCGGATGAAGATATATGGTAAGAGAGTGGGTCGAGAAAAGGCAGTATCAAAACAAAACGCCCTAATTTGTAGAAATGAGTGGTAATATTGCCAGTATTCATTTAAAATTTCTTGGACTTCTGGAAACAGAGTTCATCTTGGAAATGCTTTTGACTGAGCAAGTTCCTATTGACGAAATCACTGCCTTCACTAGCTCACTTTCATATTAAAAAGAAGACTGGTATTGCTGCTGGATGCCATGGAATTTGATGAGAATCGAGATGCAAAAGGAGCACCATGGACAGATTCTCAAACTCTTCTGGTTTTGTTTTATTGATATTTTTACTTAATAGTTGTGACATAGTTTATTTTGTCCTGGTATTAGGTAGAGTATATTATTTTAATGCCAACTTTAAACAGCATTCTTTTAGAATCTTTCATTTGAAATCATATAGAATGTATCAATATAGAAAATATACAAAACACCTGGCAAACTTCAAAAGTTATTTAGTGTCCACACCTGGTTTGAGGCCAACCACTCCTTCGCCCACACTCTCGATAAATCCGGCTCCTTCATGACCCAGGATGACTGGAAATTTGACCAAAGACAGAGTGCCTTTGAGGACATGATCATCTGAGCGGCAGATGCCGCTGGCCACAATCTAAATTCAGAGTAAACAACAGAAGTTGGCTTTGATGTGGTGAATCAAGAACATTGCCAGAGGAAAAAACAAACATGCCTCTGTTTCTCTCCAGTACAGTTTGTCAACAACACAAACTCTCTAATTCGTAAAATAAAATCACATAAAGGTTGCTTTATTTTTCTGCTTGAACAGCTGAATGTCAGTGTGTTGATAGCAAGAATATAATCTGACATAAATATGGTGTGCTAAATATCGTTTAAAAAAACATCACTTCACATTCTGTAGATTATTCACTCCAATGGGGGGGGGATATTTTTGTAAAACTAAATTAGATAATATTTCTGTCAGACTATATTTAGGTTATGATGTTTTTATACAATTTCTATAAGGGTTGGACAACTGCCCGAAGTGACGATCACTTGTTTTCTTTTTTTTCCTATTTTTTTATTTGTCAGAACCAGAAAAGACAGGAGTCCAAATACAATAATACTGTACAATAAACAATCACTTTCATGTATGATTCATTCTCATATCGAAAGGGAAAGGAAAAATAAAAAGAAAGGAGAACAGTTGAAGAATTCATAAAGATGAAATTAATGGGAGAGAAGACCAGAAGAAATAGGGCAGTGAATAATCATAAGAGGGAACACATTACAGTAATTCATTATCACACTGGGCAAAGCCCTCTCCTCCAATTAATGATGGGTTGCCAGATTTCCTTACGGCGTATTGGGGATCTTAACCCTCTGGTGGCATAAATGGCGCTCTCCTGATTGAAAACACCGAGAAGACGAGCTAACCACATTTGAAAGCTCGGTGGATCCAAGTCTTTCCACCGTGCTGCTAGAATTACCCTGAAGATTGAAGAGCCTATAAAAAGCATGGCCTCTTCCTCCCTACTCAGGCTAAGTGTATTATCAGTGCCTATCAGATATAAAGTGGAGGAGTCGGGTAATTTATGGCCAAACACTTCCTCCCAGAATTCGCAGATCATTTTTTTTATAAGTATTAATTGGTCACATTCACTAAACATGTGTATTAGAGTTGCCGGGCCTTTAAGACATCTAGGGCAGAGATCGTTCTCTCTTTTGCCCCAGGCATATCATTTAGCCAGGGTATAGTATAGATTATAAATAGTTTTATAGGTGTGGGCTTTTAAACTAGCTGAATTAAGTAATCGTGATGATAGACAGAGACTCATGTCAATATCTACATTTGGGTTGTCGAGTCTGTCTGCCCAGACAGTTTCTGTATGTTCTAGATCATCTTGTAACTTATCCAACAGTTGGCCATAAACTGTACCTATTCTTGTTGTTTTTTTAGCTATAGTTTCGATAATTTCAATTCTCCCCAAGTTGATGTGAGGGGCCTTATGTTTAAGCATAGTGTGAATCTGTATAAATTTAAAGTAGTTCCCATTTGGAAGGTCAAATTTTTGTAGTAAATCTGTAAAGGTAGAGGCCTGGTTCGCCCCCAAAAGGTCACCAACTGAGGTAATGCCTACGGAATGCCATTTCTTTGAGATAACGTCGTTCCCTTGGGAAAAATGTTAGAATGCCATAAGGGAGAATATCTATCAAGCTTTGGAATATGCATATGCTTCGCTGTTCTTAACCAGATTTTCCAACACTGGTGATAACTTTGAAATTTTTTTTTTGTAATAACTTCTCTCCACTTGCCACAGAAAGAGACCTTTAGCTTTTTCACCTAGGGATAGCTCCTATATAGATGGCAGTGGTGCAGCCTCCAGAATCTCTGAACTAGGATTGGCATAAAGAAGTGGGGCCATCTGTTGGAGAAATGAAGCCCAGAGATAAAACAGAATGTTTGGAACTGCTAGTCCTCCTTTCTTCAGTGGTAATGACAGAAGCTTCAAGGATCTTCTAATTTTACCCTGTTGCCACATAAATTTAGACATAAGATAGTCTAGTATTTTGAGGACCTTCTCTTCAGGAATCACTGGAATAGCTCGAAACAAGTAAAGCACCCTAGGGAGGATATTCATTTTTAAAAAGTTTCCTCTACCGATTATAGATAACTGTAAGCTATTAACCCAGTCTAAGTCTTTCTTTATAATATTTAGTAATGGCTCATAGTTGAGTTGAGAGATTTGTGTGACATCGGGGCTTATACGGACACCTAGATATGAAGCATTATCGCTTTTTCTACGGTCATTGCAAATGATGTTATCCGGGCACAGGATGACTGTTTTCTCTTTATTCAATGAATACCAAGAGCAGAGTCCATACGCTTGAGTTACTGCCTCTATTTCAGACATTGCCTCAAAAGGGTTAGGTGTTAGTACCGCAATGTCATCGGCATAGGCCAGTACTTTAGTTTTATATTGGTTAACCACTATAGGTGTAATTAGTTGGTTCTCTAAAAGTTTCAAAATTAATGGATTTATATAGAGGGCAAATAATATTGGAGAACAGGGACAGCCTTGACGTGTGCCTCTGGATATTCTAATTATACTTGATTCAGAGCCCATTATTTGCAGTTTTGCTGTCGGTTCAATATACATAGCCATTATAGACGTGACACATTTGGGACCGAAATTGTACCGGGTCAGTGCCGCCCATAAGAAATTCCAAGACACCGGGTCAAAGGCCTTCTCGGCATCCAGAAGAATCATCGACATCTGGCCCCCTGTTGCAGACATATCAAACAGGGAGATGACTCTCCGACAATGATCGGTCGTGCCTTTGCCGGGGATGAACCCGTGCTGCCATGGGGAGACCAGATGTTCGATAACCCGGCCGAGCCGGATGGCCATTATTTTAGCGTATAATTTAGAGTCAGAATTGATTAGGGAGATTGGGCGATAAGATGATAGTTGATCTGGAGGTTTGCCCTTTTTTGGAAATATAATTATATTTGTTTCTCTCCATGAGGTAGGTGGAATACCACTCCAATGGATCCCTAAAAATAGATCGTATATAAGTGGACCTAGGGTATGGCGAAGAATTTTATATAGTTCCAGAGGAATTTTATCAGGACCTGCCGCTTTCCCAGAAGCCAGTGAAGACAGGGCAAGCTGGACCTCTAAAAGTGTAATTTCTTTCTCAAGGTCTTCTCTGATATTATCGTCTAAAGTCTTGGTTGCCTCTGGATGTTCGAGAAGATTATTCAAAAACAAGTCTGAGTCTGCCCTGCTAGTTCTGTTATCGTCCTGATAGATGGTCTGGTAGTATTTTTGATCACTTGTTTTCTTAGCAGCATGAAGCTCGGTATTCAATTGTGATCAATAACACCAGCTGTTTCTTTAATCAATTGTACGATTTTGACAGTGGCACAGCGTTCATAGGTTATTCTCCTAATGACATCTGAAGATGTCCAGATATTGTTAGTTATTTTTGATAATAGATAAACAAGAAATGGAAAATGCACATTTTCAAAATCATTCTTTAAATTCAAGAAGATGACCAAAACTTGCTTAAAACTGTTGTGTAATCATATAATTTGATATAGGGAGACCCATTTCATCCCCGTAATTGATAATTTATCATTCAAAGCGGATGCCAATGGGGTGTCTCTGGCTGGTCTGGCAGAATGACAATGTACCATAATTCCAACAATCGTACGGGACTGCGCTGTTGTAAAATGCCCACAAAAATAAAAAATCTTGATTATATGCCTTTGTCAAAGGGTCTGAAAACCAACCTATAAAAAGCATCGGGCCTTTTAGTTTTATCAAGGGGTCAGCATATCAACATATATTAGTCAAAAGGTTACCAATAGCCATAATCAAATGTAAAATGTATACATTTATATTTTGCAATGTTTAACAATAAGGATTGTCACAATATACTTTCAAATGGCATATTTAAAAGAAAAAACATTAAATATGTTAAATTTTTTGAACATTTTCACACCAAAAAAATGCAGCACAGAACCAATCACAAGGAGTGTCTGCACTCCAGCCGAAGAGCATACAGCTCCAGCTCAGAGGGTTTAAAAATGGTAAGCTTTTCTTGGGTCATGAATTCAAGGACCCAAGAGAACTACTGTGTGGTTTGGTTTTTTACTGTTGCTGGCGGACATCTGTGATCCCTGCAACCCTCCACACCATTAAAAAGAAAATCCTTGGTGGCAGCCCTGCCCTTTCTAGGGGTACCACAAAGATCCAAATATATAACTAAAAAGCCCTCACATGGCATTGGGGGGGGGCTCCTTGCTTGGAGCAGACAATAATAAATTAGAGGATATTCCCATTCATTTATTATTCTTTATTGTATTCTATGTGTTATAGGTGTCCCTGTGCTCAGCGGGGGCCCTCATAACATACCCATGGTTTGGTGCCGCAGTGAGAGCCCCAAGGCCCCCATGGCTCCTACCGAGCCCCTAGCCAGCACCCATACTGGGTGCCAAAGGGAGTCTGCCATTATTTCACAGTGGGTACCCTAGAGCCCATTGGGGGCACTAACATGCCTATGGTTGAGGGCCACAATGGGAGGCCTAAGGCCCCGCGGTTCCTGCAGGCTCCCAAGCCAGCATCCATACTGGGTGCAAATGGGAGCCGGCTCTATTCCTTTGCTCCTGCCCACGCAGGAGCAGCATATTTCTCTGCTCTCACTGGGTGGGAACAAGGTTGTGTACCCTGCCCAGGTCAGTGAGAACAGGTAATGATATGTGTATTTCCCACCCGCACGATCTCATGCAGAGAACTCCAGGATGGGGCTGGTGTACGGCTCAGGTATGGGGGCTGCATGCCCCCTCCCTCAAAAATATTGTTTTGCCCCTTAGAGATGGGTCCCCAGGACTTAAAGAGGCACAGGGGCTGTATGCCGCACTCCCCATAACATAATAAGATCCCTGGGGGATGGGGTCCCCGGATCTTTATAGAAGCTCGGGTAGGGGGCCACATGCACCCATCCCCATAATACAATAACCAGCCTCGGTATGGGATCCTCAGGCCTCCTAAAGGCTTGGGGAGGGGGAGCCGCATACCCCCCCCCCGCATAAACGTATTGCTGACTGCCAAGGTCCTGGCCTGCCCCGAAGAGCTTATTGTTGAAAAGAACTGGAGCCAGGCAATTTTGTTTTTGTAATAGGAGCAACGATACAGTTAAAAAAAAAAAAAAAAGTTGGGCCCCTCTCCTCTTTTTTATAATGTCTCAGCCCCAAAGGATGGGGTCCTCGGGTCTTCAAGAAGCATGGGAAGGTGGGGGGGGGTGGGGTGCACCACTCGCCCAGTCTTATTATAAGAGTCCCCAGGGGATGGGGTCACCAAGGACTCACTGTGGTACGGGGAGGGTTCTACATGCCCCTTTCTCTTAAATGATAATGTATTGCCCCCATGGGCCCTACCCCGCCCTGGGGAAAATATTTATAAGAGGCTGGAGACATCCATTTTTTTATGTTATTTTATTTATGTATTTTATTTGGAGCTACTGTTCTGCAGATCCCTCATGGATTCACTAGGGGCCAATAAAACAAAAATACTGTTTTTGGCCTGGGGCTACCTCAGGGAACCGGTTACCAAGCCAAGTGGGGCAGGTCATCCTTATTCTGCCTCCTTCCATCTTTGGTTACATTTATTTGCAGGAAAGAGGACCCATTTCACAAGTCACGAGCTGGCAGCACATCTGCAGCCAATCAGATATCATCTTGGGATGAGTCAGCTCTGGGAATCCTTCCTGGTGTGAAATATCTATATTTTTTATTGTTTAGATCTTTTTATTAGGTTTCATAGTGCAGAGGTTAACAATAGCCACCACTACATCCATTGGCCAGTAGGGAACAATAAATATCTATATTGTTTAAATCATAATTTCTGTGAACTACACCAAATCACAAAAAGCACCCTTTCTGGGCAAAGATCTTACTTTCTGCCAAGGTTGGCATAATTCCATTCAGCCGTTTTGTCTGAAGCGGTGTCTAATATTGTAATGGAAAATTATTGGGGAAAACACATTTTGCGGTCCCCTCATTTTCTCGTGCTCCACTTGATGGATCACCCCAAAACTTTCCAGGAAGGAGCAGAGCTGGAAGAACATTTATTTTGGGAACGTTTTGTGAGGATTTGCCTAACGGCGCCAAAGTTATTAGCAAACCAAAATATGCTTTTCCTATGAAAATGTGGTCCTAACTATAACAACCCAGTTGCACCCTGCATAAAATAGAGCATATTTATATGAAATTTTAGAGTTCTATTTTTTTTCTAAAATCTGTATCTGGTTGATTTGGTGATCAAGGACTCTAAAAATTAATTAATAAAAAGATGCTCTCTATTTAAATTGTTGTTGTGTCTCTTTCTTGTTGTGTGACTTTTGTATTCTGTTTGGTGCTCTTAAATGCTTCACACTAACAGCCTGATTCATCATTCTCCCGTTTTGCGAGCCCCTAATAGCGATTCATAACGAATCGCTATTAAGGACTTGCAAAACGGGATTCATGTAGAAATTGCATAAAGAAATGCGATTCCAACACATTCCTTATTTGCGATTAGCAAATTGCTAATCGCAAATAAGGAATACTCCCCATTCATTCCTATGGGCCAAAAGGCCCATAGTAATGAATGGGGAGTATTCCTTATTTGCGATTAGCAATTTGCTAATCGCAAATTAGATAGCGATTTAACGGACACCCTGTAGCACCCCTTAAATGCAAATTTAAACAGGTGTTGCGCACACACATGTCCAAAGGACAGGTGTTGCGCACACACATGTCCAAAGGACATGTGTGTGTGCAACATGCAACTTAGAAAAATGGTTTTAAAAGCATTTTTCTAAGTTTTCGCTATTTACCACGAGGTTTGACCTCGCGGTAAATAGCGGGCCGAAATTGCGAATTCGCAATTTTTAAATGGATGATGAATTGCATTTAAGGAATCTCAAATAGAGATTCCTTAAATGTAATTCCTCGCAAAATAGCGAAATCGCTATTACCGATTTTTGCATTTGGGATGATGAATCCCAAATGCAAAAATAGCGCTCGCAAAGGGCCAGATTCTGGCCCTTTGCGAGCCGATTTCGGCTTGATGAATCAGGCTGTAAGTTCCTTTATCAAGCCTTTTTGCTCAAAGCCACAGCTACGCAGGATTGACCTTAAGGTTTACAAACGAGCTTGACTGGACCAAGACAGTTTTTGAGAGTGTATTACATGATAAGGCCCCACAGCCATATCATATAATACACCTGAACCCTCACAATGTGCAACTGAGTGCATGGGTGATGGGTATTTGAGTGCATAGACATAATTATAGTCCAAGCCAATCCTATTAGCTCTGCTAATGCTTGTTTAACATGTTTACCTTGATTCGGACTTCATGTGCCTTTGGTGGGGCAACTTCAATCACTTCAATGACAAGAGGTTTCCTAGGCTCCCATGCAACTGCTGCCTTACATTTAATGACCTGTAAAACATCAATTAATACAGATGTGATTTCACTTGTGATTCCGTCAGTATATACATAACAAGAGAGTGTGTGAATGCGTTTATATCCAAGTGACACTATTATGTTTATATCTAATTGACATGATTAAAAGATCATTTTTTCCCAAAGTTTTAGGCAAGTGCGCCCCAGAACAACCTACCCATTCAAACAGGAGGTTATCTATTTGCATGTTAACCTCTGGGGAAGTAAATCGTTTTAGAAGTGCAAAATAATTTTGGGGAACAGCATACGTCTCTTGGCACTCGCTAGAGAAACCAGCTTTGTGAATAAGACCAGTGTGTTATACTGTTTTATGCCTCTAGAACAAAATACATTTGATAAACAGAATGTATTTGCTTTTTTAAATTTAAAATGCAATTGTTATATTTGTATTTTTGAAACACATTATAATAAAGTCAACAAACAAAGCTTTGGTCTCAGCAATTCCATCAATCACTTTGTTGTCTCAGTTCACAGACTCTCAATCAATATTTGTAAAGTGCGTTATTCAGCTATCCTCCACAGATCTATGCGACACCTCTCTCTTGCAAATCTGGATAAGTGTTCTTTAAAATCTATAATAGTATTAATACAACAATATATAGCATGTATGTGAAGCGGATTGCATTTATTTTAACATCGGCTAATGTAAGCCTTCATTTCAAAATGGTTGGTGCTGTCTGCAACCAGTTGTTCAGTATGTAATTCTTTTAACCCTGCACACAGACTGCTCATGCACAAACAACTTTGTAATTTCTGCTTTCAGATGTAATGTCACGTTCAAAATAACAAAGTGATGTCTCTTTACTTTAGAATTCCGTAGCACACGGTTTCTTTGAAAGTTAAAGGTTTCTCACCTATTGGGACCACAGTGGTTTCTCATGAGAACCTTTCCTTGTATAACAAATAGCGACATTTGTATTTAACAAGTTAGGGGTCTGAAGGGCACCAGCTATGGGAACTGGAATATATGAATCTATGGGACAGTGCTGAATAATGTGATTTCATAAACTATATTGTTCTTCCTTTAATCGGACTGGTTAAAACGAAGTGATTCTTGTACAAATGCACTCATGTAGGGTTTTCATTGTATTTTGCAATATAAAAGAAGTCCATTCTTGAGGGTTGTGTGCTCACTCTATCCTGATCTTTAGGAGACAACACTATGTAGCCAATCACGATCTCCTTCGGAAAGCATTCCGATCGATTCGGTTCCGGAATGCTTTCTGAGCGACTCGGATCGGGGGAGTTCACCAGAGCGATTTGGATGCATGCAGAAGCTTCCGGATATAATTCGGTCGGACTCAGATGGACTTCAATGGGAGCCTGTGTTCCGTACATGAACGCAGACTCCCATCAAAGAAAGGGGTAGCTGGGGAAAATCATACACCCTGTGGCAGGCATCATGGGGCATTGTTGGGAAGAGGGTACCCATGGGTACCCCCACGGACCCGATTTGGAGGGCCCCAGGTAAAGGGGGTCTGCTATGGGCCCCCAAAGACAGATTCCAACAGCCATTTTATTTTGGGGAAAACCGAATCGGAACGGCTGTCCGAATCTGTCATCGTAAATCGCTCGGAAACCGTGTCCATAGACCTGTATGAATCGGCTTCGAAAGGCTCGACCAGTCCCAATGCCTTTCAGAACAGATTCGCCCTAACGGCTTCCGGGCATCGTAATCGGTAGTTCGGAACTGTGTACGATTCGGCGGGAAACGAGGGTGCCAAATCAGATTCGGGAAACCCAAATCAGATTCGGAGACCTTCCGAACTGGATCATAATCGACCACCATGTCGTTCTGACCTTTGATTTAGGACTTATTTTATTGGAGATGAACTATACTTTGTTCTGCTATTTTATTCTTTTCACTTTATTTCAGCTACATGCCATCTCTTGATTTAAAATGAATAATTAACACATTATGACCATTTTAAATTTCATTCTGTAATGGATTTAAAATCTTTAATGAACTCAATTGTTTTAATGTATTACTTGTCTAGGTTTCATTGTAAACCGTAAAGTGATTAACTATGTACATTGAAATTTGCACTTTAAACTGACATAGAAATAGGACCATGAAACCTATCCTGACCCTTATCATCCCTGTTCCTCATCCTGTGAGTCAAGAGGTCTGCCCTGATTCCCAGATTAGTCCCTCCCCCTCCCAATTCACTGACCAGTTCCATCACTTCCTGACATTATAGCAATCCCCAAAAGAGGCCTGCCACACTCACCTGGTCTATTCTCTGTTCCTTCATCCCCATGGTGCATGGTGGACAACATTTTCTGACTACACTTGATTTCAGTCATCCGACTTGTCAAACTAGCTTCATGCATTCTCGTGGGCCAAATCAACAAAAACGTTGGGTAAATCTGTCCCTGAAAAGTTACACCTTTGAGCGCAACTATATAACATTTCTAAATTCACAAAGCTTTCTTGGGGTACTTCTGAAAGTTGTGCAACTGGCATACTCCCAGTTGTACATAGGAAAGGTTATGTGAAGTTAGTCCGCTCATGCATTGGCATGAACACCTGTGTCATTGGAAATGGTGTACAATTATTCCTGTCAATGGCTCATTTTTTTTCCCTGCAGAAAATGTTACCCCTTGCGTAGTTCCTCCGTACACTCGTGACAATTTTGGCTGTGTACCCTTATCCTCTGGAAAGAAAATACCTCATAGGCTCGTCAGGAGTAAATCTGCAAACACTGCAAGGCAGTGAAGGAGTCAAAAAGGAGTTAGTGAATTGTCACAAACTGACAATCTTTTGGACAGTCACAATATTTAAAGAATGAATGGGCCCTAAAATCCCTACGCCCCATCCATTGCTTTGGATTTACTCCTGTGTAACATTGGCCTGTTGGGTAATATTACTGAGGGCAGCTTGATTTATGGCTACAACGTCATCTTTTGTGATTTCCTTACAGCAGTAAATCTTGTGATTTACACTCAAAAATTGGATATATAAGGACAAATAACATTGTGTGTGAATTAGGTCATGTGTGTCTAATGTGGTTCCTGACAGTTTCTCACTAAATAGTGGTATGATGGTATACTACGGAATGTGCACTTTGGCTTTGTACACCTTTCACTTAAAAACGATCTTGCAGAACATGTTCATAGGCATGCCTTGGTTTACCAAACATGTTTCCACATCATATGTACTTCAGATCATTAAAGTTGGCTTATCCATGGGAATGCATACTGATGAGCTCCTTGCCACAATAACAGAACTGGCATACTTAAATACTGTTCGCCCTAAGTTGGCAGGGTATGCCCAAACGTGGGTCCCTTGCTCACTTTGCCACTGGAATCAAGCTAGCCTGGCTGATGAGGGGTGTTACCCCGAAACCGCTCCCAGGATGGACTGTTACCGTGAGGCACAGGGTCAAGACTGATCTGCATATAGCTGGGTCTGAACTGGGGAGTCAAAGCGAGCTAAAGAACGATGATGGATTCAAACCAGATCTGTGACTGTGGGCGAATGTCTGAAAAGTTTCAGCGCTCCGCCCATCATTATTATTATTATTATTATTATTATTATTATGCGTTCTTATATAACGCTCGATTACCCGTAGGCATCTCGGCGCTTGCCTTGGGAACCCGTCCTGGCTTTTTCCCCTGTGAGATACCCATACTGGGCATCCCCAAGGTGAAAGCCAGGCATCCCGCCGCGGGAGGGCCGTAGTGGAGATTAAGCAGGCTAATGCCCAGAGCTGCAGAGTGTGAACCCGTGATTCGAGTAGGCACCGAAACGAGAATTATCGAGTCCGTGGATTTTTGGGCTCAAGACCCTGCCGCGTCGGGAATTGAACCCTGGTCCCGGATCTGACCTCTGCTTCAGGTCTGCCTCCTCTAACCAGTGAGCCACACTTCTCCTTGTGTATACTTAAAAACTGTGCCTCATTCTTAAAAACCATTTGTGAATCTGCACCCGCGGGTTTACTACCTTACGCGGGTGCAGATCTATGACCTTGTGGCATTCAGAGAGCTTTTAAGCAAAAAAGATACTGAGTTCCCCGGGGATCAAAAGGAGGTATGGGAAAGTGGAGACAAAACTAAAGTCAGGGAACTGGGTGTTCCCTTGTTGGAACTAAGGGACCTCACACACCCAGAAATCTAGGTGTCATGCTTCATCATTGGTCCCCTGCTCCTCGTCAGACTGGCGCTGCAATGTCTGACGGGCGCCGTAGGCGCTCTTTGTTGGAGATCTTTTGTTCCAGCCAATAGTTTGCGTGCGTGTGAGGGGTCTGGTGGTGGTGTAGTCGTGAAGGGAAAGTGAGGTTTTAAAAGGAGGTGAGTCAGTCCACAAGGGATTTTATTCGGGTGGCTGACTCCCTTATTAAAAGGGGTGGGAGGGGAGAAAGAAACTGTTTAATTGACAGCGGACTGACTCAACCCTCTAAAAGGTCGACATGTTTCATGCCTGTCTGGCAATTCTTCAGGACCTCAATACAGATGTACTACACAGTGAAAAATAAGGTAAAAAGTTAAAAAGATACAACCTCACTGGGTCAATCAGGGAGCAAGCCAACAGGTCCTACTCTAAGGGGGAACCCTACAATATAACCCTGGAGGGCCCCGCAGTCTGTTCCCGTGGGGCTGTTCGAGGAGGTAAATACCTTGGCATCGAACAGCAAAGGTGGAAAGACCTACCCCCCACGCACGGCGCTCCAACCGGTAGCGCGAAACAGCTGGAGAGAGCTTTTCCAGTTAAAACCTAACAACTTGTGCCCTCACCTTGTGTGTGTGTTTTTAGAAACCTGTGCCAGTCCTACCTTTGTAGGCAGAATCCTAGAAACATTTTGTGAATTGATTTTGCTCATGCAACAATACAGGTGTACATATTTGTGCAGGAGTAAAAAACAGAGGAAACAGCAACACACAAGCTAACTTTTTTTTTTATTTGTTCTCGAAACACATTCACCCACATGGCTGACGTTTTTGGGCAAGTTTTCTCTTCTCACCCTTTACGTAATTGTAAGCGGATTACCTCTTGGCTTGGATAGGAAAAAATCTCCAAAAATGTCAAGGATGGGAAAGGGGCAAAAAGGGGCTCGTCAATACACACATACATGTATGTTTTTGGTTGATCACAACCTTCCAGGGCTTTTCCGCTCTTGATCACTCACTTCCACTCGCAGGAGAAGATTTACTCGGGAAACAACCGTTACAACGCATGCATTACAATGCATGCCAATACCCAGTATGTCATTACAACACGAATGGCTTGTTGCAGGAGGTAGAAGATGTTGGATTTATCTCCAACACCTTCCCTACTATTGCACACCCTGAAGTTGGAATAGTAAATTATACTATTCCAACTTTCAGTGCACCCCGACAGCAAGTCTGGGTAAAGATTTGCGTTGTAACAGGATGCGGGGTAATGGCATGCGTTGTAACATCATACAACCGATTTGCTCACATTGAAACCTCTGCATGAGTACTTCAATTTGTAAGTAGAAACCCAACTTTTGTGAATTACAAAATTGGCGTTGCAGTATTAAAAAGGGCTAATTTCTCTGCAAGTCCAGATGTACACGAGCAAATAGCTTTGTGAATCGAGAAAAATATATGCAGGCACAGGGCTAATCAATACGACACATCAAATTCAGACAGTGGCTAAAAAGGGCTGCAGATAGCAGTCAAAAATGGTTGCTGAATGGTGAAAACAGGAAAACCTAACTGGAGGATTGCTATCCAAAGGAATCCTTTTTAGCAACCTTAGAATAAGGGCAGATTGAGGAAAAACAATTTGGGGAGTAAGGAAGAATGAGGTGCTAAACCCATGCCTTGCAGTTTGAATGCAGCTCCTTGATGCCCATTTGTAGCTCACTGTGCTGAATTGTAAGGATTTCAACTTATGAACTGCAAGTAACATAGGAATCTCTGTATTAAAAAAAACAGTACACACCTTATCCATCTACATAAAATGCTAATGTGATCTGCATTGTATAGGATGTGCTTTGCAGAAGGCACATTAACCCCCAATGTTACTTTGAGTCAATTGTGACTAGACAACACAAGAGCTCTTCTACCATTATTACTATCCCCGGAAACTGCTGGGCACACAACCATCTCTGAAGTATGTGCATAAGCTCCTAAGATAGTTTAAAATATAGCCTCTTTGTGATCAATGAAGTAAACTAGAACATGTTTACGACCATCAGACTCTGCTTTTAATGACCGTGATGCTTGTGACTCCACCCCCTTTTCACTGCCATATCTTGACCCTCCAACTTAAGGGTTCCTAGAGTAAATGTTTCCAATTTATGAACTGCGTTGCTACTCAACAAATTCTTACTCAGGTACAAAGGAGGTGCATGGTCTTTGAAGGCCCAAATGAGGTAAGGTTTCCCCTGATGGCTCCAGTAAATTTTTGGCTGTTTCTTGCCATAAACATGTGCTTGGATAAACATTCCCAGCTAAATGTAAAAACGCGCACGGCATGTTAATTCAAGTAATCAATCAGTACAGTTAAAGATGAAGTAACCACTTCTGAGGAAGAAAATTCTACAAAAAAAACCAAAAACGAATTCCTACAGTAAATACAAACAAGCATTTGCAATGCAATAGGTCTCACATTTACGCGAGTTTGAGCTATTGACATTGAAAATGACAATGCCTTTTATTTATGTTTTGGTTTTTAAAACATAAAAGGAATTGTCATTTACAATGCCAATAGCTTAAACTTGGGTAAATGCGAGACGTATTGCATTGCAAATGCTTGCTTTTCACCTTTTCCACCACTGACCACACTCACCACAAAGGGAATTATTTGGTAGTGTTTGTGTACAGAAGCTAACAGAACGCACCATATTCAGTGTTTCTTTTGCAGAGACCTGCCATCTGCCAAGCAGTAGAAAATGTCCATAGAACAGAGTCCTTCTTTGAAGTCCCCTCATTAAATTGGCTTTCTGTATACCCGCAATTATATCCCAGTACGGTTTGTCTACAGTGTTGGCTTCTCACTGATTTCCCTGCCCACTGGAATCTTGGAATAGGTTCGGACTGTCCATGAACCAGAGACATTGATTCACCTCATTGACAGCGAATGGTGGAAATTATTAATTTTTCCAGCAGCTGGTTCAGTCCCCGTCCCTTCCTTGCCCTTCTGTGACACACCGCGGGTCGGCAGCGCAGTGAGAGCAGCTCACACTTCATTCAACGCTATTATGCATTGCTTCGCCCTCCTCCCTCCCTCTGCTTTACTCCTCCTCTCACTCCTTTCCTGCATCTGTTATCAGTTTCCCTATCTCATCACTCACTCCTCTGAGCTGCGTCCCTCCATGGAATGCTCGTTTTCCTCATAGCACATCTCTCCCACAGACCTCTTCTCAGGGCTTTAAGTGGGCCGGGTCTCACTGGTGCTGAGCACTGCCAGTCTTTTGAAGGGGGCCTCGAAACGGATCTCTACCGTGCTCGGTTTTGTGCCCTGGCACAGGCAGTCCGTTTTGTTCCGTGACAGCAGGCACATCGATGTGCACGCGCTCACATTGCTTACTTCTCACTAGTGTGCTTGTGCTCACACTGCTCACTAGTGGAGAAGTTACGACATGACGTCATGCCAGGTGAGTTGTAGGGGAAAGGAAATCCTTTGAAGAGTAATTTTCCCTCTTGATTTCTATTCTCTTTTTGAAACTCAGGAGCAGCGACATTATCGTGGTGTCACCAGGGTTTTAAATGGAAGCTCTTTCAATATTATATACAAGCCATAGTTGCTGCTTATATATCTTATGCAACTAATAACCATTGGCAAAGCCAATAGTCTTGACCTGTTGGAGGTATGATGTTACTTATGGTATCATATATCTGGATGCAATGACAGAAACAGCAAAATACAAGTTGGGGGCCCAACACTATGCTAAGCACAGCTTTTTAGCGTATGTGTTTTTAAGTCACGCCCTTAATTACATTAGCCACGCCCTTTTGAGAAAACCCCCAATTGTCATCCCACTTAAAGCCTCGACTATCCTATATGTTGTTTCTTACTTACACATTACAGTGAATATTTATTTACGCAGGTTACTCTCTGTGCGTTACCTCATAACTGTGTATGTAACTTATTCACTCACTCCCCTCCCTTTCCTCTGCCCCCCCTCTCTTTTCCTCATATTGCCTAGTCTGGGTTTGGCTCAGGCTGAATGTCTTTAGCACAACGCTGATCCCTCCCTAGCCACCTACTCCAGTTTTATGGACTGAGGAACATGAGGTGCGAAGCCGATGACACCCATGCTTTTATGAGCTTCCAGAGGCAGGCGGACGCCACATTTCTTTTCCATTTGCAAAGCAATAGCTTTCCATTTAACTAATGTGAGACCTAATGCATTGCAAATGCTTGTTTTTTGTTTTGCCGGTGTGTGGATATGCTATGATTTTCGGTGATAATGTTTTTAAAACGTGCAGGGTGGCATTGGGGTGCTGAGGGGTTTAGAGGTGAGGTCACTGCCGGAGCTCCGGAGTGGATACAAGGATGCTGCTGCTTCTCTAGGACCACAAGTTGTGGAGTGTGAGCCTGATGGAAAGGATTGCAGAAGAGCGCAGTGTGTGTCTGCATGGACATGAGAGCCTGGCTCTTTGCTTCTTGGAAGTGTCCCAGTAAGTGTTGCATGTGGTAGTGGAGTGTGAGCCCTAAGGAGTGTGAGCCCTAAGCTATCTGAATGTTTGAGATCAGTAGTGTAAAGTCTGCAGCTCGAGGGCTCCTTGGCTCGCGCTGGAGTTGTCGATCCGGTTCGTATTTCTGCCCTTCCACCTTTGTGTGAAGGTGGGGCAGGAGAGGTCGCACATCAGTCAAGTGTGGAGCAGGAACCAGGCAGCGGCATGGTATAACAAGCATTTGCAATGCAAAAGGACTCCCATTTACGCAAGACCTATTGCATTGCAAATGGGAGTGCTGGCGGGCGGGGGGGGGCAGGAGGGCGAGAAGGCATGAACAACGGGAGTGCAGGCAGGTGGGGGGCCGGAAGGTATGGGAAGAAAATAGCCTTCACAATGTTAAATAACACATACCATGCAACATTCAAAGTAAAGGGGCCAGTAGCCATAGAAGGATACAAATGACGACATGGCTGTCATAAGGAGGGACTAACAGCCTATAAACCAATCAGAAGGCGGCATTTAGAAAGGACAAAGACACAAGCCAATGAAAAATATGGGCGGGGGAGTGGACAGAGCTTCCACTCCATACTCCATTACTGCATGCCTCGCAGAGCAAGCAGCGCATGTGCGCTGCCGCTATAGACTGGACCCAAAAAGTAATTTCTTGCACTACTGAGTATTATTATTGAAAATGGGTCAGGCGAAAACAGGCTCTTATGACTCTGCTGTGCTTCACCTGTAATCACACTTCTCAAGCAGCAGTTTATTAACAGCCTATATTTCGATAGAAAACAGCAGTACAAAACTTGTGTTTGTGTAGTAGAGTCACTCCAGGCCAGGCTGACTTCTATTTGTGCCGCTAATAAGCAGGATGTAGGGTCGGACTGGTCTACTGGGCAATCTGCTAGTGCCCGCAGGGCTGGTCTGACAGATCAGTGTATGGGCTGTTTGTGGGCCGGTTTCATGATCAGTTTATTTCTCTGATAATGCCACAAGCATAGTCTGTAGCAAGCACAAATGCATATAGTCTCCCATATCTTACAAAGCACTTATATATCTCATGTTTAGAAATTTAAAACTGCCCTGATTTGCAAAAGTGGGCTACTTTTTTAGCTGTCGGATTCACTAATTAGGTCCACTGGAGCTCATAGGTCTGGGGGCTCCATGCACCCAGATTGTGGCTCCAATTTTCTACATAACGGTTTGCATGGGTCCATTTTCTATGCACCAGGATCCATGGCACCCGTGCTATACCCATGGTAGATGGCCCTGGATTAGTCCTGTCAAACATCAGATATTTGCTCTGGAAGCTGGAAAGCTTGGGACAAGTTTTGATGTCAGTGCTAGAGTGGCCCCTGCCATGACAACCAGCAGGCCTCCACTCTCTTTCTAGTGTGTGTGTTTTTCACTGGTTCTACAGGGATCTATTCTGGCTTACGTGAGCTCCTGGATGGGGTGAGGGGTTATTGAAGCCCCTATATTCAGCCTATCCCTGAGGAGGAGATGAGAGCAACAGACACCCATCTCTCCAACTTGCTGGCAGGGCTGCCACATGCTGTGGCGGGGTCTTCATGGTACCACCCAAGCAGGTCCTTGGCACCAGGCAGACACATATCTCAGAAGCAATTGCAGTGGACACCCTCGCTTCCTGGCTCAGGAGAAGATAGTATTTACCAGAGGCTGGAGCAGAGGGGGCTGCTCCAGGGAGCGACTCATGCCTGCTGTTCTTGACAATGCTTGCTGCCGACCCTATGCTAATATTTTTCCTGTGGGCAGTGTGTGGCATTAGTTGACTACATTGGGCCACAATATACAAGGTAATGGGTGAATTATAATAAATTGGGTGCAACAGCAGGCAATTGCCAGGTGGCTCTTGGGGACATAGAGAACCAAGGCATCTATTCCCAATCTTAGAATGCATTGAAGATCTCAGTGGAAAATGGTTCGGTGAATGGCACAATACGCCAGGACTGGAATATGTGTGTATTGCCAGCAGTAAGGAGACTCTCTTGTTGGGGTGTCCGCTTATTATGAAGGAAGTTTGCTTGTCTGCTTCCGGCCTCAGTCTCGTAATAGAACAGTAAAAACCCATGGCTGGTGGAAAAGGCTTTATGCTATAAAATCCAGGATTTGGTTCTTTTTTTTCCAAAATGTTCTTAAGGGGGAGAACCCTCTCCTCCCCCTTTTTCCTGTGGACTCGCTTGCACATTATACTCTTGTCTAAAATTCCCCCCTAGTGATCTTACAGGGTGAGCTGTATTGCATTTTTCAATTTTCATTCGTTTTAGTGTCTGAACATACTTGTACTGGTTTTAAAGTCATGAGGAAGACATAGCATCGAGACCTGTCCCTTAGTTTATTATTTAAATTTTTTATAAACATATTTTATTGAGTTTTTAAAGAGCACACCAGATCTGTATACATTTTATAAACTGACATGTACTTGAATCACTGCTTAAGTCCAACACACTGATTGGTGGGTTGGAAAACCCCATGCGTTACAGGCATTGGTTCTACAGATCAGGTGGCATGGTTACTTCAGTACAATTGTTAGCAGCAAGAAATTCATTGTCATTAAGCCCCTCTATGTGGGTTTTTAATCTATATACCCAGCGTTGCTATCTTTCTAGAAGTTGTGTCATGGATACAATAGAGCCTATTATTTGGTGCATGACGTCCACCACAATTCGTGTTTACTGTGTCTGTTTCACAAATAGTGTGTGGTAAGTTGGGTTGTTACTTTCCTGCATCTGATATTACTTCTGTGCTCATTAATCCTCATGCGGACTTTAGGTCATGTCCACATATCTAAGCTGCCGCGGCACGTGCAGGAGAGTGGTGGGGCCGGGCGATTTCGACAAACGACGAGGAGCGAAAATTAAATTATCTAATTTTCCCTCGTGGTCTTCTGTCCAATCCACCCCCAACCCGGCCTCAATGCCCCACCACTCTTACCTGCACAGGCCGCAGCTGTATCTAAGACTATAGGGTCTGGTGTTCAGATAGATTACGTTGGTGGAGTTACGATTGATATGTTGGTGTAATCTCGCAGTGTATGTAAGCGCAGTTCTAACTCTTCGGTGGCTTTGTAAATTGGCAGACACCACAGTTCTCACATGGATAATGTCCTATGCCAGGCAGCAGTCTCTCAGGGTTGCTTGTCTTGGTTTTCTTGTCTTGGACGTGTGTGAACCAATGAGTCACATGGGCCTGCAGTCCTCTTGAATGGGAACAGGAGTTTCTTTGAATTACAGTTTGTTGAACCACATGATCTTCCAGTGCATACTAACAATTTTTGGAGCCTCTTTATAGTGGCTGGGGGCTCATGTATGGACTCTTTCCAATAATCATGTGGTATGTTTGCGATCTGTAAGTTAGGACCTCTGCTTGGCGTTTACAGTCAGTTTTGGAAGAGCTTTGCCAACATATTCGTAGGAACTGGCCAAATGACAAGTTATCTCTTAGAAGGCGAGGGTGAAACCTCTCAACTCGTTGTTCCCATCAGTTGTTTTCTGGAAAATGCTGATAACCAATTATCCATCCATCCATAGCTAATAAGTAAGGATGAGACGGGCAGTTTTTCATTAAATAGGTCTATTTTTTCCAGTAACTGTTTTTTAGGAATCTACCACACAATTAAGTTGTCTGCTGACCTCAAGTCACCCTTCCATATGACAAGAACATTGTCAATGAAACAGAGAAATATTCTTATGCTGTCCTTGAAGGGGTTGTTTTCAGACTGCATGCGTTTCATCTCGAAACTTACAACGAAGCCAGAAATGGGCGCTACCCATTGATCTTCCAGGGGTCTGTCAATAAAGCATTCCTTCAAAGGCAAAATAAGATGATTTTCAAGGTTAGGCCCATCAATTCTACTACACAGGGTCTAGGGGTGTTGTGGTCACAATTTAGACTGATATAGGAGTTCCTCAGTCACGCTTAGGGTCTCCTTCTGGGGTATGTTGGTGTAAAGGTCTCAATATGCATATCTGTTAAAAGTTTGTTGTCTGCAGTGGCGTAGCACGGGGCGGTCTACCGCGGTGGCACGGGATTTGGGGTGGTCCCCCCCAGCAGGGATTGCGCCAGCACCACCCCCTCGTTAACCTGCAGTCGTTGCGGGCGGCAACTGAATGGACGGCCACGGGCAGGCAAAGGTTTAGCTACACCACTGGTGGTCTGGATCAAAACTTCAGTCGTTGGGAAGGTTCAGGGTATCCTTTGTTATCCTTGATGTAGGTAGTCATCTTTATTACTAGGAGTCTGAGATAGCAGTCACAGAACTTAGAAAGCAATCCTAAGACTGATCCAATACCTCACATAATCAGGACTCCAGTTGGGGATCTGGTGGGTTTGTGTCTTTTCAGTAGGGTGTAAAAGAAGTGTGTTAAAGGGCTCTTATTTGCCAGAAACTCTGCTTCATTACATGTAATCCCCCATTATAGAGGGCCTCACTGACAGACATGAATCAGGCCCTCAGTGATAAGTGTGTAGTTTGCCAAACCTGTTCAGTGTTCTTTAGTATCAGATGACTATATAAGGAAGCAAACGTCCTGTAGGCAAGAGCTACAGCCTATAAGCTACTCTGCAAGGAGTCTTGTTAACTGAAAAATATATACACATAAGCATACATTGTTTACCAAAGCAGTGATTTCAACTCCGAGGCAGTTTAGTGTGTATAAATGCTGTTTCTCAAAGTATTCAAACAAAGCCACTCACTTACTCATACATCCAAAACAGAATCAACTACCACTCATCCTGTAGTCACAATGAGCACAGGATGGGTGAATGATGTGTAAAGTTCTGAACCAATGGGGCCGGTTCACAAACAAATCATAAATCTCCTCATACTCAGAGATTTATAGAAAAATCATCTCCCATAGTGCCACTTGAGTGACACTCCTGCTAGGAGAAATAGAGATTTATAACCATGTTCATCAGCACATTTTACCTATGCAATATTTGGAGAGATTTGGATCACATTCAAGAATCAGCTTTTTCCCCAGGCCATGCACATTTTTTAATTACATCAGTGCATTTTGCAACCGTGACATTTTGCACAATTTTCTTTCACGCGAGACAGATTCTTGCAGAAAACATTTTCTCCTCAAACCATTTCTCTTGCTGGTGTAATGTGTAACTATTAAACGTAAAGTATGCCTTCGCATTCAGTTTTCACATAGGATAGCAGGAAGTTAATGTTGCAAAACTTCACATAGTTTACGTGAAATTTTTGCAAAACAAAATTTAGCAATTTTAAGCACAACAGTATTTTTTTCTAGCTTTGGGCTTGATTGCAAACTTATGCTAAAGTGATAGTCACCCTTTTCTAGAATAGGATCACTCCAAGACCACCACAGATATGTCTCTTATGGCGGAGAGGAAAAAATACCTCAAGAAGGTATTTCTGTAGGTCTCGCCTGCTTGCTGTTCAATTTCAGGAAATGTGTCTTATAAAATCTAGATTTACTTTAAAAACAATTTAATGTGTGCTAATACTATAGTAGGCTGAGACACGTTTAACACAGCTTTTGAGGGGTCTTTACGTGCTTAAGGATGGGCAGAAAAAGTCGATTAAGACAGGCATTGGCAAAGTCAAAAGGTCTTGCCTTTGAAAGCCATTAACTGACCTTCTGGCTTTGACAATGCTTTTTGCACTGCCAAGCAGCACTGGCACAAAATACATGTTGCTTAAAAGCATTATCAAAAACAAGCAAGAAAAGGTAAAATGGCTAGCCCATCACACTTATTTATGCACACACATGCATCACCGTACTTGCGCCTATAGGTGCCTTGACACTGTATCAGCCATTTTAAAAACTTTTAATTCACCATTGCAAAATGTTGAACACCCATTTTGAAGAGTGCAAAAAATTGGGTAATTGGCTGAGGGGGGAGGGGCGCTTCTCAAGCAACAGCCACAATCCTGATCAGGATGCACCACAAATGTCACTAAATCAACCTCTACTTAACGCTCTGGTAGTCTGGCACAAAAGCAGTTAGGTTTAATTTAGATGCAATGTGTAAACTATTTATGCTCAATAGTTATCAAGGTAGGAGTAGTTCCTCGTTGGCCAGGTGGTCATAAAGGGTTGGACCACATGGCTGTGACTACTGACGCGGGAGACCTGATTCTCAGATCTTGGTGTCATGCTTCATCATTGGGCGCTCCTCGTCTGGCCGGCACTGCAATGCCTGAAGGGCCTGGGGGATCTTTGTATCTGGTAATGCCGTTAAAATGAATGCATGAGGGAGGGCTCTGTGAGAAAGTGATAAGTGCAAGGTGAAAGGTATTTTAAAATAGTCTGTTATCCTTCGAACAATTTTATAATAAAAAGGGTAACAGGGCTAGGTAAAAACAATGGTGCTATTGTGCAGTCGCAATGTACCAAGATAGTGGTTAACTGGGTGAGGGTATCATGTTTCGTGCCAAGAGACCCCAGAATTCGGGGGGCACTTCATCAAGACCAAAAGCATATAGTGACTACGCGCCCCCAAGGGAGATAGGGACCTCCCTTCTAATAAAGGATAGTCACAATGTAAGTGAGGCTGCACCAGACTGGTTGCAGCACAGTAAGTCCACCCAGGGATGAGCAAAACAGTGCTCCTTAGGCACAATGGAGGGTCCTGAACAGATTAAGGGACACTTGGACGGTGTACGGGATGCTGCTGGCAACCTAATCACCTTCAAAGTCCTGGAACCATTTATGTAACACACAAATA
Source organism: Lissotriton helveticus (assembly GCF_964261635.1). NCBI lineage: Eukaryota > Metazoa > Chordata > Amphibia > Caudata > Salamandridae > Lissotriton > Lissotriton helveticus. The sequence continues at coordinate 1,253,320,706 of NC_136059.1, read as the reverse complement.
GTAATAAGGTGAAAACACCACATGAAAAATCTCACATCATTTTAGAAAATAGAGTAAAATCTAAAAAAATATTTGACACCAAAACAACCAAAATTCAATCAGTGGAACAGGAGATATGCAATTTCAAAGATTTAAGTAGGTACAGCGCATAAAAGCAAAAAGCACCACTCGGGGTCATCTGGTCATGCTAGACCGGCGGAAAGTCACAAGTTCAGGCTAACCACGATGGAGCAAAGGCCATATACAGGGACGAAGGTAGCTCTGCAGTAAAAGTTACCTTCTCAAAGCCCAGCGTAGAGTCTAGTTAGCAGTGGAGAAGACGGAGGAGCAGGGATAGCATTGAAGATGGTCCTCACTGTAACACAAAGAGCAGGCTGGGCATCACAGATGGTCGTCACTCTAGTACAAAGATCCAGTCAGGCGTGGCAGACGGTCGTTGCTGGAGTTTCGCTTTGGCAGTCACTGCGAGCTGCCAATACTACAGCGGGAAGTGCAGCTCTCATGTTGCAGGTTGTTGCTGGTGGTCGCTGTAGCGTGAAGTGTCAATTTCACTGGAGCTGCAGCTTTGTAGTCATCATGGGTGGCAAGATCCTAACATGATACCCGTTGTGGTGCAAAGAGCCCAAAACTTCAGGATTTCTCCTTTTCATCCAGGGAGAGCTCATCTGATGCCAGACCAAGGGTACAAGACCTGGGAGAACCTTTTGGGGATCAGGAGCTCACTACAGCAGAGTCCAGCAGGGGTCTAGCAGGTCCAGTTGCAGATCAAGGTATGTCCAATGCAGCAGGTCAGCTGGGCAGTTGCACAGAGGCCTCTAGAGCGTGTTAATGCCCAGTAGCTCTGAACATAGGTCAGTCAGCTGACCCTTAAAATCACTCTACCTGGGATGAAGGGAGCAGATCCCATCTTCCTTCTCAGGGACCAGGGTAGGCATCAAGCAGTAGGATCAGGGCAGTCCTCTGTCTGTAGTATCCACAGGCCCTGTACTGCACTGAAGAGTTGGTCTGAGGGTTATGCCTGGTAGCAGTTCTGAAGTGGGACAAACTTCTAGACCCCCCTCACTTCTGGTTCTGGAATTTCCTTCCTTCTCCTGTGCTGGTCCCAGAATATCTTCAGTCAAAGGCTAGTGTGAAGTTTGTGTGTATGCTGAGGCAGCTTCTTTGAAGTGCAAATGTGGTAGGTGACTGCACTTCACCTCCCATCACCTCAGGATGGCCCACCCTGCCAACTCCCAGTTCCCCTTTGTGACACTGCCTGGGAGGAATTAACAAAGGCCAACTGTCAACTACGCCTAGTCATGTGACCCAGGACGCAGGCACAACATGTTTAGGACAAAAAATTGGCAACTTTCTAAAAGTGTAATTACTAAGAGGTTGGGCCTATATTTTGTCAGTAAGGTTAGGCCACTATATATTACTTAAACAATATTTACCTTTACTGACATTAGTTAACACCACATTAGATTCAGTGTAGTTGGCATGAAGCTCAATTAGCATGGCCACATTTTTGTTCTCTTACATGTTTATAAAATTGTAACAATTACATTCAAATTCAACATTCTATAGACTTTGGAACCCAACACCAATTATGAAACTCAGGTAGCTTCTTTGTAAGGCCATCACAACAATGAACACACTTGTATAAACAATAACTAGCTATCAAATCATACATTCAAATCATAACAATATGCATATGAATGATTCTTTTTGGATTAAAACATCACATGAGTAATGGCAATTTTAATGTTGTCCCAGTTCTTAAATCTATTAAATCAAGGAGTAAGCTTGTATTACTTTTCTTTATACTCCTACGCAAAAAAACTAGGGGTTGGAGAAAATGCCTTTGTGTGGGCTTTAAAGTGGGGACCTGGGCTTTCATTCTATTTTCATCAGGTTCCCCTTATTCGATAGATTTTTCTACCAACTCCCTAATATTGAAAGTTTTGAGGTGTTTAAACCTGACCATTAGGGGGTTCTTCTCAGGACCATGAACTGGGTGACATTACTTTTGTATTTTTCAGGACGCACTTGTGCCTTTAGTTGCCTTTTGGTAGTGAATTTGGCTCAATGATTTAAGCTTGTCAGAGCAGAGCTCCTGCCTTTCTCTTCGTGTTTGAAAGTCATATTTAATGTAAGGGGATTGAAATGCCGTTGACACACAGTACCATGACTATTCCATTTCTTACTGATTTATAAGTACAATAGCATTAACCCCAAATATTGTGATGTAATCTTTGTAACATTGTTATTTGCCACTTCTTTTTAAATGTCTGGAGCTGTATAGTTTCCCTTTCTAGCTTTCTTTGGCCCATTGTCTCATGTTTCCCACTTTCATCAAATTCCTTTTTATTATGTGATTGGATAAATATTTAGAATTTCTCATTTCCAAGCTTGTGGCATTGAACTTATTCAATTTCTATGTTTATTGTTTGATGTATTTTTACACCAAGGGACCACCTGTTCCTCGATAAACTAGGTATACGAAAGGGAAACTACACTGGAAGGGTATGCTTCCAGTACAAATCCTATGCTAGACAGCACACACTGCACTATAATACCATTGTGCAAGGCTATGGTCCTGATTACGAGTTCATGGTGGCGCAGCGGTGGCAGTTCAGTCACTGCCGCACAGGCAGTTCGACCGCCTCCTTACGAGTCGGGTGGTCGGACCGCCCTGGGAACGCCCACACCACCAGAGAACTACCATTCCCTGGAGGTGGGGTGGCAATCAGAGGCCACAATATGCTTGGCGGGACTGCTACGGTCCCGCCCAGCATATTAAGAGTTTCTTCTCCGCAAACGGTGACACGGAGGTTCCTTCCCCCTGTAAACCCTGGTGGAGAGGAAACAAAGGGGGCCCTAGAGGGCCTCCTATGCCTCCTCCACTTGTGCATGCACACAGGGGGGCATAACATGTGCCCCCTTTTTTGCATTCACAACAGTTCCTCTACAGCTTGAACCTTTCAGTCCATGCTGTGCAGGAACCTTAAGGGCGTTCCCATTGTGGTGCCTTTTTCAAAGGCACAGTGGCCTTTGAAAGAGAAACATCCCTGGGACCACCACGCTGCCTGCCCACCAGACTACAAATAACGGCAGAGAGACTCTGCGGTGCAGCAGTAGAGTACCGCCCACCCTCACATCGCCTAAACTCGTAATCGGGCCCTGAGTGTTGCGCAAGGCTTCCCAATATAAAGCGCTAGCACAGATGACAATAACAGCAAGCCAATCTCAGTAGATATGGCTATGCGCAGTGTTTTCTCTCTTGTGCCTCATAACACAGCACATTTAGTTGCTGCACTGTGTGAAAACTTTATCAGGCCCTAAATGTTTGTTGAGAATACAACATGCTTTTCATTTACAGGGTTATCAAATGTTAATTCTCTTCCTCAGTCCACACACTGAAATTCAAATTTTTTAAAAAATTAGGTACTCAAGTTACACAACCGCCAATGAAAAGCCAAATCATGGCTAAGAAAAAGAATAGTTCTGTGAAAACTGTAAAAGTAGTGTAGGAATTGGTTACTGAGAAATAGTTCATGTTCATATACTACAGCATGCATTTAATTGGGTGGAAAGTGTCTTTAAGGAGGTTGTTCCTGAGATCTTGCGACTATGAGGCTGAATCTCAAAACATTAGCAAATGCACTCTGAAATGGGTGCATGCAAATAATTTGTGAACATTTACAAATTTTGGGGAATTCGCTGCAGAGACGTTTTAAGGCATGGACAAAGTGGGCTCTGGCCCGGGGCCCCAGACTTTCAGGGGGCCCTGATAGAGCCAGCTCTGTTCTGCAGAGAGTCTTAACCTGATGACCTTGAGTGATTCATTTATTTTTTTTATTAAATTTGTTTTTATTGTGATGAACAATATACAGTGGAGCGAGATCACAGCACACAATGGGACTTGGTCCAAAGACCTAGATAAAACACAGCCATTAAGCCCACATCCCGGGGGCCGGGCGGCAATATGGTAATGAGCTAAGGAGCTCCGCATCCATAACCACTTAATATACAGGAGATGGTATCATCACGTTTTGACATTTTTATCGGTAAAGATTTTTTAGGAACATCGAAACAGTCCCCCCCCCCCAAACTAGGCATCATTAGCAGAACATGTGTGTACAGTACGTTCGACCTTGAGTGATTCTTAAACAGACTGTTTTAAATTCTGTTTCCCTTCGATTTATTTTTTATGTTAGTGATGTGCGAGAGTCGATTTTTGCAGAGAAACATTGTGTTTATGTTTCATGTAACATCCATAAAAAAGTGTGCTTTATATCAAAACAGGAGCTCGCATATGAGAAATGAGAGGGTGTCACAGAGATTATTTGTAGAAATATTAGTGAGCTGCTGCTGTATTAAAATATTTAAACCACACATCACTATCCCTGAATATTAGATTTAACAACTTTAGAAGTTGGACGAGTGTGCCTGTGCACTATTAGTGACTAACCTGGCCAAAGAAGGCACGAGAGACCTAAAATTGGACCATAAATTCAAAGCTGTTCCAAACAGGGGCCCCCAAAATATGTGCTGCCCAGGGCCTCCAAAATCCTCAAGATGTCCCTGATTCACAGAATACTTTTTGCGAAAATTTGACTTCCCTTGCTTGTGAGCCCCAAAGCCCATACTCCAGCTGTCCCCTGAGCACCTATTCAGCCTTGGCGAGTTTAACTTAAATGTATACTTAGGTTTTATGTCTTCTGATTGACCTTTCATGTATGGCAGGAGCCTGATTTGTGCTCAAAAGTTTAGTCATCTTTTTTGCCACTAGCATCTTTCAGAGGGCTCTATGGTCATTGCTAGCGCTAATTATTTGTAAATATTAATCTCACATCTGCTTGCATCTCTAGGATTTTTTTGGTAGCTGGGCTAAAATCAGAGGTAAAACCCCAGGAATGTTGTCTTTGTGATACTAACAGGAACATGGGACGTGTTTGCGCCCCGGACCAAATGCACTGCGAAATGTGCTACCTTCAGCGCTGCTTGCTTTTTTTATTCATTCATTTGAACTTGTTTATGCGTGTTCTCATCTGTTTAATGTAGTTCTTTTTTAGTTATCATCCCTTTTAAGACTTCGTCTGCCTTTTCCCAGGTTTCTGCTGTTCTGCCTGTGCCACTCAGGGCCTCTCGAAAGAACAGGACTGATGCAGGTTTTTTTTGTAAAAAGCAGTTTTTATTTAATACCCAATGCATTTCGGGCTGGTATTGCCCTTCTTCGGGGGTCACTGTAGATAAAATAAAATAAAAAATGTACAATATAATGACAATTACATCCAAGTACAATGTTCAACATTTTCGAATTTGAACCAACTCTCACATTTCTTTAGTAAGCATTTTTGTCTCCTTCAACGATTCCCCTTTCTCCTTTTCCCATTATCAACATAAATGCTTGACCTTTAAATCGTAGCTTGCCCTCCTTCTCCCGCTCAAACAGCTAGCAATAAATCCTGACGATCAACCACCATGTTATTCTTAAATTAATCGCTAGGTTCTTGGGCTCACCCCGTGCTTTACGTATTAACAGCCAGGCTATTTTTAGCTAAGTTTAGTTCTATATGCATTGTCATGAGTATGCACGTACCTGCCGAGTATCATTAAAAGCCAGCGTTCTTCTCTCCATTCACAAACAATGTTCACCCTCCCACAATCCCTTGCGCTTTTAAGCTACTCCCATCTATCCAACTGTTTCTCATTATTCTAATCAAGGCAAACTACGAAAATCAGTGTAAGTTTAGGTTTTCGTACTACTACTACCATCATGCAATGTAATCTCAAGCAACTTGGTGTAACAGACACGATAAACTGATGTAGTGATGACGGTTTTAAAAAAAGTTAGCCACAATAACGGGCTTCCAGATTCTTTTCCTCCGATGTTATACACTGGTTTCACAACGAGCCTGATGATCCTGAATGTCTTATGGGGACAATGTTCCATTATAGTTCTATGGTTCTTTTATTCCGGCGGGTGCACTCCCACGGATGGGCAAACTATTAATGCAAACTGTGTGGGGGTTGTGTGGAATGCACTCCTGTTTCTGCCATTTCATTCAACATTTGTCTTAGCGTACTCCAATGTGTGTGCTACTTGGTTGCAGTGCCATGCCCATATGACACTGAAAAAGTTTACGAACAGGAACATGGGACGTGTTTGCGCCCCGAAGTCTTAAAAGGGATGATAACTAAAAAAGAACTACATTAAACAGATGAGAACACGCATAAACAAGTTCAAATGAATGAATAAAAAAAGCAAGCAGCGCTGAAGGTAGCACATTTCGCAGTGCATTTGGTCCGGGGCGCAAACACGTCCCATGTTTCTGTTCGTAAACTTTTTCAGTGTCATATGGGCATGGCACTGCAACCAAGTAGCACGCACACTGGAGTACGCTAAGACAAATGTTGAATGAAATGGCAGAAACAGGAGTGCATTCCACACAACCCCCACACAGTCTTTGTGATACTCACATGCATGAGCATACCAAGCATTGGCTCCAGCTAGGGCGGGTCCACATTTCTGAAATTATTGCCCCGCTGATTTTGAAGGCTGCCAACTTCACCATTCTGGGGGATCTGAACCTACATTTGGAAGACCCTCAATGCTCTGTTAGTAAAACCTTCTTAGCTGATTTAGAAGCTCTTAATATTATGTTGCGCAATTCAGGGCCTACGCATTCTGCAGGGCATCTATTGGATCCTGTCCTCTCGAACCTCCCGTATGATTTTGAACTTGCCGCTCGCCCTTTGGAATGGTCTGATCATTTCGCAGTTCAGTTTTCTCTCTCTTGTACTAAGATTATGGCAATTGGTGGTGTTGATACAGGAGAGAGTCTACGTCGTTGGGGCAAGCTTAATATCACTGATCTTAACTAGCACTTGTCTGATACCTTACCGGATGTTGACTCGTCTCTGTTGGTGCTGGAGGCTGCAGTGTCCAAATCGTTGAGTGCTGCTGTTGACAAACTTGTTCCATTGGTACCTAGGCATCTTCTGCCCCACCGTCACCCTACGGCATGGTTCTCGGAAAATTTAAAAACCAAGAAATCTCAATGTAAATCCCTCGAGAGGAAATGGAGACGCTCTTACTCTCCGTCTCGCAAGGTGGCATATAAGGAAGCTCTTAGAGACTACCACAAACAATGTAAAATGGCTAGTGCGGCCTATATTGTCAATACCGTAACACACTCCCAGAATTGTCCTCGTACACTTTTTTCTGTGGTAAAAAAACTGACAGGTGAAGATTCTATTCCTGCCCTCCTGTTTTGAACGAGGCACAATGTAATTCCATTGCTGAGTTTTTCATTACTAAGGTGGAAAGCATCTATGATTCCTTGAATCCTTTACCCTTGAACGAGGAATTATTGTCTGTGCCAGTGCCTGTACATAACAGTCAGCCCCCGATGACAGTCAAACTTACTGACTGGCCACTTTTTGATGATGTCTCTTTTGCTCACTGCCTGGAGAGCATTAAATCTGGCTCCCCTCGCGATCCTTTACCGGCCAAGATCTTTAAACAACTTGATCTGGACTCTCGTTGTGTTGTGATGAAACTCCTCAATTCCTCGTTGATAGAGTCTCATGTTCCACAGGAGTGGAAACATGCGATGATTATTCCTCTGCTTAAAAAGGCTGGAGCTGATATCTCTAATTTATCCAACTTCAGGCCTATTTCGCTGTTGCCCATTTTCTCTAAGATCTTGGAAAGGCACATCAACTCACAGCTGACTCTCCTGGTAGAGAGTTTGGGCTTCCTGCATCCATCGCAATCTGGCTTTAGAGCGCACCATTCCACTGAGACCACACTTTTAGGAGTTACTGAGAGTTTACGGCATGGTATCGATCCTTTTGGATTTCAGTGCGGCGTTCGATACCGTGTCTCATTCCATCCTTCTCGCAACTCTTCAATCTCTGGGAGTTGAGGGCTCTGCTTTGGCTTGGATAGCCTCTTTTTTAAGTGGTCGTACTTTTCAAGTTTTTTCAGCTAAAGCATCCTCTAAAATTTGTTAATCGGCGTACGGCGTTCCCCAGGGGTCTATCCTCAGTCCACTATTATTTAACATCTATGTCAGACCCCTGGCCACTATTGTGGAGGAAGCCGGTCTCACTTTATTTTCTTACGCCGATAATACGCAAATTATCTTCTCCCTCTCCAATATGGAAGGTAATAACATCTCGGCTCTTAAGCAGGGTCTGACCCGAGTTTCGGAGTGGATGCAGTGTAATTTCCTTAAGCTAAATGGGGATAAGACCGAGGTTGTGATCCTGGGCAAGGGTAAAGATCTATGGGGTCCTGAACATTGGCCCGAGAGTATGGGTCCTACCCCTCAACCCGTTGCTCAGGTTCGCAATCTCGGATTCCTCATTGATGAAAAGCTTACAATGCGGCAACAGGCTGTTAGGGTGGCCTCCATCTGTTTTGCCACCTTAAGATGGCTTCAAAAAATCCTGTGGATGCTCCCCACCTCCACACAGAGGACTGTTGTCCAGGCATTGGTAGTCTCCCGCCTGGACTACGGTAATGTCCTCTACCTCAGTGCTGATTCAACAACAGTGAATAAACTCCAGGTCGTCCAGAATGCGGCCGCACGGCTTCTACGTAATGTTCCCCGGAGAACATCCGCCTTTCAAGCCCTTCGCGACCTGCATTGGCTGAGAATAACGAGTAGAATTAAATTCAAAGCCTTATGCCAAATTTTTAAGATTAAACAGGGCTCAGCCCCGAAGTACCTACAGGGTCTCATTCAGGCTTATAAGCCTAGCCGCTGTTTGAGATCTTCGGGAAAAGGCGATTTCATTGTCCCTAGATTTAAGCTGGTGAAGATGGGCGGCCGCTCTTTCTCTCATCTAGGCACTAAATCTTGGAATGCCTTGCCCGCGACCCTGAAGTTGGAGACAAATCTTCTTCGCTTCCGTAGGGGATTAAAAACCTGGCTTTTTCAGCAGTGATCAGAGCAGTCTTCTTTAGTAGTCTTCTTTAGTAGTTTGCTTGGCAGTTCTTTCTTTCTTTAGTCTGTTTCTTGGCGCCGGGAAACCTATTGCGGGTAGCTGTGCGCCTTATAAGTTTAAATAAATAAATAAATACGCTTAAATAAATACATAAATAAAGTGCACTGTGTAGCCAGCTCTGGTGGCAAAGTGGATTAATGTGCCCGCAGCAGGGGCCTATGTTTGACCTCATGTTCACAGGTTCAATGCCCAGTGGGTCCACTCAAACTTTCATCCATCGGGGATCGATAAAATGAGTACTGTTGGGTAACAGACATCTGTTATTCAGTGCCAAGATGGCTACAGGTGAACGTGTGGTTTACAAATACACGTTATGTATATTGGCACATTTCATACATTTGAAAGCCACTAAAACAGGTTATATGTTGTTACAACGCATTGTTAAAATATATATATATTTTTTTTAAATTACATTTTTATTGCTATTTACACATTACAGAATACGGTGTAACATATAACAAATATCAAGTTTCAGGAGAAGAATGCCACGGAACATGTTTGGGTGTTAAATAGAGGTTGTCATACCGACTCAGTAGCCCTCAAAAGTTTTAGCCCTTTCATAGTCGGGATGGAATTCCTATTCTCTGGAAGAATGAACAACATTTCGCTCAATTCTTTTGTTTTCTTTGCTGCTGCTGGTGTCTTTTCACAATCCACTGCGGTGCTCTTTTGCACAAATTTGCTGTTTGAGTAACAGGAAAAGGAGCCCCAAGGGCTCGCCCCCCTGTATAGATTAAGCATTTTTCTGCCTACTCCCAAATAGGAGCAGACTGAAGTTTGCATTTTTTGTGTTTATATGTTAAGTAATAGAACTTTTAACTGTGAAACTAAAAGCTGAATATGTGACAAAATCCGTTTATTCCCTACCTGATTACGAATTAGAATAACTAGTGTAAAATCAGGGTACTTAATTGTTTTAGAATTATTCGTTCATCAAGATATCTGTTAAAAAGGCATCACACTATTTAAATGACTAACAATCCAACAGTATCATGCTTCTGCGCAATCGCTTTACAATCTAAATTCACAGTTTCTTCTTCACTGGTGACAAAAAGCGTGATAAGGACTACTCAGGCAAAGTCCTTTTCATCAGTATCCAATTGCACAATGATCACCAGGAAGCAAAATGGTGCAGAGTCTTCAGAACCTTCTCCTGCTTCAAAGCTGGCACCAGGCATGAACATTGGACCCTCAGACCCAACTCCTCAGTACACCTCTGGACCTGTGGAAGACTCAGAAGGACAGCTGTGCTGTTCTGCTGCAAGAAGGACTGCTACTCTGCTGCCCTGCTGCCGGAGTGAGAAGGACTGGACCTGTATCTTAATCCCAAGACCACCAGAGTGACTCCAAGGGCTAGTTTGCTGGCCTCTTGATCAAAGCCTCAGTGACAGAAAAGGCTCCAACCTCCTGTGAGTCTTACCCCCAAGTGGTGCCACCCTAGTCCTGGACCCTTGGAAGTGGGCCTGAAGGTACTCGGCTAGCCCAACTGTGAACCTTTGGCCAGAACAGACGCAGTAAGATGCATCGCCTCGCAGCCCCACATTGGAACCACTGATGCTTGATCCATCCTGACACAGGAACTTACATCGCAGCCTCTCAGAACCTTCACTGCGCAATCCATCCCCAATACAGTTCTTTACATTGCGAGCCTCTGTCAACGGCATCCTCGATGACAATGCAGGACCTTCTGTCGCAAGCCTCAGCTTCATTGGAACCACCACTGTGCCACGCATCCGTGACACAGGACCGCACACTGCCACATGCAACTCATCGTAACCACCACTGCATGACACATCCTCAATGTAGCATGTCGCAAAGCTGATTCAAGGTATTTAGTTCAGAGGGCCTGACTTGGTCCATGTATCCTCTATCGCAGTGAGCCTGAACTTGCATCTTTGTACCGGTTCGGTGCGACAAGATAACCACAGTTGCCGCTTTTTTTTTTTTCAGTTAGGCACTATTAATTACCTAATCTTTAAAACCGCATATCTCTGGTTCTACTTATTAGATGTTTGTCATTTTGGTGTCAAATAATGTATTACATTTTACTCTGTTCTAAATTGGTGTGGGATTTTTTATGTGTTGTGTTTTAACTTTATTACTGTTTGGAAGTGCAGCATAATAATTTACACTCTGCCTCTAGCCATACTGCTTTTGTGCGCAGCTACCAAAGGTTAAGCACAGGTTAATTTGCGGTTTGTTCGTGTTTCACACTGACAAGATTTGTGGTTGCTGCTTGAGTAGGGTTCCACCCCTCTCAGCCAGTTACCCAATTTCCTACAGCATTCAATGGATCACTCATTTTTGGACACCAGGGGCCATATGTATGAAGCCAAATTGCATTCGCAAATGCCGAAATTCGCAGAATTTCAGCGTTTGCGAATGCAATTTGGCCAAATGGTATGTATGAAACAATTTTGGTAAAAAATAAGGAATCGCTAAATTTGCCATTCCTTATTTTGCGATTGCATTTAAGAAATTGCAAATTTTGCGATTCCTTAAATGCAATGTATCAAGGAAAAAAACATTCCAAAATGCCATTAAGGAATCGCAAATTACCACCAACTTCTAGTTGGTGGTAAGTTGCGAATTCTTTTAAAAAAGCATTTTTTTTAAAAATCAAAAGGTGCCATGTGACGCTCAAACATGCCCTTAGGGCATGTATGTGCGCCATATGCGCACACATGTCATTTTCAGGGGTGCAGCAGGGTGTTCTTGAGACACCCCTGCACCCTTGAAAATATTCACAATTTGCGATTAGCAAATTGCGATTCGCAAATTTCCCCTACATTCCTATGGGCCTCCTGGCCCATAGAAATGAATGGGAAATTATTCCTTAATTGCGATTAGCAATTTGCTAATCGCAATTAAGGAATTTTAAGGAATCGCTAAAAAGAAGCGATTTCCTACATACATACCATTTTGCGATTTCTAAATAGCGATTCTTTAAAAATCGCTATTTAGGAATCGCAAAACGGAATGTTGATACATATGGCCCCAGGTCTTATTTTTCATCATTGGACTTTGACCCAGCGAAAGAGAGTGCAAAGCATAAAATGGAGAAAGAGGGAGCAAGAGAAAGCTGTGACAAAGGAAGAAAGCAGGGATGAAAAGATCCTGCAAGAGTGAGCTAATGAGACAGGGGGTGAACGGTGGGTCAGGAAAGAGCATGAGACCTTGTCTAGGCAGCCTAGGTATTCGGCAACAGTGTCAAAACCTCGGCCCGCACATATTTTTCGTTGCATTTGAGCACTGTTCCAAAAGCAGAGTAACTAACAAAAAACCCATTTAACTCTGATATACAGAAACTGATTTGGCAAGACAACAAATTCAGTATTCACGTCTATATAAAAGCAAACTTGTTTTCCTAATACTGGCTATTCCAGATCTAAGGCGTCAATAATTCTTGGCTGGGTGAAATGAAATCCATGTTCTGAAAATAGCTGCCATTCACAGGAGAACGTTTTGGTGGTGAGTGGAATCAGGAGAGACGCTTATGTAAGGCAAAGCAGCTGCCTCAGGGTACCGCCACTATGTGGCACCAAATTACAACAATATTCCCCCAAAAATCTAAAATTGTCTTTTCATTTAGCTCATCAAGAGCAACCCAAGGGTGAAATTTCATTTCAGTTGTCACTGCACAACACATAAATCCAAAATCTTTGTATCTGGTTGGCTTTCTGTTAGGAGAGAAACACTGTGGATTGCAGAGCTGTTGCTGTCGTTAAAAATATTTTAATGATAGGTGGGTGTCAGGAAGTCGGCCCGGTGCTACATACTTTTAAAAACATAACTTTAAAAACACTGATATTTCATTGCCAGGCACCACGCAGTAAGTCGAGGCTAAATAAAGCCAACAAATTAATAGGGAACATAGTAAAATTTATTGAAAATATTTTCTTTTCGCCTTTCTGCTTCTATTTTCTTTTGCTTTGCGAGTTTATTGTGCTATTTTGTACTATCTTCGTTTTCTGTTTGCTCTGGACGTTTGCCCATATGTTACTTCAAACTCCTCAGACTGCTCTTTTTTATTTCTATGCTTAGTGTACAATGCTGGTATATATATATATATATATATATATATATATATATATTTTTTTTTTTATTATTATTTTCTTTTTTTAACTCTTTTTTATCTTTTCTTTGGTTTGCGATCACCCTTTTCTCACTATCTCAATATACCTTAAACTTGCAGCTGTAAGGGTCTAAATATGATACACGACCATCCCTAAATGTAAAGATTTTCACGCATTTTTCGCCATTCTTTTTTTTTTTTTTTACAATCTAAACAACATTTATTAGTTACAAAAGGGTTGTTCAATGCTCTAAACCATCCTGTACTTTTACAAAACATATTTGAACGTGTTTATAAATGTTTCACGGTTAGTATTTCAATAGATTTTATTAGAAGAATTTTACAAAACAGTACAGAGTAAGCCGAAAGAAGACAACACTGGTTAGATGTAGACATACGCATATGTAATGGTACATACGGGCTTACCGTTATGTGTGCATGCAAGCGCGCGCCTTACCTTGCCACTTGTAGACATGCTGAATGCGCCGAGCTCGCCTCACAGTGAAGCAGTGCTGCAGGGTGTTAGGCGACTGGCCCAATGTGTGGCTATACTCAACGTCTGCACTTTTATATGTGTCACATTTAAAGCCAACCCTCCAGACACGTGACGTGCTCATTTGATTCCCAACCCTCCTGCCCTGTCGTCTTCCCTCTGTGAATTTATGGTTATATATACAGAGCAAGTCACAACTGAATTTAGGCTTGTTTACATCCACAAATAATGTAACCAACGTTATTTTTTCAATATTTTACTAAGGTTGCTGAAGGCTTCTGTAAAAAAAATTTTTAAAAAACGCGCGCTGCCTTTGGGGAAATTAATTCACGGTTTGATGAAAAACACACTCGGGGCCTGAGAGTAATCATCTTCCTTCAATACAAGCTTTATCGCCGATTCGCTACATCACTTTGAGACTTGCTGGCCCCTACTTCTAAAGGAAAACAAGCATTTTATCTCATGAAACAGGCTCATGTTAGGCATAATTCTGGCGACCACCATTTTAGTCAACAGCGTTCTACGTTGTGTTTCATGAAAATTGCATAATCCCGATTTTATCAATGACAACGGAGGCGAGTTGCTCTTTATTTTCACAACACGTTAAGAAAAACAAACTACAACTCCCATAATCCTCTGCAAATTGTGTATTTGGCTGCAACTTTCGTCACCCGACCCCCCCCCCATTTCTTTTTATGTATAAAAGTTACCGTTCAGTCAAAAGGAAATGGGCAAAGGGAGGTAATGATAATTTTTCACTTTTCGTTTTTTGGACACATGTGCACAGGCTTATTGCTGAGGACTGACTCACCAGCTCTAAATTCTGCGCTGATGGTGTGCATGCTGCTGTGATCAGTTTCTAAACTGAGAGTCTGTATCACTTTTCTAAATGTCACATTACCCCCTCATGGGTCCTCCTCGTCCCAGTCCTTACAAAGTGAGGCAGTCCTGCCTCCAGCCAGCCAATCAAAACACTTAAAAACCAAAAGTCAAAGGGCCTATAAACCCTCCCACCCACCACCATGCCTAAATTTTTCTTTCTCCGTCGGTTGTCGGAACGCTGGTGCTCCGTGTATCCTGTTGCTGTTTTTGGTGGTTGCAGGTTGTGTTGCGGTGCCGTGAGTTTTCCAAATCTAATTTGTTTCAGGTTTTTGAAATTTACAGTTTATTCTGGCTTATGTCTGTGCACGGCCATACCGGCGCTCCTGCTCCTGTGTTGGGATGCTTCCCGCACATGTGCTGGGCTGGGGCGGGAAGCTTTTCGGATGTCCTGGCCCGGGTCATTCCGGCGCTGGGTGTTTCTAGCAGCGTCCGGCCCCCGCGGCCATGTCATGTGTATGTGGCTGGAGACTGCAGGGCTGCCCTTTTTGCTGATTTTCAAGTCTCACGTAACGAGACTTGGTTGCTAAGCACTTCCTCTTTGTGTGTTTGGAGTTTCCTGTGTGGTTTACTCCTTATTAGGTCTTGCCTAGCGTTGCAGCGCATGCGCTGCTTGCTCGGCGAGATATAGTTAGAGAGGAGAATTGAGAAGGGGGCTCAAAGCCCCGCCCCTCATTTTCATTGGCTGGCATCGCCGTTTATGATAAACGGTGGCCTGCCATTGGAAATGGGTTTTTTTTAGTCGCTGCCCTTTCTCCTTTTCAGATGGCCCATCAGGACAGGCGTGTCTGCTTTGCTGCTGTCGCATAGCAATTTCTTATCTTCAGGGGGCCATCTGTTTCCACTCAGCCACGTGAAAGCAGATGGCCCCCTGCCTTCCCGCAATGGCGAGCACTGGTTCCCACTTTTTTCACGTTTTTGTCCCTGTGCTGTTACCTTTGGCCCGGTTTTGTTACTTTTAGCCGGTTCTCTTACGTATGTCCCGGTCCTTGCCTTTGGTCCCGCTCCGTCCCTCCAGGTCATGCTCTTGAGGCCCCATCCCAGCTGCAGCGCTCACTCCCTGTACCTCACTCGGTGCCCCGTACCTCACACCCCTCACTCTCCGCAGGACTCTCTCCCCCTCTCTGGAAGACTTTAGGGCTCTCTGTCCAGACTCTTCCCTCGCCCCTTCTCTCTCTGCATTCACCCCTGTCCTGCTCCGCACCCTCTTCCTGTCCCTCCCACACCCCTACTCCCTTCCCTTCCCTCCCCAACCCCTTCCGCCTCCTCTTCTCTCCGGCGCCAGCTCTCACATCAGGCGCTTTCCTCTCCGTGGTGTAAGTGTAACTATATAGCGCTTGCTCCTCCTGACGAGGCGCTGAAGCGCTTTACGGAGTGTAGCCGCCTCTTCCTCCCCCCATATGTTGCTCTAGCCTCTTCCTTGTCTCGTAGCCTCTCCTCTCCATTTTTCAACACCCCCCCACCATCCGCTGCCTCTCCATAGTCTCTCCCCTACAACCCCAGAGTCCTCTGACCTCTTCCCCACCTCTCCGCCCCATGCCCCCCACTCCTGCCGCCCGGTGTCCCCTCTTCCCCTCCCGGCCATCTCCCTCAGGGATCTGCTGAGTGCTCCCTTCCTCTCTTAAACGGCCAGAGTCCTCATTCTTCCCTCACCTTCCCCGTTTCCATGGCTGCTCTGCATTCCTGCCCCCTTGCCCCTTACGTTCCCATTCCACAGAGAGGTCTCTGAGAGGCCCAGCTTCATGTAGGGGAGGCAGGGGGCCCTCAGTCTTCACAGACCCCTGTGATGTCAGCCAGCGCTCCGATGAAGGCGCTAAAATACCAGGCCTCAGAGCACTGCTCCCTCCCAGTTTGGGAGTGCTGATGGGCCACTAACCAGCTCATCACCGTGAGGGCTGCAGCAGAATGGACTCAAAGATCTGACATGGGGAGCCCAGGGGCACTCTCGTCCAAGGGTCACCAGACAAGTCGCAGGGCCCCGACTGGTTCATGTGAGCCACTTCATCTCTGTGAGCTGCGCTAACAATTGGACACTTTATTTATTCTTTTGCACAATAATAACACCAACAGTCACCACTGTCCTGCTCCGCCCCCTCTTCCTGTCCCTCCCACCCCCCCACCTCCCTGCTTTCCCCAATCCCTCCCGCCTCGTCTTCTCTCTGGCACCAGCTCTCGCAGCAGGCGCTTTCCTCTCCGTGGTGTACAGTAAGAGTAACATTATAGCACTTCCTCCTCCTGACGAAGCGCTGAAGCGCTTTACGGAGTGTAGCTGCCTCTTCCTCCCCCTATCTACTGCTCTAGCCTCTTCCTCGTCTCAGGGTCTCTCCTCTCCATTTTGCAACCCCCCCCACCATCCGCTGCCTCTCCGTAGTCTCTCCCCTTTCTCCCCTACAACCCCAGAGCCCTCTGACCTCTTCCCCACCTCTCCGTCTCATGTTCCCCGCTCCCGCGGTCCGGTGTACCCTCCTCTCCCTCCCGGCCATCTCCCTCGTGAATCTGCTGAGTGCTCCCTTCCTCTCTTAAAGAGCCAGTGCCCCCCGTTTCCGTGGCTGCTCTGCATTCCTGCCCCCCTGCCCCTTCTGTTCCCATTCCACAGAGAGGCCTCTGAGAGGCCCAGCTTCATGTAGTGGAGGCAGGAGGACCTTAGTCTGCACAGACCCCTGTGATGTCAGCCAGCACCCCGATGAAGGCGCTAAAATCCCAGGCCTCAGAGCGCAGCTTCCTCCCAGTTTGGGGGTGCTGAGGACCACTAACCAGCACAGCACTGCGGGGGTGCAGCAGAACGGACTCAAAGATCTGACATGGGGAGCCCAGGGGCCCTCTAGTCCTGGGGTCTCCAGACAAGTCGCGTGGGCCCGCCTGGGTCATATGAGCCGCTTCATCTCTGGGAGATGCTCTGACAATTGGACACTTTATTTATTCCAAATTGACCGGGGCAGGGTCGCTCGCTAAATCCCTAAAGGTGAGGCAAAGTCAGCCACGTGCCTGACTGAACTGTACAGCGTGACTGAGTTGGGGTTGAGTAATCCTTCCTCCTATCAACCTTCAAAATAATGGTTGTTAGAAGGGGCGATCCCAGAGGACCAGGATATGCTCTCCCGATCACTCCGTGACCCACCTCTCACTGGAATACAGCCGAGTCCTACCATGAGATCCTCGCCGGGGAGGGCTCCGGGTCTAAGATCGTACACACTGAGCTCACACCACACTTATAAACTGACACCACACCGTGGGTTTAAGTAAGCAAGTTCTTTATCACACAGTAGAATTTGAGGCAAAATGAACACGTATTTACAAGCGATCGAGGGATCGTAAAGTCTCGGATGGAAGGAATAAGGTAGCGGGACAGTCTCGATTTTTAGGCCAGTACGAAGCGGACCCTGCGCACAGCTCTCAATCCTCGAGCCGGGGGATACGGGAGATGGAGGTTGTACTGGCTGCTCTACTCACTTCTTCTCGAGTCAGATCGTGTTGGTAGCGTCGATGGTCCAGCCGGACCAGAGTACTCCTCGAGCCGCGACGAGGTCAGCAGGGCTCGATCCGGAGTGAACAGAGTGTCTGTCGGTTCTTGAGGAGCCGCGACGACGTCAGCAGGGCTCAGGGTGTTCAGCGAAATGTCCTTAGAGTTTCAAGGATGAGCCGCGACGAGGTCAGCAGGGCTCCGAGGTTCCAGTTCCTTCTTCACGAGGATGAGCCGCGACAGCGTCAGCAGTGCTCAGGGTGTTTCAATGAATGTCCTTAGAGTTTCAAGGATGAGCCGCTCCGAGGTCAGCAGGGCTCCGAGGTTCCAGTTCCTTCTTCACCAGGATGTGCCGCGACAGCGTCAGCAGGGCTCGCTAAGTTCCAACGTCCAGTCTTCTCCCCAAGGGTTGAGCCGCGATCAGATCAGCAGGGCTCCCTTGTCCAGGATACAACTGCTCGCTAGTACTTGGGCGGGCCTTGATATAGCACAGTGGCCCTTTGATGTCCGGACCCTCGCAGACGGAGATCTCATGCCTCGGGGCTGGTCGCCGGAGTGTCTGTCGGCTGGCCCTTTTATTCCTTGGAAGATGCGTCCGGGGATTCCCAGACGCCCAGCAGTTTCTGGAGCCAGCTCTCGGGGAGGCCAGAGGTGCGATCAAAACCAGGCCCCAAGGGAAGGCCAGAGGTGTGAGAGAAACCAGTCTCCCAGGGGAGGCCGGAGGTGCAATCGAAACTCTTTGGTCCTATCTCACTCAGGGGCCCTCTACCCCCCAGCCGGGCATGGCGCGTCTGAGGCCTAGGTTTCGCTGGGCCCGGGGTCAGGCCAAGGCTATGGGGTCAGGGACCTCGGGAAGGGTAATGGCGGCCGGTGGCCCTGTGGGGTGATGCAGGTTCTGGGCGCCCGGTACCTGGAGGAGCATGCGGGGATGGTCATCCGTTGGTAGGGTCGTGTAGGGAGCGGGGTGGACAGGGGACGGGACGACCAGGGAGTGCGGGGTGAAGGACTGAGCTAACGGGGCGCTGAGGAACGGGGGGAACCACGCCACGAGGCCAGGTCCAACAATGGTTGGACGGGGAGGGAATTAGTCAGGCTTCAGCCAGGTTTCACCGGGCCATTCAGACACAAAGCTACAGTGTGCCTGTGACTCAGTGTGCCTGCATGTGCAATCACGTGCTTCGGTGCACCCATACACCTGTGTGCCTCTATGTATTAGTGTGTCTGCCTCACTGGGTGCATGTGTTTCTCAGCGTGTGCATGCATGTGTGCCCGTTTGTAGTGCGGTTTCTATGTATGTCTGTATGCGAGGGTCAACAGGGGGTAAAAGACATTGTCATTTACAACGCCATTATTTGATTAACGCTTCACGAAGGGAAAAAAAACAATAACATTTTCAATGCCAATAGCTCAAAACAATGTCATTGCGAGACCTATTGCATTGCAAATTCTTGTTTCCTCGGGTCATGAGTGATGGGGCATCCTCTCCAGTGCCTGCAAAGGTGGTGTCCAAGCAGCATCATGTCCAGGACCTGCAAGAGGATGACGTTTTGCAGATTTCTAGGGCTGATTTGCAGGAGTTGATAAATTCTGCTGTCCAGTCTGCACTGCAGCAGCCTGCGGCGTAGAAGTCGAAGGTTGATGAGGAGGACGTGGACAATTCCCCTAAGGAAAAGTATGCCCAGGGTAAGTTTTTTTGGACATGCTGGTCCATATCAGGGAGGTACTTGGTTCTGACCCTAAATCTTTGTCGGATGAGGGGTTTTACTCCCAGTATAGTTCTCTGTGGTGGATGACCGTCCCTTCCATGCTGTCTTGAAGAATATACTGAATAAGGAATGGCTTAAGGTGGATAAGCAGGGTATTCCTTGTTTTCTGGGGAAGCGGTATCACCTGGCGGACTTTGACACCCAGTTTCCTCAGGTTCCAAAAGTCAATTCTCTTTTGTCCTCCATGGCTTCTTTTTCGTCTTCCTCTTTGTCATCGGAGGAGGCTTCCCTGGCGGACCCAGTGGAGCGGAAGGTGGAGTCTGCTCTCAAGCATTCTTATGCGGCTTCTCATTTTGGTGTACGTGCTAGCACTTATGCGGCCTATGCCTCACAGGTCCTTCTGAAGGATTTTGAGAAGTTATTTGATTGTCTGCAGGATCCAGGGGACCCTACTGTGTTGGCTCAGATGGAGGTCATGGCACAATTCCTCTCGGATGTGACTTTTGATTCCTTGTGGGACTTCTCCTCGGCTGCCAGGGTGGCAGTGGCTCTTCGGAGGTCTCTCTGGGTCAAGCCTTGGCATCTTCAAGCTGCTCAAAAGGCCTTGTTCCATAAGCTGCCTTTTTAGGGTCCCTGTCTCTTTGGGGAGGATTTGAATACAATGGTGTAGCGCTCTGGGGAGGAGGGAAAAATGTTGAAGCCTTTCCAGCCTGTGCCTAAGAAGCAGTCTTTTCTTTTCATAAGCAGGGGTTTCAGAGGGCTTTGTCTTCTTAGCCCTTTCGTGGTCGGGCCGTGGTCAGGGGCCGCATTCCACTATAAATCCCGACCTCAACAGCAACAACAGCAGCAGCATCCCACTGGTGCGGGACAGAAGTGACTATGTCGTGGTGGGGGCTCGGCTCCATTTGTTTTTGGCCCGTTGGTCGGTACTGATTTCCGACCAGTGGGTCTTGTCTGTCATCAGGTTGCGTTGCCAGAGTCCCTTCCGGTGTCCTCCCCCTCTGAATAACTTTCAGGTTACCCCGTTGTCAAGAGACCGTATGAGGCGGTCTGCCATGTTGTCCGGCGTCGTCAGGTTGTTGTTGAAGGGGGCAATTGTACCGGTTCTAGTGGAGGAAGTGGGCCTGGGGTTCTATTCCCATCTGTTTCTGGTCCCAAAGCCAGATGGTTCCTTCCGTCCAATTCTGAATCTCCGAACTTTGAACAAGTTGGTGCGGTTGCCAGTCAGCGGTTCCTGAGGTTTGCTGTCCAGGGGATGCATCTCCAGTTTCAGGTTTTGCCTTTCGGCCTTTCCACTGCTCCCAGGACTTTTACCAAGGTATTGGCTCCTGCTGTGGGGGTTTTGCAGCATCTGGGATTCTCAGTGTTTCCCTATATTGATGATTGTTTGATCTCTGCTTCCTCCTTTCCTAAGGCTCTTCTGGTGGTGGAGGCACCGTTGACCTTGTTTCAGGATCTGGAGATCAAGTTGAATCTGGCCAAGTCTCATCTGGATCCTATTCAGAGACTTCAGTTCATCGGGGGTCTGTTCAACACCTCTCTAGGGGCTGTGTTTCTCCCTCCTGTTCTGTTCGAATCCTTTCTTTGCAGACTCTGTTTCAGGATCTGTTGAGTAGCCCCTCTGCCCCGGCTCGTGTTTGGCTGTGGGTCCAGGGGTTGATGGTAGCCACCACTGCTGTGGTTCCTTGAGCTCGCCTACATCTCAAGCCCTTGGTGACTCATCTGTTGGCTAGGTGGGACTCCTCCCGGGTAGATTACGAGACTCTGGTTTCTCTCTCTCCTGCTCTGGTATGGGACTTGGACTGGTGGCTTTATATTCCCAATCTGGAGAAGAGGGTGCGGTTTTGTCTTCCATTTCCCCTTTTGTTGACACGGATGCCAGTCTTTGGGGTTGGGGGGCCACGTTGGGGTCCTTGGAGGCCAAGGGTTGGTGGTCTCAGAGGGACAGCGCCCGTTCCTCGAACTGGCAGGAATTGGCGGCCAACGGGGAGGCAGTCCAGTTCTTTCAGGTTCATCTTCATGGGACAAATCTGTTGGTTCATGCCAACAATTAGGTGGCTCGTTGTA
The DNA here is from genome assembly GCF_964261635.1 of Lissotriton helveticus. Taxonomy (NCBI): domain Eukaryota; kingdom Metazoa; phylum Chordata; class Amphibia; order Caudata; family Salamandridae; genus Lissotriton; species Lissotriton helveticus. The sequence continues at coordinate 1,253,299,023 of NC_136059.1, read as the reverse complement.
ACTTGAACCGTCAGAGGGGGACCAAGTGCGCATCTCTGAATCTGCTGGCCTCCAGGATTTGTACTTGGGCGGAATCACACCTGTTGGCCTTGAAAGCTGTGTACATTCTTGGGCAGTTGAATTTTCATGCGGATGATTTGAGCAGCAACCTCCCATTCTCTATCTCGAACTGTCTCTCTGTTTCTCTGTTGCAGGACCTTTCTCTTTGGTTCGGGTTCCCCTGGATCGATCTCTTTGCCTCCCCTCTCAACGCTCTTCTCACTAGGTTTTGTTCAGAGGTGATGTGTCCTCAGGCTTGGGCGGTGGATGCTCTTTCAATTCCCTGGCCTTGGGGCCTTCTGTATGCCTCCCCTCCTATTCCCCTCCTCCGAAGGTGCTGCAGATGATTCAGAGGGAGAGTGTGTCGGTCCTGTTGATTGCTCCCTTCTGGCCTTGCCGCCTTTGGTTTTCTCACCTGTTCCAGCTGGCGGGGGCCGATTTATCCAGCTTCCTTTGGTTGCGGCTCAACTTCAGTTTCCGCTCCGGTCTCAGCCTTGTCTTCGTCGTTTACAACTGACGGCTGGGCTCTTGAGCGGTTGACTTTGGAGTCTTTGGGCTGTTCTTCTATGGTGGCCTGTGACATTCAGTTGTTGCGTCGGCCATCGACCCTTAAAAGCTATGGTCGACATTGGGGTTCTTTTGTCTCTTGGTGTTCTTCCCACGTTGTGGATCCTGTGTTTGGGGATCCTGCGTCTGTGCTGGATTTTCTCCAGGATGGTTTTTTGAAGGCCCTTTCCCCTTCCACATTGTCTGCTCAATAGGTGGCGGTTCGTGCTTCTCGGGGTCCGGGGGCTTCCTTGGAGGTTGTTGCCCTTTTGGTGAGTCAGCTTCTTCTGAGCTTTAGTCTTCGTCGTCCGGACTCTCTTGTACACATGCCTTCTTGGAATTTGCCTACTGTTTTGCGGGCTCTGCAGTTGAGCCCTTTTTGGAGGCGGACCTCTGTGTCCGCTAAGGTGGCTTTTTTGTTGGCCATCACCTTTGCTCGTCGGTTGGGTGAGTTGGGTGCCTTGCTTATTTCTTTTCCTTATTAGTAGTTTCTGCAGGATTGGGTTGTTTTGCGGCTTGATCTGGCTTTTCTGCCTAAAGTTTCTTCCAAGTTCCATTTGCAGCAGGACACAATACTTCCTGATTTGCCTATTGAGGGGGAATCCCTTGTTCCTTCTTCTTTGGATGTTTAGAGGGCTCTTCAGATTTACCTCCAGCATTTGCTAGATTTTCGGCTTTATCCTGCCCTGTTTGTGTCCTGTGGGGGTGTGGCTATAGGGAAAAAGTTTTCCACTTCTAAGATCAGTGGATGGGTGCATTTGGTGGTCTGCCAGTGCTATAAATCTGTGGCTCTGCCTCCTCCGTCTCAGGTGCAGGGTCGTTCGAAACCTCCAGCCGCAGATCATTCTCCTACGTCGCCGCCAAGACCTGGAAAACCCTCTCCATCCTCCTGCGACAGACCCAAGACCTTCTAACCTTCAGGAGGCTACTCAAGACCTGGCTATTCGAGCAGTAGCAGCACCCTACCCAGCACCTTGAGACCCTCACAGGTGAGTAGTGCGCTCTACAAGTTTCCTGGTTGATTGATTGATTGGTTCTGTGTCGGCTTCCTGGCTGAGGCGGCGGGGGTCTCTATCCAGGAGATTTGTAGAGCGGCCATGATAGAGCAAGGTTTCGTACGTAAAGAAACTTGCTCGGATGCAGTCCTCTCAAATAACGTGTAATAATGTAACCAAAATGTTTGTAAATACTAATATTTGCGTTTCACCCTTACATTGATATCCGAGAGAAGCTTGCCTATGTGTTTAACTAATAAGTAACTTGAGTGTGTAAAGATGGCTGCTAAAAATGCGGGAATCTTCTGCGCATGCGTCTACTGCATCTATGTAGTATGACATCCTTTGCTTTGGAGGGGAATCTTTGCAGCTGCGCAGTAGGTATTAAAATGGCCGCTTGAGACTCACATGTTAATGTGCATGCCATGCTTGAACTAAACATCGCATGTTTATTAAATTGCTAATGCAAAAAGATTAAATAACTTAATGGGATTAAAGTAGGAATAAGTGGTATACAGTGCATTCATTAATTTCTGTTTTCTAATGTTTTTCTTTGACTTTATTATTAGTTTGTATTTGGGCCTGGAGGGTGACTGAAGTCTCTGTCCCGCATGATTATGCGCAAACGCACCAAAGTCCGCCATGATGCATGATGTATCCCTGCCAAGGACGCTCTAGCAAAAAAGCGCTTGGGAACTTCACTTCTCGACCCGAAGAAGGCAAGAAAAAGAAGACAACATTTTCATACATTGTACAGGTTTCTAATGTGAAATGCGGGTTTGAATAAAGCTTGGCAAAGTAAAGTTAAGGGGCGGTAATATTGAACAAAGAATTAAAAGAAAACCATTACAGTAATATGGTGTGATGACCTCTCCCCATCCAATTGTCCAATCAGAATAGGGGGTTTCACGAATATTGATACATTGAGGGGTGGTACATACACATAGAATAGTATAACTAAGGTAGGCTTAGTCAGTTAGATGTCAGACTTGTCACCGACCCATTACTGAAGTAGACAACGGCGAATGTCACGGAAGTCAGAGACACTGTTTGAGCACTCTGATAGAAGAATCGAGAGAGAAGAGACGGAGAGAGAAAAGAGTCGGAGAAATTGCTGAAGAAGACGAACCTGTCCATCTAGAAGGGGAAAGAATCGAGGAGAGCAGTACCAGAGAGGGGTGTGATGCTGGCATTGCACTTAGAAGAAGTCACCTATCCTGTCCTGAATCTGTCCTGATCTGTCGGCTCCTGACTACCTGGGAGTCCCTTTTTCCAGCTCCTTGGCCAGGGGCTAGTCCTCACACCTTTCTAGGTAAATATAATTCCGTGTAGTATGTCCTTGTACCGTTCTCTGTTTTCTTCCCTTTTCAGATACCAACGTCATGAGATTTAACTAAGTATTCGTGTTTTTCTTTGATCATTTTCCTTAAAGAAATCGGTGTATGACATGTATTGGTATCTGATTAAAAAAATTATTTACTTGATAAAACTTTAAAAATCGCTTGAGTCTGTGGTCATTTAAAGAGGTAAAGGTAAATGTCATTTCTACCTATTCTGATAACAACCTGATCTATTGACCAGAGGAGATCAAAGAACTAAGGTGATAAGAGTTGGCAAGAATTGGTTTAAAGGTAAATTTATCACAATGGAAAATATAAAATTCTTGATTCCCAGCGGTGATTATTGGGTTATTGTGTGAATGTTTATGGGCCCAGGTGAGTAAGGTGAATTATGAGTAACCCAAGCTGGTAATTCCCGCTGGATCAGCCACCTGGTAGTTCCATCACACGTTTGTTCGGCATTGTAGACTTGATGTTTTACATGCATTTATTGACAGTTTTGCTGTTGGCGTTATGAACGCTGCTGTTCGTTGATCATTTGTTTGATTAAAGTTTTGTACTTTTTGCATGGATCCCTGGTGTCCTGCGTTTTTTTTCCTGGTTCTCTGCTTTTGAGTTCCTCACTTTGTAAGGACTGGGACGAGGAGGACTCATGAGGGGGTAATGTCTTGTTATTTACTGGTAATCTTCATTACCCCGATTAGGGTCCTCCTCATCCCAGTCCTCTTCCCTCCCTCCCTCCCGCTGTGTTTGTGTCTGGGACTTGTTGATAACAGGCATGGCGGTGGGTAAGATGGGCTTATATGACCTTTGACTTTTGTTTTTTAGCGTTTTGATTGGCTGGCTGAAGGCAGGACTGCCTCACTTTGTAAGGACTGGGACTAGGAGGACCCTAATCGGGGTGATGAAGATTACAGGTAAGCAACAAGACATTTCTGTTCTCTTGCCAATGGTTTCAAAGCAACGGTGTGAGACCAGTTATTGGATGGCAGTCAGTTCTTATTTTGCAATGCCATTGTTTATTTCAGGATTGTAACTAGTGATTGTGTTTATTAAAGACTGTTTTTCGAGCGCACATCCTTTGCAGCCTTGTTTTCCTTGTCAGCATTCTTGCCTTCTAATGGTGTATTTATGGGGACCGGGTCCAGCCATCTGACCTTTATGGCCGTTGCAAAGGGAAATCTAAAAACTGGTGGTATGTGTTTGCTCTGTGTGTCCGTTCCAACATCTGCTGTTGCATTAAGGAGTTTGTGTATGTGAGAGAGATTATTCTTGTTTTAAACAGTTTTTAGGTCAAGCCTAGGCATCGCATGCACTGCTCTGCGAGGAAGGCTGTATCTGGAATATGGGCTTCAAGCACCTCCCATCTTTTCCATTGGCTCCTGTTTCTGCCATTCATAAATGCCTGCTTTTGTTTGGTCAGTATGCTTAATTAGTCCCACTTTTTGGTCTTTCTGACCTTCCTGGGGAGACCGCCCTTGTTACATGTGAGCGTACTCTTTTTTTTATTTTCGATTCCTTTGGGCGCACTCTTTTATTTATTGTTTGCCTCAGCTTGTATATCAGCAAGGTGCCATCATGTTTTAGACAGCATTTGCATCTCTGCAGCGTACCAGTCCCTTTTTCATATTGGCGTTGTGTTCAAGCACACATCGTGTGTAAACACACTTTTTTTGGTTTTAGCTACACACTGGGCTTCATGTTTTACAAGTGATTGGGATTCCAGCCCACGGCAAGAGTACTGTACTGGAAATTACTCCCCCGATGGCTCTGAATGCATTTAGGTTGACGGTGGTTGGCCTCCACTGAGTTGCGTTCCTGCGACTGCATGTCTGTAGCTGAGGCACTGCAGGATTTGTGTTTGCTGAGGCACCGGGCTACAAAAGGCCTTGCTCCTATGCCGCTATATTAGTCAGCAAAAGCATTCTCATCATATGGCTCTTCAAAAACCATCGCTTTCATTTCTTAAACGAGACAGAAGGAGCAATGATATACGGCAAGTGAGCACACATATGCTGTCTCCCTCCTAACGCCCCCACCCCAGACATGGATACACTTTTTAAACAAATCATAGTCCACTCATTGGGGAGATGCTGACAGTGCATGTGTTTTTAAAGTACACTGGACCTTTGCTAACGTGCACATTATAAAAAAGTTGACTGCGGCTGTACCAACTATTTCTGAAGTGACATTTTTTTAAAGTAAAATGCAACATTCTACAGTGGTATGTGAAAAAAAGCTGTGTTTCTTTATTGCTTTACATTATTGCTGTGCTTTTATTACTTTCCCACAACACCATTGCGTGTTTTATTTCCCATATGCTTTCGTTATTGATCGGTAGCACCGGAGAGGCTGCAGATATGCAGATTCCTTTGCTGCATGATCACCTCACTGGAAACAAATAAGAAAAGTAAAAAATATTGTCACTTACAACACCAATAGCTCTAACTTTCACAAATGCAAGACCGATTGCATTGCAAATGCTTGTTACTTAAACTGTTTGCGTTTTAGGATAAAATTACACTTCATAAATTTAACAGGGGAGCTAGTTTGATTTATTATTTGCTCAATTCACCTTGGTACCATATGGCATACCTGGATGTGCTGTTAAACACACAATAGAATACCACACAGTTCACCAACACACAAATCAACACCACCAAGCATATTTACACTCCACAAAATACCACTCAGCAAGAAGCAAGACATAATTCAACTCCACATAATAACACTCAACTCACTACCACTTAATTACACACCACTTAAAAGCAAACTATACCATATATCAACAAACCACATAAAAATACTCAGCTCCATGCCACATATTTCAACAAATGTTCACTCCATGCCAATTGAACTCAAAACATTTCCATTCCACACCACATAATTTGATGGCAAACCACATAGTTCTAATCAACAACACAATTACATAACACACCACATACATCCAATATGCAGCACATCATCACACATCATACCACAAAATTCTACAAAACACCACATACTTAAACTCCACTATATAACACTCCACAACACAAAATAACATTCCACTTAATTACAGCCCATAACACACAATCCCACTAAGCATACCTTCTGAGTACACCATATTTACTATCCACATAATTCAAATGGACACAATGCCACATATTACCACTACACAAATCCACACCACATAATTCCACGCTACACAATTCCATAACTAACAATTCCAAAACATACAATATAACTCCACTGCACACCACATACATCCACTACACTCCATAACACATAGGCAAAATACATTCGCATTTACAACGCCAATAGCTCTAACTGTCATTTATCTCCCTTTCCCTGCTTTGGAACCTACTCGCACACCATACATTGAAATATCATTGTAGGTAGCAACTGTTGTAATTGGGGTCATATTGTTACATTAATTCAAAAAGCTTTGTTGTTACTTTTTGATGTCCAACACATATGTTGTGTTAACTATATTTGTGGCAACTACCTGTATGGCATAGTTTTGTGACGTTTGCCTAAACTGTTGTAGGATTTGAATATTTTACACCATAAATGAGACGAATAAAGGAATTGATCTATCCTTTGTACAATAATGTTGCGTTACTAAATTTGTATGTTTTACACCCCACATACATCCACTCTATGCCACATAACAACAATCCGCATAAATACACTCCACACCATGCCACTTATTTCCACTCAACATAATTTCACGCAACATACACTGTTCCATGCCACACTATTCAACTACACACAAATCCATTCCACACTACATAATTCAACACCAAACCACATTATTCCACTCCACAACACAATTCCACTACTCACCACATATATCCAATTTATAACACATAATTCAACATCATACCACACAATTCAACTCCACTATATAACACTGCACAACGCAAAATGCCATTCCACATAATTACACTCCATTACACACAGTCCCACTCCACATGATCCAAAAACACTCAAAACACATAATTACTACCCACATAATACAACTGCACACCATACCACATAATTCCACTCTACAGCACACAATTACACACCACACAATGCCACAGCTAACAATTTCAGTCAACACACATTATTCCACTACATACCACATACATCCACTCCAATCCATAACACATAGTTAAGAAACATTTACATTTACAGCGTCAATAGCATCCAAGCATTCATTCAACACTGTCAACCACAACTCGACAACCATACCATGAAAAGAACATTAGACAAAGGAAATACATAAGATCATACACATGACAAAACAACAGAGGTAAAAAGGCGCTGACGCGCGTTTCGAGAAAGGACCCGTGTCCATAGTTCCTACGGATTGTCAGCTTTTAGGTATACAATTTGAAGGCAAGTAGTATGTGGACAAAGCCTTTTCAATGGGATGCTCCATATCATGTACCCTGTTGGAGTGCTTCAGCTCATTTTTGCAGTGGTTATTTACATGGCGGAGGTGCCATGAGCTGGTAACACACTACTTGGATGATTTTTTTTAGTGCAGGCTCCCAGTTCAGCGGACTGCCTGGCTCTCCTGGTAAGATTCCAATAGCTCATGGGTGACCTATGGGTACCATTGGAGCTGGAACAAACAGTGGAGCCGCAAACGGAGCTGTCATTTTTGGGCATTGAACTTAACACCGAAAGAATAGAAGCCAGCTTGCTGCAGGACAAAAAAAGAGAAGATGCTCTCACTCCTGAATATCATGCTAGCAAAGGAAAAGGGGAAAGTTTGGAAAGTACAGGTGATCCTGGGTCACTTGAACTTAGCATGCAGGGAGAAATGGGCGGGTAGAACCTTCTGCAGTTAGCTGGGTCATTCCCTTTCTGGGTTTTCTTTACCTCATCACCTTGTCTGGCAGTCAGTGGAGGTAAGGAGGAACTTTGAATGTGGTGTTCATTTTTGCAGTCATTCAATGGTATCACCTTAGAACGGTAGGATGCGTTAGAATGGGATGTTCAGATCTTCTTGGATGCAGCAGGAGAGGTAGGTTTCTATTTGTATTGGCGTGGCAGATCGTGTGCAGAGTTATGGCCAGATCAATGGCGCCCAGGGGGTAGAAGCATAGCCTTCTTAGAATTGCTCCCTTTGGGTGTACCAGTAGCACTGTGGGGTGAAGGGTTAGCACACATGAAAGTGCTCTTTTGGGTCGACAACAAGTCAGTGGTGGAGGTGGTGAATAAACAATCTGCCAGGGACCCTCAGGTACTGAAGCTTCTGAGGGTTTTTGTGTTGGGATGCTTGCGGTATGAAATATCTTTCCAGGTGCAACATGTTCTGTGGACAATGGCATTGTGAATGCTTTGTCTCGTTCACAGTGGGGGAGATTCTGTGGGTTGGCCAAGGACGCCAACAGAGGCCCAACACCTATGCCAGCAAAGTTTTGGTCCAAAGGCAACGCCGGATGGTACAAATGGTGGTAGGGTCCCTCGCTGCATCAACACGGATAGTATAGTTACAGGCATGGAAGGAATTTCTGGGTTCTGGGGCATGCTGTCAGGAGGAAGGTTGGTTTAGGGCTGAGGAGCTGATTCAGGACATACTGGACGTAACAGAGAGAGGTCTAACTCAGGCTACCATAACAGGAAAATTGGCAAGAATTGCCTTAATGAGCAAAGTATTTTGGGGTTATACCCCATCTGCAGGCAAATTGGGCCTCAGGATGTTGGTGAGTCGGGTGCAGGGGCAGGGGGGCGGGTTAGGCAGCTGATATCTTGGAGAATACTTTGCAGGGTACTGAGTCGGAGGCATGTAATGATGCATTAGAGGCTTGCTTGTTTTCCACACTTATGATGCAGATGTTCTTCGGGGAGTTTTGAGTGTTGGAACTGTTGGGATTGACGGGAGGGGTGTGGGGGGAGTCACATGGGAGGAGGTGTCCTGAAGGCACAATAGATGGGAGATATGGCTTAGCCACTCCAAAACAGACCAAAGGGCACAGGAGAAGAGAGCCACATTGTATGCTGTAGGTTTGCCAGGGCCCTGTCCGGTGGCTTGGGTGGAGTGCTGGGCAAGGTTACTGAGTTTTTTTCTGTCACAAGTAAGGGGGGAAAGTAACGGCATACCAGTTGTTGGAAGTACTGCGCAGAGCTTTGGTTAATCTGGGAGTGTAGGCAGCAGATTACGACACACACTCATTCAGCATTGGTGCAGCGTCAGAAGCAGGAAATAGAGACTGGGCAGATGAGGATATTATGCAGCTAGGCTGCTGGTCACCTGAGTGTTACAGATGTTACATGCGGGGTCTGAGTGGTGAGGGGCCCGCGGTGGATGCACACATTAAAAGCCTTGCAGCTTCTTTGTTTCTTTCCAGGTTGGGTATGGGGTCCAGCGGAAGAAAAGGTGGCCATTTGGGTGGCGGGCCACTCTTTCATCAAGTGGGTGGCCATTCAGGTGGGCTAAAAGGACTTTAGGACAGATTTGGGGTTTAACCACTGCCTTTTTCCTATGACATGGAAAGGAAAGGGGGGGCATGTGTTGGAAAGATCTATTGCCTGTTTTGAATGGTATGATGATGGGGTGCAGGTGCCCTGATGTTTTGATATTACACCTCGGGGAGATCGACCTGGTTAAAGAAAAAGGGGAGCTTTGATGAAGAACATGAAGAAGGAAATGTAAATTATTAAGGAGAATTAGGCAGGATGTTTTGTCTTGTGGGCTGAGTTTGTGCCGAGAAGAAACTGTAGAGGAGTGGCGAAGCCTACGGCTATTTACAGAGCAAGGCAGAAATTGAATAGAGAGATGTCCTGTTTTTGTAGGGAGATTGGTTTTGGGCAGATTTGCCCTCCTGATGTTAAGTTTGAGGCCAAAGTTAAATATTGGGTGTTATGACATCAGACACTGGGCGGGCAGAAAAAGGAGGTAGTCCCTCCCACCTTTTCCTGGGTGACAGTGGCATGGAAGGTTTACCAGGAGTTGGCAGAAGTTTGGTTGGCATTGCCAGTTGGTAAACCATGTGCAAGGGTCAGTTTAGGACATTTGGTTACTTACAGGTTCATTCAGGCAGTCTTAGGATATAGGGGTAATAGAAAGTTGGCAATGTTGAAATGCAGGACATTTAAATGAGTTAGCTGTGGTGTGGGTATGCGAGGGAGGGATCCGTAGGAGTGGGGGTGGGGACATTAGTTAGTTCAGTTTATGTATAGTGAGTTTATAGTTTTGTAAGGTGGTTTGCCAGTAAATTTTGTGATGTGCACCTTTTTGAATAAAGAACCCTATTTCAGACAATTCCGTTTTATGTGCTGTACCATTCCCTCCCAATTAAGCAGTGCTGCAGTGTGTTACGCAACTGGACCAATGTGTGGCTTTACCCAACATTTGCAGTTTTACAGGTTTCACAATTAAAGTCAACCCTCCATGCACGTGATGTGCTCATTTGAGTCCCAAAGCTCCTTCCGTGCGTCCTCCCTCTGTGAACTTACAGTTGTACAGAGCAAGACACGGGGCTTGTTTACACCCACAAAAAATATTGTAACCAAAGTTATGTTCTCAACAGTTTACTAAGGTTGTTGGAGGCTTCTGTAATAAATAAATGGTCACAAGCTTTTGGTTAAATTAATTCACGTTTTGTTGAAAAACACACCCAGGGCCTGAGGGTCATCTTCAATCAATGCATGCTTTTTTTTTTTATGTTTGAGAGCTTTATTGAGATAAAATTGGTAATACAGTAAGGTGACATCAGCAAAACAAAATGCAAAAGGGGCATTCATGGGAGAAATAAAACATAGGCAGCTGGTGGCACATTGGAAAAATCAAAGCATTTTTAGAGAAATGGCTTTTTTGGGGGGGAGGGGAGGAAAGGAAGGGGAGGGAATGAGAAACAATGCTAATACAGTTAAGAATAAAATTAAGATATGCATGTTAATTGGTGGCAATAAAGCACAGTAGATGCACAAATACGTAGAAAAATATATGGAATAAGAACCTTATCAAAAAACACAAGTAAGAAAGAACTACAATAGTGAAATCTAAAAACATGAAACTATAAGCAGGAGTACAACTGTTCAAGGGGGTCTAAAATTGTCACAGGAAAGTGAGGTATAAGGCTTTTTGGCGGATTGATCTAAATATAAGGTAAGAGGCAACCAATAGAGATCAACATTGCGAGAGGGTTTACAGCTGGATGCAAATGCAACATCCAATCTATGAGAGTGACATAGGAGGTTCCACCAACAAATTATGGGGAGTTTGGTCAAAGATTTCCAATTGGAAGCGATATGTTGGAGTGCAAGAGCAAGCATAAGGTCAAAAAGACCATGGGAATGTGGGGGAAGGTCAAAAGACTCGGACAGGCTACCCAAAAACACCAAAGATGCAGAAAAAGAAATAGAAAGATTAAAAATACGGGAGATGCGAGACCAGACCTGCGTCCAGAAAAGTCGGACTGAAGGACAGAGAAAGAAGAGATGAAAAAGATCAGCGTTGGGAGCATCACAGGTCCAACAGTTAGCAGTAGAAGAAGAGAGAAAGCGAGAAAGAGAGAGGGGAGAAAGGTATAACCTGTGATAGAAGAAAAATAGGGATTGAGTGAGAGACGCAGTACGGGAGGTCTTCAAAGATTTAGCCCATAGTTTGTCCCATAGAGAAGTTGGCCAAGAGCAAGCAAAGTCCTTTTCCCAAGAGAGTTCCAATTTTGATTTGGGACGAGCGGGATCAGGAGCTGAAAAATATCGATAAATAAGAGAAGCCTTAGGAATAGTAGAAAGAATAGTAAGTAGAGAGGAAGGTGAAGTGGGTGTTACATCTGAAGGTAGAGAATAGTATCGATCAAGAACGATTTCCATAAGGAGATAGTATTTGTTTGCAAACGAGGAAGGGCATCGAAATTGGGATTGAAATTGAGGAAAGGAACAAGGAGTGGACCCGTCAAAAAGATGGTGAACCCAGATGATACCTTTCGATCTCCATGAAGTCCAAGCAACAGGTCTATTTCGTATGAGGATGAGTGAGTTATACCAAATGGGTGATAATAAGAAGGATGCACGAGAGACCGAGACTGTGGATACCAAGGGCCGTAAAAGAGAAGAGGTGTGTTTGAATAATGGGAGATTAAGGCATGGAGCTTTAGCAGTGAAGCGAATTGCATCTTGAAAAGAGTAAGGAAACAATAATTCACGTTCAACAGAGAGCCAAAGGGGAGAAAAAGGGCTTATGTTGTGCGATAGCCAGCGAGAAGCCTGACGAAGAGAGAAAGACTTATGGTAAAGTCTAAAGTCTGGAAAATTAACTCCAGCATTAGATTTTGATTGACGAAGGGCTAAGAGAGAAATACGAGCTTTCTTCTGTTTCCAGAGAAACTTAGACAAGACGGAGTCAACACGGCGGAAGTAGAGAATCGGATTATGGATTGGAAGCATAGAGAATAAATAAATCAGGATCGGAGCAATCATCATCTTGATCGAGTCAAGACGACCCCACCAGGAAAGGAATAGGGGGTTCCAAGAAGAGAGCAAAGAATCAATTCTAGAGGTGACTGCAGACATGTTAAGTTGGATAGAAGAGGAAAGAGAGTTAGAGAAGAGAACGCCAAGATATTTTATTTTCTTACTGTTCCAAGCAAAGCCAGTGGAGGCAAAGAAGTGTGGGAGGCAGAATTTAGTTAAAGGAAGAATCTCCGTTTTATCCGAATTTATTTTATATCCGGAAACCAGGGAAAATTTCTCAAATTCAGCTAATAAGGAAGGAACAGAGGTGACTGGATCTGAAATGAATAAAAGTATGTCATCTGCGTAAGCAGATAATTTCAGCTGATAAGGACCTTACGGAAGACCAGAAATGGAAGAATTGTTACGAATGGAAGATAGGAAGGGTTCAAGTGCTAAAATAAAAAGAAGGGCGGAAAGAGGGCAGCCTTGACGCACTCCACGTTTAAGTGTGAAAGGGGAGGTAAGTTGACCATTGACGAGAACTGAAGCTTTGAGCATAGAGTAAATTAAAGAGATGTAAGAAATACATTTCGGACCAAAGCCATGCCACTTCAGGGAAGCTATCAGAAAGGACCAATCAACTCGATCAAAGGCTTTTTCAGCGTCAACCAATATAGCTGCAAGGGATGGAGCCTTATTGAGGACATTGAGAAAGAGTCTGGAATTATCTGAGGTAAGACGGCCCTTAACAAAACCACATTGCTCCTTCCCAATGAGATGTGGCAGGAATGGATCAAGACGAAGAGCCAACAATTTCGCATACATTTTATAATCCACGTTAACTAAAGAGATTGGTCGGTAGTTCTTACAGAATTTGGGATCCCGTCCCTCTTTAGGGATGAGGCATATGGTAGCATCTTGAAAGGAGCCTTGAGCTAGACCAGCTGAACAGAAAGATTGAAAAAGAAAGAGAAGTTTAGGTAAGAGAAGATCGGAAAAATTTAGGTAAAACTCAACTGGAAATCCGTCAGGTCCTGGAGTCTTACCTTTGGATAGAGAAGATAAAGCAGTGGATAACTCCGAAAGGATAAAATCTGAATCAATGGCCGAGAAATTAAGTTGGGAAGTGTCTGGTTGGGGCAAACTCTCAAAATATGTTTGGAGGAGTTCTGGGGTAGGGGGGTTCTCTGGGGAATACAAAGACTCATAAAAGGAGTGGAATTGTTCCAGAATTTCTCTATCTGTGTGTAAGAGGGCATTGGTCGGAGAGTAGATAGAATCAATGAGCGTTCGTTCTTTACGTGATTTCAGATAGTTAGCAAGTAATTTACCCGATTTATTACGGCCTCCATAGTACCGTGCACTACCCCGAAGAAGGAAAGAAGAGGCGGAGTCCGTAGTGAGTTGGTTGAAAGCAATTTTCGCTTGAAGAAGTGCAGGGGACATATGATGCTGAGAGGAGGTATAAAATTGATGTTCTAATGACTTAATATGTGCAAGAGCGACTTTACGTTAGTGGATAAATTTTTTCTTTTTTTGGGAGACAAAGTCAATAATAAATCCGCGAGCTGTGGCTTTGAAGGAATCCCAAAGAACATGGGGGGGAATATCAGGAGTAGAGTTAATTTGGAAGAATTCAGAGGTGAAAGAACGAAAAGAGGAAGAGAAGAGAGGATCAAGAAGAAGAGAAGAATTAAAACGCCAGCGAGAGGATTTAGGAAGAGGGGGAAGAAGATCGAAATCAGTAATGATAGGGGCATGATCAGAAATGACAATAGGTTCAATAGAAGAGGATATAGGAGTTTGAGACAGAGAGGGAGAAAGAAAGATATAGTCTAAACGAGAAAAAGAGGCATGGGGAGGAGAGAAAAAAGAAAAATCTACAGTATCCGGGTGGGTGAGCCTCCATGAGTCTACAAGATGAGCTTGTGTAATAGTATCAAGAAACTGTTTGTGAGGTTTGTGAGGGGTAAAACGAACAGAGGATTTACGATCTAAAAAGGGGTCAATGATCTGATTACAATCTCCACCTAGTAGGAAGGAATCATCTTTATGTTGAATACATTTTGCAGTAATGGAGGGCCAAAAAGAGGAATCAAAACATGTAGGACCATAAACATTGAACAAGGTAATTGGGATGGCATTAATAAGTAACTTAGCAAGAATCCAACGACCCTGATCATCCTTTTCCTCAAGAATTACCTTACATTTGAGACGTTTGTGGATCAAAATGGCAACACCATTCTTTTTATGAGAGGCCGGAGAAAACAAAACAGTGCCAACCCATAATTTTTTTAGTTTCAAGGATTCAATATCTGAAAGATGGGTTTCTTGAATGAGAACAATATCAGGATTATAGGAGGAGAGGTGGGAGAGTACTCTCTGCCGCTTAATCGGATGATTAAATCCTTTCACATTCCATGAAACAACTTTGAAAACCAAAACATATTAAACTGTTCAAAATTGAAAAGTGCAAAAACATACTATACAAGCAATAAGCAAAACATTAAAGAATTAGCAAGAAAGCCAACCATTAAAAGAATAAAAGGAAGAATATTAGAGAAGAGAAGAAGAAAGGGAAAAAGGAGAAGGAAGAGGAAAAAGGGAAGGAGAAAGAATAAAGGAAAAGGAAAAGGTTCTGCAAAGGGAAGAGAAGGAAGAAAAGAGAGAATGCATAGAAGACAGTACAAATCCAGAAGGATGACTGCAAAAAACATACCTGAGGGGGAAGAAACACCAAGGGAGATGGGGAAGCGGTGATGCGTAACAAGACGTGTAGACTAGGATCAGAAGCACAAGCGCACCGAAACCTCACAGAATTACAAAGGATGATACATGGTGAGGGGGGCAACCAAGATATATCTGTACAAGGGAAGAAAGAAAAACAATTCATTAGGAGTACATGACATACATGACATACTATTATTACCATGAAACAGAACAAAGATATTGCAAAATACAAATACCGAAAAATTAATTAAGAACCAATTGCAACTACATAGATGAAACAAAGATAGAGAGAGAAAAACCGGATGAACAATGGAAAGCAGTGACAAGGAACTAGAAAGATTAAGAACAAATTACAACCAGGAATAATGGAAAGAAAACAAAGAAAGGAAAAACATCGAAAGACCGTTCATAGAGAAAAACAGTAACAGTTATTCAAGAGATATAACAACATGCATCAGCCACTATTTGAAGGCGAAGAATCCATTCCATCGTTGTTATGCAGAAGAAGGAAATTACGGAGTTCGCCAGGATCTTGAAAAGACCAAGACTTGTTCTGGTGGGTGACTCTGAAGGTACATGGGTGGAACAAGCCATATCGGGCTCCAAGAGAGCGTAGAGAGGGACGAAGAGCCAGGAATTCCTTTCGTCTAGCAGCAGTGGCAGTAGAAACATCCTGGGAGATATAAACACGTTGACCTTGCCAAGATAATTGTCTTTTGGTTCTAGCTGCAGAAAGAATGGACAACAGGTCTGTGAATCTCAAAAAAAGGATGATGACACCACGAGGTTTGGTAGAGGTTGACGAGCATGCCCCAAGTCTATGTGCTCTTTGAATATTGAGGGATGTGGAAGGTGGCATGTCCAATAATTTCGGAAGGAAAGATGAGAAGAAAGTGACAGGTTCATCCCCCTCAAGAGTTTCCGGCAAACCATAAATACGGAGGTTGTTCCGTCTATTTCGATTTTCCAAGTCCTCTGTGTGGCGCTGTAAAGAAAGAACAGTCTTTTCTAACGAATCAATGCAACGTGAGTTGGACTGAACCTCAGGAATCTGCTGTTCTATGGAGGAGATACGAGTGTCCATGACCTCCCATTTGTCCTTTAAGAGTTGCATATCCCTACTTGTTTCCTCAATGAATGGGCGCAACGCACGAATTTCTTCTAGAATTAAATCAATGGATTGCGAAGGAGGAGAATCTGGTGTAGGAGAGTTCTGCTTCAGCCTTTTGGGAGTCGATACAGAAGGTGATGATTTGTTTGATGGCGGTTGACCTGAAGAGGCGCGTTGAGAAGAGGAAGTCGCCATCTCGACTGATCGTGAGGAGGTATCCAAGGTGGTGGAACTCACAGGAGGAACAGCAGAGGTTGTAAATACAAATTTGGGCTTGCGCAAATTCACCATAGGAGAAAGTAAGTCAAAAATAGTACTTTCGGAAGTGGTATATGTGGAGGATTATATGCAGTAAAGAGTAGAAAGCCGAGCCACTGAGAACAAGAGTGAGCTGGTGACGCTGAGTGCTCCGCCTAGAATGTTCTGCACATTACTGTTGAGGATTCATTACAAAATTATCGCAATTATAACTGATAGTTGGAGGGACAGTATCACAGTCGTGGGAGCACTGTAGACTGTTGTGCCTGTTAGAGAAAACCAATATTCCAGAAATATCCGACAGAGAAGTTCTTTAGTATGAGATGAAAACTGCAATAGCATACATTAGTACCAGGAATATGACCAAGTCGACGGTGACGACAGTGCCACCATACTGACAAGTCTATGTTGGGGCCGACGGACGAGAATACATTCACCAGGACTGAAAAGTGATAAATATGGCCCTTTGAAGAAGAGAAAGTGTCATATCTTGAGGTGACAGTGACAGTAGTTATGCCTCAGAAATAGCGTGGTCACGCTGTATAAGCGCACATCGTAGAGAATAACATGTGGCAAGCCTGTGCACCAGAAGTAAATATCAGAGCAGGGCAGGAGGTGGTAGGCAGCATAAATACAGTGTAGAAGGCAGTAAGTTGTGAAGAACAGAACAGAAGCCGCGGCTCGCAATCAGCCGCGATTATCGTAAAATGGCGGTTGCATGACAGACTGCCAGAAACGACCTGAGGTGAAAGAGGGGCAGAAAGAATCCGGAAATTGCTCCAAAAGCTCACCTCCAAGGTCCAGGTTCAAAGGATAGTTGATGGTATGAGGCCGGTGGCAGCAAGAAGTGGAAGGGCAAACAAGTCCGCGATGAAACCTTCAGCACTGAGGCGAGTCTCAAAATGGCGGGTCCCGGCAGCTCGATGCTCAGAGACGTGATAAAGTCACTAAAGCCGGTGAATGAAAGTCGGAAAGACACACCTTTTGCTCACGGCATGCTCCGGTTCCGAAATCCGGTGTTTTGCAGCAAGAATGGTCCCCCTTACAGCAGGAAAAACATAAGGAGGTGTTCCGGCGCGGAGGAGCTCCTCACCTAGCCGTCCATCTTGCGCGGCATCCAAGCCACGCCCCAATGCATGCTTTTTGGCCTACATCGCTTTGAGACTTGCTGGCCCCTACTTCTAAAGGAAAATACGCAATTTAATCACATGAAACAAATGCTCATATTAGGCGTAACTCTGGCAACCACCATTTTAGCCTACACACATTTGGGTACTGATACATGTAAAATTGCTTAATCCCGATTTTAATAATGACAACAGAGACGAGTATTATGAGTAACTCTTCACTTGCTCGTTATTTTCACAGCACGTTAACAAAACCAAACTACAACTCCCACAATCCTTTTTTTACAAAAGGAAGGGGCGAATCTAAGACAAAAGTGGACATCAATTCCTAGAAGCAGGAGGACATTCAGAATGGACATGATGATGTTTTGCGGTTGTTGTTGGGTGTCCATTGGTTAGTTTGGTTTTCCAGTATGCTCATGGCCTTTGAGAAACTGTCTGACTATACCAAGAAAAGAGGGCCCATGCTTTGTTTGAACCCACGTATAATGGCCTTTGATGTTATGTTATGTCATTTCCTTTTGGGAATAGAGGTTTGTGGGAGTTGTAGTTTGTGTTGTTAAGATGGGGTGAAAATAAATAGCTAGGGAAGAGTTACACATAATGCTCGCCTCTGTTGTCATTAATAAAATTGGAAATCTGCATTTACAGGACCCAGATCACCGTTGGCTAAAATGGCAGTAGCCAGCTATGCTCAGAATCAAATAAAAGCGGAAAGTATTTTGCTAAAGCTTTTAGTATTCTAGCCAAATTTGGGGTCCCTTCTAGGCCTGGGTGGTAAATTCCGTTCCGCTCGCGAAATGTGCGGAATTTGGGTAATTTGGGTTCTGCGGAGAATATAAAATTGCCCAAAATTCTGCGTTCCGCCTCTTCGCAAATTTTTTGCTTGTTCGCGTTCTCAAAATGCGTGTTCGCGAGATATTTCCCCCCGAGCACGCAAACAGCAATTGCGAACAGGAAAAAAGCATTGCGAACAAGCAATTCCGCGCGTTTGTGGAGATTTTTTACCGTTTTGCGGAGATTTGCATAACGCGATTACGCAAATTCCGCCCACCCCACATCACGAGGTTGGTGCATAAGATCTATGTGAATGCTGAAGCCAATATATTTAATGTCACAGAGGTGGATAAATTACAAGTTTGTTGAGGGACCAGGCAGGGCTGCCCTTTATCGCTAATTTCGTTCGCTTTCTGGGATTAGGCAGAATAGCAATATCTGTCCTCCTATTGCACAGACGGCGAAGATAAAACTATATGCTGATGTTATCATGCTGATTCTTGATAGTAACAAATGCCCGCAGGAGAAAGCTTTTGAGACTTTCCTGCTATTTGAGAAGTTGGGGGGAGGACTATAAAATCAATAGGAACAAAATCCTGAAACTTTTCTGTGTGGGTGTACTTCAGACAGATTACTCCCAGAGATAGTCTCTTGTGTAAATGCTCAACCAAAGAGGTGTCTGGGTATTAGATACTCTTTAAAGATTGAGGATTTATATGATCTTAATTTTGCCCCTTTGCTTTTAAAAGTACATTTTATGTTTGCACAGTGGAACGTGCTTCCTCTAACTATCTTAGGGAAGGTGTCGCTCTCATTAAAATGTTGAATCTTCCATTATTTAATTTTCTTTTTTTGGCCACCACTTGGCGCAAAATGTTATTTTATAGTAAGTGGCTTCTTCATAGTACCCCACAATTCTTAGCACAGGTTAACCCTAGGTGGTCTAGACACTGTTTTCCATGCGATTCGGGGGATGCAGCAAACTGGTCACTTGCTATTGGTTTGTGTGTCCCTATTCAAGAATTCTGGAAAGAAACATTGAAGTACTTGGAGAGGGCCAGGCAGATAAAATTATCTCCTAGCTACTGATGCTGATCTTGCTACTTAATTAGCCCCAAATGAATAAAACTATTATATATCGCAATGGCAGTGGCTAGATCCTTATTACTTCAAAGGTGGTGAACACAGTTGATCCCCCACAATTGGGGAATGAGTGGTACAAATTAGGCATGTAAGAAATAAGGAGCGGCTGTACGCTCTGCGTTGTGGGGCGGGGGAAGGACATACGATACAAAATGGGGGGCCATTTATGGAAGAAGCCTCAGTGTAGGTTGAAGAGGTTGATTGTTTTACTGAGAACATTTTTGTTTAGGTTCGCTCATGGTATTATGAAATCTGGAGCCATATTGCTGTTTTGTTTTTGGATGTATTCTATGATGAAATGCGATCTGTTTATGTATTTATATTACTGGTGTATGAATATCATGCTTGGATATTTTTTATCGCAAATTTGGATAAAAAAATATATAATTTAAAAAACAAGTGGAACAAAACAGTTATAAATAGATGGGACAACAAATAATAATTTTAAGGATATGCCTGTTTTAGCACGATCTTCCATAAAAGATTGGACCAACACTACTGTATTTTTGGACTCTGACAATGCAACCAGACCTCAGTGCCAGTGCTTTGACCTTTAAAACTGTAATGTTAAATTGGCTTATAAGCATGGCCACTGGAATTATCCAGCAGAGGAAGATCAAATTATGTGGCAGGGTTAAATCAATTATGCGGCAAGAAACAACAAATTATGCAGCATAATGTGGCACATTTTGTGATAGTTTTACTTCATTATTTTGTCTTTTTACACCAGGTAACAGTGTCTGAGAAAAGATTTCACCTTAATTAATACCAATTTAACAACCAAATGCAGCAATTAGCAACTGAACGATGACAAGTCAACCTTAACAAAAAGGCTTCCGGCAGGCAGGTACCCGAGTTAACATATTTATTGTAACTTTTGATCCGTTTGAGCTAGAAACAAATTTCTTTTTTGCTGAAATCTGCAGATTATGCAGCAGTTGATTATGTGGCAAATGCAGAAAAGTCACAATCATGCACAAATTGCCGCGGCCGCAGAACTGCATAATTTCAGTGGCCCTGCTTTAAAGACCCTAGTATATGGAACCAGAGGCACCCAGAGTCTGTAAGTTAAAGTGTCCCTCCCGGGCTGTAGCACTGATTGTGCCATTCTGGATCTGACAATGTGAAACATGTCTTCCAGCCTGCCACTGCAGCCTGGAAGAGTGGTTTTAAACTGATAACTCACCTTTGTCATTTAAACCAATGGCAAAGCCCAAATTTCCTATTTTTAATATAGCCTTACAGCCTGCCGTAGCGGGCTATACCTGCCATTAAAGGCCCACTCTAGCGTTAACTAAGGGAGCTAACGAAGGGAGCTTGCCTTTTTAATGGCCGTATAACTCGGCTACAATGAGCTATAAGGCTATTAGAACATTCCGTCACGTGAGGGCAGAATGTTCTAACAAATAAAAAGGCCTCAGTGAGCCCAAGGAAATTTAAATCCCCTCTGGCTCCCTGAGGCCTTTGTTCACAGCAACACCTGTGAATGACAAAGATTGAAATGTTGAAGTTCCATGCTTTTACCAGCCATTAGAAGCCCGGAGCACTACATTGTCTTCAATAGAGCTCCCAACATTCCAATGTTCTAATATATATAGGTTACACCTACACCAGGTTCATAGAGTCCTAAGGCATGGTGGTAAATATTAAAAACTAGGACATGTGTTTTTATATGTCATAATAGTAAAAAAATCCCAATTGTTGTTTTTACTGTGGAAAGGCTAGTAGCCTCATTGGTGAGTATAGAGTTACACGCTGACCACTCAACTGTGCTAACCTTTGAATGGGACAACTAAAATAGATACTTCAAGGTTTTAAAAGAAGTGCTACATTAAACCAGTTTTGATTCCCAAGTCCAATTTAATGTAACTTTTTAAGAAATGCTACAGTTATGAAGTTGCCACTTTGTTGCCCAAGTCCTCCTGTGTCCACTCGCAGGTGTTGGCCAAAAGACAGCCTTCTGCCCTCCTGGGGAAAAGTGTGTGTTGGGCCTGGCCTTTTTTTGCATGGTTATACCTAAACTTTGCCTTTTTTCTCCTATTCTGTCTGACCTGTTTTTGTTGGCTTTTGAAGTCTGGGCACTTTGCAACTGCTGACCAGTGCTAAGGTGCATATGCTGTCTGTCTAAATTATATTGG
Source organism: Lissotriton helveticus (assembly GCF_964261635.1). Lineage (NCBI taxonomy): Eukaryota > Metazoa > Chordata > Amphibia > Caudata > Salamandridae > Lissotriton > Lissotriton helveticus. The sequence goes on along the minus strand of NC_136059.1, from coordinate 1,253,277,441 downwards.
CCATTGGTTTATACGATTGCCTATCTGATTTACTAGTAAGTCCCTAGTAAAGTGCATCAGGTGTGCCCTGAGCCTTTAAATGCGGCTAGTAGACTTGCAGCTCTGATTGTGCCACCCACATGAGTAGCTCTGCAAACCTGTCTCAGGCCTGCCACTGCAGTGTCAGTGTGTGCAGGTTTAAACTGCCATGCTGACTTGGCAAGTGCACCCACTTGCTAGTCCCAAACATTTCCTTTTATTACATGTAAGGCGCCCCTAAGGTAGGCCCAAACCAGTCCCAAGGGCAGGGTGCAGTGTATTCAAAAGGTAGGGCATGTTGTAGTGTGTTTTACATGTCTAAATAGTAAATTACTGCTAATTTCATTTTTCACTATTGAAGGACTCCCGTAGGGGGTAACATATGGATTGCTTTGAAATATCTTTTAAGTGTAATTTCCCATTGTGAGAAGATAGAGATTTGGAGTTTGGGGTCTCACAATTTAAAAAGGCTTCTTTTTGTGAAGTCGGTTTTAAAATTGCAGGTTTGAAAATGCCACTTTTAAAAAGTACTATTTTAAAGTACAAGGAAAACCCAAAGGAGCAATAGGTGAGGGACCTTGGGTACATATATTGTTACAAGGAGCAGTGGTCCCTAACACGTAATGATGATTTTGAATAAATATAGACCAGAAATCAAAGTCTATATAAACTGTCCAGCCGGACAGGGTTTAATAACACAATTGTTGAATTTGTAAGTCAATTAAATACAATTTCACAAGTGGGACACAGCCTGTGCCCTACTACTCTATACCAGACAATTGTGACACATATAAACATGAATGAGGCAAGAACAGGCAATCTGCATGTATTCCAAATCTTTGCAGACAAATATTTGCACAAAGTACACTGTTGTGATTTAACTAGTAATCAAATCAAATCATCCAGTGTAAGGTGTCGACGGCGTTTCGATCCCCTTAGGGCATAGCGGGATCATCATCAGGACATTCAAATTACATACCTTATTATACGGAAGGTAGCAGAAGTGGCCTAAATACCGTTTGGAATTAATTTTAAGCAAGACCGTAATTACAAGTCTGCCGGGGACGGGGAACAATTGGTCCCGAAAATTATTGCCGGTGCAGATCCTCAATGGGGTTCCGGGTGACGCACAGAGCCGATGCTCCTATTCAAAATCATCATTACGTGTTAGGGACCACGGTTCCTTGTAACAACTTTTAAAAAGTAGGCATTTTCATGCCTTACCAGTCTGTGCCTTTGCCTGTCTGTAAACTCCAACTCGGGTTTAGGCTGACAATTGGGCTGTTTGTGCATTCACTCTATAGAGTCACACAAAGGGAGCTGAGGTGTGCCTTACATATCCTGATGGGCATCACCAGGCTGATGGGCTTTCCTGAGCTAGAGTGGTGGGAGGAGTTGTCACTGGCACCTGAATAGGGCTCTGCATGCCCTCACACAAAGCTGTCTCCATCCACTGTAGTGTGTCTGGAGCCAGGTCAGGGAAAGGCACGGTCTTGTGCACTACAAAGACTTTCCTTTGAAGTTTGCCTACTTCAAAGGAAAAAGGGGTATAAGTATTGAACCTCTGACACACTCAAATCAAAACACTTCTGGATTGAGGACATCCCACCAGGAAGAAATGCTATGTTGCTGTCAGGAGGGACTATCACTTTGCTGTCTGCTTTGCTGTGTTGGCCTGCTGCAGCTGCACCTGTCTTGGGCAGTGAAAAGAATGGACTATGCTTTCAGTATCCTTCCTTCCAAGTTTCTCCAGGGGCTTGTGTTGAGCTTGCCTCCTGTCTCAGCGATATCAAAGACTACATACATATCTTGTTGCCAGAACTCGGGCTCTTCTGATGCGAGTCCCGTATTGTCAAGAAGTGCCAAAATCCGTCCTGGGCCCTTGGCACTGAGTGGTTGTGCTCTAACCTCCAAATAGCAAAACCAACTCCGTCCCTGATGCCACTGCCTACACTGAAGCCATGGTCACCACTTCTGAGGAGCACGATGCATCAACCACAATGAGATCGCAGCCCCGGCCACACTGACAACATCACTTTACGCCATCATCTGCCTGCAACAAAGCCAAGAGCACCGCTAGAGAAGAGCACAACGCATCGCCTCGGCATCGCAGCCCTAGATGTACCGATGACAGCACCATTGACTATGACCTTGTATCTGATGCCGCTGCCTGTACCGTGGCTGAGCGCACCTCTCGTGAAGAGCACAACACATTGCCTTGTCTCACATCACAACCAAGAGTCTGCCGACGACAGCGTTCAGCACTGACGTTGTTCCGCTGCCTGCACCGGAGCTGTGCTCACCGCTCGTGAAGAGTATTATGCATTGATCACGATGACATTGCAGCCCTGGCCCTGCCGACGCCAGTGCTCGTGAAATCAACATCGCGGAGCTCGATCCCCAGTGTGTGTGACTCCAAGGCCCTAACAACTTCTGCCTGACTTTTGGAACCAACAATGGTGACACGTCAACTTCGGATTTCATCGCAAGGTCCCCCGAGGCTTCTTCACTTCCAAAGGTACTGTTTTGCAGGTCTGTCTGATGCCCTATCACTGAACTGTTGGATTTGTGTTGTTCACAACACTGTGATATCCCCGGTTGGCACAATCGACTTCAAGGAACTGTATTTTCAAATCTATTCTTGCAAAATTCATATCTTTACTTGTATGTTGGATTTTTATTGTTTTTGTCTTGTTTTACTCAGATAAATATTGGCTATTTTTCTAAACCGGTGTGGAGTCCTTTAGTAGTGTTTTTTTACTGTGTTACTGTGTGGGTGTGTACAAATACTTTACACATAGCCTCTGAGATAAGCCTGACTGCTCTTGCCAAGCTAAAAAGGAGGTGAGCAGGGGTTCTCTTGGCTATGTGATCCCCTTTACCTGACTAGAGTGAGGGTTCCCACTTAGACAGGGTGCATACTGACTTTCGAATAGATACATTTCTAACAGTGTGAATGACTTCTAAGAGAACGAACTATAGAGATCTGCCATTAGAAGAGGTGTCACCTCTCCCTGGCATTAATCCACAAGGGGTGGATTCCAAATGCGAGCTTCAAAGAGGAAGCCGCCTTTGAAGTTCAAATGGTGAACACACAAAGTGGCATTTTCAAACACACAATTTAAAAACCAACTTTAAAAAAAATTCTTTTTAAATTGTGGATTCAGAGACCCCAAACTCCAAATCTCGATCTGCTCCCAATCGGAAAGTATACTTAAAAGATTGTTCAAGATTATCCCCATGTTACCCTATGGGAGAGATAGTCCTTACAATAGTGAAAAACTAAATTAGCAGGATTTAACTATTAGGACATGCAAAACACACGAGTAAATGCCCTACCTTTTAAATACACTACACCCTGCGCTTGGGGGAAGGGAAGGTGTGGGGCTGGCAAGTGGGTGCACTTGCCAGGTTGACATAGCCGTTTAAAACTGCACACACAGACACTGCAGTGACAGGTTTGCAGGGCTACTGTTGTGGGTGGCGCAATCAGTACTGCAGGCGCACTAGTAGCATTTGATTTACAGGCCCTGAGCACACCTGATACACTTTACTAGGGACTTAGTAGTAAATCAAATATGTCAACCATGGATAAACTAATCACCAATACAATTTAGACAGAAAACATATAACTTTAGCACTGGTTAGCAGTGGTAAAGTGCCTGGAGCCATAAAGTCAACAAAACAGGCCAGAAAAAATAGGAGGAAAAAGACAAAACGTTTTGTTGATAATCCTGAAAAAAGGGCCAGGTCCAGAAAAACCCCCTTCCAGCCTAAAGCCAGGCTACGCTAATCAATACCTTGATGGACTTCCCTGCTTAGGGTGATAGAACATGGACCCTGCCCTGCCACAGCAGGGGCATGTTCCAATTCTACGCCTCTCTGAACCCATTTGGATCCCTCTTTCCATACTGTCAGGCCCCCTAAGCTAACCTTGGGATTCCTTCTCCTTACCTGTGGAGCTCATCTGTGCAGCACCTAACCTTACTTTGCTCACAGATATATTCCTGTGGGCAGACAGTACCACCATTGCCAACACAGTGGTGTGGCCCATTCCACCCCAGGGGTGTAACTCCTGACCCCAACCCAAGAGCAACTCTGTCCGCAAGGACTGAAACCCACAGTGGCCGCCGACAGCTGTCAATGACAAGAGCCAGGCCTCAGGCCATTCAGTGCTCCCTAACCTCTGTGGTTTCTCAGAGTGAGGGGTGGTAGCCCCAGTTGACTGGCACCTTTTGTCCACTCTCCCTCCCACCAGTTCAGCTATGTTATCGTGGTCACTTAGCACAGGGTATGTACCCTGAGGCTGACCAGGGGTCTGGCGGCAGCACTTCCACACCCTGTACTCCCCTCTGGGGTCCTGTACCGTCCGCTGTGGAGAGGCAGCCTCAGACTCCAGAACTGACAGGGGGCTGGTGTCAGCCATCCTGCACAATTCTTCCACCAATGCAGGAATGCTAACCTGCAACTGAACCCCCAACCCAGGGTCTGGACCCTGAAGCTGAGCAGGTGCCTGGCAAACCAGGACTTCCAGGGGAGTACTACTACCCCTCCCAAGGGAAACATGTTCTTCATGTGTTGCATGAGAGTCTAGCTGGCACTGGTCTTCCGACTCAAGTCCATCTGACAGAGAATCAATACCCCCTGACAAGAAGTGGCATCACCAGGGTCATTCTTGAGGGGGGCTGACCTCAGAGCTGGCCTCTGAGCCTCTAGGTCTCCCACTGGAGACTGCCTCCCCCTCTTATCCCTCCTTCTGGACTTCTGCACCCTCCTTTTCAAAGTGGACCTGCCAGATATCAGAACTGGAGGGACACTTGTGACAGCCTTCCCCGTACCTCTCCTGACCCTATGCTGCTCCCCTCAGTCGATGGCATCCCAGTACAGACTAGGCCACCCTCCAGGTCCTCTCTCTGGGAACTGTCCAGGCTCTGGGACTGGGCTTTGGGCTACCTGGGCCTCTGTCCACCTCTCCTCTTACCCTGAGAAGGGACATGGGACCCTCTACCTATCCCACTACACTGGGGCCTATTTGCTCTCCTTTCCTTCTAACCTCCCCCACCTCCCTTGATTCCCTTCAGGATCACTCCCAAATGAATTTTCAGACCCCTTGGCATCCCCCAAGTGGTCTGCCTCCAGTGCAAGCTCCCTGGGGTCAGAGAACTCATACTCCACCGGGTGTTCACATAGCTCTGGAGAACTGTGACTGAACAAATGCTCCCCAGCAATCAAAGTGTCCAGGCCCACACATTTGTGCACCACACTACCCTTCACCCAACCATCGAGTGGCATGAAAAACTACCCCACATCACCCTTACAAGACTGGTGAGGCAGTAACTGACTGTCCTTGAAAATCAAACCACACTTGTCTGGGGTGTCTCCAACTTCCTTACCAGGGCTTCTACCCTTGGGGTACAAGCCATGGTAACTCCCTTCTAGATCCATTAGAATGTCCATCCCACCACTAGAAATATGACTTTCTGTGCCAGTTCCCCAATCCACCTCAGGGACCCTGCGCACCTCTAGGGCTACCTCATGAACCTGAACCCCTTGGTGTATGTCATCCCCCTCCTTAAAAGTCAGGCTCCAAGTCTCTTGGTATGTGGACTTTTTCTTCAGTACCAGACATGATACTTTCGCTACCACCATCTGTGCTGGACTCCGCCCTCTTGGCTTTCAGCTCTCTCATTCTCAGCTCATGAGCTAAAATCATTTCCCTTCTCTCCATCTCTCTCAGGCTCAGCTAATGAGTCTGCCTTATTTCCTGTAAAGCTTTTTCTCTCACTCCTGCTTCAACCTGAGCTTTAAACTCTCCAACTCGAGTGTCCTGGCTCCTCTGGTGACAAGCCTTAGGAGACATCTCAGGAGTGGGCATAACAGTGCACTTTGGGATAGCTGGATGCCACATATTGCACAAAGTCGTCACCGGGTTGGGCAGGATCCCTGTAGCCCATTGGGTAGTAATAACTACCTCCCCTTTTCTGGGCAAAAATATGGCATCCCGACCTCACATCACATCTGGACTGGACTGGAGAGAGGACCGAAGACGGACTGCTCTGCTGGTCCCTTGACCTGGCAAGAGAGGTTGCACAAACCGCTGGACTGCAACTGCTGATTCATGGACTAGAGAGGACAGTGCCTGTGGTGCCTGGCTCATGGAATAGTCACTCCTGAGCCCTAAACAGAAGAGGTGAACTCCAAGAGTTAGGTAGATGACTTTCTGTTACAGCACCAGTATCACAAAAACTTAAGAAGCCCATTCTGGTCAGTAGGTAGCCACAATTGGCTGATTGACACTGACAGCCGACTTGCAGCCCAGACGAGTCCTGATGTTCAAAAGATGCACCCTAGTCTCCTGGTCCTGAGAGACTTGTCGGATTGTGGCTTGGGCTCAAGAAAGACATTAGCCTTCACCAAACAAAACTGCGGGTTTTGCTGTGACTGGAGACCAGAAGTCCAGTGGCCACTGAGCGTTTTCTGGTCAAAAAGGACTTCGTGGGACATAAACCACTGTTGCCAAAGTGCCTGTGGGCTGAGGAGTAGTTCTAGAGACAACCCTGCAGACAGTACAGTATCCTCCGCACCTTACAGCATCTTCAGCAACTTGTATTCCTTGCATCAAGACCACTCCATTGAGGACTGTGGTGGACAGCCCATAGAAACCTGGAACTGGACTTGAGACTGCTTTAGTGCCAAGGTCACTGTTCTACTACTCCTCATTAGACCCCCTGACCTTCCTCCTGTTGGATTTGGCCGCCCAACATGGGCTGCAGTAGTCAAACACATCTCTTTGAACGTTTTATCAAGTTTCCAAACTTTGCGGTTACCATTACTTGTTTGCATTTTTGAGTGAAAAGCTAAGATTTACCATTTACTTATAAATCTGTATCTCCGGTGGATTTTGTTAGTTTTGGTGTCTAATAATTCCTAAAAATATAATCTATTTTTATGAATTGTCAGATTTCTTTTGTGTTGTGTGACTTTCTACTCTGTTGTTTTGCTACTCTAAATGATTCACATTTGTTTCTTTGTTTAAGCCTGACTTCTCGAAGCCACAGCCACCAAGGGTTGAGCTAAGGTTTAACAAACGAGCCTGGCTGGACCCAAGTTGTTAACCTGGGTGTATTCCACGATGTGGTCACAGAACCACACTATATAATAAACCACATTTCCTCATAATAAAGATATACATTATACCTCTTGACCCAAGCAAAATAGTACTTCGCTAAACGTCACACATACAGATTGTTTGGTATAAATTAATTTTCGAACAGAGATTACCTCATTACATAGCTGCAATTTCTACCTCTATACTGCTGCTTTCAACAGCACCCAGGTGCTGCTTTACGACTCTTTGATATCCCCAATCTAACAGCTACCTATAGCTTCAAAATAAGTATGCTTTTTGCTTTTGGCCGTTGTAATTGTTGGACTAGAGGCAAATTTGTGAACAAAGTGCCAGTTACCAAAAACATATTTTTAGGTCACTGCTGGTACCACCAGTGATGTTGCTACCCACTGCAACCATAGGTTTTACCCACGACATTCCCTGCCTCTCACTAACATACTTACTCTATATGCCCTATTGCTAAGTATGGATCCCCAATAATTTCCAACAGTGCTTCATTTGTAAAAAGTGTAATTGCCTGGGCCCTTCTCAAAAGGACACTGCAGCTTGCATCTCCTATTGACCCTGGCAGTGCTGCCAACGCTAGTGACAACAAACTATTAACTTTCACATTCCTACAAGTATGACAGTTCGGACTATTCCAGGTACAGAAAGCTATGAGAATAGTCTGGGTAGCATGTATTATTAATGTTTAAAGTATATTAAATTATGAAATACTCCGCTGTTGTGTTCACTGCAAAATTAGACAAACTGTGCCACCATACTGGACTGTAATAAAAGGCGGTGTGGAGAATTAAGGGCCTGTGCTGAGCACCAGCGAACACTGGCTCACATTAAGAAATGATTCCTAAGTAGATTTGCACAGCACTGTAAAAATAACAGCACTTAAATCGAATGTTGCCATTTGTTTAAAGAGGCAGTATTCCAACTTTTGTGCAGAGAGTGATTGATTCTGAGTTGCTCCATGATTGGTCTAAGGCTTGTCCGATATATATTTATTCTCTTTGCACTGTGATATTTCTAGTTAAGGTTTTATAAGGGGAAACAAATAACGAGTATCAGATTTTGATGAAAAAACATGATTGGACAGATTACTTGCTGCCATGGGCCAACCTGAGAACTATTGCATGTTTTAGTTGGGGTTCTGAATTTAAATCCAAATGTGACCTCAGCAGTTCTAGACCAGCCAGATGATACCTGGCTGCTCAATGGTTCAGCGGAAGGTGAACAGAAAGTATAGCGCTGACCTGGGCCACCCAGGCTCAGATCAGCAAATGCGGGGCAAACCAGTAGCTCTCTCCCAGCTTGGGAATGTGGCAGGATCTGGAAGAGGCTGAGCATCACTGTTACCACTTCCATTTTGCAGTAACAGCACCACACATTAATAAAATGCATATACCCACTGCATATATGTCTCTCACAATTGGTTTTGGTGGAGCACCAGTGACTATCACACAAAATGTACAATTGTCTGACCACTGCAATGCAATCATCATGAACACAATCTTCCAAATTAAGTACTAGTGCTCTAGCTCTGGCAAACACCTGCTCAAATTAAGCACTATGGGTCTTATTCAGAGTGGTAAAATTGATTTTGATTGTAAACATAAATTTATGACGAAATGTATCTAAAAGAGACTATTAGTCATAGATTCCTTACCTTAGAATTACCCCCAGGCATCAGACTGGATCAGGAGAATGTATTTTCTTATCAGTACCCCTGCACATTGGTGGGTGGTGTTGTCGACTCCGCGTCCGTTGTTGGTGTCGTGGTCACCGGGATGAGGTCGCGGTGTCTACTTAGATGCCACCCCTGTGTGATGACATCAGTTCTTTCTTTTACGCGCCAGCCAGCGCAGATGCAGAGAGAGCGTGCTCCCTATTCACTTTTTGACTAACTCTTTTTCGACTTTTGTTGACATCTTTTTTGAGTCTTACGACTCCTGGTGCATGAGGGGTGTCCAGTCGTTGGCCCGGTTCCAAGCCTTGTGACTCCTGTCACAAGTTGATGTCGGTCATCGATCCGCACCTCTTGTGCCTTTGATGCCTGGAGCGCGACCACGTGTGAGAAATAAAGCACCCAGGTAACAAAAATACACTGGCAAAGTAACAAACAACAAATAGAATGAAAAGTATTGAAGCACAAAAATGTGCACAAAAAGTATCAATTTAATAATTGGTATAAAATTATCATGAACAGATTCATTGACTTTCTGATTAAAAAGATTAATATAAAAAATTGATATAAAACAAAATTTGTTGTGATTTCTTGTATGGAGTGATACAATGTGGAGATGGTTCAGTCTACGCGTTTCGACACCCTGAAAGTGTCTTCTTCAGGACACTACCATCAATTTACTTATAATGTATTTTTCCAGAGAGAAATTTGTGTGCTTTTTTAGTCCAAGTGGGTATAATCGCAACTAGTCAGGCCGAATTTCCTTTTTATGCTGATAAAAGGCTACTCCATAGTGTGGGGATTCCTCTATGTGATGTATTTCTTTTTCTCCGAAATGGTAACGTTTTCTCTTCTTATTTGAAAGCCGCGTTGAAAATCGGTACATCCATTCAAGAAGGATAAAGATAGATTATCACTGTTTTGAGGGCTGGTTAGGCGTTATCGGCGGCATATATTTGGTTACGTGGTTCCAAGTGAAGGCTCAAAAATGTATTTTATATTGATCGTGGTAATTCTTTTCAGCGTATGTTTAGCAGATCTTACGTATATGTGACGACGACATAATATAGGTAACAGTCCAAGTTGATAAGGAGTTACTGATGGGGTAGATTTCTTTATGTGTCAATACGGTTGAAAAACAGATTCGCGGGTACCGCGTGAGCTCGCTGAAGTCGTGCAAAACGGCGTGTATACCTCTTGGAAGATTTCAAATTTCAGTGCGACCACGACCTGAAGTCGTTCTCCGAATGTCAGACCCCGAACCTGAAGTCTTTGCAGCAGCGGTCCCAAAAGCTTTTGGAGGCCTGCTAGTCCTCTTCGCGCAGTTCGAGGTCCCGGTCGAGGGGAATGTCACGCGACCGGTCGCAGAGCCATTACCATTCGTCCTTAAAGTCTTCACACTTATAGGGTAAGTTGAAGCACAAGAAGAAGGCAAAGTAGCATCGTCGCTCTTCACCTTCTCCCTACCCGTTGGCTGATGCGACGCGGGACCCGGATCGTCGCCGTTCTCAGCTACAGCCTTGGAGATCGCTAGGACGACTCCGCACTTCCCTCCCTTTCCGGAAGCCCAAGCGCCCCCCCTGCCCAGCTTTGTGACTTTTACGAAGCCCTTCACTCCATATTTGGGCAGCCTGTCTCTGCCAGTATGCCTTTGGGCCCCATGGACTCAGCTGGGGGCTCTAGGACTACGATGCTGGCGGCTCCAGCCTCAGCGCTGCAGGGCCTCCATGGATCCATGCCTGGATCAGGATCAGAGAAGGTCGACCTCATGGTACCTTCCCTGGCGCCGATTCCAGTGGCGACTCCCCCATGGCCGGCTGCATTCCCAGCCGGCATCGACCCCAGCCTCACCCTCGGCTTGGACACGGTACTGAACCGAAGTCGACCGTCGCCGGTACAGGAGGGTACTTTTGTACTGCTGTTCTTCCCTGGCATTCTCTTCCACCCTGACTGGCAGCCAGAGGAGGGTTAGCAGGACTGGGAGGGTTATGTTGACCCTCTAGCAGACCAACATGAAGAGCCGGACTGGAGAAAGGACCTGGGTGATGCCAGTCATCTCGATACCTCTCCAGACCTTGGTATGCTTTCTTCCCCTACCGTAGCTACAAAGGAGGCAGTCTCCTACATTGTGGTGTTGCGCAGGCCGGCTGAGGTGTAGTGTCTTCACTCCATACTTCTTTCCCCATAGTCTCCTGCCTAGCCCTGTAGAATGTTGTCATCCTGATGATATAATAGAATGCTGATAGCTCTGGGATTTTAGTTGAGAGTTAGGGCTGAGCTGTCACCATCCTGCTCCTGGTGGGGTTTTAATATGTCATGTACTTTACTTAATGAATCTCCTTTTATCCTTGTACCATCTTACTTTGAATAAATATACTTCATCAACTACACGGATCTTCATCATCTTTCACTACACATTTTGGCTACGATTTGGGCCTCCTTCTGAAACGGACTTTCACTTATCTACTTCAACCTGCTTCCTACAAAGACTTTCAATTTCAAGCAACTACAAGGTAATGATCTTCATTTTCTTTCTCAAGCATACTGGCTAGCCCCACCAGTGACCAATCCACTAGTCGCCCTCTTCCTTAAACTGCCAGTCCCTGCTGTAATTGATGCCTTCTTGAAGAAAGCATTTCAGTCCTTGCTGTAATTTACTGCCTGTCTTTGTGAGGATTCCCCTGCTTTTCTGCTTGTTTTGCCAAGTTGAGAAACTCTGTGAACTACGATCTGGCATTCGTTTTCAAAACAACTGGCAGTGTTTAAAGTACTTTAATGACTTAATCTGACAACGTGTTAAAACTGTCTGCCATGATGAACACCTGTTATCTTCCTGCAACCTTCCAAGTATGTTTCACAAAGGCACAGTTTTCCACAGCAGCGTTCACTTTCAGTCCTGCTTTCTTCAAGCCTGCATTCAACATGCTTTCTGCGATACCTTTTATTTCTCCTACTGCCCTTAAGCAAGTGTCATTTTCCTTCCTGCACGTTGTTCTAATTTCTATGTGCAACGTTGTTCTGATTTGCTTCAACCTTGGAAACAGCAGTCCTTCTCATCCACCCCGTGTTATAGAATTCTATTTGAATGTTTTAAACTAGTGGTTTTGAGAGAACGGACCCCCGGCTCCCCTGGCCGTGTGGAGGAGCGAATTTCATCTTCTGGGGGAGAGCGTTTATTTGATTCAAGTCTTTATTCGGCTTGTCGTTTTACAATACATATGGCTGCTATTGACTTTTGTATTACTGCCGCGCCATTATAGGCAGTTTAAAAAATGACAGATGTTTTCAAATTTGAAACAAGTGAAACGGGGCACGGACCTCTTTCCCTTCACCTGGGCTCTCCCTTCGTCATTTTGCCTCTTATGACATTCCTACTTCAGCTTTAACACTGTTTCTTCATTTGCTGCACGTTTAGTCCTTGAACCACCCGGTTGTGCGTAAGAGTATGTGCCACCATTTTAAGAGTGGTAATTGCAAACACAACAGTGATGGACAGAATGTGGATCAATGTCACACATTCACCCCAGTCCAAAGATCTGGGCCCAAATCCATCGTTTTTCCACTCCACACCACCCTGGGTTAGACAATGGCGATATGCAAATCAGCGCTGACCCTGTGCCCCATGGGAACAGTCCAGTCCGAACTACAAAAGCCATGTCCTTCCCAGAACGGAATCAAGCATCCGAGGACCGGCCCGGTTTCGAGGTAACACCTCTCATCAGCCCGGCTAGCTTGACTCCAGTGGTGTGGAGTGCCTGGGACTCACGTCTGAGCATCCCCAGTACACCTAGAGCGGTAATTGCAAACACAACAGTGATGGACAGAATGTGGATCAATGTCACACATTCACCCCAGTCCAAAGATCTGGGCCCAAATCCATCGTTTTTCCACTCCACACCACCCTGGGTTAGACAATGGAGATATGCAAATCAGCGCTGACCCTGTGCCCCATGGGAACAGTCCAGTCCGAACTACAAAAGCCATGTCCTTCCCAGAACGGAATCAAGCATCCGAGGACCGGCCCGGTTTCGAGGTAACACCTCTCATCAGCCCGGCTAGCTTGACTCCAGTGGTGTGGAGTGCCTGGGACTCACGTCTGAGCATCCCCAGTACACCTAGAGCGGTAATTGCAAACACAACAGTGATGGACAGAATGTGGATCAATGTCACACATTCACCCCAGTCCAAAGATCTGGGCCCAAATCCATCGTTTTTCCACTCCACACCACCCTGGGTTAGACAATGGCGATATGCAAATCAGCGCTGACCCTGTGCCCCATGGGAACAGTCCAGTCCGAACTACAAAAGCCATGTCCTTCCCAGAACGGAATCAAGCATCCGAGGACCGGCCCGGTTTCGAGGTAACACCTCTCATCAGCCCGGCTAGCTTGACTCCAGTGGTGTGGAGTGCCTGGGACTCACGTCTGAGCATCCCCAGTACACCTAGAGCGGTAATTGCAAACACAACAGTGATGGACAGAATGTGGCTCAATGTCACACATTCACCCCAGTCCAAAGATCTGGGCCCAAATCCATCGTTTTTCCACTCCACACCACCCTGGGTTAGACAATGGCGATATGCGCTGATTTGCATATCGCCATTGTCTAACCCAGGGTGGTGTGGAGTGGAAAAACGATGGATTTGGGCCCAGATCTTTGGACTGGGGTGAATGTGTGACATTGATCCACATTCTGTCCATCACTGTTGTGTCTGCAATTACCGCTCTAAGTGTACTGGGGATGCTCAGACGTGAGTCCCAGGCACTCCACACCACTGGAGTCAAGCTAGCCGGGCTGATGAGAGGTGTTACCTCGAAACCGGGCCGGTCCTCGGATGCTTGAGTCCGTTCTGGGAAGGACATGGCTTCTGTAGTTCGGACTGGACTGTTCCCATGGGGCACAGGGTCAGCGCTGATTTGCATATCGCCATTGTCTAACCCAGGGTGGTGTGGAGTGGAAAAACGATGGATTTGGGCCCAGATCTTTGGACTGGGGTGAATGTGTGACATTGATCCACATTCTGTCCATCACTGTTGTGTCTGCAATTACCGCTCTAAGTGTACTGGGGATGCTCAGACGTGAGTCCCAGGCACTCCACACCACTGGAGTCAAGCTAGCCGGGCTGATGAGAGGTGTTACCTCGAAACCGGGCCGGTCCTCGGATGCTTGAGTCCGTTCTGGGAAGGACATGGCTTCTGTAGTTCGGACTGGACTGTTCTCAAGGGGCACAGGGTCAGCGCTGATTTGCATATCGCCATTGTCTAACCCAGGGTGGTGTGGAGTGGAAAAACGATGGATTTGGGCCCAGATCTTTGGACTGGGGTGAATGTGTGACATTGATCCACATTCTGTCCATCACTGTTGTGTCTGCAATTACCGCTCTAAGTGTACTGGGGATGCTCAGACGTGAGTCCCAGGCACTCCACACCACTGGAGTCAAGCTAGCCGGGCTGATGAGAGGTGTTACCTCGAAACCGGGCCGGTCCTCGGATGCTTGAGTCCGTTCTGGGAAGGACATGGCTTCTGTAGTTCGGACTGGACTGTTCCCATTGGGCACAGGGTCAGCGCTGATTTGCATATCGCCATTGTCTAACCCAGGGTGGTGTGGAGTGGAAAAACGATGGATTTGGGCCCAGATCTTTGGACTGGGGTGAATGTGTGACATTGATCCACATTCTGTCCATCACTGTTGTGTCTGCAATTACCGCTCTAAGTGTACTGGGGATGCTCAGACGTGAGTCCCAGGTACTCCACACCACTGGAGTCAAGCTAGCCGGGCTGGTGAGAGGTGTTACCTCGAAACCGGGCCGGTCCTCGGATGCTTGAGTCCGTTCTGGGAAGGACATGGCTTCTGTAGTTCGGACTGGACTGTTCCCATGGGGCACAGGGTCAGCGCTGATTTGCATATCGCCATTGTCTAACCCAGGGTGGTGTGGAGTGGAAAAACGATGGATTTGGGCCCAGATCTTTGGACTGGGGTGAATGTGTGACATTGATCCACATTCTGTCCATCACTGTTGTGTCTGCAATTACCGCTCTAAGTGTACTGGGGATGCTCAGACGTGAGTCCCAGGCACTCCACACCACTGGAGTCAAGCTAGCCGGGCTGATGAGAGGTGTTACCTCGAAACCGGGCCGGTCCTCGGATGCTTGAGTCCGTTCTGGGAAGGACATGGCTTCTGTAGTTCGGACTGGACTGTTCCCATGGGGCACAGGGTCAGCGCTGATTTGCATATCGCCATTGTCTAACCCAGGGTGGTGTGGAGTGGAAAAACGATGGATTTGGGCCCAGATCTTTGGACTGGGGTGAATGTGTGACATTGATCCACATTCTGTCCATCACTGTTGTGTCTGCAATTACCGCTCTAAGTGTACTGGGGATGCTCAGACGTGAGTCCCAGGCACTCCACACCACTGGAGTCAAGCTAGCCGGGCTGATGAGAGGTGTTACCTCGAAACCGGGCCGGTCCTCGGATGCTTGAGTCCGTTCTGGGAAGGACATGGCTTCTGTAGTTCGGACTGGACTGTTCCCATGGGGCACAGGGTCAGCGCTGATTTGCATATCGCCATTGTCTAACCCAGGGTGGTGTGGAGTGGAAAAACGATGGATTTGGGCCCAGATCTTTGGACTGGGGTGAATGTGTGACATTGATCCACATTCTGTCCATCACTGTTGTGTCTGCAATTACCGCTCTAAGTGTACTGGGGATGCTCAGACGTGAGTCCCAGGCACTCCACACCACTGGAGTCAAGCTAGCCGGGCTGATGAGAGGTGTTACCTCGAAACCAGGCCGGTCCTCGGATGCTTGAGTCCGTTCTGGGAAGGACATGGCTTCTGTAGTTCGGACTGGACTGTTCCCATGGGGCACAGGGTCAGCGCTGATTTGCATATCGCCATTGTCTAACCCAGGGTGGTGTGGAGTGGAAAAACGATGGATTTGGGCCCAGATCTTTGGACTGGGGTGAATGTGTGACATTGATCCACATTCTGTCCATCACTGTTGTGTCTGCAATTACCATTTTAAGAGTGGCATTCTTCATCAGCTCTTACACTTTATTCTGTGTATGCTCCTTGTGTTGCCAACCACACTTTTTTTTCTTTATACGTTTGTGTGCTTTATGGCTTCATATTTCTACAGTAGTCCACAGCATTGAAAAATGTCTCTTGTGCTTGAGTCTGTATTTTCTTACAACACATGAACACACTTCAAAGGCATAATTAATATAACAGTGCCACCTATTGGTTTTCCAGCATTATCGCGCTTGAACATTCAATATAGTTAAAATACAATGGAACACCTTAACAACTCTTCGTGTTTTTCTGCTTAATGAATGTGACCTTCCTCATTAAAATGGCACGAAATTGCGTGAGTACTTTATTTCTTTCTACATTTCTATGCTGATGACAACGGTGACTACTTTACTTATTTTATTTCTTTATTTTTACTTCTTCACCAGAGTTTGCTTCTACAATATGTATTTATCTAAGGTGTGCAGATTTCTTGAATGTGTTTTGTTTGCGCTGTTGTTTGTAGTGCCATTTATTATTTTTATTTCAATATGTTGCATGAATTTTTAGAGTCTAACTCTTTAAAAATGTAATTTTGAAATGCTTACTGTTTCTTTCCCATTTTATTTGCTATTCATATTTTAAAGAGTTTTCATATTTTCCGTTTTCTTTGATGATGAATTGAAATTTTCTTCACAGGTTTTACTGCTCATTCGTTTGCAGAATGTCTGCACCTTCGTTTATTTGATGAATGTTGTGTTCTACACATATTTCTTTTGAGAATTTCTATGTATACTTATGGTTATGTTTTGATATGACTTTCCTTTTTTATTTCAAACAGCTGTTCACATTTTCTCCGTATTTTATTGATGCATTGTATTTAATATTCTCATTTATATGCTGATTTTTTTCTCACCTTAGCTTAAGATCTTGCACTGTGTATTTTCTCACAGGTTTTAATTTAGAAAATGTTTCATTTCACATAGTTCTATGAAAATTTCTTGTTCTAGGATGTCGACTCCTGCATTTTCATATTCATTCATTATGTTCACTGAGTGTTTCAGCAGCGGTTCTGTGCACGGAACCCCTCTAATTTATATTTCTTCTACAGTTTTGCAAGATTCTGTTTTCAACTTTGCACAAAGTTCCCATACAATTTCCTTGCAATTAGAGTTCTACCTTTTATTCATTCATGATTGTTACTCCTGTTGGGTGTATTTCTTTTCCTCACCCTTCTTCTCACTCATGTGTTGGAGATCTTTTATGTTGTCCTGTTGGAGTAATTTTCTTGCTTTTATTCTGTTTTCTTTTCATCGCTCAGCGTTCTTTGATTCATGCATCCATTCCAGTATGGCCAACTGGTGTGCCTCGCTGTATCATGAACGTTTTTCTATATGTGTTACCTTACGTCCTTCTGTGCATTTTTCGTTGTGTTTTCCTCTTTCTGTTTCCTATATTGTCGTTGAAGGAGAAGATGTCCTGTCTTCCTTCTTTCATCCTGGCTTTGTCTTGTCCTACTTAGTGCACCCTAGCATTGTTTCTTTCCTGAACCTGAGGCCAGGTAAGGTGTCTAGCGTGGCGGACACTGTGGCAGGGGTGAAGGTAGGGGTACAGGCAACAGAGACTGCAATTCAAAAGGAGAGGGAATCAAGACTTCGACTATCAAAGGGTAGATATGTTCAGGATCAGGACACAGGTATGGAAATGGACAAAGATAAACAGAAGTCTGTGGTGGGGAGACTAGCGAGGCGCTGGACGCTGGGCTGTAAGTAGCAGTGGAGGAGGACATGACTTTAGCAGAAAGGAACAAGAGTAAAGAGGTGAAGCTCAAAAGATTGCCTTTCATGGACATTATGAATTCCCCTGAGGCACATTTGATATTGAGTACCAAGGAGTGCATTTAGAAAGGGGATTACGTAGAGTTATTTAGGCTGTTGGATAGAGAAATGCAGGGAAAAAGAAGGTTCTTAAGAAGCAGAGTACACGTTGTCCTATAGGCCCAGGGTCCCAATTAACATAGAGTTGTGGACTGGGTGGTGAGTGGCCTTGTTTAAATACCTTGATGTGGTGCTTAAGGTGCAAGTTACCTTCAGTGGGGGCCTTGGTGAGGTATGATGAGGAGTTCAGTGCTCACCTTGCGGGTGAGGAGGATGGGATCTAGGCACAAGTGGATAACTAATTATTCTTACAGACTATGATGCCCGAAAGGCCTACCCATTCGCGGCCACCCCACCCTGGTGAGGTGAGAGCAGCAGGACGGGGTCAGGTGGAGAGTGGAGGGGCATGTTGGTCTTACTACAGGTGGCAGTCCTTGCGGGAATACTGCAAGTATCGCTGTGAGTACTCAAAGTGTGGCGGAACGCATCCCCTTATGAAGTGTGGTCCCGAGGAAGGTGCCTTTGTACAGCAGGTGGGCAATGCGGGCCAGTGGACAGGTTCTAATGACTGCAGCAGGGGTGTGAATCCCATTGGAAAAGGCACCTACACCAGTAAAAGTGGAAATGTAAAATGTTTGGCTGGATTTGTTGGGCACAGAGTGGGAAAGGGAATTGTTGTGGGTAGGATTCCATTTGTGTTAAACAATGGTCCCAGGGTGAGACAGTGGGCAGAGCATCTAAGTCAGTGAAGGGGCAAAGGTTGCTGGTGTGGGGCAAGACGTTGAAAGAGGTGAAGGAAGGGAGGATGGAGTGGCTGTTTTAGGACTAGCCTCTAGAGAAATTGAGGGTAGGTGTGGTTCCGAAGAAGGAGGCTGGAGAGTTTCGCCTGATTCCCCATTTGTCTTGGCCAGAAGGTTTGTCAGTGAATGATTGCAGTGCAGAGGAATGCAGTAGAGTGCACTACACATCAGTGGATTCAGCGGTGCCTTTGGTGAATGGCATGGGTCAAGGGGCACCAATGGCGAAATGTGATATAAAAACTGCTTTTCGTTTACTGCTGGTCCATCCTAAGGATTACGAGTTGCTGGACATACAGTTTGGAGGAATGTTTTTTGGGTAAAAGGCCCCCCCATGGGATGTTCTGTTTTTTGTTGTTTATTTGAAGCATTCAGTAATTTTCTGCAGAAGGTTTTCACACATATGTCAAGGAAGGTAGTCATGGCCCACTATTTAGGATGATTTTTTCATGGTGGTAGCGGGGCTGATTGGGGATTGTCAGGAGATTTGGTGTTGTTTCTGGAGTTGATGGCTGACCTGAGGGTTCCTTTGGTGCCGGGAAGAACAGCTGGCTCTGTGTATACTATGCCTAAGTAAGGTATAGTGTGCACAGAGTCTAGTGGATCTCCAAAGGCTTACAGAGGTAAAAGTAGAAAATACCTTACTCTCTATTTGTGGTAGTGTGGGCAAGCAATGATGTCACACACACAAAGACTGAACTCAGACGAATTGCTTGTAATAAAAATATTTCTTAGTTAAATTGTATTTATAGAACCCAGCAGGGCTTGGTACAGGTAAATGTAATAGTACTTTTCAAGACGTTGTTAATAAGCAAGCTGGATGAATAATGACTTTTCTTACAGGTTTGTAAAAGCTGCAAATACAGTAGTAATCACTTTTCAGATTACTTTTGATTACTTTTCAGATTACTTTCAGGATTACTTTTTCTACTCAGTGTGATATGCCTAGATATCACACTGGGACATTTTCCTGGATAAAAGGTGAGTAAAAAGGTTTTTATAAAAACACAGTTTCTTAGGTTTCCAACTTTCCATACAAAACACCCTCAACACTTTTTCAGAGGAAAACAGTCAATGCAATTCTATGGGAAAAAATGGGGTTATCGTTTTGCAGGTAAATATATGGTCTTGAGGGTTAAGTTTCTGGGGTTAGAACAAGGGTTCCCCCAAGGTCAAGGATGCGCTCAAAAGGCACCCTCAGCGGCACTAGGGCAGCCGAGTGCAGAGTGCTGAGGCCCAATGTTAGCCTAAGGGTCTAGTGGGGCATAGGTTGGTGGCTGCTCTCGGGCAAGCCACAGAGTTGAGGAAGCAAATTTCCTAGGGTTAAGATCAGGGCAAAGGGGGGTCTGAGTTAGCACACAAGGTGCACCTACAGCGGCACAGGGGCGACCGGGTGCCGAGTACTGATTTGGCCTCTGGTGCCCTGTTGTTTTCAATGGGAGTTGCAGGTTTTGTATTTTGGCTGCAGGCTTGGTCCAAGTAGTCTTCAAGGAGGAACCAACAGCTGGGTAGGTAAGTTGGAGGGCTCAGGGCTGTACGTACACGTCAGGTCCTCTTCTCCAGGGCGCAGGGCCGCTGGATGCAGGGGTGCCTTTTGAGGTTGGATTTCACCTTACCGGCCCACTCCCGGTTGGGGGGGTCTCCGTGCAGAGGCTTCAGGCGACATCGGGGAGTCCTGGAGGGGTCAACTCACTGTGGAATCGGACTCTGTAGCACTGGGGAACCTCGCTGGGACCGGTGGGCCACTTGGACTCAGATGTAGGCGACGGGTGTAGTGGTGATTCCAGGCATCTGGTTTCTTTGTCTTCAGCAGGCTTGGAGTATTTCTTCGGAGATTCATTTGAACAGAGCTGCTGTTCACAGGAGATCCAATCTTTGTTGAAGACAGTCAGTCCTCCCAGGAGTTCTGGAGGTCCCTGGCTGCCGAACAAGGCAACTTTTAGTGCAGGATTTCTGGGAATTGCAGATGGGCTAGCAGGGCTAGGGCCAAGTCAGTTCTTCTGTGCAGTGTCCACTGCTTTGTGTCTTTTTTCATCTTTCTTCTTCATAGTTTGTGGGAATCTGAATTCTGGGTTCAGGACTGCCCTGTAAATAGTGCATTTAGAGGGAATTTAGGGATCTCGAGGTTAGTAGCCAATGGACTACTGACCTTAGGGTGACTTCACCCTTGGTGCGCTCACCCCACGTGGGGGAGTGGGCACAATCCCTAACCCTGATTGGAGAGTGCCTGCAATCTGCAAGATTGCGGGCACTGAAGAGTGGGCTTCACCTCATGTCCCCCACCTGAGGGGTGAGTTTGGCAGAGGTGGGCACACCTTCTGGGCTGCTCTAATTTTTCCTACCTGTCTTCCTGCCGAAAAGGGGTGAGACAGGAAGGGGTCCTGCTCCTGATAACATGAGAGGCTGGGGGCACATTGCAAAGGCGGCAAGGCCTTTGAAGCTCCCCTGCTACAGATGGCTCTTCCTGACCAGGGGGAGGTGTGAACACCTCCACACAGGAAAGGCTTTGTTTCAGGGCTCAAGGAGCGAAGACTCCCACCCCAGGCATCCAGAAGTGTCTTCTGGTGACAGGCTGGTGTTTACCAGTCAGGGAACCCTCCAGAGGCTGATTGTTTTTCAGGGGGCATCTCTATGATACCCTTTGAGTGCATTGTATAATAAATTTCACACTGCCATCAGTGTGGGTTTATTATGTTGAGTAGTTTGCTAGCAATCTTCCTGGACTTCAGTAAAGCCATTATGGTGCTGTGGAGTTCGTAATGACAAACTCCCAGACCATATACACTTTATGGCTTTACTGCTGGATGTAAACATTATTGAAGCTGTGGAGGCTGCTGAATGGTTGTCTCCAGTGGTAATCACTTAAAAACAGGACGGCTCGCTTCGCTTTTGTGTGGACTTGAGGAGCCTAAACAAGCATGTTATCATGGATAGTTTTCCTCTTCCAAACATAATGAGATTACTTTGAGTTTGGCTAGTGTTTTCTTTTCTAAGCTGGATTTACGCAGTGTGAGTCACCAAATCAAACTGCATCCGGATTCAAGAAAGTATACATTGATTATTACGACAGAAGGCACCTACTAATTTAACAGACTTCCATTTGGTCTATGCTCAGCAGCTAGCGCATTTCGACCGTATCATCATGGACATGTTGAAGGTTGATTGAGTGGTATTCTTTCAAAATGACATTTTGGTATGCGAGCAGAATGTCAAAGATCATAACACCATTTTGGATCAGGTAGTATCTCGTTTGGGTGGTGCTGGATTGACATTGCGAAAAGACAAGTGTGTTTTTGCTGTTGACGAAGTTGATTATTTGGGGTATCACATCACAAAAGAAGGCATCCAACCCAAGCATGATTTGGTTAGTACCATAGCCAATGTAAAAGTACCTGATAATAGAGACAAATTGAGGTCGTTCATGGGTATGGTGGACTACAATGCTAAATTTGTTTAAGACTTTGCACACAAGGTGGAACCTTGAAGAGAGTTACTGAGGAAAGGCAAGAAATTTACCATAAAGCTTTTAATGTGGTCAAAGAGAACATTGCTAACGCCAATATCTTAGCATAGCACCTTTTATCCCGGGTTTACCCACCATTTTGATGGTGGATGCCAGCTCTGTGGGTATTGGTGCAGTTTTGGCACAAAAACATGAAAGAACTGTGACTTTTACTTCACGTTCTTTGGCTGAGACTGTGAGAAATTACTCGGTTATTGAACGTGAGGTGTTAGCCTCTGCCTGGGCCAACAGATATTTTAGGGTGTTTTTGTGGGGTATTGTCTTCACACTACGAACATATCATAAACAACTCTTGAAAGTTTTAGGTCCTGATGGCCCAAAAAACTGTTCTGGAAGACTGGCAGGTCTGGTGGTTAGGTTACAAGATTTCATGTGTAAGGTGGAGCATGTAACTGGTTTGCCTGTCTAGGTTACCTGATACCAAAGCCCAATCATCTGATGTTATCACAGAAGAGGTTGTGGCTAGTCTTGAAGATATCACTGAGGATTTGGGCAAGGCTATTACCAGAGAGGATTGGGTGGAAGGGATGTGCAAAGATAATATTCTTGCTGGTGTCATCAGAATGGCCAAAGAGGGCGTGTCAAGGGAAAGCACTGTGTCACCAGGCTTCAGACCTTTTCTTCAGTTGCAGGATGAGATTTCCACGCAGGGCGATTTTGTTGTGTTGAGGAGTGGAGGTTCATACCACCCAAATCTGTAAGAAGTAGAGTGATTGGCTTAGCCCATGAGGGATATCTAGGTCAAACCTTAACGGGTAGACATTTAAAAGAAAGATTTTGGTGGCCTGGGATGGACGGTCAGGTGAAGTTGTGGGTGGAGAACTGCAGCAGTTGTAAGCAGTCTGAAAGGAGGTTGCGAGTTGGTCTGGATAGACGGGTTCCATCTCAACATGTCATTGGTGCAGAAGGTTTTGGTAAAAAGTGAGTATGGATTTTATTGGTCAGTTCAACGACTTGCACAACAGTAAAAAGTTTGCAGTGGTGTTGGTGGATGCAGCATCAAGGTGGGTGGGGGTGGCATTTATGAGAAATATCGCCACAGAGTCCACCATCAAGGTACTAAGTAAGATATTCCGGAGGGAATATATCCCAGCCATGCTTCTTACAGATAATCGCACACAACTTACGCCAAAAGATATGGTGGAATATTTTGACAGGATTGGTTTGAAGCACGTGTACATCATTTTGCAATCCACAAGGCAATGGCCTATGTGAGAGGGCAAATAGACTGGTGAAAGGCACTATGCAGTTGGCATTAACTTCTAACTTTCCTGTACAATGTGAAATCAAAGAAATAATATAGGCTTACCGCACTAAGGTACATCAAGGTATGGATAAATCTCCTTTTAAATTAATGAGGGGGAGGCAAGCTGGCACCAAAATAGTTCCCACCTGGCTGCTGAAGAATGATGCAAGTCCTCAGGTTTATCCAATGACAACACTTTGGGGGGTACTAGGAGCATTCAACTTGGTGACTTGGTGAAAGTTAAACCTGGTGGTTTCATTAAAGGCTCCAACAAATTCAGGGGTCCTTTTCAAGTGGGGTCGGTAGGAGGAAGGTGGGTTAAGTTACAGAATGTACAGACATGGAATCTTAGAAGGGTGGCTTTGTACCAAAAATAAGCAAGTCATTGCAGAATCCCATGCTCATGGGTGTGGGGCAAGGATCTAACGACAAAAACAGGGATGCCAAGTTATCTTCAAAGGATGCTACTATCAAGGGAAGCGGTACAAAAGGGGGTGGTAATGGACGGAGCATCTGAACCAATCAAACACTCACACCCAGTCAAAAGATCTGGGTTTAATCCATCACCGTTCTTTAGCCCACTCTGCCACCCCAGTTCAGACATGGCTATATGCAAATCAGTCTGACCCTATGCCTCATGGGAACAGTCAGTCTGACCCTGTGCCTCATGGGAACAGTCCAGCCCGAACTGCCAAACCATGGCTTCCCCGGACCGGAAACAAGCTTCAGAGGACCGGTTTCTGGCATTCCAGCTGTCTTCAGCCCGGCTTGCTTGAATCCAGTGGAAAAGTGAGCAAGGGACTCACGTCTGAGCATACCCTGCCACACTTATGGCGGCCAAAAGCGGTACAAAAGGGGGTGGTGATGGACGGAGCATCTGAATCAATCAAACACTCACACCCAGTCAAAAGATCTGGGTTTAATCCATCACCGTTCTTTAGCCCACTCTGCCACCCCAGTTCAGACATGGCTATATGCAAATCAGTCTGATCCTGTGCCTCATGGGAACAGTCCAGCCCGAACTGCCAAGCCATGCCTTCCCTGGACCGGAAACAAGCTTCCGAGGAACGGTTTCTGGCATTCCAGCCGTCTTCAGCCCGGCTTGCTTGAATCCAGTGGCAAAGTGAGCAAGGGACTCATGTCTGAGCATACCCTGCCACACTTATGGCGGCCGAAAGCGGTACAAAAGGGGGTGGTGATGGACGGAGCATCTGAATCAATCAAACACTCACACCCAGTCAAAAGATCTGGGTTTAATCCATCACCGTTCTTTAGCCCACTCTGCCACCCCAGTTCAGACATGACTATATGAAAATCAGTCTGACCTTGTGCCTCATGGGAACAGTCCAGCCCGAACTGCCAAGCCATGCCTTCCCTGGACCGGAAACAAGCTTCTGAGGACCAGTTTCTGACATTCCAGCCGTCTTCAGCCTAGCTTGCTTGAATCCAGTGGCAAAGTGAGCAAGGGACTCATTGTGCACTGTACACAACCTCATTGTGTTCTGTATGCGGGATTTCACATTGTGTTTGTATTTATTTGCTTTATTGTTTTGTTTCTTATTTTGTTTTTTTAGTGATATTTTAATCTTCATGTTAAACCTATTTCTAGAAGGAAACGAGATGTGTTGTGTTTTACTCTTGGCTTGTGGGTAGCATGCTTCTGGCTGCTGGGCTCGTGGCATGTGACATAGTTTGAGTTCCATGCCCTGTGCTCAGCGTTCTGTAAAAGGACAGTTGAAGGTTGTCGGTTTCCCTGCTGGTCTGTTCGGGTGTCCATGCTGCCTCCGAAGAATAAATATTTGTATCTCACCTTAAGGAGAGTCACCGTTTTTATTTACCACAATGGCCCTACTAAATATGCCCCATAGTGCTTCAATCAATCCAGCAGTCTTTCTATCTTCTATTGCAGAATGAATATTTTCGTTCAAAGGTGCCCACATATCTCGACTCATAAATGGCAGTAGAGTAACATGTTAACAGAAAGTCAGGAGGCTTATCGGCTTAAAGTTGAGCAGGCCAGGGTCCAATTCTGGTAGCTTTTCTTTACTGGCACTGGGTCCAAGCTCAGCTGTATCACCTCGACTGCTTCAGTATCGGGTGACATTGCCACATAGCTACTAGCAGTACTGGTGTATGGCATTGGTGAGGCTGGGCAGGCGCAGGCCCAGGGCACATTCTTCGGAGGGTCCCATGGAGCTGTCTGCATTGAGGTCACGTAAACAGAAGCTATGCTCTCACTTGCCTTCAGTGACACAGTTTAAAGAGCTTTTAATAATTTGTTAAAATGTTTCAGGTGATCTGTTTAACACCCAATCTGCCCTCTCCCTTTTTCTCCCATTCCTCCGCATCCCTGCCACCTCACAATAACAACTACCCAATGCCAAACAAACAACTTTGTACCTGTGCGACGTAGCTAAGTGTAGCGACCTCTTCATCAATAATATGACATCCAGGAATTGGTACAACGTATTTATTTGACTCGTAGTTCAGGAGATAAAAGTGCATGCAGCAGATCATACAGGTAACAGTAAATTGAATCATGACATTCTACAATCCCAGAACACCCTTCAATAAAGTTCTATTACATAGTATAATTCCATTGCTCATTAAAGAAACATGCAACCACTACACATCCCCCTTCTTTATAAAACTAAACATAAACAAATAAATAAATATTCACAAACGCTGAACTGCCTGAGTTTGTCACTCCAGAATAGCGTATCTCATCTGCAGAAGGAACCTGGATAATTTGATCTGCAAGGATATCTAAAACATGCGTGGAAGTAAAAGAAGCGATAGGCAAGACTAATTGCTACACCCTGCACATCCCCTTCCTTAAGATTTGCAAACAAAAAAAAACAATTAAATATTATACTCTCTACCACTATCTACCACGTCTTCTGAATCAAAATTAGCCTCTGGTTATACAACTAAGCTAAGAAAAGTGTTCACTATAACTTTTGCGATGCCTAAGCTTTAGTACTGCTATGAATATATACATTTTTTTTTTTTTTATACTTCTTCCAGGGGTGGTGTAAAGCAATGAATTCTACCTGAACTAGTTGCAAAATTCTACAACACATCTGCTTCAAAATGGAACACCACTGTTAAGGCAGCCTAATACGAAAGTAACAGTGGATTCCATAACATACTTACTTGTCAAACTATGCTCATATCAATATGTTTTAATACTTCTATCGGTCCAAAAGATTTCTGGAACATTTTACTTTTGGAACTTAGTTCAACATTTTAACCCCAGAAGATAATCTCTATGTCATCTTCTTTTAATACCACCCCAGGAAATTTGCTAGAAACAGTACACAACATATAATATTTGCAAAAAAAAAAAAAAAAAAAAAATTAAACAGGCATAATATCTTAAAATACCGAATCAATACACTACATAAGTTTGGGTCCTGGGTAAATCCCTAAAGCAGCATAGAATGCCTACTGTTAAGCAAGGAACACACTGTATATTATGAACGAAAACTTGTAGACTTGTAGACATCTTATTTATTCTAGCTGAAGATCAAGATAAAACTTCCCCTATTTAGTATTATAATTAGGTGAGCTACTTCCAGCAACCAAAACAACGAGAAAAGGACGAAACTTCCCGCAAAGGGATATAATGCTGAATGTACCCATACTCATAACCAGAATACCCATACCCAGGATATTTGAAGAAAAGGAGAAAAGTGGCCACAAATGTTTGACCCTAATCTCTGAGAACTTTCAGGGGCTGATGTTCAATAACTTTAAGTCCCTCCACCCTAATACCGGTGGATCATTTCTTGTAACATACAGTTTTCCCATAGCATGCCTTCCCTTAAAACGAAACATAAGGGTCCTAAACCCTAGAATATCAACTCTTCCTCCTGTAAAACTTTCGGCAATAACATCATCAGTTTCTAACCACCCTCCTATTTTATCCACAAAGTGACTTTTCCACATCTCTTGCGGCACCACAGTGAACGGTGAACTCGAATCTACCACCAATCGTAATATAATTCCACTCACAGAAATATCGCAAAAAGGATTAAATGATGAGACATTAGAGGCTCCTGAATCCACTTTGTTCCACCTTGATGCAGAACAATTACTCTTATGTCGAACACGCACCTCTTTTTTGTTCTTTCTGTTACATCTTCGCGAAAAATGTCCACTCATTGCACACTCCCAGCACAAGGTAGAACTAACAGGAAATTTTTCAACGTGAGCCACATGTGAATAACCTCCACCTCCAACACAATTTACGTTGGTACACTTCTCTATCTCATTACTTCTAAATCTTCTTCTAACATGGAAACCTGTTTTCCCTTCCTCAAACATATCGGTTTCAAGATTCTTATACCTTGTTCCCTCTTCTACCACTTCTCCTGCCGTTTCTACTGACGTCTTGTTACCTTGCGATAACATCGCTTTAGAACGAGGATTAGCCAATCCTGCCTTTCCAACAAAGGCAATAGTATCTGTAAGACAGTTAACCCCTAACTTGTCCTGTAAAGACCTGTTCCTGGTATGCCCAACAACCCGGTCAGAAGTTAATTCCTTGTAACATAGAGCAAATTCACAATCCTTCACTAACGCCAAAGGAGGATCTAAAGTCTTCTGGGTTTTGTTTGCACTATCACAATTGAAACATTCACGAACTTTTCTCTCTATATCAACCTCAATCTTAGGCCTCCAATACAAGACCTTTATGTTTCTCTTGGTGCGAGAGATTTCTGGGAGCTCTGCATGGCCTATATCCATAATCCTGTCTCTAATACCTGAATGAGGCACAATCCTTCCTCCCCTGCAAACAAATTCCATTTTCATACTCAGTTCATCTCGCACTTTCCAAAATGGCCTCAATTTTGGATCACCCTTAGCTTTGGTTGACCAACCATTAACGATTTTGTCCTTGACTGCATGCAAAATTGTGTCATCCTGGTATTCCTTCAGCCACACTTGTTCAGAAAGGCCAGGAACACTATCAAACACACCAGCTGCATTATAACCTTTCCATGGAACCCTGTCTAATTCTGAATTTTTGTTCCTGGTGGTAACCGTTTTTGATCCATTTGCTGTCAGAGACATTATTGATCGTTTTACAGAAAACGAAAACCTGAAAGAAAAGTGGTTAGTTATTAGAAATGACTTTTCCGCAACTGATGTCTAACACAATATCTAGACAATTATTTGAAATATCACTTCATGTGTGATATCTTCGTGAAACAACAATTGAAATTCGAAAAAAAAAAACACTTAGTTAATAATGTGTTCATATAAATTTGAATAAACCACTTCGTGAATAATATTGTCAAATAAATTTGAATAAATCACTACGTGAATAATGGTTCCAATTAAATTCGAACAAACCACTTCGTGAATAATATTTTCATATAAAGGGAAACCACAGATACCAAACAATTCTTGTATTCGTTGAAAAATGAAAGCAACCACTAACTGAAAAATGTCTTCATGTAAAAGGGATACTAATTATATCTTCATAAAAAAAACACGAGTTACAAAGTGGCCTAATATCAGACTGATGCTTCAAGAAATTACTGTTACAAGTAAAAATGACTTGTTCCCGTCAGTACTTCTGCCTTTCCTGAAATTTCCACAACGCAAGTAGTGGAACATATAACTCTTTTAAGTACAACCTGCAAAACAAATTGGGTTAGTAATACATACATACACGGTGGTCCAATATTAAATTGATGCTTCACGAAATTTCTGTTACACGTAAAAATGACTTGTTTCCATCAGTGCTTCTGCCTTTCTTGATATTTCCACAACGTGAGTAGTGGAACATATAACCCTTCAAAGACCTGCAGAATTTATTCTTTTTTTTTTTTTTTTTTAAGATAGTCAACAACTGTAGATTTAATCGTGATGATGCTATCGCGTTGGAAAGCGAGATGTGAGATGATGTTGACCGGCTAGCTGACGTGTATTCTACGTGTTGTAATTCCAAACTTGAAGTTCACTGGTGTAATTATGAGAATTGCCAGGTTAAGAAGTAAAAGCTGTGTGCATCAGCGTGCACAATATTACTCCAAGAAATTGTATGAATATTCTTGTAAATAGTTGTCAGCGTCGAGTTCATTAAACTGTAAGTTCATTAACTTGAAGATTGTCAAGATTAATGTTACTGAAAGCGTAAAAAGTATGTCGAGAAATATTTGCTGACAAGCTGAAAATACACACCATTGTCCTCAAGAATGCAAAAATAAAATAAAAGAATGGAGTATTTGTGGAAGTACTGGAAATATAATTGTTCTCTTTTAATCTAAAAAGCGAACGAAAAGAATGGACTTCAAGAATAAATTTCACGCTGCATGCACTTTTTAAACTTAATGATATGCTTCATGAAAAATGTGCTATCCAATTTGATTGCTGTGGAAAGCGCTTGAAAATTGAATAAAAGATAGTCATGAATACCCACTTGAAGACTGGAGAAAGCGCTCTTCGTTTCCGTGGTTTTGTTGTCCTAGTAACCACAAGATGGCGGTGAAGAGCGTGATGACGTTTGCGACGTTGAAGAAACACACGTAGGCGCGCTTTGATGCGATGGATGGATGCGCGAGTAGGATTCAATTGTCCAAAATGACGTTGCTGCGCGCATGAAGCTGTGAAGAGCGAGGGTGAGAACGCGGCACTCGGTAAGCGTTAAATGCTTTTTTTTTTTAAAAAAACGCACAACGCTAATAAGCCGAATCGCACGCTGGAAAGTAAAGCCAGGAAATATTTCCCCAAAATGATGAGGCTTTCATCAAAGTATGCTGTAGTTCTTCCACCTCTCCTCTTTCAAAACAGTTAATTGTAGAAATACACGCGAGGGCTTCAAATTGAGTTCAGAAGATCAAAACGATAACGTTGGAGCTACAACATTGTAATTATCCACCAACGAATTAGGAAAATAAAGTCTCAAGGGTCAAGGGTGCTTCAAAATTCACAATTCTTTGAATTACTCACGATTAGAGTTGAGAGTGAACACGTAGATGAAACGGTGAATTTTCAAAATAGAAGAAATCGTAGTGGAGGTTGATTACAAGTTGTGCCCATCTCGTTGCCAATCTGTAGCGACCTCTTCATCAATAATATGACATCCAGGAATTGGTACAACGTATTTATTTGACTCGTAGTTCAGGAGATAAAAGTGCATGCAGCAGATCATACAGGTAACAGTAAATTGAATCATGACATTCTACAATCCCAGAACACCCTTCAATAAAGTTCTATTACATAGTATAATTCCATTGCTCATTAAAGAAACATGCAACCACTACACTAAGCTACAAGTACTCAAGTGAGTTGGGGAAGTTACTTCATGTTTACCTTCCCAGCTGTTCTATTTTACTTTACCACTTTATAAACAAATGTTTTCATGTATTTTTTCATGTACCTTTATTTGTGCGTTGTTCCGCGCACAATACTACCAACAGTCCTCTTTCTATTACCTCTCACAATGCTTATTATGCATGCTCACGGCTCACCGGGTGATTCACACCACTCGATAATGACACCACCGCATTTGATCATGTTTTCTAACATTTTGTTCACGGTAAGCCTTTTTGATCCCCACTTCACCCCCGACACCGCACCAAACGGGCACACTCCTTTATGATAATCTGAACGCATGCGAAGCACGTTTTTAATTGACAACGAACATGGTTCATTATTGTTCCGCTATCACCTACGAGTCGTTTTCAGCACCTCCCACCTCGCACACTTTTCACTCCTTTTTTCTTATCAACACTTCCGACCACGCGGGTCGATTGCCACGTCCGTGGTTCATTGACTCGGACGATTCTTTTTTTTTTTCCTGCACGTTTTGTGGCTTTTGCTGAGTTGCTCGAACACCCGTTCTTCGGTGCTAGACCATGCGCCTCCAAAGACATTTTGGGCTAGCTCTCTCACCACGTCGTAGACGCTCTTTATTGCGTCCCACTCTCCCTGTCTCCCACTCGCTTTCTGCTCCCCCTCCCCCGCCCCCCACGTCTCGCACCAAACTTCATTGGAATGCGCGCTCACAAGCTGCTCCCCCGCCGCTCGCCATATGCTCGTTCGCTGCCCTGCTCCCCCTCCCCCGCACCTCACACAGCAATGCCAAGAGCTTGTTTTTCCACCTTCTGTACTTCGCCGCATTGGAGGGGGTGACGCAGTCAGCACCAGTAGCAGGTCTCTCCAATCCCTTTCCTTCTCTTTCGGAACCTCATTTGGCCGAAAGGCATTTTATGGTCCTGGTGGCTGCACTTCGTTGAGAAAGCGATGCTGGTCAGCCTTGCCAGCACTAAAGTAACAGCCTGCCAAACTCTCCTCAATCGGGCTTTTGTGTCTTTAAAAGGAATGTCAAACTAGTTTGAGTCCTTCCTTTATGTCTATGACTTCAGCCGCATCCCTTTCCTGTAAATAAATACAGAGTGAGATAAGGGCTTTAGTAGTACCCTGCATGGTGCCAGTGCAGCGATTCCTGAATCCCCGCCTGACTGGGGGCAATAGTGGGAAGAGCCATTGCAGCAGCCGTTCCGAGGGTATAAAGTTGGCACAGTCTTTATTATAAAATCATAAAACGAACAACCTCATTTAAAGCACACAGAGTTACCAACATAACAGACAATACTGCAAAAATGTTACCGCTTTTTACAAAAAACGTTCAGTGACACTGGGTTTTAATTAACCCACATTGAGGGAAACTTCCCCCGACCCACACCATCTTTATGTTGTCTACCACTCCCTTGTATGTTGCATTCCATCCATCTGAATGCTGCCCCCAACACCATATTACTTTTACAGCACTCTGGCCCACCATGTTGCTCGCCTCCACAACCCTGCAATTTGTTTTTTTTGTTGGCTTAGCTAGTGCCGCTTTTACAGTGCGGGTTACAGATGCTTTTATAAAGCTTAATTTGTGACGGGATAGGTGCAGGGGCTCTGATTATGTGGTAGCTTTTATTGAAATATGTTTGTTAGCCTGCCTAAGAAACAGCACAGAAATCATAATATACAGGAGGACATGTTGTTTAGAGGGAAAAAGCTGAGACTTTTAGCACTCGTGTTTATTTTACTTTGAAAGGATCTACAGATGCTTTCACCATTTCTGGCCTAAAAGAGTTTCTTAGGCGGACTTTGGAATCCGTGCGTGTCCTTTCCAGGCCATACCAGCCTTTTTTACCCGCATATAAGCATTCTCATATGTGCCCAGCCAGTTGCAGTTCATTGTGTTTTTTGTATGTGTGTTAATGTACATAAAAACGTTAGACAATAAACACTTGAATGTACATTATTTTTAAAAACAACTTATCACCCAATGCACGTGCACACAGCCAGCTGCCGTTCCTTGTTGTTTGTGGCTTAGCTACAGCTGCTTCGTGCAGTGCTGGTTACTTACAGCCGCTTTTCCAGTGCTTAATTTGTGACAAAAGAGGTGCCGGGGCTATTATTAGGCGGCAGCTTTTAAAAAATATTTTTTTGTGTCAGCCTGCCTAAAAAAGCTCACAGAAATCATACTAATGGGGATTGCATGTTATTTAAAGACAAACCGTTAGAAAATCTGCACTTGCATTTATATTATTTTTAAAGGAAACTTAACACAAAATGCAAATGTGCCCAGACAGCGTGTGATTTTTTTTTTAACAAAATCCAAAGATAATTTTGGAATGCGTATCTGTAGGCAACTTTGTAACACTGCACATGTTTGGTTTTTACACTGCGCTCAATGCAACATACACTCCAAATACCACTCTGTGCCACATAATTACACGCCACATAATTACACGGCACTCAATGCAACATACACTCCAAATATCACTCAGTGCCACATAGTTATATGCAACATAATTACACTGCACTCAATGCAACATACACTCCAAATACCACTCAGTGCCACATAATTACATGCCACACAAGTACACTCTACTGAATGCAACATACACTCCATACAATACCACTCAGTGCCACATAATTAAATACTACATTACACTGCACTCAATGCAACATACACTCCAAACAATACCACTCAGTGCCACATAATTACATGCCACACAATTACACTCTACTGAATGCAACATACACTCCATACAATACCACTCAGTGCCACATAATTATATGCTACATATTTACACTGCGCTCAGCGCAACATACACTCAAAATACCACTCAGTGCCACATAATTACACTCCACTTATTTACACTGCACTCAATGCAACATATACTCCAAACAATATCACTCAGAGCCATATAATTATATGCTACATAATTACACACCTCATACTTACACTCTACTCAATGCAACATAAATACACTCTATCTGTCTAGCTATCTATCGCCCTCACTCTATATGTCTATCTATCGCACTCACTCACTCTATCTATCTATCTATCTATCTATCTATCTATCTATCTATCTGTCTGTCTGTCTGTCTGTCTGTCTGTCTGTCTGTCTGTCTGTCTATCTGTCTATCTATCTGTCTATCTATCTATCTGTCTATCTATCTGTCTATCTGTCTGTCTATCTATCTATCTATCTATCTATCTATCTATCTATCTCCCTCACTCTATCTATCGCCCTCACTCTATCTATCTGTCTATCTGTCTGTCTGTCTGTCTGTCTCCCTCACTATATCTATCGCCTTCACTCTATCTATTGCCCTCACTCTATCTATCGCCCTCACTCTATCCCCCTCTCTCTATCTATCGCCCTCACTCTATCTATATATCTGTCTATCTCCCTCACTCTATGTATCGCGCTCACTCTATCGCCCTCACTCTATCTATCTATCTATCTCTATCTCTCTATCTCTCTCTCTCTCTCTCTCTCTCTCTCTCTATCACTCTATCTCTCTATCTCCATATCTCTCTCTCTCACTCTATCTCTCTCTCTATCTCTCTCTATCTTTCTCTCTCTCTCTGTCTATATATATATATATATATCTCCCTATCTCTCTCTATCTCTCTCTCTCTATCTCTCTCTCTCTATCTATCTCTCTATCTCTCTATCTATCTCTCTATCTATCTCTCTATCTATCGCATCAACACAACATCACTCAGGGGCACCACAACATCACTATGCGCTACCACAGAATCACTGAATGCCACCGCATCACTCGTCGCCACCACAACATCACTCAGAGCCACCACAGCATCAATCTGTGCAACCATACAACAACAACTGGTTCAAATATGTTCTCTCAGTGTTTCAAGCTTTATTACAAATGGCACAAAAAGATGTTAATATTTCACTTCTGTTCTTGGATTTTTGTCACAATAAAATACAATGCAAAATACAAAAGTTTTTTACAAAAGTTTAAGCTATTGCCATTATAAATTACAATTACTTTTATTTTAGTATTAATTATTAAAAAAATTAAAAGCCGTTGTTATTTGTAATATCAATACATCTAAGTCACGTAAATATAACACATAATGCATTACAAATGCTATAGGTGTCACATTTGCGAAAGTTGAAAGTATTGGCATTGCAAATGACAAAGCTATTAATTTAGCTATTTTCAAAACCAACACATAAATAAAAAATTTGTCATTTACAATACCAATAGCTCAAAATTTCCTAATGCGAGACCTATTGCATTGCTAATGCTTGTTTTTTCTTTCCTTGTCTGAGTTGGCTGGGGTAGAAAGGAATTTGTTGAAAGATAGAGTTGAGAGCTTCTATTTTTCTGTTATTCTTCATTTTGTGTAGGGGGTGGAGACGCCGCGGCGCTGTGTGCTTTCTCTATCACACAGACCTGGGAGGTCTGGCAGCTTTCACAGAGTGGGGGTGGGGGTGGGCATGAGGGGCGGAGGGAGGATTGGTTTTTTGGGGGTTAAAGTCGAAAGCAAACTACAGCTCAAGAATGCCACGTGTTTTCCGTCATTGTTTTTTTGTTTTTGAAATTTGTAAAAAGTGCTAAATAGCAAAAATAAGAACCCAATGTTTTCATTGAAATCTGATAGGCACCCTATGTAGCTATGTTGTGAGTCTTATGTATAATATAAATATAATGGTTGGATTTCTATGAAGAGAAGCGATTAATGAATAAATGGCTAATATTCGTATCGCAACTATAAATATTTGTTGCCTTAATGATGGGACTAAAAGAAGAAGGATTCAAGAGGATCTTAAGGTTTTACAAGTGGATCTGGTGTGTCTACAAGAGAATCATATAGCCTGTAAAGATTATAAATTGCGTGACACTTTAGGGTTTAAGCTAATGGCATACACTACACAGGATGTCAGGACTAAGGGAGTGGCAGTTTTGCTTAGAGGCGAAAATATTACATGTGAGAGAAAGATTGTGGATAAACATGGCAGATGGATAATCATGGAAATTGAGGGAGGGGCGGGGTAGTCACTCTGTGCTCAATATATGCTCCCGTGTTAGATTACCCTTCAGTACTGAACTACTAATCCATTGAGCTCCCTTCTTGGTCTGCCCCCTGTCTAGTATGCGGGGATTTAAATATTAATGGATCTAGAGGTATGTCAAATAAAGCTGAGGCAGCAGGTAAGAACCGGAAACCTCAGCGTGTAGGGCGATGAAGAATTTACTTAGAGATGTAGGTCTGACCGATGCATGGCCCAGCCTGAGGGGCATCGAGACTGGATACACCTATTATTCGGCTCCTCATTGAAAATGGGCAAGGTTAGATTACTTGTTGGTCTCACCATCTCTTTTGGAGGACGCTCGGATAGAGATATTACCTAGGGTTATGTCGGATCATAATCCTCTAGTGTACAAATTTCCATTGTTAGGAGTAAGGAGGGCACAGAATAAATGGACGTTTGAGAGAGCACTTCTTTCTAATCAGGATTAAGTGAACTATATGAAAGGCTGGATCTAGGAATTTATTAGTTATGATAAAGACAGTACACCCCCAGGAATGGTCTGGGATGCCTTTAAAGCGCCAGTAAGAGGAGAGACACTGAGATATAGTCTGAACACACCAAGAAGAAGTACTAAACAAATGAAATGCTATTATCAGAAATTAGCTCTTCTGTGGACCAAATTAATATATGTGGTAAATAATGGTGGGGATTCTTCTATAATTACAGATTTAATTATGGTGACTAAAGCTGCTTTGAATGATTTTATATGGGTAAAATGGACGGCAAGTACCTCGCTAAAAAACAACAATGTTTGAATATAGTGAGACCGTAGGCCGACTATTAGCAATCTGCAGGGGGACATAGTGTCTGATGCCACAGAGATCAGAGAAGCCTTTAAAGATTACGGGGTATTATATACAGCGGCAGCCCCACCTGAGGAAAACGAGATCATTCATGAGCATGAATTTCCACCTAAAGCGAGGCGATCACAGGAGGAGGTCTTTCTTTTGGGTACTGAAATCTCCCAGGAGGAGCTTTATGGGGTGTTGCAAGCTCTTGCATCTGGCAAGGCCACTGGTACAGACTGTATACCACTAGAATTTTATAAATTTTTTTGTCAATGAGGTCGAGCAGGAGATTTGGGGTTTCTTCAAGGAGGTTAGAAATGGGGCCATATCACCGGCATCATGGTAGAACGCTAATATTATTATTTGTTGTAACCGCTACACCGCTACCGCGCTTTCCCGCTGTGCGCTGATTTTTAAAAATCGCGCTGTTTATGACAAAGCCAGCTCGTCATCCTCGTAGCGCAGGTAACGCCCATGATGAGCTGGCTTTGTCATTAGCATCGAAGGGGTTGAAGAAAGGGAAGTATTCTATGAATATGGGCTCTTATAGACCAATAACACTGCTAAATAGTGGTACGAAACTATGTTCAAAGATATTTGCATCTCGACTTAATAAGGTTATGCAGCAGCTAGTGGCAGTTTGGCAGCAATGTGTGATTCAGGGTAGGGGGTCGGATGACCATATTCGGCGGCTTATTTCGCTATGCGACGCGGCAAATGTCCTAAGGAAACCTTTAGCTGCGGCCTTTTTAGATGCTGAGAATGCTTTCGACCATGTGTCGTGGAGCTATCTATGGAGGTGTCTTGAAGCTAATGGACTCTGCTCAGGGTTTATTAAAGCTATTTAGGTTTTATATGCTAAACCCACAGCTCGTTTACAAATCATGGGAGGAGAGTTAGAGGCATTTGTGATAGGCAGGGGAACTAGACAGGGGTGTCCATCTTCCCTGCTGTTCGCATTATACATAGACCCCTTTCTCCGACGTCTTGAGGCTTCTATGAATATTCTTCCAATTAGGCTATATGGACGGTACACAAAATTATTGGCTTATTCCTACGATGTGGCTATTATCACCTCTGAGCCAGATAGAGCAATGGCTGAAGTTGAGATATTGGTAGAGCACTTTGGCTCTTTTTCAGGCTATCGGTTGAATAGAGCTAAAACCCAGATTTGAGCTAATAGGTATATTTCTGCCGCAAATAGCAGGATCGTGGAAGAGGCTATATATTTATACATACGTGTAAGAGCTACGGTCGAAGACATTATAGACATAAATCTTACCCCCATAATTGGTAAAATTAAGAATGATATGTGCCGCTGGAAAAATCTAAAGCTATGTATAATCGGCAGATGTAACCTGATTAAAATGTTGATTCTGCCTGAACTGTTATACATCTTTCGTACAATTCCCCTCGAAATACATAATACATGGTTTAGGCAGTTTGAAAGGGAGGTTGCCAGATTTTTATGGTCTTACAATCGGACACGTATATCGAATAAATTCTTATCTCTTCCTAGGGAAAAGGGTGTTCTTGGTCTATCTAACTTTTAAATTATATTATTTAGCAGCTTCTTTACAATACTATTGGCCTTTATTTGGTTTTATGAAGAAGTAGGATATTGATTCTAATCATGTGCCCTCAATATTTGATCATTTGATCGGCTCACGGGCCAATGGCTGTTTGTTAAAAATATATTAACCTAATTACTTCACAAAGGCTCGCTTTAAGGCTCTAATAGCAGCTTTTCGAAACTGGGCAGGGGTCAGGAAAAGAATAGGGCTTGGCAGATTTAGTAGATATACACCATTGATGGATAATAATCCGATACCTGAGACATTGGTAGATAAGTATCTACAAAGGTGGGAGAAAGCAGGGGTCTTTGGGATAGGCGATCTTTTGACTGGGGCACATATTGCCTCTTTTGATGTAGTTAGGGCCAGATTTAATATTAACCGTCTGGATTTTTTACGTTTTTACAAATAAGGGATTTTCTGCTTAAAAAGGCTGGCGGGGTAGCGGGGTTTTCTGTGATTCCATTGATGGAAGTCCTAACTGGTACATCTGGTTTGTCAATTTCGTCTCTGTACAGTATATTGTTGGAGGGTGTAACAGATGATCTTGAAAAGCACGCATTGAAATGGCAGGTCAGGGTAGATGTGATCGATTCATGCCTTTTTATTTTTTAAACCTTTATTGAGACAAAAGTAGGATATACATGCGCAAGCCCACAACCATCACGGCCGGCCGCAAAGATAAATGATGAAAGAAAAACAGGAGAGCAATAGGTCAATATACGACCAGGATATTGCAAGGTATACCAGAAGGGATTACGGGGCGCGCAACACAGGATAGGAGGTTTTCATTTTAAAGTTTAGATGAAGCGAGGGGGCTGCAACAGCAAGGACTGCACATCTGACATCAAGGAACACAAAAGAAACGCAACAAGAGGGGCGTACCCCATTAACGATCAAAGTTAGGCAATAAAGACAGCAGCTATATAGGCTTAAGCAGCCGCACCTATAAGACCGGACAATAAACAGCATTACAAAAAGCAACAATTCGAAGCGTAAACGATTCATGCCTTTTGAAATCAATAGAAATGGCGGAAACAGTATTATGTACAGCAAACTAGCGGGCACAACATTTTAAGACTCTTTTTGATTTGTATATTACACAGGCAAAAATTGTTAAGTGGGGTGGCATGGAGGGGACCCTTTGTTTTAGGTGTAATGGATATGGGGCGGATATGACTAACATTTTTTCTACATGTCCTATTTAGATTAATTAAGAAGAGAAATCTCAGGCTTTCAGCAATATGTTTTAAAAAAGTAAGTACAGCTTTCTCCACAGCTTATGTTACTAGGGGTAACGACACAAGAGGATTCTAGCAGTGAGTTTCTATTTATAGCTAGGTCTGTGCTTAGATTATGTATTGCTTCAGCGTGGCTAGATCCTCACCCTCCAGCTTTTTTGCAATGGAAAG
The DNA here is from genome assembly GCF_964261635.1 of Lissotriton helveticus. Lineage (NCBI taxonomy): Eukaryota > Metazoa > Chordata > Amphibia > Caudata > Salamandridae > Lissotriton > Lissotriton helveticus. Next base: position 1,253,238,016 of record NC_136059.1, on the reverse strand, counting down.
CTGGCTTTTACATATATTTAATTTGGAAAGAGCACTTTATGAACAAAAAGGTAGGAAAGGTAGAAATAAAGGGCTTAAGATTTGGAATCCATTAAAAGACTGGGTTAATGGATTAAGTTAGGAGAAGTTAATTTTGGAATTTTAGTATTATGATGAATTATTATAAGTTTAATAATATGTGTTTTTTCTCTTTTTATGAATTCGCTTATATGTTAGATGTTACTTATCTCTGTTTTGTGTAATTTATTATTTACATAAACATACTGGTGTTTTGACAAAGAAAAGTTTGCTAATTTGCTGTAAACTGTCTTTTGCTTTCTTCTGTTTGCTTGTTTTTTTGTATGTTTGCTTATATATTTTAAAATAAAATATAATTTAAAAAAAGGTAGAGTTAAGGCTGCAGTTTATTGGCTGCTTTCATTTACAAGTAATATCTTCAAATTAACTTTGTGTTGTGCAGTTTAAGAGAATACAGCTTTGCAATATTTCCCCTACATGAAAGATCATTGCTGGACACTCCCTTCTCTACTGGCTGTCTACCGTATCGGTACCATCCAACCCTTCATCCAATAAGAAATACCAGGTGGCCGTGGAATTGTGCATATTCATTCATGGTCAATCATTCATTGTTAAAACAAGCAGAAAATGTGTACATGGTCGTCAAAAAAGCATGCTTCCTTTACCATCAGTTAATCAGGCATGCTGGATATCCATCCTCTTCTGGTAGAGATGCCTCATTCAATCAGGCATACCAAGCGATCTGTCACTTCCAATGGCTGTGCTTTATTGGTCACATATTTACACTAGGCACGCTTCATTAATTTCAATCAACCAGTCTTACCAGACGGCCATCTTCTTCTGGTAGCTGTGCCTCAGCCAGTTGGACACACTGGGTGATCAAGTGAGCCTTCACTTCTGGTGTCCCTGCTTCAACAGTCACCCTCAAACATACACCCAGTTTCATTCATCTTCAGGCAATCAGGCATGCCGGGTGGATGTCTACTTCCAGCAGCCATGCTCAAGGTGATCTGGCACTCACCTTTACTTAGAACAGGGTTACCCTATCGCTATATCACTCCATACCCAAGCCTACCTTTATAGTTGAACGTTCACTGCTGACATTATATCTCTTGTCCTGTCATTTCTGGGATTCTCTTCTTAGCCATTTTATTGTGACTCTTTTTCACGGCTTGAGTTATTCAGTGCCACCTCTTCCTCCTCTGCGGATTTTGTGGCTGCAGTGTATCTGCTTGTACGTTTTGCCATGTCTTGCTGGTAGTGGCGTCCGAAATCAGCAAGACCCCTCATTCTGGCCTTCTACTCTTCCAAAGTCTATTAACAGCCTGTTGTGGCCAGAACCTGATGTATGTCCTGAATATGCAGGCCAAATCCTGTCTTGGAGAGGTGAACTTTATCAGGGTCATAGTTTGAAGGGGGCCCAGGGTAAATAGGCCATATCTCATATAACCCGTACCCACACTGTTTTATAATTTAAACATGGCCAATGCTGCAGAGGGATGATAATGTCATTGTTAGAGACAAACAAGGAATAGTAAATGCCTTCTCCACCTGCTATGCTTAGCTCTATACACCAGCAGTTTCTGCCTTGGCCTTGGTCCAAAGAACTCCTGACCGATATTCGCATACCCAGACTATCGGCTACTGATAAAGCTCTGCTTGATGAGGAAATAACAGAAGATGAAATAGTGAAGGTGAAACATGACTTGAGCGCTGGTAAGGCTCTTGGTCCTAATGGACTGCCGATTGAACTGTACAAACTAGTGGCCCATAAATTTGCTCCATACCTCCTTCGCATGTATAAAGAAAGGCATTGGCTCGATGCTCTTCCCAGAGATTAGCCTGTATAGTGGTCATTCACAAGGAAGGTAAAGCCCTTGATGAATGCTTTTCATACCGACTGATATCACTCCTCAATGCAGAGGCTAAAATCCTGGCTATAGTGCTGACCTCCTGCTTAATAAAAGTGATTATAACATTGATCAATCCGGTTTAGTGCAGTTTTATGTCCAACAGAAGTACCTCCTTTAATCTGAGATGCATCTATGGTGTGTTGAGTCAGCTGAGTAATCTCCAGGAAAGTGCCCTAGTTCTTACGCTCGACACCAAAATAGCATTTGATACTGCAGAGTGGGCCTATAACTTTGAAGTGCTAGCCAGGTTGGGCTTAGACCTGCACTTCCCGCAGTGGGTGTGTCTCATACACTGGCCCACTGGCCCAGATGAAGGTTAATGGGGTACAATCCCAGGTGTTCCAAGTTCAAAGCGGCATGAGATAGGGTTGCCCCTTGTCGCCGATAATATTTGTACCACTGCTGGAGCCTCTAGCAGCATGAGTTTGACAGAACCCGTTGTTGCGCGGGCTACGCTGGACAGAGGACTTGGAAGACAAAATATCATTATACGCAGCCGAAGTGCTGCTTTATGTTATGGACCCATAGTTTATACTTGAGAGACTGATGCACATATTCTCTTTTTTTGGCCGCTACCCGGGCTACACAAAAAACTGGCATAAATCCTTAATTTATAACCTGCAGGGTCCACCACCATGACTGCCCGTGTCTGCGAGGTAATCATAGCCACTGAGGGGTTCCGATACCTTGGAATAAATGTCACCACTGACCCAGGACTGTTGTTTTACCTATTACCCCCACTGGTCAGACTGAAGAGTGACATCCATCACTAGAGGTCCATGCTGCTATCACTCCTCGGTAAAGCTGCATTATTAAAAATGATGTCCCTACCTTGTTTTCTGTATGCTCTACAAAACACCCCCTACGTAGTTCACAATTCATATTTCAAGGCACTTGAAGGCAAACTCCAGACGATGCTCTGGAATGGGAGCAGAGCTGCATAGCTCTGCATAAACTCACAATGGGTGGTACGACAGAGAGACCGAACTTCCTGATGTCCAAAAGTACTACTGGGTGGCGCAACTGACTGCCATCAATAGCTGGGCGTTCCAACCATCAGATGAACCCACATACCGAATGGAAAAACTGCTGATGTAACCGAGGGGACACCTTAGTGCTCTTTATGGTGCTTCATGAATACACCGAGTCCGAAATCTGGCGACAGGGGTCATACACATTTGCATACATCTACAAAAGCATTGGGCTGTAAAGGCAAAACCACTCAAGAAACACCTCTCTGGGAAGCGGCCGAGTTGGGTTCCATGGGGACACAACCTTGTTTTGATAGATGGGATCTCATTGGCCTTTCTCGGGTTGGCAATCTATGGGCTCGAGTGGATGTCATTTTCTTCATAGACCTACAGCGAGATTACTAATTGGCCCCTTCTGAGACCTTTCGCTACCTCCACATAAATAGTACAATCCATTTTTCGACTCGCAATTTGCGACTCACAAAACGGAATGGTCATACATCTGGCCCTAAGAAGATTGTGTGTGCTGGGTTCTATGGACCAAATTTCGAAGATGCTGAGCCATGAGCGAGGTATTTTTAAACCTGCTGGATTATAATTTGTCAGTGGTTGTAGGGGAGTGAGACTTTAATGTCCTGCTAAATAATGGCTTGAGTAGGTCGGTAGCTCACACTAAGTTTGCTTCACTGAGGTCACGTGCTTTTTTTGTCTTTCATGATGAAAGAACTGTGTCTGTGTGATGTTTGGAGAATGAGAGCAGGAAGTGAGAGAGGATACATATACCATTAGAAGAAGAATGGGCACTCTTCCTGTTTAGATTTTTTCTTGTTAGAAAGGGGGGAACTGGGAGGGGTGAAATGTTTAGAATATTGACCCATACACTTATCAGATCATGCGGTTGTCGATTTGAAATTCTTAGTTACAAGACAAAGGGTTGAAAGAAGAAGGACCTTAGACAGGAGAGTGTTGTGTGAGGAACAAGGAATTCAAGACCTGAAGAACAGGTCTAGAGTCTTTTTAGGAGAATATAGGTTCAGGGGGAGTTCATGTGATATGGGATGCATACAAAGTGTTTCTGAGAGGGCAATTCTCAAGTTTAAATAATCATTAGAAAAAGAAAAGGAAAGCAGAGGTGCAAGATATAGAGGAGAAGATGAGCAAAGTGCACGGAGATTTGAAGAACAGTAGTCTAGATATGAAGAAGCGATGGGAATTAGAGGGTGCACTATAGGTAGTTCAAGAGGAGTTTAACGTGGTGCTCGAGAAGCAGTCCAGACAGAAGTGGGGAACAATTAAGCCGCTTCACTCTGAGTATGGAGTGAAGTTTGGGAAGATGTTAGTGTAGAAGACAAAATCTGATTAAAAAAAAGAGAAGTTATAGTAAGGAGGTTTGGGACAGTGCTTCTTATGGCATGACTGGAGACGTAGGCAAAGCATTTTGTTTTACTTCTTTACTAGATTATACCGGAGGACCATACCCCACAAAGCTTGCAGATAAGATAACGACTAGAGGCAAAGAACTTGAGTAAGATTGTAATGAGCAGAAGCGGGCTCTGACCAAGGAAATGAGTGAACAAGAGATACAGAGGGTTCTAACATCTTGTAAGATGGGGTAGGCACCGGGTCCTGACTGGCTGCCAACTGAACTCTACCAAAGGTTGAAGAAGATAGCAGTTTGGAAGGACTTATTTAATGATATCCTGGAAGGTAGGGCACAATTGCCAGCAATGTGCAGTGAGGCTACAATTAGTCTGATACTGAAACCCAATAAACCTGCAAATAAGTGTCAATCGTATAGACCGATCTCTCTATTAAACTGTGTTTCTAAGGTCTTTGCATCTGTCATGGCAAAATGAATTGGCCCAAGAAGTGAAGGCACTAATACAGGAAGATCAAACGTGGTTTATGTCAGGAAGGTATTTATATGAACTGACCCATACGATCATGGGTACAATTGATATGGTGGAGAGCAACACAGTACCCCTGGCGGAGGTGACATTAGACACTGCTAAAGCATATGTTCAGGTGAACTGGATTTACCTAATGGAAGTGCTTAAGTAGCTGGGTTTAGGTGATAAGTTCTGTAAGGTAATTCAACTAATTTATATTGTACCTAAGGCAAGGGCGCCCTTTATCCCAACTGATGTTTAATTTATACATCGAGCTGCTTACACAAAGCCTTTGGCTAAATGAGGAAATAGTCCCTTTTGTGTGCAGTGCCTTTGAGAAAAAGATTGCCCTGCATGCAGATCTTATTATTTACACTGTCTAGGTTAAACGGACAATGTCAGTGGTTAAGAAAGAAGTAGAATTTGTGGGAGCTTTTTCAAGTTACCAGGTGAATGAAGATAAAACTAAAGAAATGATGTGGAACTGTGGTTGGGAATGGGGAGAAAGGAGGGAAGTAATTGGGTACCTTGGGGTTCAGGTGACGAGGGATCTAGGCAAAATATCGGAGACAAATTTAAGTGAATTCATTAAAGAGAGCAGCCCCCGAAGAAAAAATGAAGTAATCTATCACTGTCCTTGTATGGTCATGTGAATCTGGTGAAAAGTTCACCTTCCTATTTGATAATGTACCGTTAACTTTTCGGAAGGAGTCCTTAAGGAAAGTGTTGTAATGTACATGACACAGGGTATGTTATTATACTTTGACATACTTAATGTTCTACCTTTCTGTGTTCCATTCCATTGATTATTCCCTCGGCTCAGAGGAACATTGGAGCTTGGATGAGCAGAAGGCAACTGTTGGTGGTGTAACTCAATAAACTCAACTTACTCTACTACCAGCGAGAGCATCTTTGTAACACTGGTGACAACGGGCAGCTTGGAAGGGACAAGCTTTTACACCACCTCTAACCCTGGAACCCACGTGGTGTAATTCCTCTCTATTTTCGGATGTGCTAAAAGTTTGTGTTTTGATTTTCCTTTCAAACACTGCACTGAACGAACAATTGAGGTTGCAACCTTTCGTGAGTATTTGGATTTACTTAAGGACTTTGTTTATTTCGCATCGGATGCCTGCCTGCCTGCGTTAAAGACTGTGGTCGGTATTTCCTTGGATTTATAGTGACTGTCACTGTATTGTGCTTCAGACTGTATTTTTTTTAATTACAATTTTTGACATTTCTTGTTAAAACTATACAAGAAAGAAGTAAGTGCTAGGCCTTTGAAGTTTACCTTGGCAGTTGGACTTGTGCTGTATTCGCGCTATGATTCTTTAAATCTGAACTGCCCTGACTCGCGCTGCCTCGAGTCCGGCATTCTTCTTTCATCATCGTCAGCGCTCTACGCACTACTCACTGGCACTAGCAATTTTCCTCACGCTTGTTGGCATCACGTTATGGAAGTGTGTGTGACGGCCATATTCGATCTCCCTAGCAACGAGCACAACTTTATACAGTGCAAGCAACGATCGGAGCGATCACAAGGCGTTTTTTCGTTTTCCTCTCAACTTTGGATTCACTATTTAATCTGCAGACTGCGTGTTACACCAGTGATACGCACACTGTTCTGAGTATTTAGACACAATTTTAACTGTTAGTCACTATTTTTAGCTTCTTAATTTTGTATGTTTAAGTATATTTAACCATTATAATTATTTGTATCTTAGAGTCTATTACTTACCTAAGTCACATACCTCCACAACATGAGTTCGACTTCTATGACTCAACCTCCAGCCTTTCTATGCGAAAAGGGTGAGCCCCTACTTCCATGGAACTGATGGAAAAATGTATTTGATTCATATTTAGTAGCTATTGGAGGGGAACATTTTTCTGCATTTAGGAAACAAGCTATTTTGCTTCATAATCTAGGAGTCGAAGGTCGTAACATTTATGACAGTATTGATGAAATACCATTAGGTGATGGTTCTGCTGATACTCCCTCTGATGTTTTTCAAATGTCGTTAAAAATGTTGGAAGATTATTTTGGACCTAGGATCAATGTGGTTCTTGAACGACATAAATTTTTCATGAGAACACAAGAGCCTAAAGAGAAGGTTGGAAACTATGTGGCTTCATTAAAAACTTTGGCACGAACTTGTGAATTTGGCGATCTTACAGAATCGTTGATTCGTGATCAGCTGGTGAGATGTACCAACAGTTCAAGAGTACAGGAAAAACTTTTGTCAAAGAATCCTTCTCTAAGAGAGGCTATATCTATTGTAGAAGGAATAGAGAACACTTCTGGATGGGCAAAAGAAATGAGAGAACACAAGGTTTCTACAGATTGTTCTCCCTCTCCCAGCAGTATTCATGAAATCACTCAATCAAATACGTCTAGTCCTCATAGTAGTATTCAACCTATTGCTTCGGAAGATAGCATTTGTAAAGTTGTTCAAAATCCTAAAGCTAAGCCTTCATTTGATCGTAGCAAGATCAAGTGTTATCGCTGTGGTAGTTCCAATCATTCTTCTTCTTTTCCCAATTGTTATGCCAAGGCTGCAACATGTCTTAAATGCGGAATAAAAGGACACTATGCCAGGGTTTGTAGATCTTCAGGAAAGGTACAATGTATAGAAAATGTTGAATCTGTACAAAGTAATCCAAGATTAGTTATTTCCAGTGTTACTAGTGATGGCGTCATCGAAGCTGATCCTATTACTATGCCTGAATGCGATGTGGTGATTGGGGGGGAACATTTTGTGGTCCTAGCTGATATAGGTTCACCTTTCACATTGAAGGAAATGAAAACTGGAACAAAACATTTCCTAAAGTAGAGTTGTTTAAACCTGATATTAACCCTGTCAGTTATAATGGTTCCCGCATTAATGTATCTGGATACACGGTGATGAGAATACATTTCAAAGGTCGTAAAACTGTGGGTAAGATTTATGTTGCTTACAGAGGAGACAATTTATTAGGATGGAGACATCAGAAGGATCTGGGGATTATTCTCAATCCTAATGCTCTTAAACCTTCCGACCAGGTAATGTTTATTGATCAAGTCTCTTCATCAAATAGGTTCTTTGATGAATTCCCTCAAGTTTTTTCGTACAAATTAGGCTTATTGAAAGATTTTGAGCATCGTATCATTAAATGCCATGCCTTGTGTATATAAAGTAAGAAAGGTTCCCAATATGATGCTGACTCCACTCAAACAAGAGCTTACCAGACTTATCGAAATGAATATTAGTGAAGAAATTGAGTCTTCGGAGTGGTTGGCCCCAGTGGTTTTGGCCCCTAAGGATGGTGGGAAGAGCATCCGCATGTGTGTGAACCTCAGGGGGTTAAACAAATGGATATGGGTGGATCGCCAACCTCTCGCAAATATTGCGAAATCCATCACTATGTTGTCAGGGGGCAAGGTTTTTTCTGTGTTAGATCTATACTCAGCTTACCACCAAGTGCCCCTCCATCATGATTCGAAGCATCTTACGTCTTTCGTTACACCTCTAGGGGCGTTTTGTTTTGTGAGGATGCCTTTTGGGTTGGCGTCGGCGGCAACATGCTTTCAGAGGATCATGAAGTTGGTGATATCTCTAATGTTATCTTTTTTCAAGATGACATTCTTGTTTACGGCAAGGATGATAATGAGCATGACACTGTGTTGAGAACAGTTTTGGGTAAGTTGGATAAAAAGGGTTTGACTGTAAACAGAGCCAAATGTAGAATTGGTGTGACCTCGATAACTTACCTGGGTCATGTGATCTCTGGTGAGGGAATACAGCCTAAACTTGAGTTGGCTAAAAGTATTGTAGATGCTCCTACTCCCATTGATAAAGATCAGGTCAGATCTTTCCTTGGTTTGGCTGAATTTTATGCGAAATTTATAAAAAAAATTGCATCAGTTGTTGAGCCCATTAGGAATCTTTTAAAAAAAGGAATTCATTTTGAGTGGAATGATGGGTGTAATTATGCCTTTTTGGTAGTTAAGAAGACGATTAGCCAACTGCCTAGTTTAGGTCATTTTGACACGAAAAAGAAAACTTTTTTAACTACGGATGCAAGTTTGTCTGGATTGGGAGCTGTCCTTACTCAATGTGATTCTGGAGGAGAAAGGGTAATAGTGTTTGCTTCAAGGGCTCTGAAGAAGGCTGAAGGACAATATTCATGCATAGAAAGGGAAGCTCTTGCTATAGTTTGGGCTGTGAAGCACTTTACATTTTATCTCTGGGGTATTCCTTTTGTAGTAAGGTCAGATCATCGGCCTCTTGTACAAGTGTTTTCCTGTATGGAAAGTGAGAGATTAACTCCAAGACTTAAACGTTGGAGTGAAGGGTTGGAAGAGTTCAATTTCCAAGTGCAATATTTTCCTGGCTCTTTGAATAAAGCTGATGATTGTCTTTCAAGATTACCACTACAAGATCATAATGACTATATGGATGTTGGTTCTGTCAATGTTTCTTGGGTACGCAAAAGTGTTATCTCTCTGGATGAATGGGTTAACGCACAATCTTCTGGTCTGATTTTTCCTCTTGTGATGCATATGGTTATTAACCTCTTCAGTGCTGCGCGAATTTCGCTGCAGTGCTGAAGGGTCATAAATCATATTGGCTCATGACGGAAATGTTCCGTCATCAGCACCGGAGCACCGACGCTGATGACGGAACCGTTCCGTCATGAGCATGGAAGGGGTTAATGGTTGGCCTGCTAACAGCAAGGGTATTGACCCAGATCTTTTGCCTTTTTGGTCAGTTAGGGATGAGTTGCCCATAATTGATGATGTTCTAATGAGAAGTGACAGATTAATTCCTCCTTTGTTGATAAGACCTAATTAGTTAATCTTGCCCACAATGGACATATGGGGAGGAGTCTCACTAAATCACGCTTATGAGAGAGGTATTGGTGACCTAACATGGATGGTGAGGTTGAATGTGTTGTCAAAGATTGTTATCAATGTTCCATTAATTACAAATCTAAGGTGGTTAGTAAAGCGCCTTTGTCTCCTGTTGATATTCCTAATCAACCTTGGACTAAGTTAGGTTTAGATATCATGGGTCCGTTTGATTTGTTATTACCCGCAGAAAGATTTGTAATTCTTTTAGTGGACTACACGTCCAAGTGGGTTTCCACAAGATGTGTGAGTTCGGTTAATACCAAGGTTGTTGTGGATTTTTTAAAGGATGAGTTTGTGTGTGAAGGAATTCCTAAGTGCATCATAACAGACAATGGTGTACAGTTTGTCTTCATTGAGATGGAGACCTTTTTGAAGGATCATGGAATATTGCATCTTAAAACTGCACTGTATGCGCCTCAAGCTAACGGTCTTGCGGAGCGCATGAATCGTGTGGTAAAAGGTTGTGTTCATAGAGCTCTTGATATGAAGATCCCACTCAAGGAGGTTTTGAGAGATACATGGTGGGCTCACCGCACCACAATTAATTGCGTCTTAAAATCTTCTCCATTCTTTTTGTTACGTGGTAGACAAGCCTGTTCTAAATTGAAACCTACATGGCTTCCTCCTCAATCTGTTGTGCCATTGGGTGGGGAGGATGTTGAGGGTAGAATTCATTCTCATCACAAAAAAATATAAAGAACGCTATGATTGAAAGAATTCTACAAGAGACAAACTGTGGAGCATTGGAGAGTGGGTTCTTGTGAAGAAACCCAGATTTTCCAAGAAGGGTATTACTGAATTTATTGGACCTTTTAAGATCACTTGCATACACAGGAATGTGGTTACTATGCATAATGGCTGTAAATGGAGCATGTCTAGGCTGGTAAAATTTTCTGATGTTAAACCTCCATCTTCATCTAGTTATGATTGTGCATCGTCTTCTTTTCCTTCTTCTAATTCAGGTGATAATCAATCAAACAGGTTTCCTCAGAGATTTCATCGTGCTCCTGTACATTTCAGAGACTATGTTTAATTTTCCTTGATAACTCTTTTGATCTGTTATTGTAATGTGCATTATTCTGTTTTCATGTTTTATTCTTACAGTTTTGTTTTCCTTAGTATAGGGGATGTGTTGTAATGTACATGACACAGGGTATGTTATTATACTGTGACATACTTAATGTTCTACCTTCCTGTGTTCCATTCTCTTGATGATTCCCTGGTCTCAGAGGAACATTGGAGCTTGGATGAGCAGAAGGCAACTGTTGGTGGTGTAACTCAATAAACTCAACTTACTCTACTACCAGTGAGAGCATCTTTGTAACAGAAAGCACAAGGAATAATAAGAATTATTGTTTGGGGCAGAAAGGGAGTAAGTATTGCTGGGAACCAGTGGAGAAAAAGATTAATTAATGGAGGGTTGGCACCTTTGGACGGACGGGTGTATTGTTGGGCATTCCAGCTTAAAAATTGGTGGGTACTGACTTGGAGACCGGAGGAAGACGCAATAGGTATCATGCTGAAGAGAATGATAAAAGACCATGCCAAAATAGCGTTTTTGTACAAGTTTAGGGCTCCAAGGTTTTTTAAGAGGATGAGGATGAAAATTTTAGAGGCTGAATCTAGATTGTGGTTTAAGGTCAAATCTGTTCTGGGGATCACATATTACACCAAGTATACTCCGATATGGGACTCACCTGATCAACCAGAGTGCTTGGAAGACAACTTGTGCATCTCCAGCAGGAAGGATTTGATCAGGTGTTGGGGAGACTTGGGGGCATATTATCAAGAATGGTGTTAAAATTATTGCCGGTTTAGCGGCCAAAAACTGCCGCTAAAACGACGATAATGGGTTTGATAATAACCCCTGGAAAATTCCAATAGAAGCCCAGGTTCACACCAGACATGGACTTCCATTGGAATTCTCCAGGGCATATTATCAAGCCCGTTATCGCCGTTTTAACTTCAGTTTTCTGCTGCTAAACCGGCTAAGCCGTTCTTGATAATATGTCCCTTAGTGCTGGAAGGAGAACTGAGACCCTGGAGGCAGCTGGTGGAAAGGTCAGAAGGAACGCTGTCTAGGTTTCAAACATATACAATTGGCGTCATGGGTGAGGAATCAAGAGTGGACTGAGGCCGAAATATGCCAGATGAAACTGGACTTGTAACACATGAGACCCGAGGAGAAGAGAGGGTTGGCAGTGTGGTTGCAGCAGCAGAAAGGAAGAGGAAATCTTCATATGAGAGCTGGGAGAAGAACTTGCTTGGATGATTTATGGCAAGTATCCTTGAGTTTGCTCTATGCATTCCTGGTGCATTAAGAAGGAATCATCTCTTTAAATTGTGCAGATGCTATTGGGCACTGTCAAAACTGTCGAAGCTGAAGAGCGAGGTGGAGTCTACATGCAGGAGATGTGAGGAGCTGGAAGCCAACAATGTCCACATGTTTCTCAAATCCCTGGCTATGGAAACCTACTGGAGAGGTGTGGTTAAAGTTTTAAGTGCAGTACTCAAATGAAAGACAAAGGTAAGCCTTGCACTGGTCTTCTTTGGAATAGAAATTGGTGAAGAGGAAGGGAAGCTGAGGAGTGAGGAGGAAGGGAAATTGGTACCCTATTTAATGTTACTAGAAAGAAGGGAGATTTGTAAAAATTGGACACAAGCAGAAGCCCCAACTACATTGGAACGGAATGCTTAGGTGAGGCATGTGAACTCATTAGATATGGCAAATGGCAATCCGAGCAGGGTAAAACTGTGGCAAGGTTTTGTGCACTGGTGGTGTGAGAGAAAGTAGGAGCTCTAGGGGCTCGGGGCTTTGTCACACACTTCCGTTCTGCCATCACCGGGTCAGCGGTCTAGTGGCTGAACCCCGGCAGTGGCAAGCATTAAAACACGCACGCTAATGCGACCGCCCATAACCGACACAGGCCGGAAGCAGAGCACTCGAGTTCGGGTGTGGCTGCAGGTCAATGCGTCAATGCGGTCTTGGGACAGGAAACCAGAATTGCCTAAAAACCTTCTTTTACTCTTTTTAACTGTGCTAAAGATTTTTAAAATTTAATTTACTTACTTATTGTGTTGTGCTTATGGGGAATAGAGCCGCGTTCAGTGCTCTAGGAGCTCGGGCTTTGTCACACACGTCCGTTCTGCCATCATCTGGTCAGCTGTCTAGTGGCTGAACCCGGGCAGTGGCAAGCATTAAAACGTGTACGCTAACACGACGGTCCATAACCGACACAGGCTGGAAGCAGGACACTCGCGTTCAGGTGTGGCTGCAGGTCAGGGCGGTCTTGGGATAGGAAACCAGAATTGCCTAAAAACCTCCTTTTACTCTTTTTTAACTGTACTAAAGATTTTTAAAATTGAATCTACTTACTTATTGTGTTGTGCTTACGGGGAATAGAGCAGTGTTCAGTGCTCTAGGGGCTCGGGGCTTTCTCACACACTTCCGTTCTGCCATCATCGGGTCAGCAGTCTAGTGGCTGAACCCGGTCAGTGGAAGTCAGTTAAATGTGCATGCTAACGTGACCCCGCCGTGGACGCTCACAGCGGCGCACCTAAGGCAAGCTCGTCTGCGCCCATCCGCGCCCAGCCGGGACCAGGGGCCAGAACCCCTGTATCATTCACCCCAGCTCGCTATATATATAACAGTTCTTACCTTAGGAAACTAAATAACTCCCCCAAAAAAAACTGTGGGCAAGTCTTCCCCCCAGATAAGATTCCAAATAAATGCCCTGCATGCAGACATGACTTTACACCACATAGGCTAGCCCATACTCACGATAAGGCCGAATTTAGGATCCTCCTCATCAACTGCAGATCCCTGCCTAAACACACGGCAGAGATCTGGATGCTACTTAGAGACCAAGACCCTGACGTACTTTTCCTTACGAAAACATGGCTCACCTCTCGCTCAGAGCCAGACATTGCGCAAGCTCTTCCTTCTGGCTATGTGCTACAAAGAACTGACTGGCCCAAGGGACGAGGGGGTGGGATCGCTATTGCCTATAAGGATCAGCCCACTTGCCGCCTTCTGGGCAACCCGCTCCAAGACTGCAAAAATGTTCACTTTTCTATAAAATTCTCCCCACTTCTCGCCTTCACAGGCATTTTGATCTATCGTCCCCCTGGGCCAATAGGGTCATTTAACAAGTCATTGCTCGAGGCCACGATCAATTTAGCCAGTGGATCTGGCAATTTCACGACCCTGGGAGATTTCAACCTCCATTTCGATGAGCAACAAGCTCTCAATGCATGCAAGCTGACCAGAGATCTTCTCTCCCTTAATCTCTTCCAAAAAGCTAACAAGACCACGCACACTATAGGAGACCTTCTCGATCAAGTGTTCTATAGCCTAGCCGATCTTAAGGGAACTGACCCTATTCCTTTACCTTGGACAGATCACTCTCTGGTAAACCTGCTCTGGTCACCCCAGACAATCAGGCCCATGATGCAACCATCCTGGACATTAGGTCTCCCCTGGAACAAACTCCCCCTAGAGGAATGGTATCAGGAGCTGGAAAAGACTACCCCTAGCTTAAACCAGTGTCTGATACAAGCTAATGAGGATTTTCTCAACTGGATTGAGAAGTCACTCAACACGGTCCCTCCAAAGACCAAGATAAAGAAGTCGGCGGGCCCAGTAATGCCCCATGGTTCACACCAGAATTAGGCACCTTAAAGCAGCAATGTAAAGTGAAGGAAAGATATTGAAGGAGAGATTTTCTTTCTTAAAAAAACAGGACTGTAGACTAGCCATTCTTGCCTACAAAGCAGAATTAAGGAAAGCTCAAGCATCTTATTATGAGAACAGAATCTTAGCAGCATCCAACTCGTCCAATGAAACTTTTAATATTATCAAAAAGCTACTTAAAGACACCCCCGCCCAGATCAGTCCCCGATATCTGTGGCATACGGTGCAACAAACTTGCCGAGTACTTTAATAAAAAAGTCCAGCTTATCCTTGAATCCCTTCCAACTAAGATTGAGGAAGACCTTCCTCCTCACTTTCTGACGAATCTCCAAGCAGGACCTCCTGAACACTTCCTAGAGAACTTTCCACCTGTAACTTAAGAATCCATCACCTCCTTGTTGACCACGGTAAAGAGCAGCTCCCCTACCGGCCCGCGCCACCGAATATCTTGAAACAGGTCATGCCAATCATAACCCACAACCTGATAAACCTGATAAATGCCTTACTTAGGCGTAGCTAGAGCTTGTGGCGCCAGAGGGTATCCCTCAGATTGCCGCCCCTTGGGGGGGGGAAAGAATGGCGAGCACTGGAAAGATGTCCGAAAGACACGTAGTATTTCCGCTAATAGTTACCTCGATCATGTAAGTTACATGCACATACATGACACGGTCAAAGGCTACACACACCCATTCTACTGTTCACCCACTCACACTCGTTCACTCACTCAATCGTACATTCTCATCTAACTACCCTTCCACTCATTCACCTAATTCACTTTGCCATTACCACTCACTGTTATATTTTCAGTTATTTAAATAGGTCATTGAAGACAGCAGGTTGAATTTCAGTCAACTCATGGTGTTTTAACAAGATTTCGTCTATCCACCTTATCATTCTCACAGTCATCCACCCAGTTACTCACTTAACTACTCACTTAAGATCATTCCCCACCCTACCTACCCACATCTAAAAATTATTTCACTTTCTCCCACCTTACATCATTCACTTACTCACTCATATTCAGCCATCCGTATCAAGCTTCCTATGGTCATTCAACCAATTCATATAACCAGTCGTCAAATTTACCTACCCACAGTCATCCCCCACATTCAGTTACTCACCCATTCCCACTCTCATACACCAAACACCACCCATTGTTGAGTAACCAACAATTTCATTAATAAAAAGCTACACTAAATGGCGTTGTTAGTGCTTGTTTTATTCTCCATGCAGATTACATCTAGTAATGTCTACTGCCATAACATTAAGCACATTAGAACTGCAAATGAGATAAAAGAACCATCTGTAGTTGTAACAGTAGGTAGCTTTGTACTGACCCCTTTTGTGCTGCAGAGAAGACAGCACAGCAGTTAGAAAGGAATAGATTTTGACTTTTTTCTCTAGCTTATTTGTGGAGTTTTTTTGAAGGAGCGGCTGATCCGCTCATTTTACCTGAAAACTTAACGTTACCTCACACTCATCAGGATTTCTTTTTTACAGTTTTTAACTTTTATTTAGTAGGAGCTTGACCCAAAGGGGTTTTATGACCCTTTACATGAGCGCCAGTTATGTTACACGAGCACATTTGTGTTGTTTTTTTTAGGCAGGGTTGACTAAGTGATTAGCCCAGAATCACAGAATGTTAATTAAGCTGACCCCATGACCCTAACGAGGCTCTCCAGTTCCACAGTCTTTACATCACACCTTTATTAATATTTCCAAAATGTACAGCTTTTTGTGTGGCGAGGTATAAAGATGAAAAACGGTTTCAAGCCTAATAAACTTCACTAAACCAAGACGTCCAGAATGCAGGTTTGGACATTTCCCACCTCAGACAAACCTGTTCTACTTAGTGAGGTGCATTCCTACCTGTATGATAATGTTTCCAGAGCCTTTACCTGCTTCATAAGTGAAACTGAACTCCCCTCAACGTGCTGTGATTCTTGCACTGTCTGTCCCGCTGTACGTTCCGTTTCTTATGTGACGCAGCTCCCACATTTATTTGCTTAAGTTATGTATGGTGTTCAGGCAGCTCGCAGTGCAGTATCGGATGAATTCTCAAATATGCAGCGCTGCCACTAAGTATGAAAGAGCACGTCCTGGGATGGCCGTAAACACAATAACTCAAGCCTAAATTGACGCCACAGACTGACGTAATAGCTTTGTCTGTGGCGCCTTTCGCATACGTCCTAAACCCACCCTTTCACATCTCGTCACAGGGTGAGGTGTGGTCTGTGAACCTTACTGGCTCCACCTCACCCAGTGGTGAGATACTGAAGGGTGAGGTAGCTGGTATTGAGTGGCATTCAGGTGCACGCGCGCAGCTTTGCCCATTTAAACTGGGCCGCGGGCGGCCGCAGCACTGGAGGTCCATTGCGGCCGCGGCCGCCTTTATAATTTATTTGGGGACAACTGTGTTCGCTCCCAAATAAATTATAAGCTACCGCAGCCGCCTTAAAAATAGTGCCGCCCAGGGCGGACCGCCCCCCACCCGCACCCCCTAGCTACTCCACTGCCACTGGAATAGTCCCCTCCAAGTGGAAAGAGACAAGGGTTTAAGCTCTACTAAAAAAGCCCAATCTGGACCTGGCCGATCTGGGGAATTATCGTCCCATATTCCTTCTCCCGGCCATAAGCAAGATAACAGAGATACACGTTAATTTAACTCTTTCTGGGTTGCTTGAAAGCCATACCCTGCTCCACCCCTCCCAAACCGGTTTCTGACCACGCCAAAGCACCGAAACGGCTCTTTTGGCAGTGGTAGAGGAGAGTAGGAAAAGTTTGGACTGAGGAGGCTCGGCGGCCATTCTACTCCTTGACCTGGGTGCCGCTTTCGATACGGTGAATCACTCAATTCTGATCCGGCTACTCAGGAACATAGGAGTGGATGGTAGGGCGCTCCAAGGGATATACTCTTTCCTGGAGGGAAGAACCTTTCAGGTTTTTGACAAAAATACTGTCTCCAAGCCTACACACCTCCAGAGCGGGGTGCCTCAGGCCTCCTCGCTCAGCCCAACTCTTTTTAATGTTTATATGTCCCCTCTAGCAGCCAGAATAGATCCACATGGAATTCGTATAGTCACCTACGCTGATGACACTCAGCGGGTGGTCGGGCTCAATCAATCCGAACAGAAAATCTATACCCTCTACTCCTGTCTAAACGATATTTCAAACTGGATGGACGACTCCCAGCTTAAACTCAATGGAGGAAAAACAGAGATCATGATTTTAGGTAACGCTCTCAGTTTTAATCACAGCCTGATGTGGCCCTCTTGTATGGGCCCTGCCCCTATCTTGAAATAATTAGGAGCCTCTGGTATGACTGGACCAGGATCTCAGTCTCAGGACTCAGGAGATTAGAGCGTGCGACCAGCATCAAAATTTAAATGCCGTCAGTTTTACATAGACATACGCAAAAGAGTTTAGAACTCTGCTTTTTCTATGTTATTAAAACGCCAAAAATGAAATGCTGATTGTCTGTCACTATGCATGCCAAGAGACTGATTTAGACAGATTGCCTTTGCTCCAGTCAATAGGGAAAATACATTCTCTGGACTATGATTTTTTTTTTTAAATCTCCCACTTTCCCCCTCTTAAATGTGTTATGTATGCTATACACATTTTAGTTAGACAGGTTTGTCAGCTTTTGCCATGACTAATGGATGCAGGCCTTAAGACTATATGTTCTGTAACTGAAGTTGCCTTTATTTTAAACCTCAATAAATGTTTTCAAGGATGAATAATACATTTTTGTATGGTGCTGATAATTGAGGCACATTTTACTGAAAAGATTACTCCTGTTTACCACTTGAGGGCGCCCAAAGTCAGCAAACATCGATGGTTTATATCATATTCGTAGGAGATTGCATCAGAATACCAATTAGCTTCCTCGCCTCTTTCAATCTACCCAATTATATCGGTTGTGATATGCAGACTTTTTAAAACAAAGAATTCTTCTACTGTGTAGCTAGTGTCACATTATAGAATAATGAAGGGATCCTAGCGTAACCTGCAGGCTCCCACTTAAAATCATTTCAGGGTCTTTCGGCTTAGGACGTTTATGTAAGGGTTGGGGCCCTAGGCCCGCATGATGAAAGGACTGTGACACAGACACCAGCTTAGGGGTAGTAGCTCGGGGTAGTAGCTCTGGCCACGAGCACGTGCGCTCGCGGTCTTTTATTAACAGCGTCACCTGACCCAGTGACGTCTGTGGTGGGTGGGTGTTTAGTGTAGGGTTACACTTGAAACAACTAGACTGTGTCCTAGCAGGACACTACATCCCTCCCAAAATGTAATGAAAGGAAAATGAAATGTCCAACCTGCAAGAAAAACAGAACAACAACAGTTTACAGCCCCAACAGATTTTCTTCAGGCGATCGGCTGGGAGATGTTGAAGTTCTGGACCACAAAGTCAGTCAGATGAGCTTCACCTCGGCGGTGTACTTCAGATCATCCTTGTCTTGCTGTGTTGACACTTATATACAATGTTCATCACTTGGAGCATCGGGAGCAGAATGGAGGTGACCCTTGAGGGGTCTCGCAGGTGTTCCTAGTCCGGTGGATGACACCTTTTATCGTACCTTGCTGCCTGACGGAGGAGCGTGTTGCACCAGCTGCCCAGCGGACCTGCTTTCATCCCTACGACTCGCCGGACCCGCTTCGCGGGTCCCGCAGCGCGTCGTCACTTGCCTAAGGACTGCCCAGAGGAGCTAAGGAGGAACGCGGGGGTAGGTAAGAGAACCAGCGGGGCTGCGAGCTAAGCAGGGGACTCCAGCGACCAGGAGCCCCTGCGCGCCCAACTAGCAACACCTGGGCTGCTCTCCCCGCTGGCCACGCCCCCCCGCCAACGGAGCCAAAAGCTGTTGCTGCCCCTGTGCTTGTGGGACACCTTTTATCGTACCTTGCTGCCTGACGGAGGAGCGTGTTGCACCAGCTGCCCAGCGGACCTGCTTTCATCCCTACGACTCGCCGGACCCGCTTCGCGGGTCCCGCAGCGCGTCGTCACTTGCCTAAGGACTGCCCAGAGGAGCTAAGGAGGAACGCGGGGGTAGGTAAGAGAACCAGCGGGGCTGCGAGCTAAGCAGGGGACTCCAGCGACCAGGAGCCCCTGCGCGCCCAACTAGCAACACCTGGGCTGCTCTCCCCGCTGGCCACGCCCCCCCGCCTATTACATAGCTGCAGCCTCTTAAGGAGTGCAGGATCACCGCTTCGCGGGAGCGAGCGGGAGCGACCGGGAGAAGCCCGGGACAAGGGCGGGACCGTTTTAGGCCGTTCGAGGCCTGAGAGGCCTGGGCTGGGCCACGTTATTTGGCCCCATGATTAGCCATTGCACGTGAGTCTGTCACCTTTATTCTACGACAAGCCCCACATTGCCCATCATGTGCTCACGAACCACACGAAGCAAAACCGCAAGGGGCCTTGGTGGATCTAGTGGGACTTTGGATGACTTTTTATTTAAGACTAACAAGGCGATTGATCACGAAATTAACAAAATGCAACACAGAGTCTCTCTGGAACTTGATGCTGCCCGTAAATTATCTCTTAATATTGCTTCCTCGAAAAAATCGTCACTTGGGAACCTTGCCCTAGCACTTACCCCTGAGAGGCCAACAGGCCCTCGCCCCTTGCTAATTACAGCTGACATACATCATTGCCCCTCTCAGCCTTTAAGTGACCTGGTTGGGGAACTTCCATCTAACCCGGCGGAGGAGGCAGTGCCAGTTAAACCTGTAGCCAGCACAAGCTCAAAGGCGAAGAGCAAATCACCTAGGGTTGCAACAAGGGCCAACACCATTGCGAACAAAAGGGCGCTACGGCAAAAAAAGAGCTTGGCCAGAATCGCCTTTGCTCGTAAGAAGGCAAAAATTGCGAGAGCCAAGTTCTTTAATTGCCGACGCCCTTTGTTTCCCTCAGCACATGGTGAATTAAACGATAACACCCACACTGATAGCCTTGCTTGTGCCACCAACCATGCTCCGGATGGAGCTTCGAATGTCACTAAGGTGGCAGCATCCCCTGGCTTGTGCGTAGAGGGGTCAAGGGAGGGAAGTTTGGGTGGGGCGCAGAGGGACAATGGGGATGATGAGGTATTTATACGCACTGTTTGGGCCACTCTTAAGAAATTACTCACCCCCCTGGAACTCAAACTTACCAGAATAGAAAACCATCTGCTTGAGATGGACAAGACATTAGTAACACTGGCGAGCCTCAGCCTCAAGCAAATGGAGGCTAGACTCTCACAGGGGGGGGGGTCACCATCACAATGTCTAGAAGTAGATACATCTGCTGTTCTTATTGAACGACCCAAACCTGTACCCAAACCACGAACTTTAATAGGGAATGGCATCCCCATCATCCCAATTGTAATAGCAGGCCCCACCAATGAGCCCCCTGTACCGCCCAAATCCAAGCCCAGTGCGCCTCGAGCAGGGGCTAATTCACATACTGCAGGACCAAAACCCAAACCTCCAGCAGATCGGCAAAGTATTCAGTCAGCCCCCAATGCTCAGCCACCCCTTGAACCTAGTAGACCAAACTTCCGTGGGGGCTACATAGATTTACCTCCGGAAGCTAGTCCATATGTTGCTGTCTTAGCCGGTGTACCGACCCTTGACCCATTAACAAAAGAGGATCATTGGTCCCTCAAAAACAAGGTCATACACTGGCTAAATACAAATACAAATGGACAACTCCCTAGCCATCTAAGAAGCCGGGTTCTAATGGTCCGTAGAGTACCGTGGATTGGACCGAGCCATAAATCCATCTTGGGCGATTGTATAGTGGTGACATTTGCTGATCCCAATACTGCACACCATCTCTGTTCATGGTCCCCTTGTATAAATAACCAGTCAGTTGTTATTAGACCCCTCACCTTCTTTTATCCCCCTAGAATCTTGGATAGGACAGGGGGGACTTGGTCAACAATCCAAAAGTCCAGAAATAGGGGTCATAGGTATGCGGGACCAAATCAGAACAGTTGGTGGCAGGAAGTTCCCACGTCTAACATGTTTGGCTGCCTGGAGGAGGTTGACTGACTCGGGGGGGCAAATATTAAAGGGGAGCTGACAATCTCTAGCATGAACTCCACAAGAGCCGATAGTACAGGCTGCCAAACGTCGCCTCTACCCAAACTAACATGTGTTCCCACTGACCACTACTCTTACCAAGCAGACATAGAAACCCCGGCCCACCTTGTTTCCCCTAGTACTGATAGTCCAGATAGTCAACTTAAAATTATATCCTGGAACATTGCGGGTCTTAGGGGTCGCTTGGACAATGATGACTGGGTCGATTATATTTCCTCCCACGATGTCATCTTGCTCCAAGAAACTTGGTCAGTAGCCCCACTCTATAGACTAGGCTATCTTAACTTCTATAAACCGGCTACCCAGGGCATGAAGGGCAGGGCGTCGGGTGGCCTTTGCATTTGGATAAAAATTAGCTTGGGTTTTAATATTAGAGAAATAGCAGGGACAAATCCTGACATGCTTTGCATCTCCTTAAGGAAGGCAAACTGCAAAGAAATACTCCTCATTAATATTTACGCTAGAGGCTGCCAGGGTGGCAAGAAGCAACCGAAACTTAATGACCTGGAAGCCCTCTTGAATGAACACAAAAGGGACCAACTCACCATAGTGGCAGGGGACTTGAATTGCTCATTTGAGCCTATCATGAACCTTGCCGAAGATGTTGGCTTAGACGAGGACTCTGCATGGAACATCCCCCCGTTAACAATTACTAAGGCTATCAGGGGAACGGAGGCTGCTTTCCATTGGCTAGGGTTGTGTCTGGAATGGGGACTCCGAGCCATAAATGGTCGCAGCCCATCTGATAAGGAGGGGAAGCCAACATTCGATAATGGGTCTTGCGCAAGTCGCATTGATTACATACTTATTAACATCGAATCTTGGGCATCCATGGCTGACATGATTATAGATAGCAGGCCGGAGAGTGATCACAACCCCCTCTCTTTGGCACTTAGGGTCCCAGGGATAGCGCCACCGCAGGAAGAATCAGACTGTATCACATCTGACCTTGTCTTGTGTGCTAACAGAAGACGGGTCAAATGGTCCATGGTGATGGCTGACCCTGAGCTTGTCAACCAGATAGAAGAATTGGCTCTTAACACCAAAGAAAGGATGTTGTTACCTCCACCCAGCGACCTGCCCACGACTAATAATGTTGACCTTCACGAGGCATGCTTTGAGGCAATTAAAGATCTCCTTACCAGACCATGTCGGAAACTGAAGGCTAAGCAAAGCAGGGGCTGGTATAATAAAAACTGCAGGGAAGCCCACAGTACACTTATTGCTGCAGTTAAATCCAGGACCTCCCCTGCCATTAGAACAGCGAGACAGATCTATAAGCGTACCATTTGGGAAGCAAAAAGGGATTGGGAAGACTCATATTGGCATGACCTTCTTCATGCATGTGAGTCTTCCAACCAAATCAGATTCTGGGAGATAGTCAGGCGAGGCAGGGGTTCGGATACATCATCCCCTGAAAATTATGTTTCTGCGGTAGAATGGGTGAAATTCTTTTCTGCTCAATTTGCCATCCAGAACGTTCCCCAGTCGGCTGAGGTGCACTCACCAGGAACCCAACCAATACCACACGAGAATAGACTTGTTTTTAGCTGTTCTGACACCAAACATGCCTTAGGCTCCATCCAGTCCGGGAAAGCCCCAGGGATCGACGCTGTACCAGCGGACCTTTACAAATTAAACCTAGATTTGTGGGTCCCCTATATCACTATCTTAGCTAATTCGATAGCAGCCGGGGAAAAAATACCGCAGTCTTGGAAAGGGGCTGAAATAATACCGGTTTTTAAAAAGGGGGATCGATCCTTACCAAAAAATTACCGTCCAATCAGCCTGATCGACACAATCCAAAAAGTGATAGCACGAATGGCCCTAGCTAGAATACAGGGGTGGATTGAGCAAAACAACATACTCTCCCC
The DNA here is from genome assembly GCF_964261635.1 of Lissotriton helveticus. Taxonomy (NCBI): domain Eukaryota; kingdom Metazoa; phylum Chordata; class Amphibia; order Caudata; family Salamandridae; genus Lissotriton; species Lissotriton helveticus. The sequence goes on along the minus strand of NC_136059.1, from coordinate 1,253,214,682 downwards.
CCTGCAGGCAGGGTTTAGGTCAGGCACTAGTACACTAGACCAGGTGTTTCGGCTAACCATGCTATATTGGAAGGTGGTCTTTTTGGGCGGGGGGGTCATATATGCGGCCTTTGTCGACCTTCGGTCGGCTTTTGATATGGTTCCCAGGGCTAAACTTTGGGATGCCCTAAAAAACATGGATTTTCCCCCAGACCTTTTAGACCTGGTGAAACGCCTTCATGAGGAAAACTTCGCGCGTGTAAGATGGGGCAACCAGGGTCAGGTGACCGCTAGCTTCCCTGTAGAACGAGGAGTCCGGCAGGGCTGCGTGCTAGCCCCTACATTGTTTCTGTTGTTTATTAACCGGGTGGTTGCTTTTTTCAACGGAATCCACACCGATGCACCCACCCTGGGAAACACAAAATATCCTCTGCTAATATTCGCTGACGACACCCTGCTCCTTTCAAGGACCCGTAGTGGCCTGCAGGCGGCCTTAAACCGATTTTCTGAGTTTTGCACACAAAATGACCTCCAAATTAATACAGACAAAACTAAATTTATGATTTTTAACAAAAACAAGCCCATCACCAGCTCATTCTCTCTAGAGGGCGTCCCGATAGAACAAGTCAAAGTGATGTCCTATTTGGGCGTAACCTTAGACCATCAACTCTCTTGGAAACCCCAGCTGGAGGTGATGGCCCTTAGGTTTATTCGCCTTTCTGGATGCCTGATAAAGGAACAGAAAAAATCACTAACTAAACGTATTACACCTGTTTTAAAAATATACGATGCGAAAGTGAATGCAGCTACACTGTATGGCGCGGACATTTGGGGGTACATAGGTCTGTCTGCCCTTACCAATGCTCAGAACAAGTTTCTTAGGATGTTAGTGGGTCTCCCCCAATCTTCCCCCATTACCCCCCTGCTTTTAGATTTAGGATGTAAACCGCTGGGAGAGATGGCCCAGTATCGCCTCGTCGCTCTTTGGCGTCGCCTTTGGACGACCGAAGAACTTAGCTTATTTACTAAAGAACTTGGTGAAGTCAGAGCATTGTGGGGTGCCCAGAAAATCCCTTGGTTTAGAGAGGTAAAGCGTATACTGTATCTGATGGGCCTCCCAGAGCTATGGCTACACCCCGAAAGCTCAAACTTCCCCTCAAAAGCTGAATTCAAGGAGCTTTTCTGGGCCGCTAAAAAATCCGCTCTGGTCTCCCTCTCAGCTGCCAACAACTTAACTGGTCAGTTTCTCATGCATAAATTATCCCCTTTTCTGGAACCATACTGGGACCTGATCTGTAAGACGCTTGATCGTAAGCTATATCATCAGTTCCGAGTGGGAACCTTACCGATCAAGTCATTTACTGCTAAGTGGGCATTGAATTCTAGCAATAAATGCCCCTTTTGTCCTGATCACACAGAAAGTCTGGGCCATGTGTTTTTTGCATGTCCTGTATATCGACAGCCCAGACTTAAATGGTTGAGACCAATTTGTAAATCTTTAAATTGTGGGGGTAGCCATACAGCCCTTCTCAAATTAAGAGACCTACGCACTGCTAAATCTGTGATTTGTGTAGCAAAATTTTTGGGTTGGATGTGGCTCATCCGAGGAAAGAATCTGTAAACCGTTTTTTTAATCTTAATGTTACAAACCAATTTTAATGTAATGGGGTTTTTTTTTGTACAATGTTGTTTACTGGTAATGTTTTTATCTGTGTCTTTTATGAATTTTTTTATTCGAAATAAAGACTTATTGACTTGACTTGACTTGATGACAACGCTTGTTGGTTGTTGGAGACGAATATGGCACGAGATGCCTTTCCTTGGATTTTCTGATCTTGATGCCTTCACATCTCCATCCGGCCAAATAACTTCCGACTTGCCTTTCTTGCCAGACTCCTCTCTCACTGGAGCCTCGAAGACTGGCCTCTCCTGCTCGGACTCTTCTTTCACTAGAGACGCTGGGAGGACTCTCTTGCTGGACACGATGGGACCGGGTGGACCGTGCGGGGCTTCACATGAGCCGCGCAAAAGCTTCGCTGAGGAACTGCCAACGGACTCACCGCCAAGTCTCTCATGATGTCCTCGGGGGTGTTGATGTCATCCGCCAGGATGGTCTTGCCGTTAGGACATGGGTTCAGTGTCTTCACCAGACCGTTTCTCGGTGCCAGGTGTTCACCTGGGGCCTTCGTGCTTCCTGTTGCCTGTCGTGGAGCTGCCTCTGCTGCACCTCTCCCATCCGGATTGCTCTCTCACAGGACATGCGGCCGAGGCCCTTGTCCCCTGGACTGCCACTTGATCGCGTGGGATGTGCGGGTCACTGCGGAGCTTCGGACATGGCAGCAGTCGAGTCTTGTGTAGTCCACAAGGGTGGATTGTCTAGTGCTCGGGTATGCTCTGCTTCGGCAAGCTTCAGGTTCACGGGGCACCCATACGGTTCTTCAGTGGTTGGTCTCCTCGAATGCAGGCTGTAGGGATTACTGGGATCCACACGGATGTTGCGATGTTCCTTGGACAGCACCGATGTTCCTGTGTGCTGACTGTTGCAATGCTTCTTGGACAGCACCGATGTTCCTGTGTGCTGTGGTTCTCTCTCTTCCTCTGTGGAGTGATGTTGTGATACTCCATTCTTCCTCTTCGTTCTCTTCCTCAACGCGGTCCAGTCTTCTTTCTTGCTTACTCATGCTAACCAGGCTTCTCCATATAGCGGGCCCTCTACATGTCGTCCCCTTGGTCTTGTCCATGTGGTAGGACACTGTCTTCACTTAGCTGGTGACTAGACCTGTCGTCGTATCTTCCTGTTACTTGATCACTTTTGTTGCATCAATCAGGATACCCTTCCTTGGTCAATTCCATTGTGACTCTCCTGTCTCGTCGGGTTCCTTTGGCTCTACTGTCTCTTCTTCCTTTTCTTTATGGCGTTGCGCCCTTCTTCTCCCTGTTCCTTCTTGCGATGTGACCCGGTCACTGTACTGCCTTGGTCTTCCCAGCCAGTCTTCTCCAGGTAGCGTGCACTCCACCTGTTTCTCTCTAGTCTGTGCATGGCTCTCAGACACTGGTCTTATCTTCTAGTGACTGGACCGGTTGTCGCTATCTTCTCAGTTGCTTCTTCTTTCCTTGGCGACCAGACTGGGTGGTCGGCTTTCATCTTCGGCATGAGTCGTCATGCTGTGCTATCTTCTTCGTGGTCGCTATTCACCGTCACGGTTTATTGGCGTTGTCGCGCTTTGTCTGCGCGGAGGAGGGTTGTGTCACCACTCCTGGTGCATCTCATGTGCATGCCGCCATGCGTGCTGACAATGGCGCTCTGGTTGCTGCGAGACGTCGCTGTCTCTCTTGGGGACCTTTGTGCTCTATCCCGTGGCGTTGGCGTGTCGCTGTGTAGCGTCACTCTGGTGCTCTTGATTCCTGGCGCTCCTGGTACGTTCCAGCGCAGTCGTGCGGGTGTGGAGTTCTTGCACTCCTGACGCATTCTTGCACTTCGTGGCGTGTTCCTGCGTTTCTGGCACGTTGCTGCGCTGTCTGCTGGTGCGTTCCTGCGCTTCTACGCCGTCGCCTTTTCTCAGGAGGCTGCGTGATAGCTTGAACACTTCCTTGGACGTGACGGCGGGCAGGTTGCTGCTCTTTGTAGTCTTTTGCTGCAGACCTTCCTTGTACTTTGTGGCGCGTTCCTGTGTTGCTGGCACGTTCCTGCGCTGTCTCCTGGCGAGTTCCTTGCGCCTTCTGGTGGACTGCGCCACTGCTTCGTTGACCTTCTTGGGCGTGGAGTTCCTTCTCTCTTTGCGCTTTCATGCGCAGTGTTGTGTTGTGCCTTTGGCCGGGCTTCCTTGTCGCTATGTGGCGTTCCTGCTCCGTCTCCTTTTGTGAAACAAGAAAAACTAGAAAACCTGCGTGGTGGCCTGGCACCTGCTGTCTCTTGCCACTGCCTGTCTGATCTTTTGTGCAGTGTTGTCCATTTCTCCCTTTCTCTTCTATGTGCAGTGGTAATGGACGTGCTGTACGTGAGTGTCTGTGGATGTCTCTAATCCTGCCCGAAGCTGCTTCAACAATCCTGCTGTCTTGCGGCTGAGGGGTGTTCAAACAACGTGGGAATGTACTTCTCCCTGACAATGGTTTGTCTATATTTTGTGTGGGGCAACTACTTGGCAGCACGTTGACTCTCCACTGGTTACCCCGTTTCTGTGGGTCACAGTAGCCTCACTCTCTGCTGCAGCACACCAGTTAGTGTTTCCTCGGCTGTGAGCTAGTGTCCTTCACTATTGCATTTCACCTTTCCTGGGGTGGAGTGTTACACAACGGCCACTAGATGGCACTGTCTCCTCTATTTTTGTCTCATCGGCAACCTTCCTCCACTGGGCCGGTCACAGCCACATGTTCGACCGCTTCCGGGGCATTCACAGGCAATTGGGCAGTGCCGGGGGACTCTGCCTCAGACCCGGTGAGTCCCTTTGTGTTTTCACCATCGTGGTGGGCCGGGCAGGCCTCGCGCCACTTCTCCCCCTTTTCGCCAGTGACTTGTGGGGGGCCGCCTCAGTACGCGCTGGCGTCCAGGTTCAGCGGGCTGCTCAGGGGGGGAGGGGGGGCTCCTTTGCTAATTCTTCACCCGCCGCAGTTCCACAGCACACACGCTGCGCGGCGGGGGTTTAATGCGGGGCTCAGACCGGGTGCAGCGAGGTGGGCTCTCGCTGGCCTGGGCGTTCTTTGGGGGCACTTGCTGGTGGCCGCTGCGGCCTCAGTTCATGTCACAGCGGGTGGGCTCCGCTTGCATTCAGTGTCCCGCTGCGGGGCTGCCGGGGACAGGAGGCGCTATAGGCAGGCCGCGGGTGGGCTCCGCTGGTCCTGCTTCAGAGTATGTTTATTGTTGGCCATGCGGGTGGGCTCCGCTTGTGATAACGGTCACATGGGGGGTCGCTTCCTGCATGCGCGGCCCCCCAGGCTCGCCTCCGGCCTACGGGCCTTCTTTGCCTCGCGGGTGGGCTCCGTTTGTAGGGACAGTGCCTGGCAGCTCTTCTCACGCTGCGGGCACCTCGCCTTTCGCCGCGGGCTCACCTCCGCGTTGGACCTGCCACGGGTTGGCTCCTCAGCTGCGGGGTCGAGGTGGGCACTCGGCTTCGTTGTCTTTCACTGGCGGCCTCTCCTGCCCCGCGGGTGGGCTCCGCGTGGGCTTGCTTTGTTTTGTGGGGGCTTCCAGTACTGGCTCGGTGGCGGCCGATGCGGGTGGGCTCCGCACGGCTCTTTCTTCACCTCCAGGCAGGGGGGGGCACACGCTGGGCACGGGAGGTGCGGGGTGAGCTCCCGGCCACCTCCTGCTTCGTGTTCTCGGTACTATACCCCAAATAATAGATCACAAAAAAGTTCCATGGTACTAAACCTAGAACTGGCTAAAAGCAATGGGCTGACTACATGGTCGCTTGATCAAACAGCATTCTTCTATAACTAATGCACCTACACATAACATGAGAACGTAGTGTGCAACAGCAAAAGCAATAAGAGTTACCATTATGCTATTTCGTGATAAATGTCTTTTTGATAAAGTTATATCTGAAATGAAAGAGAAGAAAATAAGAAGAAAAAATGTAAAACAAGCTGATTTTTCTAAAGTACCACAGAGACTAGAACGCACTGTTCTGGGTTTTTAACTGAACACTATAAAAGCTGAAAGCAAAGAAGGACTCACGATACCGTGAAAAAGAAATTTTTTTGTTCGAAATGGTGGGTGATGGTGGCGGTTTCTATGATATCGAAATAAATACGCTTCATAAGAAAGGCTCTGTGTTCGGGAGTGCAATTTCTACAAGGTTGCTGGTAAAAGATTATCACGAGGCTTGGTCTGGCCTCGGAAGCTGCACCCGCTATATTGAGCGCGCTGGTCACAGACTGTTTGGTGAAAGGATATATATATATGTATATATATATATATTAAAGAATCACAGGAAGGAAAGATAGAGATAATGCACGGGGCTAATTCTCAGTTCCCTGTTTTTCTCTCTATATATATTTCATCAAGGTAGATAGATGGGGAGTTATATATAGTAAAACTTTGCTTACCTATAGAAACTCACCATCACGTATTTAGTCCTCAATACTCTTGACACAATATTTTGTCCACACAACACTTTTTCTCCTATATTTTGTCTGCACACCCAAATTGCTATTGCTAAAATCCAGAACTGTCAGAAAGTGTCACACAAACATTTTCATCCATCATACTTGTGCTGTCTAAGTGAGTAATTCAAAGGCCGTGAGTATGCCCAGACATCAACATGCCTTGAGCTGTACTTCACTGATGAGCCCCAACAAGGCCAAACATGTCTTTCATCAATTATGTTCACGTGCAAAAGGGACACTGACTATAAATTCTGCCCGGTTTCTCATTTTAGGGGGAAAACCAAGTCCCATTTTCAAACGATTGCCATCTCTGTGACATGGCAGAGATGAGCTAAAAATGATGGAAGTTAACAAGAGTAATTACCAGTAGTTCAGATGATTCAATCATTTCATTGTTGACATATTGCATGGGGTCACTTGGGAGCTATACTTCAACACTAACAGGACTATTTTGAGACCATTTCTGCTCGTTATCTTAACTTGCTACGTTCAACACTCATATTGGTGTAAAGTGTTGTTCTCTTGTCTTCTCTTCCTGTCCCAGGCTAGCCTTTATCAACATTTTCTCTTTGTGCATCATGATTTCTCCCCATCCACTTTTTACCAAGCGAATCCATTGTGCAAAGGAAGCCTCGATAAGAATCCCCAACAGAGAAAAAAACAAGTCAAATGTGACAATCTTCGGGCTATGCTGCAGTGTCAAGTTGTTAATCTATATACTCTGCTGTTTCAGACCTCCTCTCCCTTAAAAGAGATGTCACACAATTCCCCAACATCTGGTGCCCATTTCTACACACCCATGGCACCAAAATATATTTGGACCGTCAAACACAGAGAATAACCTGTTGACGGAACAATATACCACCTCCTTGACCAAATGCCTTACCATAACATGCTGCTGGATGCCCAAACCCTTTTTAAGACTTTATCCATCTAAAACTGAGATACTGTTCACCTTAATCACCCCAACACCTATCCTTCCATCCACAACACAGAGGGGCCTAAGGTTATACAATCTCTTCCTTCTTGCATCAAAAATGTATGATACTTAGATATCACTCTGGGATCAGATCTTAGACTTGAAGCATAGGAAATAAAAGTTTCTGGCATCTGGTACAGACAACTTGAGATTTTAAGGACACTTCTTCCATACATTGATAAGAACTGGCATGTGGTAAATGATCTGATACAATCTAGGGTGAATTATGCCAATGCCATCTATCTGGCTTCACTGGCAACAATTGCCTCCAATTGGTACAAAACCCTGCTTCTCACAAACATCTCAGGAAGGGATAACATCAAATGGGTATTACATTCCTTACCCTGGTTCCCCATCACCTTGATAATTGCAGATAAAGCCTTCACAAAAAAGTGCATCACCACAGTCCCCAATTTCTGACATCCAGGATTCAGCTTTACCATCCCAAGACGGATGTATGTCGTTGCAATGCATGCTTTTACCACCCATGCCTTTGCAACGCAGGTTTTACAATGCAAGTCGTTACAACGGCACCAAGTTCTTATTGGACCTCTGGAGCCACTCTTCAGAACACTCCTGAACATGTGGAAGTTACAGAAGAAGGACTGTCCTGAAGTCAGAGGATTTCCCTGCTGCTTAAAGGACTGTCTTGCTGTCTGAGAAGGCAGACTGGGCCTGCTTGGCTTCATCCCAGAATACACAGTGACTTCTAGGGTCTGCAGGGTGACCTCGTGTATGCTACAGGGATAGACCAAGCTTCCAGAGGCCTCCCTGCAACTGCTCAGGTGACCTGCTGCAACTGGACCAGCCTGGACCTGCAAGTGGACTCGCCTGACCCGAGCTGCTGGCCTCAGCTTAGGTCCGTCCTGATCCCCAAAAGATGCCCCCCATGTCCTGGACCCTTGGCTGTCATCAGAGAGAACTCCTCCTTGCCTAACTAAAGGCTGCATCAAATATGGTGCAAAGCGACGCAAACCCCCACTGTGCCTCACCACCCAGCTAAAAGCTTCATTAGAACCAATGCAGGATGACTTCTTGCAAAGCAATGCCACCCAGACCTCGCATCAAGGACATAAGGTACAACTCTCAGTAGGCTGAACATGGTCATGGGCCCGGTCTTCGCTCCATCGCAGTCAGCCTGAACGTGCGACTTTGTCCCGATCCAGCATTACTAAATACCCACAGTTGGCACTTTCTGCTTCATTTTTCCTAAAAACGTCATTATCCCCGGTACTACTGATTGGATTTTTGTCATTCTATTATCATTTTATTTATAAAAATGTACTCCATTTTCTTAATTTGGTTTGGGATTTTTTTGTGTTGTTTTTTTCACATTATTACTATTTGTGTGCTGAATAAATACTTTACACATTGCCTCTAAGTTATGCCTCACTGCTTTTGTGTCAAGATACCACAGGGTTAAGCACGGTTAATTTAGTGACTTGTGGTTCACCCTGACAAGGATTGTAGTTGTTGCCTGAGTGGGGTTTCCACCCCCCTCAAACAATAACACAAATTCATAACATTTTGGAATGCTGTTGTCCATAGGGTATCATTCTCTTACCATTGGAAGATGCCAACACGTTGTTTCTAAATGTGGCGGCCATCCTAGAACTTTAAAACCACGATAGACAATTTACAATATCTTGGCAAAGAACATCCGCCTCTATGTTTAGTTTTGTTATTGCAAGGATGTACCCACCGTGTTTGGATAGTAGCATGTTTTCTTTTTTTCTACTTGTATTCTTTCCATTTATCTTGCATAACCTGTTGAGTTTGTACGTGTTTTATTGCACTGTGTCAGAGGGTGAATACAAGAATGAATATGTGGATGGATGTAGGGGTGCATGAGCGCAAAAGTGAATGACAGAGTGTGTGTATGATTTATTTTTCAGTGCCTACGCACATCAATGACACAAAAGGCACTTTCATTCATTAACCAGAGCAATTAGCTCTGCCAATGCTTGTTATTTTATCACTTCTATCTGTAACCATTAAGATGAATGAATTATTACCCGTAACACCACCTACCTTGCATCAAAAACCTATACTCGATTAACCCTGAAGAATGCTCACTCAGGGTCACGCACGTGACCGGCAGAGATTGCTGAGGTGATATGCAAAACCCATTCTAGATCTTTCCACATTTCGTTTGATCTGTGAGTTGAAATACGACCATGCGTCTCAAATAATGGCGGCCTTCTTACCTGGAACCATCATGCTGCTGCTCGCGCCAGTCAGGCTGCTGACAAAAATGCCAATAACCTCAGGGCCGCTCTCGCCACTGGCCTGCTGCCAGGTTTTGTAATATTACATCAGATACAGTTTCTACAGGGGGGGATGCTTGGGTTGCAATGTTAGCTCTTGTGACACTGCGCGCATACTTACTAAGAAAACCCATAGCAGCTGTTCGTTTAACATCTGGTAAAATACAAGTTTTACAAGTTATTAGTTTCCTTTTATGAATAGCAGCGTTCTTATACACTAAGGGGCTTATTTACTAGGCCCTTGCGCCACTTTTGTGTCATTTTTTACATGGGAGAAGTGACACAAGAGTGATGCAAGGGGCTTGTAAATCTGCCCCTAAATGTCCGCAAAAAAAACTTGCTAGAACCAGATAAGCAAAGACAGCTAACTTATATTTGCAAAACCATTTTTATTTTTGGGTGGGGACGGTGAAACAAAATGAAAGAACTGTGAGGCATATTACCAAGCAGGGCGTTAAAAATTATCGCCGTTTAAGCAGCAGAACACTGCTGCTAAAGCGGCGATAATGGGCTTGATAATATGGCCTTGTGAATTCCAATAAAAACCCCATGTTCTGGTGTGAACATGGGCTTCTATTGGAATTCTCCAGGGCATATTATCAAGCCCGTTTCCGCCGCTTTAGCGGCAGTTTTCTGCCGCTAAAACGGCCATCATTTTAACGCCCTGCTTGATAATATGCCCCTGTGTTTTCAAAGTAGGCCCAGATTTCTTTCTACTCATTGCAGGTTTAATTTTTTTTTGCTAGCTTATGTTTTTTTACTTATGGTGAAGTCTTCATGATAGAAGTTGACAGAACACCTTTCATGAGGCAGGGGTTACTGGGCCCAACAGTGGGGGTTGAGGCCTTTTACCCCATATGCTCTGGCGCGACCTAGCATGGATTCTAAGCAACTGAGCCAATTACCCCTCCTGCACTCGACTCTAAGGAGTAAGGTGGCCAAGCAGTCCAAGGCTCCCTGGGGAGTGGGAAGGTGTGGATGCAGTACAGTGAACAAGGACTCACAACTCAAAATGTGTGCAGCAGCAATCGATCATTGTCCAGCCAAATACTTACTTTAATGAAAAAAGAGAAGTATTTTATTTCTACCGCCTACCAGCACAAAGGAAATATGCGACATTCACAAACAATTACACCATTCCCATGAGGTCTGGGCTCTAGCATATCTTTGGTGATTCCCTGTCTCACTCCCTCCTCATGTTAGTGATAGTGGTTATTCCCCATTTACTATTGGTACCATCCAGGGTATGCCCCACTAGCAGACCGAGTCTCAAGAGGCCACTATGACATAAAGCCAATAGTGTTCCAGCGCTACAGTGCTAATGAACCCCTTGTGTGCTATTGACGAGCTCAGCTCGTCATGAGGGACGGTTGTGCCTCCCTCATGACGAGCTGAGCTCGTCACAGACGTTGGAACGTTCGCACACGGGGATAATTTCCCCGCTGTGCTGAACGTTCGAAAACGGGTGTGGCTGTGACAAGCTCAGCTCGTCATGAGGGCAGCTCCGCTGTGCCTCATGACGAGCTGAGCTCGTCACCAGCACAGCGGCGCCGTGCGCGGCCCCCCTCTCCCCTGCACAGCGGGGGGGAAACACTCCGTAGCTAAGGGGTTAAGCAACAAGTTCCCATGGGGCTGGCAGGCCTGAATCCTTTCTTACCTGCACTGGCAGGCTTGAAGCATCTGAAGTTCTTGAGTGCACCCAGTATTTGGGGGCTCACTGCAGCTAGATTCAGGTGAGTTGGCCGCATGTGGCCCAGGCAGTTACACTCAGCGGGTCTACCACTCGCTGTCGCACTCCTGAAGCGCCCGGAGGCTCTCTGCAGCTCCTCCTGCAGGGTAAATTTCGAATTCCTTTCCCAGTGAGGGGTTGGTTGCAACGATCCTGTCTTGGGTCCAGTGGTGCTGGAAGAAAGATCGGAGTAGGGTTGCTGTCATCAAAGTTACATCACTAATGTCATAGGAATTTTGAAAAATCCAAGCGTTTCACAAAGAACATGTATGGCAAATAAGCCAATCCCATTGAGCAGGAGAGTGGCAAAGGTGTACTATGTAGCCAGTGGAGCATTTTAAAGTTCACTGTTGCATATGACTAAAACATGGTGTAGTACCACACTACCCTTTACAAATACACATTATTGAAATGGCCACAAAATTCAGATTGACACATGGTTTCACTAATAAAACTATATAGCGCACACAATAATGTGTGGATTTCGGGTTCCAGCAAATATTTATCATTTGCACATCATGTAAAGTATCTTAATTTGCTATGATCCTATTAAAATATTTGATTCCATCACACTTTAGAATGTCAATGTGCTTCATTTGTGCTTTCAAAACTGCTGGTGTACTGTTAAATATTTATACAGTTCATTTATAGATATTTAAAATGTTGCAGAGAAGTAAACAGCAATTTCCACATTAAAAGAAAAAGCAGCCGTTTGTCAGAAGACGTAGCCTGATATTTGACCTCTGCTTTGAACGCACCGCAAATGTGACAAGATTAAAAACAAAATTTAAAGGAATCTATATTACTCATCCATGTTCTGAAATCCAGGATAGTAATCTAGGGGGTGCTCCAGTTACCCCAGAACCCTATTTCCAGCGCCTGTGCTTAGGTCCCTCGCCTGGTTGATGGTGCACAGGTGCTTCAATGGCGTCTTCACTTCTCTGGTGGGAGTTGACAGATAAGGTTGCAGTTCTTGATGCTCCAGGTGATCTACTCTGGCATGTGGGATAATCGTATCTCACAGCACACGGGCTCCTGCCTGATTGGCACAATTAAATCCTTTACGGACTCCTCTCCTGCCATACAGTGTCACTGACATGGCGTTACGCACAGGCTTCGGCCTAATAGGTGCAGTACGGCACACAGCGACCCTCTCCTGGCATACAGGGTTTAACACTCGGTCCTGCACACGGTCAATGATCCGTGCAGTGCAGCAACCATCACCTCAAACCTCGTACAGAGAGTCCACTCAACAGGGCTCTCCACTGGACTTTGCTCTTTCCAACGCTCTTCTCTTCCTCACAGAGCACACTGGCCTTGGCAAGCAGCCGGGCGCTGGTGTTCCGGGGCAGGTGTTCTTGGATTCCCTGAGTGATGCTCCCTCACCAAGCAGGGAGACTAGCAGGCCTTGGCCTTAGTCCTGGTCACATGCATAAGTCTGGCAGAGCTTCCCCACCTCCCGCAGCCTATTTGGCTGCTCGGCAGAGGACAGTGTTTGGGATCCCAAACTCTGCTTCTTATTGTCCATTTACTGACACCAGGTGTGAATCAGGGCCAGCATCTTTGAACTTTTAAGTTGAGGTTCTGCTTCTTTTGAAGTGTCATCGCTCTGCTCTATCTTTCTCCTGAAAAGCAGTCTGACGCAGACAGAGTATATACAAAGTTGTTAGTCCCACAACAGAGGCCATGGGAGTAACTAGATTTCACACCTGGATGTCACCCACAGTGATGTGTGCATCAAAAGGTTAGCCTAGGGCCCCCAGCTCTACTCTTTATGATTTTCAGATCAGCCCTATCTACTTCCTGAAATGTGCCCAGACACCTTAGATGTGACCTCTCACTGATTCAAAGAGCCCTCTTTAAATTGTACAAGGGAAACCTGCCTCTTCCCTCTCCAGTATGTTTCCCACCCAGCTTACAGGACTGCAGCGTTACACAAAGCTGTCAGGGGAGATTTCACTTCCCCCTCTCCATATTTCACCATGCAGGCCTGGGTCTCCCAAAATGGGATCCAGGGCCCTACATGTATTATACCATCCATAGACACACATATACCCAGTGCATGTATAAGTATACACGCACAGCACAGTACTGTATCCTCCATGTACTGTATCACTCATAGTCATGCATACATTCAGCATGTGCACTTATCCTGCGCACACTGCACATCACTACATCATTCAGGTACTATACCCCTCAGGCATACATACTTCCAGCGAATGCATTTAATATGCATGCACTCTACAGTAATGCATTTTCCCTGTATTGTACTGTTCTCAGACAAGGTATACATCCAATGCAGATGCACTACTTCTGCGCTGTACAGCAGTTCACATCAAACCGATGTAGGCCAAGTGTGAGTTACACACACAGCAACAGAACTTTAAAGTGAGTGAGCCTGTAGGCCTCACTCCAGCGATACAGGTAAACGACCTGTCCGTTACTATTGATCACTACACGGTATGCTGCCACCACTGTGCTCGTACAGCTTAACTCCTGGTGAAAGCAGTAGCCTTCCACCACTATTAAGGTAGCACTTTGGGTGCCCTCTCAGTACAACAAGACGGCAATCCATACACATGCCTATGTCATAGTGCACACACATGATACGTGTTTGCCTATGACAACAGAAATCAGCATTAGGGATCCAGATATCAGTATATTTGGATAGTCAGGTCAGGTGTCTACATCCATTACCATGCAGAGGACTTTTCCGCCCCAACAGAAGTGTGGCAACAATTTTTCATGCAGAGGACCAACTAAAACTTGTTCTGGTTGAGGTGCCACTGACATTCCGGTACCTGCTGTGCAGAGGGGTACAGGCAATTCGGATTGGTGCTCATTGTTGGGATGAGGACACATTTTTCATCATTACGCTTTGACTTACAACAAGAGCGAGAGAGAGAGAGACAGGCAGAAAGAAGGAGGAAGAGAAAGAAAAACCATGACAAAACTAAGGAGAAATCATGAACGAAAAAAGAACCTTAGAGAGTGAGATCGAGTCATGAAGTGTAGGGGGAGGAATAGAAAGGCATGAGGTGTGTTAGATCTGGGGGTCTCTAGTTGGCAGAGGTAGGTACCAATGTCCAAATAGGGGCCCTTGCTTCTAGTCAGGGTAAGGGGGATACACTCTTTTGATAACCCCTGCTCACCCCCTTGGTAGATTGGGACGAGCAAACAGGCTTATCGAAGGCAATGTGTAAAGTATTTGTACCAACACTCACAGTAACACTGTGAAAACACCACAAATGGACTCCACACCAGTTTAGAAAAATGAAGCATTTTTATCTATACTACACAAGACCAAATCGACAAAAATCCAACGTACACTGTTCCAAAATAAGACTTTAAAAGAGTTCAAGGGTTTGCACCAAAATAATCCACAGTTGCCTCACTTTTAGCCTAAAGTACCTGTAGATGCGACAAAAGTCCCAAGCGGCAGATGCAGTGTCAGAAAACAAGCGATGCGTCACTCCTGAGACCCTGGGGAGGCGATGCGACAACCCCGCTGCAGGCAGCGGGCGGGTTGCGCCAAATATTGTCTGTATGGGGGGCGATGCAATACCTTGTATGGATTCCGGTTTGCAGGTTCTCTGGTGGAAGCGTCTCGCTCAGGCACAATGCGACGATCTCCGGGGAGTTGGTGCTGGGCTCTGCGATAATGTTCGCAGCGACAGGAATCTTTCCGCACCGGGGCGATGCGTTCTGAAAGTGAGCGACGCGTCGGGTCTTGCAGCGGCAACAGGCTCTGCGAGGATATTCACAGCGACAGGAATCTTCCCGCACCAGGGTGATGCGCTCCACAAGCAAGCAACGCGTTGGGTCTTGCAGTGGCAACAGGCTCTGTGACGATATTCGCAGCAACAGGAATATTTGTGCACCGGGGCGATGCGCTCTGCAAGCGAGCGACGCGTCGGGTCTTGCAGCGGCAACAGGCGCTGCGGCGATGGGAATTTTCTCGCACAGTCGACAATGCGCTCTGCAAACGAGTGATGCATGCAAAATTGTAGATCTTCTTCTCTTCTTCCTTTCCAGCTCCCCAAACAGCAAGAAACAACCTCCAGAGGCCCCACAACTGGATCAAGCACTCTAGGCAGGTCAAAACTCACACAGCAGAGTTCAGGGGGGAAGCTGGGGGTGAAGTCCTTTTGGTCCTGGGACTTCTTTACAGGCCAGCTCTCCTCAGGCACTTGGAGATCTCTTCAAGCAGGGGACACAGCAACAGCAAAGTCCTTCCCCTCTCCTTGGCAGAATAGTAACTGGAGGTCAGCCTATAAACACACAGCAGGACAGTCCTTCCTCTTAAGTCTTCCAGCTTTTCTCCTTGGCAGAGTTTCCTTCTTGATTCCAGGATGATCTAAAGTTCAGGGGCTTGAGGTTCTGTAGTTATACCCCAAAAAGTCTTTGATCCCTTTGTGCAGGAGGGCTCTGAGCCCTGTCAAAACCAGTTCTGGGTGCTTCCTGCCAGTGGACACCTTCTTACTTTGAGAGAGAGGGGAAGGGTCGTCAGCCGCCCAGCAGGAGGTGGAGCCAGCATTGTGGAAGGCAGGCACAGCCCTATTCAGGCCCAACTGCTATCCCCTCCCACCACACACATGCAGATTGAGCTTTTTAGCCTAGTGCTGACTCACCGAGCCTCCTGGAGCCACCCCAGCCCCTGTTACTCACAAACCAGACAGTCAATTTACAAACAGGCAGAGGCACACAGAAAGGTCAGACAAGAAAAAAACCACTTTCTAAAAGTGCTGTTTTCAAATACAGTATTTAGAAACCATCCTTCCTAAAAGATGGGATATTACATTCTGAGTTCAGGGATAGCAGACTTCAATTTTCTATCTTGCTCCTATGGGAAGATATGCATGTAAACATTATACACAGCATTCCCAATTCTAGCCTATGGGCAAGATAGCCTTTTAATAGTGAAAAACAAAATTGGGTGTATTTCACTATCAGAGCATGTCACCCACACTAGTACATGCTCTACCTTTCGCATACACTGCACCCTGCCCAGGGAGGTACCTTGGGCCTTCCATATGGGTGTCTAATGTGTACAGAAAGGGAAGGGTTAGGCCTGGGCAGTGGGGACACTGGTCAGGTCAGCATGGCAGTTAGCAATTGCACACAGGCACTACAGTGGCAGGCCTGAGACACCATTTTAGGGCTACTCATGTGGGTGGCACAATCTGTGCTGCAGCCCACTAGTAGCATTTGAATCACCAGCCCTGGCACACTCAGTGCACTTTACTAAGGACCTATTGATGAAACAAATCTGCCAATCATGGATAACCAATCACAATAGTAATTTATATAGAGAGCATATGCACTTTTGCACTGATCAGCAGTGGTACAGTGCCCAGAGTCCTATTGCCAACAACCACAGGTCAGGAAAACCAAGGGAGGAAGAAGCAAAACGTTTGGGGCTAACCCTGCAAAAAGTGCCATTTCCAACAAGGTGGAATTCAAACTAGTTCAGGTTGCTATTCAGTATCCCTGGCATTCAACATTGCTGGTGGTGCACTCCTAAGAAAACTTTGGGCCATTGCAGTTATTTCTTTATTTTGTTTCATAAAGTTGGCGCTGTGTGTCAGAAATGAAGTGGCAGACTTACATGTCTGTTCAGAGCATCAGCCGAACAGGTCAGACATTGTACATAGATATCTGAGGGTTGAGCACTTCATCAATAGCAGAAGTAGGAACAGTGAGTATTGGCTTTTTTTTCAAGATTAAGGTATCCTGTAAAAAATGTAAGAAACAGTTTTTCTGAAGGAGAGCAAAGACTGGGATGGGCATGAGAGAGTGCATTTATAGCCCCCATAAGAATTTTTAAGTATTCAGTTTCCCCATATTATCGGATGTCTTTACATTGATTATATCTGAGCAGGATGGGCTAAATACTTATTGATTTTCATGTCTGCACTCTCACATCAGAGGCATTGCCATTCCCATATGCACAACCGGTGACCAATACGTTCTTCTCAGATTTCCCAGTCAGCAATGGATTGGCCGTACTGCCACTCTGGCATTTTCCCGGTAGGCGGCAGACCAGGGGGTGTTTCTATGGACCAATGGAATGGGTCCATAGAAACATCCTACTTATAACCTCCTGCAAGTGGGACTGGATGGAAATTTTAGGTCAGGGCTGACTTTGATTTTCTTTCCAGTCCTGGTCCTAGTGTGGGCGCCAAACCCCAAAAAAAGTTAACCCCAATATTTTCAGACAACTCAAGTTTTACCATGGTAACTCGGCGTCTTCACACCATGATCTAACGGCCTGAGACACCACCATCTTTCCTTGATCCCATCAACTTAGCAGAGTCTAAACAATACAATCAAATCGTGACTGGGACCGCTCAAAAATTGAGTTCTTGATCAGATATAAATTTAAGACATTTGTTACAGGAAATCATGAGACATTACAGAAAATACACTAATAAATGTCAAAAAGAGAGATACAAAAATACAAATTCAGCATCGAAAATATTAATCCTAGTAAGCAGCTGTTGCCTAAGTTAAAGCTTCATACTCATAAAGAGCTCTGACAACATTTTATGTATAGAAAATCTCAATAAAATCAGACAGAGTTTCAGGAGCTTCTTAACCGTGAAAACCAGGGGTTTTTATACACATTTTATGCGGGAAACAGTGTTTACAGCGCAGAAAGAACTACGCAGTGCCATTACAATGCAGGCACTACAACGAACTTCGTTGTTACCCCGCGTTCCATTACAACACAAGTCATTACAACAACTTGCTTTAGGGAACTCATTGTTGGATTTTAAATCTAACACCTTCCCTAATGTTGCACAGACTGGAGGTGGAATAGTAAAATATACTATTCCAAACTCCAGCACTTCCCTCAAGTAAGTCGATGTAACGACTTGCATCGTAATGGAACGCGTGGTAATGATGCGTACGTTGAACTGCCCGCGTTGTAAAGGCATGCGCTGTAAAAGCAGGCATGAATACGTCAAACATACTTTTATGCATAAGCAATTAGCAAAACTGCAGATTCAGAATGGCATGACCATGGTTAGCTCACTTTGGGCAAACCAGAATAAACAGTGTCACAAATATTAATTCTTAAAACTAACCCATTTCTTCAGTAAGGTAAGGTAAATCTTCCCTTGCTCCCTCAGCAAGATTAGCTGGAGATGCAGTAATACAATGTGAAACATTTCTAGACAAACGCCCATACAAAGCAATGTCATCGGCAGGCTTACATTGGAACCTCCAGCGAAAGGCCTTTAAAATGATACATAGGGAACACAAATAAAGTCTCATTCACAACACACGCTTTCTAACCAGTGGTACAATTGATGTCATACCTGCCATATCCGAGGAAAACTGTGAGGAGAGAAAGAGTCTCTGATCGGGAAGGGGAGTGAGCAGAAGCAGGCTAAACGAGCAAACAGAAAACCACATCCATTTCTATTAAAAATGGAGTCTCACTCGAAAATCGAAAATGTGACATGACTAATTCATGTTTAAAAATTCGTCTGAACTACTTTTGTTTGTTGTTCAAAGCACAATATTCCCATTTAATCAATTACGACTATATACAGCCTAAAAATTTGAGATTTGCACAGATAATTAGCAACGCGATTTGCACATTGAAAACCGTCTCCATTAGCACCCCTCTACCACATGCAATGAACACATTTTATTGCATACAATTAAATGAAATCATATCTGAAAAATCAACAATAAAATATGCTAGCAGATAAAAAGTTGAACATTAATCACTTTTTATCAGTTTACCTTGTGACTGCCCATTGCATTGCAGAAAGTTAAACAAACATGGTAGGCAAACTGCACAAGATAAAGAAAGCAATGCTGCAATATTGTTCAGCAGCTCAACTCAGTTCTGAAATTATGTTTGTGTTCTCTGCTCCTATTGATAATACCCTTGCATCAGAAAATACGGTTTAAGAGCATTTGTCTTTCGGTTAGCATCCCCCGGCAGCAGCGCAGGAGATGCAAATGGTGGATTTTTCTTTTCCTTGCCGTTGTCTCCAATTATATGAATCAATCGCCAACTTGCTCCAGCCTGATATGCATCCAAAGTGGAAACAACAAAAAGTGCATTTGAATGTTTTGGTACCTGACTGAGTTGTTCAGCATCTTTATTAAGGGCCATATGTATCAACAATTATCCACCAAGCACTCGTCTTTCAATTAAAGTCAATAAGATCCAGTGTTCATGCGTTTTTATTCCATCTTATCGTCATTTGATTTCTTCATCCAAAGCGTTACACAATAACAGCCAACACGTGTTTCGTCTAGTCAGTCTATGACATGCAGACTTCTTCAGGGCTGCAGTAATACAATAACCAATAATACATATCACAATCATGTACTTAATACTTATACACAACTCAAATGCACCGAACAGTGTATTTAGAAAAGAGTAAACAAGGAAGTACCAATCACCAGGAGAAAAGCCAGAAGTATCCAAATCGTGAAACAAGTGTGCTTATTATCCAAGTAAGAGTACCAAACACTCAAAAGAGACAGTTATAGCTTAAATGACGTACCACGCTTCAAATCAATGTTGCAAAATAATGGCAAGTAACCTAAAATACCAAATGAGACCCAGTCATAAACTATACCATACAGACATAGTCATCATGAAAAGTACAACTGCCTTACACTATCATTTTAACCGGCGTGGCTCCTCTTGGAGAAGACAAGAGAGAAACACATAAGGATCTTCATAATAAGGTAACATTCTGGCTGAATAAAAATCGCCCACTCCCCCCAAATTCGAACATCGAAATTCTTAGTGTTAGGAGGGTGGACTGGGTAGGCTATAGCAAAAAAGATCTTGAGGGGGATTGCGTGGTAGTCAGTTTTAGAGAGCCATGGGTTGTAGAATATATTGGTAGGGAAGCAAGATTTGGTAGAGTAGGGGATGTACAGACTCTATCCCTGTACTATTTTTACCCGACACTATATTCAAACAGAGCCTATACACCGTTTCAGCCCGTTAGAGAGGAAAGACCTAGAGGAAGATTTCACTTTGAACCACCTGTGTATCCATTTTTCCAGCCCCACCTCTCGAACCGGTTTGCACCTTTATCTGGTTTGGAATGTGTAGACTGACTTGCTAATGAGCCATCTGTATCTGGGGTGACTGGAGTTGCTGCGAATTGTTTCCTCAACAATTCCATATCTATTACTGAAGGGATTGCATCTGAGACTAGTGAAAGTACTCAGGGAGTGATAGGAAGGGGAAATTCCCCACAACACATTGTAGGACCCTTTACCCCTGGGGGGAATATGGCTTCAGATGTTAACTCGCCAAAGAAACCATCACACTTCCTTACAGTCCTATCATGGAATATTGCGGGTCTAAAAGGGAAAATGTCAGAAGTAGATTGGGGGTCTTTTGTGGAAAAACATGATGTTATTATGTTACAGGAAAGTTGGGCAACTGATGCTATGTACCGGGTTGGCTACCTTAATTACTTCAAACCAGCATGTAAAGGTTTAAAAGGTCGCCCTTCGGGTGGCCTGGTTATCTGGATTAGGCAATCCTTAGGTCTTACAATCACAGACCTTCCCACACCAAGTAACGACATATTAGTCTTAAAACTAACCAGTAAAAATAATCAAGACACTATTCTAATTAATATCTATGCTAGAGGGAGACCAGGTGGGAAGCCAATGAAAGCGGTAGATGACTTAGAATCCATACTGAACAGCATTGGCAGAGATAAATGTGTGATGGTGGCAGGGGACTGCAATTGTTCATTTGAACCGATTACCAATTTGGAAAATGGGGGTTATGGGGAAATTGATCATTATTGGAATATCCCCCCTCTATCTATTCCTCCCGTCAAAAGAGTAACAGAGGCTGCTTTGCAGTGGCTAGGTCTCTGCCTTGAATGGGATCTACGCGCAGCAAATGGGAGGACAAAATCTGATATGATGGGAAAAGCTACATTTGATAACTCCCTTTACTCAAGCCGTATTGACTATTTTTTAATTAGGATGGCGTATTGGTACTTGCTGGAGGACATGGAGATAGTCGCAAGGCCAGAAAGTGACCATAATCCCTTAGTAATAAACCTTTTAACAAATGGGGATCTGCATTTAGTTCCTGCTACAAATTTTATTACAGCTGAGGCTGTTCTCACGAACGACTGTAGGAGGGTACGATGGTCTAGGATTCTGGAAAATCCCGCTATAATTGATAAGGTTACCGATGAGGTTTTAGCAGCTACTAACCGGATGGTGCCCATACTAGAGGAAGGTATTTCACTTGATCAAATCGGGACAATTCATGAGTCCCTTTTTGATAAAATCAAAAACTTTTTTATTGAACCCGTAAAAAAAAGCAAAAATGGCCCAGCCCAAACAGGAGTGAAATGGTACAATAAGTCTTGCCGCCTTGCCCACAGCTCTTTGATAGCTGCTATCAAATCTAAGTCAGCTATAGCTATAAAAAAAGAAAGGGCTATCTATAGGAAGGTCCTTAAAGAGGCAAAAACAAATTGGGATGAACAACGTTGGTTAGATTTATATAATGCAAGTATTTCAACTAACCAACAAAAATTTTGGGAGGTTGTTAAATGGGGAGGGACTGGGGATCAGCAAGTCCCCGTTAACTATGTCCATGCAGAGCAATGGGTTAAGCATTACTCGACACAGTTTAGTAACACGGAACGGATCTCCCTTACTTCTAGGGAAGATACTAGTGTACCGACTGTGGTGCCCCCACCCGACCAGCTTGTTTTCACAGAATTAGAGGCTATTACAGCCCTAAAACATGTGCAGAATGGAAAAGCTCCTGGAATGGACTGTGTACCCGCGGACCTATTTAAGATTGATCAAGTACACTGGGTCCCTTACATAACCATCTTAGCGAACGCCATAGCTAGAGGGGTCAGGATACCGGATTCGTGGAAGGGGGCGGAGATTTTACCTGTATATAAAAAAGGGGATAGAACTGAAGCGGGAAATTATCGACCCATTAGCCTCATCGACGCCCTACAAAAGGTAATTGCCAGAATGCTGCTAGGAAAAATCCAGCACTGGATGACGGAAACTGACATCCTGTCCCCTTTGCAGGCTGGCTTTAGGGCTAATATTAGCACAGTTGACCAAATACTGAGATTTGTAATGATTTATTGGAAAACTGTGCTTCTGCGAGGAGGCACTATATTCGCAGCATTCGTGGATCTCAAATCTGCGTTTGATTTGGTCCCTAGGGGAAAGATGTGGGCAGCTTTAAGGAGGATGGGGGTTCCTACTGCCGCCCTGGAACTCACGGTCCGGATGCATGAGGAAAATTTTGCCAGAGTCAGATGGGGTCGTCAGGGCCAGGTAACAGACACTTTCCCTGTGACCAGAGGAGTCAGACAGGGTTGTGTCCTGGCCCCTACCCTATTCATACTCTTTATCAACCAGGTGGTAAAGTTCCTCTCAGCTACCCCAACAGATGCACCAACACTGGGTGGGACCAAATTTCCCCTTTTGATCTTCGCCGATGACACCCTTATTCTGGCTAAAACACAGATGGGCCTTCAGTTGGCTATAAATAAATTTGTGGACTTTTGCAATGAAAATGAACCTGAAATTAACATTTCTAAAACTAAGTTCATGGTCCTGACAAAAAATAAACCACTGAGGGGTCATGTAATGATGAATGGGTCTAGCCTAGAACAGGTCGAGGTTATGACATACCTTGGTGTTACAATGGACTACAGGCTACGCTGGAAAGAACAGATAGCGGCGCTAAGTTTGAAATTTGCACGATTATCAGGCTGCTTAGTGAAGGAGCAACGATGTTCTTTGACCAAAAGAGTTTACCTGCGCTCAAAATTTATAGCGCTAAAATTAGTTCAGCCATATTATATGGGGCTGACATGGGGAAGTGTGGATCTGGCTGTCCTTGATAGGATACAGAATAAATTTTTTCGTAATTTAGTCTGCCTCCCTCCTTCAACGCCAGCTCTACCGCTTATGATGGATATGGGCTTTTATTCTATTAGTCACCAAGCCCAATATAGGATGGTGGCGTTATGGAGACGCATATGGTCTACACCGGAACTTGCCATGTTTGCCCAGGAGATACAGGATGTAAGAGAGCAACAAGGGGCAGGGAAAATACCGTGGTTCATGCTCATCAAGAACACACTTACTAGTATGGGCCTTCCATTACTTTGGTCAAAGCCGGGTTCCCACACTTTCCCAACAAAGAAAGATTTTAAACTTCTCTTCTGGTCTATGGTTAAAGAAGAACATGTTGTGCTTTCGGCGAAACCCAACCTGACAGGTTTATTTTTAATTCATAAAATAGTTCCACACACAGAGACCTACTGGGATATTATCCCAAAAAGCTTAGATAGGAAACTATACCACCAGTTTCGAATAGGTACTTTGCCTTTAAGGGACTTTACCAGAGGTTGGCAGAAGACTGAGTCCACATTGTGTCCCTGTTGCTCTGTCAGCAAGGAATCTATAGGTCATTTCCTATTTGTATGTACTGCTTACCATCAACCAAGACTTAAGTGGCTGAAGCCAATATGTAAGAGACTAAATACCAGGGTGAGCACAGAAGCACTAATCATCCTGAGATTTAATACAGCTGAATGGTTATCCATAGGGATGGCAACATTTCTTGGGTGGGCCTGGTTAATAAGATCTAGGTATGTTCGTAGTACTTCAAGCTGAAAAACTGTATATAGTCTGTTAGAGCTTATCTATCAAATTAGGGGCAGTATTGTTATTACTGTATTATTGACTCTGTATTTTACATGTATTAATATTCTTATTGACGTCTTTATATGTATATTTAATTAAGTCTTTTATATATTCATGGTTGTATTCGTTTGTAAAAATTATTTGTCTTTCTATTTTTGTTATGTTTTGTATTATTATTATGCATGTCTTTTATGAAATAATTTCGAAATAAAGACGTTAAAAAACTGAACTGAACTGAAAAGTACAACTAAAACCAAATTAACTCACCAATAATGTAAATAATAGATCATGTAGCACGTGAATTTCAAATTCAAGTCAATTTCCTCAATCCAAAACGAACGAAAATCTAATCTGTGAACAAAACTTATATCACTTTACATTGTCAGATTACTTATACTAAAATTAACACTCGCTAAGCACCTTAATCATACATCAAAATCTTAACTACATAAGGCACATATTACTCTCATTATTATACAATTCATTCGAGCCAACACATATCGATTTAAAGTACAAGTGTGTCCGTGGATATATTCATTTACTTAAACTCAAGGTATATTACTTGTTAATGAAATTATAGTCTGTAAATATAGTTGAATAAATATGAGTAGTCCATTTATTAATACTCAAAGTAACACTCGCTATACGGTTCACAGCAAAATCTCTCAACAAAATATCCAACTCACTTAGTACCTGAGAATTTTAAGTAATTCAAATCCAATGTATCCCTTCTCGGCGTCTTCAAATCAAAACCCGCATATCAGCGTAATGAAGGTCCCAAACCCTCATAGAATCAATTATAAGTTCTAGCTATCCTCGTGTCAGCAAGCTGCAAATAAATTAAAACTCGCATCAGTATTTACCTAGTAATCAAACCAAATCACATATCGCAACCACATACATCATAGCGCAACTCACCGCTTCTCTGCCTTGTCAATATCCGAAATGGTCGCGTACTACGCAAGCGCCATCTTGGAGTGGCAATATATAGGGGAAAACAGCGGGCTCCATCTTAGAGTGGTGAATCTGCCCATTCATACTAAAACCTACCGCTATCTTCGCTCAATAGTACCATTTGCTAACTGATATCTAAACAGAATTACTTATATTCATTAGACCCGCATTGTCCAAGTCCAGTGAATTAAATAATTTGCGCGTCCCGCCGCACCTATTATAAAATTATAATAGTATCATAAATCAACCAAATTATAATAGCACCTTGCCATATTATATTCAAAACTACTTTCGAGTGATGGCTCAAAACCACACTATAATATCTAAACAGTGATTACTATGTGTGCCATTTTACCACATATCTGTAAATATGCAAAATTAACAGACCCACGTCTGACGTTATATGTGAATGAAAGGGTCCAAGTGGATAGTCATGTCTCATGTAAAATTTAACTGCCAAACAGTCAGATCCACACAACCAGGAACAGGAAGGATAGGCAAAAGGGGAAACAAGGTGAACAGTACAATCTACAAACAGTAAGATAACCTTATTCACCCTCATAAATACTGCATTTTTTTGTATTTTTTTGATACCAACAATATAATCAGTTATTATACAATCCATAAATTTAAATAAACTTCAGAGCAAAACTTGAACTACATTATACATACACAATTTATTCCTGCCCTAAGTAATATTCATATTCGTGGTCAATATTTAGACCACGTTCAACTGCTTTAAGTTTCAATAACCACATCACTTCTCTGCGTCGCAGTTGTAATTGCCTGTTCCCACCTCTAACATCACATTTGATATGATCAATACCATGATATCTGAACACATGTTTCTCTTTCTCATGAAAATTTCTAACAATGTGGGAGGCAATGGGATAACGAGTATCCCCTGTTTTCAATGCTCTGAAATGCTCTACCATTCTTTCTTTCAGTTTTCTGATAGTGCTCCCAACATAAATCTGTTTACATGAACAAACTATAACATAAACAACAAAAGTAGTATCACAATTAATAAACATATTAATTGAATGTTCTCCAGTATTGTTATAGTTAAAAGTCTTAATCTTATTCATGGCCCATCTACAGGAACTACATCTTCCACATTTGTGGAAACCTATAGATCGCTCAGTGAGCCAATCAGGAACTGTATTCCTCAAAGGGTAACTCGGACTGGCGTAGTTAGAAAGGGTACGTCCCCTTCTGAAAGTTAGTCCAGGTTTCTTTCCAATGTACGGTATCAGGTCTTTATCCATATACAGTAAGTGCCAGTGTCTATTTAAAATTCTATATAGTTTGGCACTATCATTGCTATAGTTTGTAATCAAACGGATCAAAACATTTTTACTCTCACCAGATTTTATCTCAAGAGTTTTAGACCTTTTAAGTTTCTTAGCTCGCATCACAGCATTTTCGACCACTTTGCTCTGATAACCAAGTTTCATAAATCTCTGTGATAAATCTGTAAGATTATGCTCGAAGTCATTATCTGTAGAACAATTCCGTCGTGCCCTTACCATCTCACCATAAGGGATCGCATTTATTTGACTCACAGGGTGACAACTTCGAGCATGTAAAACAGCATTACAGCTAGTAGGTTTGCGAAACATGCGACTGCAAATTTTACCATCTTCGATAAACAGTTCAATGTCCAAGAAGCTGATGCTATTTCTGTCATAATGAGTAGTAAATGCCAAGTTCACTGCATTATCGTTCAAGTAATCAAAAAAGCCTTTGAGTTCATCAATTGAACCTGTCCAAATAAGAAGGCAATCGTCTATATATCGCCCCCAATAGTGTATATATTGTATCCATTTCTTACCGTATGGGCCCCAGATTCTCTCCGCCTCGAAGAACCCCATAAAGAGGTTCGCAAAGGACGGAGCGAACCTAGAACCCATCGCGGTTCCAAGGCGCTGTCTAAACCATTTACCATCAAAGAGGAACACATTATTTTGAAGCACAAGTTTCGTCATCTTCAGAATCATCTGATTATGATCATGGTATTCCGCACTTCTATTACTCAGAAAGAAGTCAATGGCACGAATACCTAATTCATGATCGATGTTAGTATAAAGTGATACCACATCTAGTGTGACCAATATCATCCTGTCATCCCATGTCAAATCATTCATTAAATTGAGTACATGCTTTGAGTCCTCAATAAATGAAGGTAGGTTTTTAACATAAAGCTGTAAAAAGATATCAACATATTGGGAAAGGCGCTCAGTTGGCCCCCCAATACCAGAAATAATTGGTCTGCCTGGTGGTTTAACCGTTGATTTGTGAATTTTAGGCAGTGTGTACATGCAAGGTGCACGTGGTGTAGTAACCTGTAAATAAAGAAATTCATTGTAATCAATAAGCAATTGTTCATACCAAATTTTCAATTGGTCATTAATAGTCTTTGACAGGGTTAAAAGAGGATTGCTTTGTAGTTTTTCATAATACATAGTATTATTCAATTGGGAATAAACTTCCTCATTGTAATCAGTTGTATTCAAAATTACTACGTTCCCACCCTTATCTGCTTTGCGTATAGTAATGTCAGGGTTATTCATAAGTTCTTTTAGTGCCAACCTCTCCCCAGGCAATAGATTGTCTTTATATTTCTGCATTCTTTCACAACATTTTGCATCCGTAATTCTATCAATGTCCTGATTGACCGCCTTAAAGAAGGCTTCAATTGTACTGCCAGATGCCACCTGAGGTGTCCATTTTGATCTTTCTTTCAACCCACTACCCTCACTCAAAAATCTTTCAATCTCCAAATCATCCAATAGCTTCAATAAGGTCACAGGATCCTCCTCTCTCTCAGTGAGGGACAATAATAACTGGGTTTCCTTAAGTTCTTGAATGGTAATATTGCTCAAAGGTTTTATTCTCACATGTCTGGTCTTTTCTGGTACATTGGCAAAATACTTTTTTAGTTTCAACTTCCTTACAAACTTGAATACGTCAATTTTAGTCAAATACCAATCAGGCATAGTCCCAGGGCAAAATCCCATTCCTTTTTTAAGTAAACTGACCATATTCTCAGACAACTCAGTTGATGACAAATTCACAATTTCAATATTTCCAACATCATTAGCATCATTTTCTACTATGGTTTCCATGATCTCAGTCGCATGCCTACCCTTCCCCCTTGTCCTCCTACCGCCTCTACCACCTCTCCTGTTTTTTTTTGCAGTTGCCGCTCGATTCCTCTCTATGTCCCTGTTCCCACGGCGTAGCCTGCGCACCTCTACTAAAAAATTATTCTCAACTGATGGGAGGGAAGAGGAATCAGGAATTTCCTCATTGTCGCTACTAGAAATATTACTAGTACCAGGATCACTATCACTAGCAGATGGAGTGCCGCTCCTCTGTTTGCCAGTCATAGATTTAGTCATCAGATAATCAAACTTTCTTGCAAAGGTATAAACACGACCTGAACGGTAGTCTCTTTCGTCGCGCTTGATCTTTCTTGCTTTCCTTTGCTTAATGTCATTTTGTAAGTCATTTAATATTTCATCTAAGATAGTATAATTTTTAATGGTTGGTTCAGGAAGATTCATCTCTTTAATTTCGTCTTCCACCTTCTGTATCTCAACCAATAATTTAGCTATTTTCCTCTCAGCATTCTCAATAAGGATGTTAATCAGATTATTAGAACTAGTATTAAGTTCCTTCTCCCATGTTACATAAAGGTCCGGCTCCAGATCTTCATATGTTGGTATAATCTGGGACCTGAGACCGCGTGGAATCCTATTGAGTTTTAGATATTGTCTCAGAGTCGCGGCATCCCACCATTTGTTCAATTCTGTACGTTTAAGGGATTCAAGCTTAACAAACTTGGCTCTAAGGCCTTCCTTTTTAGTTTCTTTAGATGGTCCCATGGCAGCTCCTATTGATCCTCCTGCCACTAACTTATCAAATAGTTGTTCTGCCTCCTTATCTCTATTCATCTTAACTTATGCGGCTGCTCCTACAACACAATAAACAACAATAATAAGGGGTAACAGTTATACTGGAGCGCACTGCGTGTATAAGTAAATGTATATACAAATTCAAGTCCAATTGGACTTGAATTTGTATATACATTTACTTATACACGCAGTGCGCTCCAGTATAACTGTTACCCCTTATTATTGTTGCCATATGTATCAAACTCTGATTTTGCGATTCTCCAATTGCAATTTTTTTGCGAATCGCTATTTGAGAATCACAAAACGCTATGTATGTAGGATTTGCAAATAATTTTGCAAATCCTACATATTCCTTAATTGCGAATTGTGAATTGCAAATTGCGATTAGCAATTAAGGAATACCTCCCCATTCATTCCTATGGGCCTAGAGGCCCATAGGAATGAATGCAAAGACATTCTCAATTTGCGATTCTCAATTAGAGAACTGCAAATTGAGAATGCAATTTCAAGGGTGCCAGAGTGTCAAAAGGACACCCTGTTGCACCCCTGAAATGTGCATGTGTGCACATGTGGCACACATAGATGCCCTAAGGGCATGTATGTGTGCCACATGGCACTTTGAAAAATGCATTTTTCAGAGAAATCGCAAATTGCGATCAACTTAAAGTTGGTGGTAATTTGCGATTCTTTAAGGTCAAATTGCACTTTTTCTGTGTTTCTTACATTGCATTTAAGGAATAGTAATTTGCGATTCCTTAAATGCAATCGCAAAATAGGGAATCGCAAATTTTGCGAGGCAGTTTTTTTTCATACATAGCACTGAGACCAATTGCGATCGCAAACGCCGAATTTGGCATTTGCGATCGCAATTTGGAAGGATACAAATGGCCCTAAATAATTTTGCAATATTAGCGTACTATGCGAATCAATTAGCAGATCGCCATGCTTTATTTGCTTATATTCAGCATAGCTTGAAGCCCGAAAAGATAACAGCAGCTGTGATTTCATAAAGGCTTGAAAAGTTAACATTTGGGCCTATGTTGGAGCAATGTGAAGAACCTCCATAGCCCAATAAAGATAGCATTGTCCATGGGTTGCTTTAAGCTTTTTTCAGCCCGACAGGTGGGATTTAGGACTGCTTTCAAATAACCTTGAATGTCGCTTTTGATCTAATGGAAATATTTTCAAGACACTTACTTTGTAGACTAAGGCCCGTATTTGGAGTTTGGCAGGCATTGTTTAGAATTTGATGGATGAGAAACTCTATCACAATGTGGCGGATATACCACCGCCATATTACATGAGCTAAAGACTATAATGCACTTGTTATCAATCAATCAATCAGTAATTGTTAAGGGCAACTTCTCAACCATGAAGGTCTCAAGGCGCTGGGGGAGGGGGGGACAGAACAGGTGCTACTATGCGCTGAGGTTCAGTTGAAGAGCCAGGTCTTAGGATCCTACCTGAATTGGGTCGGCGACAGGGATAGCTTGAGGTGGAGAGGCAGGGTGTTCCAGGTTTTGGCGGCGAGGTAGAAGGATCTTCCTCCGCTCCTGCCGATCCGAGGGACGGTGGCAAGGACCAGTTCATCAGAGTGGAGGTGTCTGGTGGGTACTTGGAATGAGAGGCGGTGGTTCAGGTATCCTGGTCCAGCGTCATTGAGGGCATTGTAGGCGTGTGTGAATAGCTTGAATGTGACTCCTTTGTTGACTGGGAGCCAGTGGACAAGACACCCGTCTCATTTGTGTCAGTGTATCCTGTCTGCAAACTCAAAATAAGGTCCTAAGTACTGTCTACTCACTTAAATTCCAGATGAATGGGTGACCTAATGGTGTTCTTTTGTGTAACTGAAATATTTTTCTAAGGGCTGTCACAGAAGCAGCTGCTATCGAACCTTGGTGGTGGGGCGGGGACAGAGACAGGGTGGTATGAAAAAATATATTTTTAAAAAAATCATTTACCTGTGATTGCGCGCTGGCCACCGCCTCTCCTTCGTCCTCTTCCTTCTGACTCTGATACCGCAGCAGGATGCAGGAAGCAGTAGGAAGCACCCGGCTCCCAACCTCCCGATAGCCAATCACAACGTTGCAATGCAGCGTTGTGATTGGTCTGAGCGCAGTAGTCTGGTGCTCAGCCAGGGAATGGTGGCCTGGGCATGTTCTCCACGCAGGCTGTAATGCAGCCTGCATGGAGAAGATGCGATGGGCCGGCCAAAAAGTCATGTGCACTTTGGAGTGAATGTGACTCTTTTGCTGACTGTGAGCCAGTGGACAAGACACCCGTCTAATTTGTGTCAGAGTATCCTGTCTGCCAAACTCAAAATAAGGTCCTAAGTACTGCCTACTCACTGAAATTCCAGGTGAATGCGTGACCTAATGGTGCTCTTTTTTGTAACTGAAATATTTTTCTAAGGGCTTGCACAGAAGCAGCTGCTACTGGACCTGGGTGATGGGGTGGGGATAGGGAGGTACGAATTATTTTTTTTACAAAAAAATCACTTAGCTGTGACGGCTGGCTGGCCACCGCCTCTCCTCCGTCCTCTTCCTTCTGACTCTGATCCCGTAGCAGGATACAGGAAGCACCCAGCTCCCAACCTCCTGATAGCCAATCACAATGTTGCAATGCAGCGTTGTGATTGGTCTGAGCACAGTAGTCTGGCGCTCTGCCAGGGAATGGTGGCCTGGGCATGTTCTCCACGCAGGCTGTAATGCAGCCTGCATGGAGAAGATGCGATGTGCCGGACAAACAGTAATGTGCACTTAGGAGTGAGTAAACCACTGCTCCCTTGCTTCTCTGTTGTTGGAGCAGCCCCACCCCAAAAACAAAGCTGCAACAGTAGGAAACATTAAATGATAGTAAGGCAAGTTATTATAATTTTATGTTTCTGTTGTGAAGCAGTAGGCTGACGCTCCTCCACCTCAGGGGTGGAGCCGCCACTGGGCTTGCACTGTAATAGATACAGTGGGGCAATCTTTGCAGGGTGAGCCTTGTGGCCTTAGGTAAGGGAGGGGATAGGTTTGACCTTTGTAACCTGTAGTGTGGCTTCCACAGAGGGGGGATATAAATTTGCGTATAACCTACACAAAACAAACGTTATTGTGGCACCACAATTGTTCAATGAGGAGAGGTTATATCTTAGGGAACCCGTTCTGGAAATCCAAATGCCTAGATAGTTATAAACAGTAGTGTTGCTCAAGACAGCAGAACTCAAATGCCAAGTAATTTTCCTTATTTTTATTCCTACCAAAAACCATGATCTTTGTTTCAAAATGGGTAACAATCAACTGATTGGCTAAATTCTATTCAGTTAGTTAATTTACTGTCTGTTGCTTGCCTACTTTTAGTGGTAACAAGCTTGATTTTTGAAGAGCAGAACAAATATTGGTTTTGTAAAGATTGAACAGAAGGGGGTCCAGTACACATCCTTTCTTATGTCCCCTGTTGCTCTGGATATGTCTTGAGAGACTGGACCATTACTAACCTGTACTCTAACCCAAGTGTATATTCATTATATATAAAGTCAAACTTACAAACTAACAGAAACATATAACATATTTTATCTCACACTTTAAATAAAATATACAAAATAAACATAACATTTAAAAACACACATATCTATCTATATATTATATTATATTTTTAAATTGTAAATTGATGGAGGTTTTTAAATATATATATATAAATGTATACATATATGTGTGTGTGTGTATATATATATATATATATATATATATATATATATATATATATATATATATTTATATACATATTCACTCAAAACTGTAAACAGGTATAACGCACTCTCAGGAGATTCAGCCAAAAACAGTTTATTCTGTAATGCGTTTCGACACACTAACTGTCTTGTGCGATTATAAATTCCGTATGCCTTTCTCGATCCATGCCCTTATATAGGCATAGAAATCCAGTCCTTATTTAGATATGGCCCATGCTACCCAAATACAGGCATGGCTACTTCCATCTGTTCATCTACGTCACAACGACTTCTTGGAAAACCAGACTCTTAAGCTGTTAGAGACTTCCCCTTGCTTGGATATTAATTTCTCCAAGAACTTATTTATTATACATGAACATCTATTCCTTAGGGGTTCCTTCATGGCGTTCATATGCCCAACTCTTACGTCATTACTTGCATTCCTAAACACCTTCAAGGTATAAATATACCTTCACTCGATATGGCAAAGCACGGTGTGATTCGGTGCAGCTCGCTACAGCAAGTCCTGAAGGAATCCAACTCCCCAGCTGACGCACTGATTGGAAGCTGTCATCCTCCTGCCGAGAATCCAGCTCCAGTGTTTCTGACTCCCCTTGCGGGGTGTTGGGAGATCGAACCCAGGGAAAGAGATACCAAACTCTCTCATTCTAAGGTCTGGAGCTGATTAGAACCTAGAGAAACCTTTGGCAAGTCTTGGCAGAACTAAACGATAACTAAAGACAGCACCTACTTCTTCCCCCGTACTAGACCTAGGTTAGGTACACTGGGGTAGGCGTATTTTAGACGCACCAGTTGAGTATTTTAGCCTGTGTTATTTATGTATGTATTTTTATATATGTCATAACAACAGACAATGCTATCACAGTATTATTTTATATTACTGTTTACGCTGTACGCATTATACTTCGCATTCTGTCTAACGATTGTAGCAATTTACCTCACTTGCATGAGAAAGAAGACTGTTCAATAAATCCTTTTATTGAAACGCCCGTCTCTCTATTTCTATGCAACTCTGTAGAAACGAAGCATGCACGATTGACTCAGTGAAATAATTATCTATTGTTTCCATGACATGTTTAGTCGAGAACGTTTCTAGTGACCTCTGAGTTAGATGGCACACACAATTATGTCTAATATACTTGATAGAGACATACTGACCTCAGTCCTATATCAAATCTATAGTGTATATTATTCTAATGCGCCGAGCCTATTGGGAATATAGGAACTGCACTACAGGGCGCCCAACGGTTTGGTAAGGCACTAATTTAACGCTAGATACTGAAGTAACTCCGTCATGCTTTTCTCAGAGACCCCATACTCATAATACTCCAATAGACGTCTGGAGTGGGTAAGGGATAATATCCGCCAAAGCTGAGTAGGACAAAAAATCCTATGTATTAGCTTTTTGGTTTGTTCAACGTTAAAGAATACAGTGTTCCAAAATATTGTACACCTAATCTTTTATTCCTTGAAGCTTGCTCTGCAAACTTTCAGTCAACAAAATGGCAGACGAAGATAATCCCGGGGCCAGTGGAGCTACAGGCGACAACGCCATACTAGCTTTTAATCAAACTGGTTTTAATCAAACCGACGTGAATGCTATAAACAGTCCTCCAAATGTAGGGAAAACCATCACTATAAAACGTATAAAACATGGCCTATCATCAAGAGGTGGTAGAGCAGTTTTGGTGATAGAGGCACCTGAATATCACCAGACAGAGGTATTCTATTCATGGATAGTATTCCCAGAATCAAATCCAGTTACACATTTGTTTCACTTCTACAAAGAAGATGAACCACCGGATGAGTATATTCCTTTCGAGGATACAGAAATTCCACTCACATACCAGGAGCATGCGCTCTGGTTTAAAGGCGCCCTAAAACATTTAAATCACATTACCAGCCTCGGTCCACTAGGTAGACCAGGAGCAACTTGACCGATTTTAGCCGGCTATACACCACATCCTGACGTTGAAGAAATGACAGATGTAGAGTTACTAACTCAACTCAAAGAGTTAATCAAAATTTACAGACAATTGGTTCAATATGTTATGTGGACTCTTACAGTCCAACCACCAATAGTTATTCCACAACAAACCTCTCACCAGAAGAATACAGTAAAAATGACACCACAGACTTTACACGCAGTCATGGGTGAATTACCCGCAAAAGTGAACGAATTCCATTCTGGGTAGCTCAAAAATTACTCAAATCCAAGCAGTATTTCCTAATACTAGCCCTCATGAGAAACACAGAATTTTAACAATCTGTTTACCAATGGATCACCACTTGGGGTACAGTCTTCGCTGCAATCTACACTAAAACACATGGTCTTAAGTCCATGGTGGTAATACCTGATGTCCTGAAACAGATTCAAAACGAACACGGGGCAGAGCCTGCTCTAAATTTAGGTATGAAGCTACTGAAAGATTTTAAACAGGTCTCATCAATATTATTATCTAATATTAAAGGAGAAGCAGCATCAGTGGCGATCTACCAGAAATAAAGGGAATTTGATGTGATCGAGCAAGAACTAGCTAGAATAATTGCAAAATCCTATGAAGAATTAGGCAGAGACAGTCTGGGTGGGAAACCATTAAAGCCACAACTGTCTGAAAGTCCTGAAAAGGTCTTTTCTGAAAATACTCTTACCTCTTCTAAAAAGAAGTAGGAAAATAGCAAACAAACTTCTATAGAGAAACATTCTCAAAACAGAGGTAGGTCTCCTCAAAAGGAGCCCTCTGAAAGGAGGTATAACCTCAGGAATAGGGATAATTTGAGAAAACCTGATAGATATCAAGATACTGATACACGTTCCTCTCATACGTTTCAGACTTTGTCACAGAAATTCGAAAGAAGAGGAACGTCAGAAAACAAATAAGAATGTGTGAAGTCCAAAGCTGAGCAACACGTTCAGAAAAGTAAACCAAAAACTCAATTCACCTAAAAGAAAGTAACAGGTTTAAAAATCAGACATGCCGAGGATCTTGAGGACACAACTCAGAAAAGGAGAATGGGCTCAGACAATGCTGGACAGCGCAGCAGAAGTGACAATAGCTCACCAGAACCTGAAGGGACTTCTGGAGACAGTGGACTTGAATGGAGACATTGAAGTTGAAACAGCGGATACCAGGGTTAGATCTCCACATAGGTTATATGAAATTACACTCAGGATGGAGGGAGACATACCAAGAAAAGTGAAAGGACTCTTTTGGGAGCGACTTTCCAAGGGTTACGATATACTTCTGGCTGAAAAAGACTGGCCACCAACATTTGTCAGGGAGTGCCCACATGGCGAAGACATCATTATGCCAGCATTCTCTAACCATATTCCAATTCATTTAAAGTATACATATGCCAGGAAATGGTCAGTCGCCCAAGCTCCAGCATTATAAAATAATCATGTAGGATGGGATGAGGACTCGCCTCACCATAAAATCCAGTTGAAAAATCAACCAACTGCACAAAGGCAGTACCAAGTTAAGCAAGAAGCTAAAAAACAGGTCAGGGAGATATTAGATCAACTTGAATATCAAGGGGTGATTGAAACATGCACCTCATCAATGAACAATCCTTTGTTTCCTGTCTCCAAACCAGACAATACATATTGTCTAGTATTGGATTACAGACATCTAAACTCTTGTTGCAAAACATTTGCAGTGCAAAATGCACACAGTACAGCATTAATGAATAACATTGTGAGTAAAAAATATAAAACAAAATTAGATATTTCTAACGGTTTCTTTTGTCAAAATATTGCACCTGAAAGCAGGTATTTGACCGCTTTCTCAATAATGGGGACAAAAGTCACTTCTGTCGTCTCCCTCATGGATTCAGGAATAGTCTGGGGTTATTCTCAGCAAGAGTACCAGAGTTACTACACACTTACGATGATGAAGCATTGTCATATGTGGATGACATCTATCTGACAAACGATGACTTGGATAGGCACTTGAATAGGGTGAATACCATTATACTTGGATTCGCCTCTGAGGGTTATAAATTCAATTTGAAAAAATCTAGAATTGCCCATTTAAATGTCCTCTTTCTAGGATATGAACTTTCAAGTGAAGGCAAATGTCTGGCAGCCAACTTTCTAGAAAAGTGTGCGCTGCTCCAACCCCCGAAAACGCTCAAAAACTTACAGTCAATTCTAGGTTAACTAAATTTCAGAAGAACTTACATTCTTAACTACGCCGAAAGGGTTAAACCTCTCTACGAACGAATCAAACCTGATTTTAAAACAGTAAATTGGACACAAAAACACACAGAAATTTTGCGTTCGCTACAAACAGACATGTTAGCAGCAAAAAAATCTCGCAACTTAGTGATCCGAATCATTCCGGGTCAATGCGGATTCACCTACTTAACTTTTAATTGAAGGTGAAAAAATTCCGATAGCTTACAAATCACATTTGTACACACAAGCGGAAATGAAATTCACTTCTACAGAAATATTTGTTACAGCTGTTCAAACCGCTGTAACGAAAGAAAGCACCCTAACACAGGGGAAACGCATTATGGTCGTAACTCCTGTACCTGCTTTAGAGACATTGACAAAAGCAAACATTCCTAATGCTAAAGCTTTACATCCGAGATGGATACAATGGGTTAATTCTCTTACTGCAACAGATGATGAATACGTTTTTATCCATATTTGAAAACACAAGCATGTCTACAATACGAACAAGAATGTCCTCTGCCTACTGAAATTCTGCCTCTTGAGCAATATGAATGTATAATTTATACTGACAGATCAGCTCAACCCGCTACGGGAGGTAAACAAGCCTATAGGTCTTATGCGCAATGGCAAATTTAGACCAATGGTCACTAAAACACAATCTCTAGGAGATTGTACAGCTCAGCGAGCTGAACTACAAGCATTCAAAATGGCACTTGAAAACACAGATCGCGAATTCCCCACACTCATAGTGTGCGATTCTTTCTATTGTGCCCAGTATTACAATGAATATTTAGAAAATTGGCTTAAAACGGTTTTAAAGATGCAAAAGGTGGCACAATTAAGCATAAAACGATCTGGGAACAAGTAGTTCAGTTACATAACGGACTACAAAACACTCACGTGATACACACGCTGAGTCATCAACGTGATGGCGTTCACGTTGAAGGGAATTTATTGGCTGATGAATCCGCTAAGGGGGCTGTGCAATCGGCTTCCGTAGCTGCAATAACTTGTTCGAAAACGAAAATAGACAATGAAATAATGCTGGCTGTCAATGCTACAAGCAAAGGCCTCATCAAAAAAAATCCTCATCATGGATGTAAGCCGATACCCCAACCACACCAGAATGGCAGACACTCAACCTAAAAACAAGGCATCCTGGCAGTACTTCGATACCTATTCGGAAGAAGCAATACACAAACTGATCTGCACCTTGAAGCCCTCTAATCACCTCACAGACCCTCTACCTGCTAATGCTGTAAAAGACTTTATCCCCTTGCTCCTCCCTCTCTGGACCAAGATCATCAACAGCTCTTTGCAACAAGGCCACATTCCAGACTCCCTTAAGGTGGGGCAAGTCACGCCTATACTCAAGAAACCTACAGCTGATCCGTCTGACCTAAACAACTATCGGCCCATCACCAATATCCCCACCCTGGCCAAACTGCTGGAGAAATGTGTCCAACTCCAACTAACAAAACACATTGATCAATTTGACCTCCTCAACCCTCATCAATCAGGCTTCAGAGCGAAACATAGCACTGAAACAGCTATGACACACATAATTGATGACGCCCTCCAAATTCTGGATCGCAATGAGTCCTGTCTCCTCATCCTTCTTGACCTCTCGTCTGCATTTGACACGGTCAAACATGAGAACTTGCTGGAGCTGCTAAGTACTAGAATGGGGCTATTGGGAACTGTTCTCATGTGGTTTTCGTCCTTCCTTCACAACCGGTCTCAGAGGTTCAAGATCGACAATGTGCTATCTACACCTGTGCCTGCAGATCTAGGTGTTCCACAAGGATCCACCCTCTCCCCTACACTGTTCAACCTCGTTATGGAACCGCTCCCCACCTTGCTTCAAGCATCCAATGTTCAATTCCATATGTACGCCTATGACACACAACTCTATCTAAAGGTACAATCCCCGGAAGATATCAAACATCTGAATTCCACGCTTATTAACACCCAATCTTGGCTGGCCGATAATCACCTCAAACTAAATGCTCTGAAAACTGAGTTCCTACTCATCTCACCCCCGGCGAAAATCTCCACCACCCAAACCTGGCTCAACAACCTAACAGCACTCGATGTCCAACCTACCATCGTGGACTCGGCGAAATCCCTAGGCATCACACTCGACGCCAAGCTCAACATGCAGCAGCACGTCAGCAAAGCCACAAAAGCAGCTAATTTCCAAATTAACACGCTGAGGAAAATTAAACCCTTCCTCCCGGCCAAAGACTTCCAAACTGCTGTACAAGCTTTAGTCATCCCTCGAATAGACTACGGAATTGCGGCCCTCAGCGGTCTCCCGCTATCCACAACAGCACCCTTAAGAGCCTCCCTGAACGCTGCCGCGAGACTCATTACTGGCTCTAGAAAGCATTCGCACATATCCCCAGACCTAAAGTCTCTAAAATGGCTGCCTTTTGAAGCCAGAATACAGCTAAAAATTGCAGTTATGACACACGCGGCCGTGCACCACAAGGCACCCAACTACCTCGCTCAAAAGCTGTCTATATCAGGAGGTTCGAGATCCAATAGGAGCACAAAAAATCTTCTCCTGAAACCTCGTAGATTCCGGAAAGTGAAAACTTACAAGCGCTCCTTCTCAGGAATGGCACCCAGGATCTGGAATGCGCTCCCTCCTGAAACCAGGCTGATCTCCTCCACTGCACTCTTCAAGAAAGAGGTGAAAACCATCCTTCTGGCCAAGATCTCCTGATCGTTATAGATGTTGGTTCAGAGACTCTGCATTGCTTTGTATCACTGCTCACCCTATCCCCTGGCACTATACTCTACTTGTTGGGGGCACTACTACGCTACTCTCTTACTACCGACCAAGATATGATACACGTTGGTTTACTGATCCACCTGTACACCTCTGTAGTGGGATCAATGACTTGTGCTGTCCTATATTACTTCCTTACCTGATTGTATATGGATTGGTTTTATGTATGTTTTTATTATCCATGTTATTACCATGTTATTGACTATTATACTGTTCCCATTATCTCTGTTGACTCCTACTGCCCCTTCCCTGTCTTTGTGAAGTGTGAAGCGCTCTGATATCTGTAAGGATCCTGTTCGCGCTATATAAAACTTTGAATAAATAAATAAATAAATAAAGGCAGCGGTAGTACGTTACCTAAGGGATTTCTATCAAATACTCATTTATAACTGACGCGAACAATGTTCCGTTTGCTCGAATCCCTGGAGTGGGGGATAGGGTAATTCCAAACATGGAACATAGATTAGGACTAATCCTAGCAGCACATGAAGGGCTCGCCTCTGCACATGCAGGTGTTTCCGCCACAGTATCGTTATTAAAACAGAGACAATCGTGGCCACGCATGAGGAAACAGACCAGAAACTACGTCTTGGAGCGTGAAATATGCCAAAAGATGAAAGTCTCTACTGTGAAACGTCCTGCACAGACGCCCCTGTTAATCTCAGATAAACCATTAGCGTGTGTTTACCTGGACCAATGCGGTCCCTCACAAAGGGATGGTAACTATAAATATATCATGGTCACAGTGGATTTGTGTTCAAGATTCATTTGGATGTGGCCTCAGCGTTCGGCTGACGCTCAAACTGTTATAAAAGATTTGTGAGTCTTTATCGGCATACACGCAATCCGCTCGCTACATTCTGACCAGGGTCCTGCGTTTAGCTCTCGAGCTTACAAAGAAACCATGGCCAGTTTGGGCATTGCATTGCGGTATTCTAGTCCATTCCATACTGAGGGAAATTTGGTTGTGGAGAGAAAAAACCCTGACATAAAGCAATCTATAACAGCTAGGGTATTAGGTTCGGGTGACGGGTGGGTCAAACATCTAATAAGTGTCCAACGTAGTCTTAATAACCTGCCAAGATATTCTCTAGGGGGTATCACTCCATATGAAGTTTTTTTGGGACAAGAATGTTGGTCCCAACCTTGATTGTCAAACATCAGTGTTTGAACAAAAGCATTTTGATATCAAAGATCGTTTGGCTGTTTTACAGGACTTAAATGAATTAAGAATGAAACAAAGCAACGTGTTTCTGAAGCCAACCACCACTGGGGAAAAATCACCCGTCCCATCAAGGCCTGTCTGGATCCCAAAGCTTGGTGATCTAGTCAGAGAAAAGATCACAGACAAGAAGGAATTTGGGCCTTATTACAAACAATCAGTACCTGTCCTAGCAATCCACGGATCAAGAACAGTTTTACTGCCGTCCCTTGCTGGTAAAAAGGAGAACAGGTTTATGTCTATCGACCAGATCAAACCACACTATGTGGCCGATACTAAGCAGTAGGCCAAGTGGGCTCCGACCAAGTAGCAGACGCACTCCTCTAGCTACTATCCAAGAGGTTCAAACTGAGAGACTCATCACCTTTGAAGAATCTGCAGTGAGAAAAGAAGGACTAAGCAACAAAGCTACGGAACTTGTACCTCTTGAGACCCAAATAACAGTTTGTCCTGATACACCTGTCTACAACGAAGTAACAAGTGATCAAGTGGTTCCAGCGATTTCAACGAATTCTGATGCAATTCCAACCATTGACAGAACTGCCTCTGACTATTTCATTAACTTTGATACATTTTCCTAGGATGCCAGTGAACCTAAAACGACGCCAGGAAAAAGAACTTTCAAAGAACAAGTAACTGACCTTTTTCATCACCTGGAAAAGACTTATCTGGTTTCACCATGGTTTGAACTTTGGATTGTGTTGGGATTCTTTTTTCTTCTACTTTGGTTAACTCTGGTGATAACTCTGGGTATGCTGATAAATGAAAGATATGTCAAAATGGACACAGCAAGTAAGAACATCAACTTACTCCTCAAACCACACAAATTATCTCATCGTGAACAAAGAGACTTGTCAGCAGTGAACATTCCAGCCGTTCCTATACCTGATGGTATAGCTTGGGACAGAACAGAATATGAAATTTTTAGCCCGTCAGAGCTGTTGAAGAGTCCACACCAATTCAAGATTTCATTAAGTGACTTTGTTTCATCTAGTACCTTTTCTGATGATTGGGACTTCGAGGCTGTTAATAATATGATGTCAAACTTAGAAATGTCTGCAGTATTCACTAATCATGATTATTTAGAAGGTTCTTCAGACTATGAACAAATGTATTGTTACAATCACTATGGTCATCATGTCTTGCACAAATCAACAATGCCTAGAAATGTATATATGTATAACAAATGGGAAAATTGTCCTATGCCACCAAATGGTAGCTCAAAAACTTTTGCTAATACGTTTCCATTCTTTTCAGGGTTCAATGTATCCAATCCAGAATCATTTTACTTAAAAAATGTAAACAAAACAGGAATGAAAAGTATGTTGACCAATACAAAACAGATGTATTCTGCAGCCTTTTATGCCCAATTGTCTAAACAAGGTTGTGACTTTTGGAAAGACAACATTGAGAAAAAAGCTGTCTGGGGTAAGAAAGATTGGCAAGTGCAGGGGGTTGAAGCTTCGTTAAGAGCCTGTATCATCCCTGAGCAAATTATGTTTTTGAATGACACTGTCCAAAAAACGTCTAGCCTTGGGTTAGCGAAGA
Source organism: Lissotriton helveticus (assembly GCF_964261635.1). Lineage (NCBI taxonomy): Eukaryota > Metazoa > Chordata > Amphibia > Caudata > Salamandridae > Lissotriton > Lissotriton helveticus. The sequence goes on along the minus strand of NC_136059.1, from coordinate 1,253,172,558 downwards.
TCAAAGACATGAACAACCCGTCCATACCTACACCTACACCTGATATTGATAACACTTCAGAGGGGGAGATCGACGTACATACTATTTTGCATCATAACAGACCAGATCCAGATTGGAATAAATCATTGATCTGGACCACAGACACAAACTGATCTTAAACTCTGCCCTGTCCCCCCTCCTGTTTAACTTGTATCTACAACCTCTAATAAAAGCTCTGGCCGAGATGGGTTGCCGCGTGTTCAACTATGCGGATGACACTCAGTTGTTGTTGAGCATGGATGACACTGAACGGGCCCAGTCACAGGCAAAGGAGGTACTTAGATTCACAGTTAACTGGATGTCTAGGAACCTCCTGAACATTAACCCCGAAAAAACCGAGGTGTTTATAGTTTCATCTACCTGCTCCCCTTGGAGTGACCTGTACTGGCCCCAGGAATTAGGCCCCACTCCTAAGCCAGCTGACTTGGTAAAAAGCCTTGGCATTAAGATTGATAGTGCCCTCTCAATGGTGAGCCAGATCTCCACCGTTGTAGGAACCTGTAATGGTCTCATAAGACAATTGCGCAAACTAGTTCCGCTTCTCTCCCAGTCCATGCTTCTTACTGTAGTTTCTGCCACCATACTCTCGAGGCTGGACTATTGAAAGGCGCTCTACTTGGGCTTACCAAAGGTATTAGCTAACAGACTGCAGGTGGTTCTAAATGATGCGGCAAGACTTATTTTCAAACTCCCAAGAAAATCACATGCCTCCCCGCTGCTGCAGAGCCTTCATTGGCTGCCAGTGACGCAAAGGTCTGTCTTTAAAAGTCTCTGCATAGCCCATAAGTCGATCTATGGGCAAGCCCCTGCTTATATAAAAGAAAGGTTGGAGATTTACCGGCCTGAAAGAAGTCTAAGGTCTTCCGAGGCTCAACTGCTCGTGTGTCCTCGGTTTAAATTGGCTACAAAAGGCGGAAGATCTTTTTCGGTCCTGCTGCCTAGGATCTGGAATAAACTGCCTGAGGCTCTTCGTAAAGATGGACACCGGCTCCACTTTAGGAAAGCCCTAAAGACTATTTTATTCAGAGCAGCGCTGAGCCCAGTATAGTTTCAACTCGTTCCCCCGTCGCTGATTAGGTTGTTATGTTTTGTGGTCAAAAGCGCCCTGAGACCTGCCGGTGATTTGGCGCTATATAAACTGACATTAACAATAACAATAACAATAACAAACACATATTACACTCCGTTAGATTTTTGTTTGCTGTCCATTTTCTCTCCATGGATAGCAAACAAAACTCTAACGGAAAGGAATCACCACACGTGATATGCACATCCTAGAAGCAGAAGGAACTTTGCGAACTTTACAGTTGGTTCTATTCAGCTGACAGACTTAAAAAGCAGTTGTTAAAGATACGCCACGTGTTTAACTATGTTTGAACATTTGTGTAATATGTGTTTAAGATCACGAGATGGCGTATAAGCTTTACTCTTATTCAAATTGCAATGAAAAGATCTAAATGACAACGCAATGTTTAATATCATATGGGTGGGCGGGGTATAGTATCAAATGCCTGAGGTAATACGAAGCTCTATTAATGATAAATACAATTGAGAGAAAGATCTAGAAATAGATTGAAGGACGACACTGTGTTAATGGTGATTTAGAAAGAGGTGCATTATGGGTTATGGAGTTATTCACGTTCATACAGTGATTAATGCAAGTTGCTGATAGGACTAACCATAGAGGCGGGATGATGTCACATGGCTTAAAAACAGAGGAAAGCTACGTTTGTTAACAGTAACTGACAAAGGGAACTCTCTCTAGGATACATGCGAAAGAAGCAGTGAAGGTATAAACCTATGGCTATAAGGCTGGAGTAGCAAAAAAGGTTGGGAAAGAAAGGTGGCTTTTGGATAAATGCAGTGTCACAGATGAGAAAGAGGAAAGTTAAGATTAATAAGTAATAAGCAACAACGCGCTCAAGGCAATAGTCACGGTAGAATTTTGCACCGCATTTTAGATGGAAAGCGTTGTTTGAAAGGGAAATTAGAATACATGTCATGGATTTATTAGCATGCATTTTCAAGTGAATCAGAGGGTATTAAACTGTATGTTAATTGTGATTTCTTTCTATTGTAGTGAACCCCTGACGAAGGGCTTTCTAAACAGCCCGAAATGCATTGGGTATAACATTGACTAGCTACTGAGGATGTTTCTATGTGTTTTTGCGTGTCCGGAAAAAGGCCCGGATGGGCATATCCGTGGCATGAGAAGCTGAAAAACTCATTTGCATCTCACGTGTAAAAGAAACTGAGGAAATAAACGAAGTTTCATTATAACATTGGAGTATTTTTGATTAACAATCGTTAAGAATTAAAGAAATGTGAAAGATTGGGACAATTACCTTTTCCTAAGCTGTGCACTGGGTTTGGAGTGTAATGACGCTCCATTTGCACATGTTGACTATTAAGCGTGAAAACAGGGTGGATCATGTAACCCGGGTAGCACGCAAAACGGATAATATTTGATGATCAGAACAGTATGTTAAAAATGGGAGAACGGAGGTGTGCACTGCAACCATTGTGATGTATTAGATATGTTTAGACATGTTTAGTCATACATACGAAAGTGGAGTGGGTGTTGTGTGCGATTATAGATTCCATATGCATTTCCTGATCCATGCCCTTATATAGGCATAGAAATCCAGTCCTTATTTAGATATGGCCCATGCTACCCAAATACAGGCATGGCTACTTCCATCAGTTCATCTACGTCACAACGACTTCTTGGAAAACCAGACTTTTAAGCCGTTGGAGACTTCCCCTTGCTTGGATATTGATTTCTCCAAGAACTCATTAATTATGCATGAACATCTATTCGTTAGGGCTTCATTCATGACGTTCATATGCCCGACTCTTATGTCAATACTGGCATTCCTAAACACCTTCAAGGTATAAATATACCTTCACTTGCTATGGCAAAGCACGGTGTGATTCGGTGCAGTTCGACTACCTACTTGCACGACGCAGCTCGCTACAGCAAGTGCCGAAGGAAGCCAACTCCCCAGCTGACGCACTGATTAGAATCTCCTGCCGAGAATCCAGCTCCAGTGTTTCTGACTCCCCTTGCGGGGTGTTGGGAGATCGAGCCCAGGGAAAGAGATACCAACCTCTCTCATTCTAAGGTATGGAGATGATTAGGACCTAGAAAAACCTTCGGCAAGTCTTGGCAGAACTAAACTATAACTAAAGCCAGCACCTACTTCTTCCCTCGTACTAGACTTAGGTTAGGTACACTGGGGTAGGTGTATTTTAGAAGTACCAGTTGAGTATTTTAGCCTGTGTTATTTATGTATGTATTTTTATATATGTCATAACAACAGACAATGCTATCACAGTATTATTTTATATTACTCTTTACACTGTATGCATTATACCTCGCATTCTGTCTAACGATTGTAGTAGTTCACCTCTCTTGCATGAGAAAGAAGAATGTTCAATAAATGCTTTTATTGAAACGCCCGTCTCTCTATTTCTGTGCAACTCTGTAGAAACGAAGCATGCATGATTTACTGAGTGAAATAGTTATCTATTGTTTCCACGACTCTGAAGATATTATTCCGGTTCTAGGGGAAACAAAGTTGTCATGTTTATGCGGTTGTCAGAGACTAATCCCTTCTTGTTTATTCGAGAACATTTCTAGTGACCTCTGAGTTAGCTGGCACACACAATTAAGTTTAATATACTCGATAGAGACATACTGACCTCAGGTCTATGTCAGATCTATAGTGTATATTATTCCAATGTGCAGAGCCTATTGGGATATAGGAACTACACTACAGTCTTGATCACACAGTGAACAATAAAGTAAGGAAGCCTTACATAGTCGCTAATAGACACAAATGATGGACTCCACATCAATGGTGTGGTAGCTTTCAATTAAAAACATGGGGGCCATTTTGGCAATGTCAACAAAGTCTCAGAAATCAATAACACTGCATGTTAAAGCACTGGTAATGCAAGCAGGTTGAAGCAGTAGTTGAGCTGGCAGGGGAACCAAGAAGGCCATTGTCCCGTCTGGCTTGCTTGATTGATCCTGGTGCACTGCTGAGGCTTGTCTTTGTAGGCAGATAACAAGCAACTCTATGCATTTAGAATTAAAAGGTAAGCAGTTTCACTTGCTTGCCTTTCAGTTCTACACATTACATACACATATTCATATACATGGCATGTCTGTCAGCAAGCATGGTGACCTGTGAGCACATTTTCTAGAGACAGGTCTCGTAGAGAGAGTTTTTTGTACATTATCTGTTCACAGGATATATGGAGAACAGGTACAGTGTAATATTTTCCTATCTTGCCATCATAGGGTTTTAATGACATCATAAACCACGAGTCAGCTTTGTGACACGTGTTTTGGTGATGCAGACATTGGTTTGGACTTTTGAGAAACTCTAGTTTCTATGGAAACATCCACTTTTCAGATTGTGTTTCTATAAAGAATGTTAAAGGCCGAAGAAGGAGTGGTTTTGAAATGACACCGGAACAGCAAGATGGCAATATAGGACTTCATTGCACATGTTATCCAATGTGTCTTAAATTACATGTTTATGACGACAAAGTTGACATTAACAGTATTATTTTTCAAAAATGTGCATTGAACACAGTAGGTAAAATGCTGGCCCACATTGTTACGTTGTCTGTGATAAAAAGAAAAGAACAGCATTGAATTATGTATTTACGAAGGTAGAACTTAGCTTTAAAAAAACACATTTAGCCTGGTGAAGTCAGAGACGTTTGAAAGCAAGGTTCAGTTAACACTGAGACATGACTGCAATTAGAAGGTTCAGGTTTCGTTTACCTTTCGCGTAGAGAATGATAACAAAACCAAGTGCTATGGTGAGTTTTAGCACAGTGAATTATGTCTATTAACTAAACTCATTGCCATGCAGAGAGACTAATTAGATTGATAGATGTAAACCCTGTGGTGATAGAAATAACGATCCAGTAATCGTTAGTTGTAGGTTTATTAGCTCTACCCTCGCCAGCTTCCCAGCATCACCGCCACCAGGAGAACGTAAAAGAAGTTTTGTGTGACAAGCTGGGAAAGATTGTAGGCTTCAAGCACCGGATTAAAATACAGAGTGGCGCCACGCCTATAAAGCACAAGCTGAGGAATGTCCCTTTCAGCATACGAGAAGAGTTATCACAAATTCTTTAAAAAATGTGTGAAGATGGAGTCACAGAGCCCATCGAGTCTTCCTTCTGGTTATCCCTTTCAGTTATAGCAAGGGAAAAAAATGGCCAGTTTACGGTTTTGTGGACCTCACATTCCCTACCACGCACTGACGACATTGTATCCACATTTGCAAGTGCCAAGGTTCCCCAACCTGGAATGCATCACAACAAACCCTTTAGTATTGTCCTGTATTGCCATTAAGGGCTTCTGATGAGATTAAAGACAATGAGGCCTAAGGGTTGTAAATGTCACCCGCATCCCCAAATGGGAATATAAGTTAATTTTATACATTATGTATTTTTCTTCACTTGCATCAGCCGCTACCCGTGCACGATGCACGGTCACGTTTTCATCCCAGGAGGCGGGACAGCTCACCAGCCAGAACAAAGGGTGTATATTGTATGCCTCAGCATCAAGAGGAAATATGTTATCTCATAGGAGAAGAGAATATTCGGTAAATAGAGTAAGCATTTTCTTTGGCCGTGCCCAGTAAGCATTGACGTGCTATTCACAATTTACGTATGCAAGGAAACAGCATGGGCGTCAATTCAACGAAATGTCAGGGGTAGCAGAAGTGACATCACACGCCCTTTGTCCATCAATTTCACTCACAGACACACACTTCCCCGCCTCCCGCACCTCTGCTGCCACTGGTATTCTGTCACTGGTTTGTTTACTTGTATTTGTGCCCTGATTCTGTGGTTTCCCTTGTCATTCGTACTTCGTGTTTGCTCTGCCCTCTGTGCCCCCCCGCTTCCCGCTTCCCACCGCTGCTCCCCCGCGGCCCGCCCCCTTTTCCTTCTGTACCCCCTGCCACTGCCCATTGCCCACCCCGCTCCCGCATCCCAGCTGCTCCTCCCTCCCACTTCGCCTCTTATGGAGGCCCCATGGCGGCCACGTGCCAAAGGCAAGTCCGTCTGCGCCCGTCCACGCCTGGACCGCGCCCAGCACCAGAACCCCTGGTCCCCGCGGGAGCCAGCCCACCCGACGGAGATACAACGCCGCCACCCTCCACGCACTCAACACCGGCCGACAGCCAGCCTGCTACAAAGCCACCCCGAGACGCACCCATGGAGCCTTCACCTGCCATGCCTGCAAATTCAGCTGCACCCGGTCCGGCTCCACGTCCGCCAGAACAGACGCCAACAACAACCACCTCAAGTGCATCCTGCTCAACACCCGCTCCGTCCACAAACACGCCATCGAACTCTGGGACCTCCTTGACACCTCAGCACCAGACATCGCCTACCTCACGGAAACCTGGATGAACACCTCCTCAGCCCCCGACATTGCCATAGCCATCCCGGATGGCTACAAGATCATCCGGAGAGACCACGTCAACCAGACCGGAGGTGGCATCGCCATTGCCCACAGAAAACCATCCGTATCACGACCGACACCAACGACACCCTCTCCGCCGCAGAGCACCTCCACTTCCAGATACACACCAACCCGAAGACCACCCTCAGAGGCACCCTCATCTACAGACCCCCGCGACCACGAGCACAGTTCAGCGAAGCAATCGCAGACTTCATCAGCCCGCCCGCTCTCGCCTCTTCCGACTACATCCTGCTAGGGGACCTCAACTTCCACCTGGAGAACAACAAGGACAACAATACCACCTCCCTGCTAGACAATCTAGTCAACCTCGGACTCAAGCAACTGGTCAACACCCCCACCCACTGAGCCGGCCACACGCTCGACCCCGTCTTCTCCTCCAGCAACCACATCTCCTTCAGCCACGCCACCGAACTCCACTGGACCGATCACAGCTGCGTCCATTTCAACTTCAGGAAAACAACGACTCACCACCACCCACAACATGCCCCCCGAAGATGCTGGAGAAATATCACCACCGACCAGCTCACCACCTCCCTGAGTCAAAACCCTCCTACCAACACCACGGACCCCAACGAGGCAGCCCGCAACCTCACACAGTGGATCACCGACTGCGCCGATGCCCTTGCTCCAATAAAGAACCCTCCAAGCAACCACAACAGCAAGAAAGTCACATGGTTCACCAAAGACCTCAAAGTCTCCAAGAAATCCTGCCGTGCCCCCGAGAAAGCCTGGCGCCACAACCAGTCAACGGAAAACATGACAGCCCTCAAGCACGCCATCCGCGAACACCACCAGCTGATCCGCACCACCAAAAGGTCATCTTCCAGAGAACGCCTAGACGACAACACCCACAACAGCAAGGAACTCTTCAACATCGTGAAAGAGCTCTCCAACCCCAACGTCAGTAACAACGACATTTCGCCATCACAAGACTTCTGCAACTCCCTCGCCACTTTCTTCCACCAAAAGATCACCGACATCCACAACAGCTTCAGCGCTCTGAACACGTACCCGGCCACTGAACCGACGCCCCCCACCACCACCCTACGCACCTGGACACCGGTCAGCATGACAGACACCATCCGCACGATGAACACCATCCACTCGGGCTCCCCAGCCGACCCCTGCCCACACCACATCTTCAATAAAGCCGACTCCATCATCGCACCCCAACTCCGGGACATCATCAACAACTCCTTCGCATCCGCCACCTTCCCGGAGAGCTGGAAACATGCGTAGATCAGCGCCGTCCTGAAGAAACCCACCGCTGACCCCACAGACCTCAAGAACTTCCGCCTCATCTCGCTCCTCCCCTTCCCCGCTAAATTCATTAAAAAAAATGTCAACAAGCAGCTGACCGCCTTCCTCGAGACAAACGGCTCCCTCGATTCATCACAGTCCGGATTCCAAGCGAACCACAGCACCGAGACCGCCCTCATCGCAGCCACCGATGACATCAGGACCCTGCTGGACAATGGGGAAACTGCCGCCCTCATCCTCCTCGACCTATCGGCCGCATTCGGCACGGTCTGCCACCGCACCCTGGCCACCCGCCTCCACCACGCCTAGATCCAAGGAAAGGCCCTGGAATGGATCACCTCCTTCCTCTCCGACAGAACCCAAAGAGTCCGTCTCCCGCCCTTCCGCGCAGAAGCCACCAAGATCATCTGCGGCGTACCCCAAGGCTCCTCGCTCAGCCCCACCCTCTTCAATGTCTACATGAGCCCCCTCGCAGCCATCGCACGCAAGCACAACCTCAATATCATCTCCTACGCAGATGACACTCAACTGAGCCTCTCCCTCACCAACGAACCAGCCACCGCCAAAGCCAGCTTCCAGGACGGAATGAAAGATGTCGCGGAAAGGATAAAGCTCAGCCATCTGAAACTGAACTCAGACAAGACAGAAGTCCTCATCCTCGGCCCATCCATCTCCGCCTGGGACGACTCCTGGTGGCCCCAGGCTCTGGGCACCCCCCCAAGCCCACGGACCACGCACGCAACCTGGGCTTCATCCTTGACTCCTCCCTAACGATGACCAGGCAAGTCAACGCCGTTACATCCTCCTGCTTCAACACCCTCCGCATGCTTCGCAAGATCTTCCGCTGGATCCCCACCGGAACCAGGAAGACGGTCACGCAGGCCCTCGTCACCAGCCGCCTGGACTACGGGAACGCCCTCTACGCTGGGACCACGGCCTAGCTACAGAAAAGACTCCAGCGCATACAGAACGCATCTGCACGACTCGTCCTGGAGGTCCCATGAAACAGTCACATCTCCGCCCACCTGAAGGACCTGCACTGGTGTCCCGTCTGCAAGAGGATCACATTCAGACTCCTAACCCTCGCTCACGAAGCTCTCCACGACCTGGGCCTCGAATACCTCAACAACCACCTCACGTTCTACACGCCTATCCGCCAGCTCCGCTCCGCCAGCCACGCCCTCGCCACCATCCCACGGATCCGCAGATCCACCACCGGAGGAATATCCTTCACCTACCTAGCGGCCAAGACTTGGAACACCCTTCCCACCCACCTACAACTAACCCAGGACCATCTCTCCTTCAGAAAGCACCTCAAGACCTGGCTCTTCGAGCAGTAATTCCCCCCCCTCCCAGCGCCTTGGGACCCTCACGGGTGAGTAGCGCGCTCTATAAATGTTCTGATTGATTGAATGATTGCCCACTGTTGTGGGCGCTGATTGTTTGGTCGGCCCCAGGGCTGACCAAACCAGTCATGCACACTCTCTATTTTCTCCATGTAGGCTACATGCAGCCTGCATGTAGAAAACGGCCTCCCCATAGACACCTGTACGGTGGGCCTCCCAGCCAATTACAATGCTGCCATTGCAGCATTGTGATTGGCTTAGGGGAGGAGAGGGATTCTCCCTGCTTCCTGCGAGCAGAGAGAAGGACATGCAACGTGGGACCCAAAGCGAAGGTAAGTTTTACGTTAAAAAAAATGTCAATTAACCCCCCACCCTCCCCACACGCCCCCCTTCCCTCCACCCGCGAGTCATGCCGACCACGACTGTGCACACAACATATATTTAAAAGCATGTTTTACTTACCTCACCTGCCATGGAAAGGCATATTCCAGTTTATTACACTATTAGTGAATAATATAGTTTACTATTAGTGTAATAAAAAATTGACAGAAAATAAAGAACGTGGAGCCCCAGCTGCCTCTCTGTTCCTGGCACTGAGTTTGCCACCTCTAAGGCCAAGGGGTCGCAAAGACCAGCAGCGGCCGGCACAGGTAAGCGCAGTGAGGCGGGGCAGACTGCGGCAGGGGGTAATCTGACAGACAATGGAATAGTTAATATTTATTTGCTTAATTATACCTATTCCGTTTTCTGTTGATTTCGAAGCCCCGCCCCACAACGCCCCAATGTGTTTACCTGTGCTGGCCACGCTGGGAAAGGCAGTACTGGGGGTAGCAAAGGGCAAGCCACGGGTCGCACCTGTGACTCCTGGCGACCCCACAAGAACGTCCATGGGAAACAGTGATACCCACTAAACATAAATAAAACATCTCTTGAAACAGTTGTGTGTCTTTGTTAAGGACATTACGGGGACACGCACACCATCTAAGCATTTGCATTTAAGGAGGAGATATGCATGCCAATTACATACTCTACTATTATAAAATATCATTAAATTAGGACTTGAACATCCTACTATCATTCAGAGACTGCCACTCTTTCTTCAGTTTTTCTGTCAAATTCTGCAGTACAGCGCCTGTTTGTATCAATATAATTCCATAAAATCTATATTGGAATAAAATTAGTTTGTGCAATAAAAACTTTGATAAGTGTGGTACAGATCTAGTTGTTTTAACCTGGTAATACTATTTGAGACAATTACATTTATATGATTATTCTGATTGCCTCTTTCAATTCTTACATATTCATCACCATAAAACAGCTGGTACGGACATGTGCCAACCACCACCTTTACTGAGGGAAGCTGTGGTACCAGTGTTGCAGTGCAAATAGTGGATTAAATCATTTGAGTTTTATTTAATTGCAACTAGGGGAGAAAAGATTACTGCAATTTGGAAACACCATATTTTATTGCATAATTTGGGGAAACAGCATGTACAATGCGTGCCGTTTCCACGCAAGTGGAACAACTCTTGCCTTACCCATGCATATGCCAGGTTAAGGCAGTCAGCGCTCTAGATGCTGAGCAAATTGGCGGGCAGAGGCGCAGGAAGGATCGGGATTCAGCTTGGTAAGTAGTGCTGGGGCTGGGGGGCATGGGGGTAGAAGGGTCGGAGTTGTTTTTAGGTCAAGGAGCTGAGTTTTTTGGGATTGGGCAGGGGCAGGGGCCCTTTTCAGGGGCCAGTTTTAGGTTTCAGGGCGGGGGAGCTGGGGGTAAGGGTCATTTTATGGGCTGGGTGTTAGGGCTGGGGGGGGGGGCGGGGGGGGGGGGGGGTTCGAGAATGTTTTTCAGGCTGGGGCAGATACATTGCAGAACTGGGGACCGGGTTGTAAGGCTCAGGGCAGGGGGGGCTGGGGTGTAATCTTTAGCATGCATATACCTTTACCCAGTCATGTTTGGTCAAAATGAAATCGATAACAACATGGTTGTTAAAACCACGTTGTTAAGGCATGCGTAGTTTATGGAGTCATTGTTCCGTCATACAACCCATAATTTGGGGATATGTGGCCGTAAAATATATGAAATGATGCCAGAACCCACTGAGTTCTTTGAGGGGTTGTGGGAGAGTGAGTTAGATGTATATAAAAGTATATTCTTAAAACCTGAAGTCCAGTTTGGAGATAAGGTAAACATAGTTCTAGAGAAACAGATTATTTTGAAGAATTCAAGGTAAACAAGAGAGCGTTACAAACTATATCGCTGTTCTTCGTGGGTTGAGTAAACTATGTGATTTTGGGATATTAAATGATTAAATAATTCATGATCTGTTAGTTCGTTGCACAAATAATGAAAGAATTCAAGAAAGATTATTAGCAAAAAATCCTGAGTTATAAGAGTCCATAAAAATCGCAAACTCTAAAGAGCCTCATGCACCAACAAAATGAACTCTCCATTTAAGCAAGTGAGCGACGTCAGTGCAGGAAAATACAACAACGAAGTATGGAAGATAAAATCAGTCCCAAAGAACCAAATAAACTTGACACCTGAAACAACTAACCCCCAATGTGACAGCAGCAATCATTCAGCCAACAATATGAATTGTCAGGACAGGAGTGCTACTTGTAAATTGTATAATAAAAAAAGACATTTTGCAAGGGTTTGCTTAGTCACAAACAATGATCAAGTCAATTGGTCAGCTGGAAATAGCCAATATGTAAGAAAAATTGTATTCCAAGTAAAAGGGAATGAGACCCCTGACAAATCCATGACATATCCTGAATGTAACATGAGATTAAATGGGGAAAAAGTGAAGATGTATGCAGATTCCCGCTCAACATTTACCTTAATAAACCATTGTAATTTCATTAGCGTCTCAAAAAAGGTATATGTCATTTTATCAATTCCAGACATTAATCCCAGTGGGTATAAAAGGATTTCCATTCCTTGGTTGGGATGCTCAAGGCTCACATTGAAATTACAGGCAGATATAAACTGGGGAAGGTGTTTGTGCTAGAGAAAGGGTCCAATCTTCTCGGTTGGCATCATCAGAAGGAATTGGGAATCACTTTAGATCATAATAATCTAGAACAAGTTATGGTGGTAACTAAGTCAATAACTGGTGACCAGGCAGGCAATGAGTTCCCTGAGTTATTTAAGAACAGACTAGGCTTTCTGACAACTGCTAACATAAAATCAAACTAAAAGCTGAGGCTAGACCAGCCATACATAAAGCACAGAATGTATCCCATTTAACCCCTTCGACGCTGATGACGAGCTGGGCTCGTCATGAGGTAGCCTCCTCGCACGCTCATGACGAGCCCAGCTCGTCATGTAAAGTGCACTTTACAAATTCTCAGCATACGAGCGGAATTCCGCCCGCACGCATCAGGTTAATGAAAGAGCCTTTTCAGAATGAGTAGAATTGACTCACAAAATATGGTATTTATTATCCAACCAATGGACTACTCAGAGAGGCTCACACCACTTGTTTTGGTAAAGAAGGACCACAGAAATGACCTCCTCCTATGTGTAGACTTGCAGAACCTTAATAATAGCATATTGATTGAAATAAACCCATTGTCCCGCTGCACTATAAGACATGCAATGTGATTTAGTTTCATCGACTTATGCAACGCCTAAAGACTAACCTAGGGAGCTTTTTAAAACAGTCACCTTCCTGTCCAAACTCCAGTGGGAGAATCAATTCTCTCTGAATCAAGCCTTCTGTAATAAAGGGTCCAACTATTTTTTGACAAAAGTACAAACAGTTTATAAGGAGCTTGCAGAAAATGCTCCAGACACTGCTAAAAAGATACAAATAGAGTATGCGATAGATGATACACCTACTACCTGTCAACTGTCAGAGTTCTCTCTGTTAACCTCTGAGAGAGTAAATGACCTACTGTTATCCAGCAAATCAGGCACCCCATCAGAGCCATGTCGCCCCTCAATACTTCACATGGCTCCAGAAAGTGCCCAATTGGCCCCACTTCTAGATAACATTCTGATATCAGGTGCCTTTCCCATTTCTTGGAAGAAAGCTTGCATACGGCCCATTTAAAAAAGAAATTCATTAGAACCCACAGCTGTCAAAAACTATTGGCCCATATCTTGCCTCCCCCTCGCAGCTAAGATGCATGGGCGATCAAACACTTTAAGTTTTACTTGTGGGGAAAGCCATTCATTGTTCGGTCTGACCACAGATGACTGGTTCATGTGTTTTCTACTAGGAAAAATGATGAACTAACTCCTCGCATTAAAAGGTGGGCTTAGGGATTGAGCAATTTCAACTTTTAAGTGGAGTATATTTTGGGATCAAAACATTTGGTAGCAGACCATTTGTTTCGCCTTCCAGCTATTGGGGATGTGGACAGTGTATTGTCTGGAGGGAAGTTAGAACAAACTCTTCTGATCAGTTGGATCAATGAAAGTGCCCAGCAAGAGAGTAAGTGGAAGTCTACGAGAGAGGATGATAATGTTGCAGGTGAACTTAAGGAGTTTATTGTCAAAGGTTGGCCTGACTATAAGGTTCTTCCAGAGGAGTTGAGAGAGTGTGGGCATGTGAAACATGAACTCAGCTGGACGGGGGTGAGCTGTAGAGGGGCAAGAGAACAGTACTGCCCACAGGTAATAGAGAGAAGATAGTCAACCTGGCACACAGGGTGATATGGGAAGAACTCTCACCAAGTCCAGGGTGAGGGAGTGGTATTGGTGTCTTGGCTTTGATAGCCAGGCGGAGAGGGTTGTCAAGGAATGTGATTCATGTACAAGGAGTGGTAAGATCAACATTGTTTCTAAGGCTCCACTATCTCCTGTGGAAATACCTGTGAAGCTGTGGAAAAAACAAGGATTAGACTTTGCTGGTCCTTTGTCATGTTTCACCACAGAATGAAAGTTATGTGATTCTTATGGTGGATTATATGTCTAAGTGGGTTGTGGCAGACTGTGTAAATACACTTGATACCAAAGTGGTAATCAACTATTTGAAAGAGAATATTTCCGGGGGAGAATTCAACAAGAGATCATAACTGTTAATGGTATTCAGTTGACCTCCCATGAAATGCTTGAGCTTTTGAACAGTTTGTCCATTACGCACCTCAAGACTGCCCTGTATTTTCCTCAGGCCAATGGTCTTTCAGAACGCATGAACGGGGTGGTCAAGTCATGTGTGCAGAGCTGCTGATTCAAGAAGACTGTTGTCTGAGGTATTGAATGAGGTGTGGTGTGCTCACAGGAATGCTCCCAGTCCTGTTATGTTCAAATCACCATTGTTATGGATGAGGGGTCGTGTGAGCAATGGCAAATTGAACCTGTCAAGGTTGTGTGGGAAGGAGTGAAGAATGGAGCACGTGAAAGGTAAGGAGATGAAGGAGCAAAACATTAAAGGATGGTGTCTCAGAAGGGAGTATCAGGGAAAGTACAAATGTTCTTCATGTTTATGATTTAGGACATTGTACTAGAGACAAACAGTGGGAGGCTGGAGAGGAAGTCCTGGTTAAGAGGCTGGGTTTTGTGAAGAAATGAGAATCAAACTACCTGAGTTCTTTCTTGTGAAGGTTTAATAAATGTAGTCAAGTTGAACAATGGAGATATTTGGAGCACATCTCGTTTGGTGCAAACCCATGGTTGTAAATCCACGGTGAAGTCTAAACCAATTGGGGACAATTCTGGCCTCAGTGGGCAAGATGACGGTGCTGTTGCTGGCTCAACAGCATGATGCACTGGAAAGAGTCGTGCTAAACCTAGCTGGTGGACTGATTATGTGGTATCAACAACGAGCACAGGATCCTAGATGTCTATGCTCTCCATAGCACAAACGCATGCTGCGCACTGTGTGTTATATCGGCCTTGACCTTGGTTAAAGTACTGGCTGAGAACCTCACATCCCACACCCTGCTTGAGAAAAAGCACCCCAGGTTTCTCCTCAAGATCACAGTACATACTACCATCCTGCAGAGTTAAGTTACATGTTTGCTGTTTTATTTGTTTTCTTTATTTAAGTTTTAGATTACAGAATATAGAAGGCATTTCACAATCCCCCTTTTAGAATCATTATAAGCAACCATGATACTGGCACAACTATATACATTTCATAATACACACAGTACTGTCACATAAAAGGTTGGGAATGAGGGAGAAGCAGTATAGAGTGTAATGAACACTACAATGGTTGTCCTAAGCAAAAATGTGTATTGTAGCTTGTATAATCTTAATAACCTGTCGGCTCGCATGTTAACATGACAAATGCCAATAAAAATATGCTTTAAAAAAAAAACAACTAGCACAGGATAATTTGCATATAATATTCTTCTGTTTCTTCTGTTTTTCCATGTGGATATTATGTAATTTTTTTACCCATGATTCTCCTCTGTTTGGGTAAAGTTACAGCACGTTCTCCAAGATGACTACTGTACATAGTGTTTAATATGTTGTGTTTTTATTTGCTTTCACAGATTTATGCTTTGGGGAGGGATATGTGTTGGAATGTTGAGGGAGGTGGTTTCAGTCATCCTAGGTCATCTTGGAATGACCAGATGTAATGGTTCTACAGAGTGTCAGTTGAAGATGGTGAGCTGAAAGTTAAGTTGCTCCCATGGTTGGTGCCTAGCTGGAATAAAGATCTTTCACAACTCCAGAGCTTTCTCATTGATGAGCTGCAGATCTGAACAGATGGTCATCCAAATGTAATGCTATAAGAGAGGAATTGAAGGGGTATTGGGAGGTCAAGGAAGAATTAAACATAATGGATGGCTTAGTGTTGTGAAAGTATACATTAATACCCCCAGTAGCATTACAGGATAAGTTACTGGAATTTGCACATAAAAGACATTTGGATAGAAGCAATTATTGGTTAGCCATAATAGGCACAAAGGTAGAGATGAAACTGAAGGATTGAAGTAGTTGTCCCTACAGTGATAGAGCAAAAATTAACCTCTGTACACCACTTCCCCCAGTTTATGTTCCTGGAAAAGCATGGAACAAGATAGCACTGGATATTATTGGCCCAATTAATATAAAAAAAAGTTCCAAAATGATTCCTATTTCTACTAATTGATTATCAATAACATTGCATTATGTCCAAATTTGTAAATGACACCACAACAGATACATTAGTTTAATTCTTTAATGCCTTTTCTTCAGAAGGGATTCCAGAGATATTGGTAATGGACAGTGGGGTACAATTTATGTCTCAGGCCATTAAATAATTTTTGTCTAACTTATCCATTGAACACAAGAAAATTACATTATATTGTCCATGAGTCAATGACCATGTAGAACGAGCTAACAGGTGGAGGAATGATTCTATCCAACTGGCTTGCGTGAATCGACAACTAGCAGAAAAGGCGATTCCAGACATGTTGAGGGCACATCACACAACCCCAAACATGGTATCAGATATATCGGCTTTGTTTTGATTAAGAACAGACAGTCTTGTTCAAAACTGGTTCCACGCTGGCTAGGCAGTGGGAGCCCAGCAAGTTAGATCCTTAGGTTATAAAAAAGAAGACAACATCAACAGAAATATTAGCAAAGGTATGATATTAAGCATGGAGCTGATTTGGTGTTGATTCAAAGCACCATGCAGAATGAATTCCTTTTGGAAAAAGGTCAATGTTCCTATGGAAGCGAACAAGGAAGGACAGGAGCTCTATATGAATCTGATAGAGAACAATATCCAAATAGGAATAAGAATGTTCGCTACTGGCAAAAGTACTACTTAATGAGATGAAATGTACAACTATGTTGTGGTCATTATCAACAGGAGATGCGTTGAAATCTTTCCCTATTTTAAGGTTGGTTCATTCCATGTCCCTTGTCCCCCCCACCTCCCAGCCACTGGGTTCTACAATTGGTGGAACGTCAGACAGTGTAGAATGTTCATGTTGAACTGCTTTCTCCTCAGAGATAGAGAGCAAGTAGACAATAAAGTTCAGTTCTACTTACTTGATGTATGGCAGTGTTTCTTCATTGTTTTTATAACTAGCACAGATGGCTAGGTGTGGCACCCCAGTCCCAACCAACCATGCATCTCAAAAATGACCTACATGCTGAACGAACAAGGTACATTTTGCAGCCAAGACTGTATGTACAATATGAGTCTTACAAGCACTAGGATAGGTGTACTAAAGAAGTTACAGGTGACAGTCTTTTGACTATTTTGCTAACATATAAATATCAACCCAGGTTAGTAAAAGGAAAACAAACCCTCAAGCATTTCCCCTTTCACCCCCTAAATTTGTTTCTCAAACTGATCTTGCTTCATTACATGACGCCTATCTCACAATAGTTGTAAGTATCCGCACCAGCCCAAGAGCATGCAAATGAACATACCACACAGGAAGCTCTGGATTGTACTACTTTAGTCCTTGGCACACAATCACACTCTGCTCTTGGATGATGTCATAACAGTTAATATCCATGCCTTAACACCTCCCAGCAAAGTTACGCACTTCCTCTCTTAAGTCCATCCAGAACCGCAAGGGTCCTGGCACACATAGGGGCTGATTAGGATGTTGGTCGGAGGGGCTGATTAGGATGTTGGTTGGTAAGCCTCCGACCGCTTGTCAAAGGCTTATCAACCTACATCCTTGGTTTGAAGTCCGACTGCCGTATTTCAATGACGTAAGTCGGAGTCTAAACTGGCCGGTCAATCCAACTGGCTTCCGAAGGGCTCAAGGAGCCCGTTGGTCAGTTTGAACGACCACATAATCCCTAACGGGTGGTGTTTCTGCTGTCGTGATTATGATGTCAGTTTCCTGCAGGCTTCAATCTTGGGCTTATTGACATGGAAAGCCTGTCAGAAAGTGACTTTGGGGACCCCCTACTCTCTGCGGCCTCCGGTTGTGGCCCAGGGGGGAACCTATGGTGCACTCTGTGAATACCTACACTGTATCACACAGTGCAGAGATTTACAGTAACTCCAATTTCTCTATGGGAGCTTCAGCTGCCGCCCGTTTCCGACTGCTGCACAAGCTCCCATAGGGAAATGGGAGTTTGCGGTCGCATCATAATTGCAGTTTCGGACCACCAACCTAAGGTCAGTCTGTTTTGAAACCGCAGAGATGTCAGTCGGAGGCAACTCCGACCAACATCTTAATCAGCCCCAGAGTGTCACAACACTGCATCTCCCACTTGTTAAATACAAAGTGCATACAACAGTTACATTATAGTTCTTTGATGAGTCATTGAGGCGCACGTACTAGTTGGCCATCTCAAGTAGCATGAACTGGTTGAGATTCACTCTGTTCATGCATCGATGGTACAGATCCTGATGCTTGATCTGGACTGTCAGGTGAGACGACTTCATTTGTAGGTGTAAGAGCTGATGATCGCAGAGATAGATGTTTAAAATGTGATGAATCCTGTGTGATGGACTGTCCGGGATGGTGTGCAGTCACCATGTGCTCTCTGCACGCCACAACTCTCAGAGGATCTGCTGCAAATGGAGTGTTGGTTTTCCGCTTTCAGTTCTGCTAGGCTAGGACTAAGTCACCTTCTTTGAAGACTGTCTGTCAAGCTCTCTGATGCCGATCAGTTTAATCTTCATTTTGCACTTTTGAGAGCTGTCTGTGACACAAACCTTGTCAGCACTTAAAGATCGGTCTACTGTCTATTGTGGCAGCTTGGTTGCACTGGATCTCCCAAATAGCAAGGTGGCTGGACTTTCACCAGTGGTGGAGTGGGGGGCTGACCGATAAGCAAGGAGGGCTTGCCAAAGGGATTGCTTCAATTCAGTTCCGTCGATTGATGCTCGTTGGATATCTCTTTTGAATGTACCCAAAAACTGGGAAAACCAGTTGTCGAAACGGGACCACCTTACACATATAACACCCTTAAGCGTGCGTTAACTGCCCATTTCGAACCTCTGGCCAATCCTGATTACAAACGTTTTTTACTATGTCAAGCCAGGCAGCTAGCAGATGAGTCCGTTGACAGCTTCTATGCCCGTCTGAGGGAGCTAGCTAGTATGTGCACACTACCAGAAAGCAAATTATGAATCCAAGCTCAATTTATTCAGGGTTGTTCCCCAACAAAACTCTGATAGAACATCCTTCAAGTCCCAGGGATGTCCATGGTGGACATGCTAACCATGAGCAGGTCAAAAGAATTGTGCAATCTGCGAGCAGCTCACATGGAGAAGGCAGTACCCCACCCCCAGGTTAAAACAGAACCAGTCAATACAGTGGTCATCCGAAACCCAGACAAAAGAAAGGCCTGTATCAAGACGACTGCGGCATCCAAGACATGCTGGGATGTGGAGGTCCTTGTCCACATCAAGGGACCTGCCCAGTGCACAAAAAGCAATGTTCAACATGCAACAAACTGAACCACTTGACCATGGTCTGTCGTTCGTCGGTGGTGTCCCAAGAAGGCTGTCTTATGAGGGGTCCTCGCCCGGTGGTTCCTAGAACTCTCCATCAATGAGTGGTGGACCTCGCCCATTTGGCCCAACAAGTCCAAGTCTCGACTGCGATGCAAAGTCTGGTTTCCGGATCTGGATTTTTATTTATTTATTTATTTAATTTATTTAATTATGAGCTTTATAGAACGAGAACTTTACCCGTTAGGGTATCAGAGCGCGTTACAGGAAACTATAGCAATAAACAGAACAGGTTTAACATCAACCAGTTACGGATCGAGTAGTAGGGGACAAGGTGCAGGATACATGAGGGAGATAAGGGCATGTATTTACAGGTTGCCTATACAAATACTCATGACACAATAACATATTACAGATTACATTTACAAATGTTCAAGACAAGGCTCCAAGTTTCTGATGGGAAACTAGATAATCCGAAGGGAGGCAATAGATGGCCATAGATCTGGGCCATTGTGATGGTGGAGGCCAGGTTTAAGCTAGAAATTTACCCATAAGGAAGTTCTTGGCCTCCCTTTTGAAGCAAGTCAGAGAGGGGATTCTTCTGATGTCAGGTGGGAGAGAGTTCCATATTCTTGGAGCAGCCCCAGAGAATGCCCGATTGTACATTTTTTTGTTCTCCAAAAGCGCGCAAGTTGGAGCAGGAGGTCTCTGGCAGATCGGGTGTTTCTGATTTCTTCAGAGATCAAAAGTTTCTGCGCCAGATATGCAGGAAAATTAGAGTGTAAAGCTTTGTGCGTGATGCAAGCTACTTTGCGCTGTATTCCAGTTGAGAGCTTTCAGGTGTGGGGAAATATGGTTGCATTTCCTCGTGCCGGTGAGTAGTCTGGTGGCAGCATTGAGGAAGGCCCTTAGAGGTGCCAGGGAGATCTTGGGGAACCCCGAGAGGGTCAAACAGTCATATTCCCGTCTGGAGATGACAAGTGCTCCATTTTTTGGCCTGGAGCATCGAGGAAAGGTTTCAATTTCCTAAGGTAGCTCAGGTGGAATCTAGCTGATTTGGCCATCGAATTGATGTGGTCCCGCATGTTCAAGTTACTGTCAAGGGTGATTCCCAAGGATTTGGCCAAATCCACAATAGTTGGTGGGCAGTTTTCAGGCTGTGATAGTCTTGATCCATGATTAAATCTCAAGATTGGTGTTGGGCGGGGAGATCAGGAGAAATTCTGTTTTCTTTGCGTTGAGTTTGAGTTCATTATATGCGAGCCATTGGACGGTGAGTTTCAAGGCTTCGTTCAGGGAGAGGATCTCTTCGAGAGATGAGGTTTTGATGTCGATCTGAGTGTCATCAGCGTACATATGATAGGAGATATTAGCAGTGCGTAATACCTCGTGTAAGCAGTACCAGGTAGAGGGTGAAGAGGGTGGTCCTTGAGGGACTCCAACCGTGACAGGGGATGGTGCCGATAGGTTGCCTTTGATAAGGAATCTCTGGGACCGGTTTTGGAGGAAGGACCTAAACCATTCTAGAACAGTACCATCCAATCCCATCCTCAGTTTGAGGCGTTCAAGTAGTTTTTCATGGTTGACCGTGTCGAAGGCCGAAGATAGGTTCAGGATTAGGAGACAGGGTTTGCCTTGGTCAAGGGCTTGGAGAACATCATCAACGATGTGGAGCATTGTCGTTTTGGTGCTGTGCCCTGGTCTAAATCCGGATTGGAAGTCATCGAGCAGGTGGAAGTTGTTGCTGTGTTGACGTAGCTGCTGCTGCACACATTTCTCCATCACTTTGGCTAAGAGAGGGATGTTGGAGATTGTTCTTAAGTTGTCAGGGGAGGCTGGATCCAGCAACGTTTTTTTCAGAATGGGGAGGACTTGGCCGGCTTTTAGAGCGTCGGGCATCGTTCCCTGCCAGAGAGAGGCGTTAATTATTGTAGCCACCTAGGAATAATGGATTGGGTGACGGCTGCTAGGCAGTTGGAAGGGAGCGGGTCATTAAAATGGTTATTAGGGTTTAAGGTAGATAGGATTTTAGAAACTGAGTTTTCGTCATAGACTTTGAAGTCAGTCCAGTGAGCATGGTTTTTGGGTGGAGCCTGTGGGGGCGACGTAGCTGGAGGAGGCGGGTCAGGAAGTGTTTGAGGGTATGTGATGGAACTGAGTTTGTTTTCAAGGGCTGAGATTTTGTCGGCGAAGAAAGTGGAGAATTCCTCTAAGGAAATAAGAGACTTGGGGAATTCCTTTGAGGTTTTGGCCAGTTTATTAGTTTGGTGTTTGACCAGTTCGAAGAGCTTGTGGGGTCTGTTCTTGGCCTTCTCTAGTTCAGTTCTTTTTTAGACTTGAGTATGTTCCTGTTGCAGACATTTCTGGCCTGGTGTAGGAGTTTTAAATGTATGGCAGGGGGGTGCTGCTTCCAGGATCTTTCAGCTTGCTGGAGGGCTCTCCTATCATTATTGAAGGATCCCGTGAACCAGGGGTTTCTGTCTTTGATTTGGATTCTTTTCAGTTTTAGTGGGGCTAGCTCATCCAGGATGTTTGATATAGTCACAGAGTAGTGATCGTTGAGGCCACTGACTGTTGTGATATGCAAGGGGGGAGGTCGGATTTGCAGCGAGCCTTAAGTTCAATGAGGTCCAGGTTCTTCGTGTCTCTGATCCAGCGTTTAGGGATCACCGGTTGCGGTGCCCTTGTCTTGCGGGTGCTAGGTAGAAGGAAGGTGATGGAGTGGTGGTCAGCCCAGTCGCATGGGTCTATAGAGATAAGTTTGACTTTTGATTCTTTGGAGATGATCCAGTCAAGAGTGGCCCCTTTTGAGTGAGTTGGTAGTGAGCAGGCTTGGGTCAGAACTTGATCGGCCAGAAGGTCTTTGATGGTGTTGACATGTGCATTATAAATAACATCCTTAGGGTCGTTCCAGTGCAAGTTAAAGTCACCCAGGAAAATATCTTTGGCATTGTTGGAACTCTTGACAATAATGAGTTCCACGAAGTGGTAAGTGAAGGAGTCGTTCATGCCTGGGGGTGGTAAAAGATGTGCAGGTTGCACAGTTGGTTGGAGTTGCTGTGAATAGCGAGGGTGAGGTATTCGCAGGATGCGGTGGTGTCCACCAGAAGTTCCTTCACAAGAAGGTTAGAGCTGTAGATGCAGGTAATGCCTCCTCCTCCTTTCTTGTCTGTCCAGCCTTGCGATGCTGTAGTTAGGAGGGACTAGGAGGTCCAGGCATGCGGATGAGGAGTCGTTGAGCCATGATTCTGTAAGGATCACTAAGTCAAAATTTTTGTAAAGGATGAGATCAGCAATATCCGCTGCGTGCTTAGCTGCCGATCGGCAATTGATTAGAAGACCAGACAGAGAAGATTTGGAAGTACCTTTGAGCGTCTGGGCGGACAGGTGAACAGGCTCTAGATTACTCTTGACCATAATTCTGTTGCGGAGGGTAGCTGGTCTGTTGGGGTTGATAGTGACCATGCAAATGGCATGTTCGGCCTTTACATCGAAAGGATAAGGGGTAGCTGGGGTAGAGTTGTAGTCCCGGAGGATTACAAGGATTTCCATTTCAGTGATGTCTAGTGGACTTGGAGTGGCAAAGATAGAGTTGTAGGATAGGACAAGAGCCCGGGTTTCTTCCTCAAAGAGGCGACATGGGTGCTTGCGGGGCGAAGATGTCTCAAGGATAGCGGAAGCGGTTGTTTAGGGAGCTCTGTCAAATGTGGGGGTGGCGTTACTCAGGGGCATGAGGTTGGCGAGGGAGAGTTCAGCGAGGGGAAGGAGGTTCATTAGCTCCAGGATGGAAATATGAATGCTCTGGGTTAGGTTAGTAGCTCTGGCGTGCAGGGATTTGATGTCTCTATAAGAGGGAGGTGTTGGAGGGCAGCGGGGAAGTGGTTTTGGAGCAGTTCTGACGGTGTGTATAGGTGATGGGGGGAAGGACTAGTACGGCCTGTGTTGAAAGCCATTGGATCTATGATGGAGCCCCTTTGTGGGTTGGATTGAGGGCTTGAAGGGCAAGCGTGACCTTTGTTGTAGGTCACTGGGGGCGTACCGGTGACATAGTCTACTTGGGGAGCTAGTAGAGAGGGGACCAAAGGTCTAGGGGTGAGTCTGTTGGCAAGGCTGGGAGACGTACTGGAGTAGTTAGGGTGGTCAGTGTTGGGAGACCTAAGAGGTGTTTGTGAGAGGCTAGCCACGCTGGAATGGCTGGATGAGGACTCATCAGGATGGAAATGGCAAGCGCGACCTGTATCATAGTTCTTTAGGGGCGTACCGGTAGCATGATCTACTTGGTGAGCTAGTAGGGAGGGGACCAAAGGTCTAGCGGTGATTCTATTGGCAAAGCTGGGAGACGTACTGGGGTGGATAGAGTGGTCAGTGTTGGGAAACCTTAGAGGCATTTGTGCTTGGCTAGCCACGCTGGATGGGCTGGATGAGGAC
This sequence comes from Lissotriton helveticus, assembly GCF_964261635.1. Lineage (NCBI taxonomy): Eukaryota > Metazoa > Chordata > Amphibia > Caudata > Salamandridae > Lissotriton > Lissotriton helveticus. Next base: position 1,253,148,646 of record NC_136059.1, on the reverse strand, counting down.
TCATCAGGGCAAGAAGGGCAAGCGCAACCTGTATCATAGTATGTAGGGGGCGTACCGGTGGGATGGTCTACTTGGGGAGCTAGTAGGGAGAGGATCGAAGGTCGAGAGATGATTCTGTTGACAAGGCCAAGAGACGTGCTGGAGTGATTAAGGTGGCCTTTGTTGGAGGACCTTAGTGGGGTTTGTGAGAGGCTAGCCGCGTTGGATGGGCTGGATGAGGACTCATCAGGGCGGGAGTTAGTTACCCTGCAAGTGTTGTGCATGTGGTTTCTGAGGAGGGTAAAAAGGTCTGCAAATGTATTCAGGTTTTTGGTAGAGGCTTGGATCAAAACGATGCTGTTTTTGTAAAGAGTGATGGTGAGGTCAGCTTGCAGGGTTGAGGAGGGTGCTATAGTTAGCTTAGTGTTGTAAGGAATGTTCATAGTTGCACGTACACTGAGGAGGCGAGCCAAGGTTTTGCACCAGGCAGAGGGTCTTCTAGAGTAGAAAATTAGGTCATTGATGACTGTGCTGATGTCGGTGCTGGCTCGGTTGGGCAGCTCGAGGACCAATAGGGACTGAGTGCAAACTATTTATGAAGGAGCCTGGATGGCAGCTCTAACACTAATGTCCTGCGGCTGCTCAGGCTAATCTACTATGGTGGGTGCTCCGCCTTAAAAAGTCACTAGTGCAAAGTCAAAATAACATTCAATATCTCACTATGAGGGGATGCCCTTATGGAACGTACTGTGTGTCAATGTCCCTGTGTCCGGCTGCTGGACCTGCTGATTCACTAGCGCCTATCATCACAGAAGACATCCCGCCATTTCCCTGGCAAAGAACCAGCACTGATTTTGGCAGTCTCCAGGATGGTCGGCACATGTTGGTGGTTTAGATGATTTTTCGAAGTACTCCGAAGTCGAGGTTATGGAGTCCACCACTGCCAATGAAACCATACCTTGCTTAGAGAAGATTATGGCCACTTTTGGCGTGTTGAAGGAATAGCGTACTGAAAATGAAATCCCTTTTTCAAGTCAAGAATTTAACTAATATTTACAATCCAGGGATGTTACCCACAGAAAAATCACACCTAGATGGCCGCAAGCAAATGGGGTGGCTGAGCGCTTCATGTGCACCCCAAACAAAGTGCTGAGAATTGCGTTGGCCAATGGCCAGAATGTGGATGTTGCCCTCTGTGCGTTCCTTAGAGAGTATCGCTTGACTCCCCATACAATAACCCATGTCAGTCCAAGTTCTCAATGCATGAATTGCACAATGGTTAATGTCATTCACTCTGTGGAAAAAAGCGTCCACTGTGCGCCAACAAGTTGATGCGAATTTGCAAAAACGCAGAATACACAATGAGCACATGTCACAAACTCTGCGGGCAAAACAGAGCTCAATCCAAGTGGGTGATTTGGTGCTGGTCAAGAACAGCCATTCCAGAGGGAAGTTCATGCTACCTTTTGAGCAGCAACCCTGGAAGGTGTGAACGGTAAAAGGAACCATGATTAGAGCTGGAGAGAATATGACAAGGAATGTTTCGTTTTTTAAGAACTTTCAGGCCCTGCGAGCGGGTCTGGGAAAGGTCCAGATTACTCCTGTGGTTTGGAAATGCCTAAGGAAGAAGAGCTGTTGCCTATAGAACATCCTATTTCACTTGATTTGGCAAGGGTAGTTCCTCCACTGTCCGAATCGGAAGGATACTTTCTGCCTGCTGTGCCATCTGATCCAGGCATTTTCCTACCTGCTGTCAATGCAAAGTGAAGCGGAGAGACTCTCTCTCTCTCTCTCCCTCTCTCTCTGTCTCCTTGAATAAAGGAGGAATGTTATGTTTGTACTCTGGGTTCATCCAATGCTGTGGACCCTGGAGGGGTGTTTGGGGTTTGGGCCCCTCCTGTCCAGTCAAAATGGTAGCGACCGTGACGTAGGTAGGTAAGCAATAAAGAGAGTGAGGGGAGATAGCCTCCAGCAGTACTACCACACAGCTACCTGTCTGGGTTCCATTATTACCCTGCAACACCTGGCCTAAATTCATGCTGCAGGCCCTCCAGCCCCACAGGGGCTACAGTTAAGAGGGAGTTAATGGGCCTAGTGGTGATGCACATAGACATCTATATATATTTATCGCTCCGAAATCGTCATGTTTTGATGCTTTTCCAGGCACTATGCGCCCAACCGACCATTCCCTACCATACATATGATATATATTTGGCTAGGGTTAGCAGCCTGCAACTCTTTCTGGCACTGCAAAGGAACATACAGGCAAAATAAGTAAATAACACAATATATAGTCGTTTAAAGGCAGAACTTAAATGGAAAGGCAGCTGGGTGCCCCTGGTTCCCGCATCACACCAGGACTGCCTTCTTGCGCTGGGCATATCTAAAGATATTGTTTGACTCATAAAGATGAGTCATCTTATTCCCATATAAAGGGGAGGTGGGTCACCCGCATACCGTTTGCTTTTTGACATTCAGGTCTTAAAAATATTAACTCTTGCTTGCACCAAAGGTTAGGATTCCAGGGACTACTGTGATAAAAAGTATAACGAATGTTTTTATATGGTGCTCCAAACTGCATGCTTGCTCTTTCCAAGAGCTCTAAGCAGCTGGTGTTATTATTTCCCAATTTATTGGTATTCAACTTAGAGACCGCGGAAGAATGAATTCACATTTAAACGCACATTTTTACATATTTCATCTGTGAGTGTTCAGCTCGCTAAGCCATTCTGTCAGCATTGCTGCAATGCTCGAGTTTACATCACAGCACTGACCATAATAGGGCTACTATCTTTGCTTTGCTTTCACAACAGCTCCCTTGATATTAGCACAACAAGGTGAAAACACATTTCAGTTCCTTCTGATGGTTTGCTTCCTGAGATATAATAATGAAGGGCGCACCAAGGACACCTGTGCGTTTCATCACAGAGGAAGTGAAGACAAGATTCCAGCCTTCATCGACACTTCTCTGAGGCACTGTTCCGTGCTGCTGCTGCAAGTATCTGTACAATGATTCTTGAGATTTTTTAGGCTCTACATGTATGGCCCTTGCGCCATTCATGCCAAACATATTGTATTCCTTACATTAAGGAGCTTTCCCTCACCCTTCCTTAGCCAAGGACTTCTTTTGCACAGAAACCATCAACCATTGGCTTGAGACATTGCCAATCACATCTTGGATCAGCCCACATTAGTATTTTAGTTTTACAGTCCTGTTTAGGCTTGTCCTTTTTAGGTCGAGCCTGAGCCTGCGAGCATGCACTGCTCTGCTAAACTTGTTGTGGTGGAGTAGAGAATAGAAGCCCCGGCCACTCTCTGCCCATATTTGCCAATGGCTTGTGTCATTGTCTGTCCTAATGGCTTCTGATTTGTCAATAGGCTTGTTAGTCCCTCCTTAGTACCGCCTCCTCTTCATTCGTCACCTCCCATGGCAACTGGCCCCTTCACTTCGAGTGTTACATGGTATGTGTTATTTAGACTGTGAGCAGTATTTTCTTTAAGGAGGTTCTCCTACTACAGGCACTACGTGCTTTGGTGCCTTCTTTACTCCCCCCCCTCTTGTTGTTGTGCCTTCTCCCCCCCCCCTCCTCTCCCTCCCGTTGTCCTTCCCTTCTCCCCCCACCCCCTCCTGTTGTCCGTGATGACTATCATTTACAATGCAATAGGTCTTGCGTAAATGCAAGACCTATTGCATTGCAAATGCTTGTCTTTAGTGCTCGACGTGCTTCTGGAGAAAGTGGTGGAAGGTGCCTGAACACGTCAAAGGGGAGCTGACAAATATGCCTCCTAATCTCCTCCCTTATCATCTCCTGATGCAGCAGTGTGGAGCAGAGATGAGCCGCTCTCTGCCAGCACATCCTTGTTGGGTTCTGCGTTCTGTCAGTCAAACAAATCGCACAAGATAAAAGTATTGGGAATACAGCGAGCGGAAGACAAACACAGATCACAAGGAGAACCTGTATTACCTCCTCGTCAGCCCTCCCCGTCCCAGTCCTTACCCATGAGCATAGCTCCTCCCACCAGAAACTCCCAAGCAACTAAAAACCCATCCCTTCCCTCCAGGCCACACCCACACCCTAAGGCATATAAACATGTGACCCGCCCATCCACATCCTGTTTGTTTTTTCTGCGGAATTCATTTCCTGGCAACTTCGTTGTGGGGAGGTGCTGGACCGGTGCCTCCTTTCGGGTGAGTGTGAAACGGCCTGCTGGGCGGCCGTTTGTTCCCCTGTTGTACCTGTTTTCTTTCCATGTACATTCGAGTCCCTGCTTTAGCGGGACCGTGGGGTTGGGGGGCCTTGACTGCCTGGTGTGGGGTGGTGTCTCCCTGCTGCGGCCTCCCCTCTTCCGGGTATGTTCCCTGCCCAAGCGGGTTCTCCCGGGGTGGGAGGGGGGGTGTGTTGGGCGCGGCTGGCCTCTCTGCTCGCCTGTGGCGTGGCGGTTTGGCTCCTCCTTGGTAGTGTGTTTGGAGGCTGGGTTCTCGTGATGGGCCCGTGTTTCCCGCTGTTGGCTGCCATTGGTTTGTCCGGGTGTTCGGGGGCACGGATGTGGTGTTCCCGTGCACTGCTTCCGGCTTTACACTCGGTTTTCGGGTGTTTGCGTTGCTTCAACCTCGTTTGGTTCTGAGCGTGTCGCATTTCCTCCCCCGCCTACTACACGTTAAGTGTGTCCTTCTGTGATGTAACTGGTGCTCGGCAAAAGCACGCCGTTTCGCTTTCCAATGTTCCCGTGTCTGTTTGGGTCTTTGGACTGCCTGCTCTTTCTCCTGTGCATCCCTTTGTCCTTCCGTCTGGGGGGGGCACTGGTGTTCTGATTGTGTTGGGCTGCGCCTCGGCTACGTCTGTTTCAGGTAGTGACTTGATCCTCTATGTCCGGTGGAGCGTGTGGGTGTTTGAGCCAGCCCTTCACGGGGAGAATGTGCTTTGTTTTCTTTACAAAATGCTTGCCTGGGGACGATTCTTTGGGGGGTCGGGACTCTGGGTGATGTCGGTCCTTGGTTTCTCCCTTAGCCACTTTCTCCTGCCGTGGGTCGCTCTCTGCCCCTTTTGTTGGGCTTGCTTTTGTTTCTGGCGGGGACCCGTGGTGGTGGCACGGCTTGCCTTCCTGCTGGGGCCTCCCCTCTTCCTGGTTGATTCCCTGCCCGGGCGGGTTCGCACCGGGGTGGGGGTGGGGGGGGGGGGTGTTGTGCATGGCTGGCTTCTCTTCTCGTCTGTCCTCCTTTCGGGTGGGTGTGTGGCGGCTGTTTTGTTCCCCTTGGATACATGTGGTTTCATGTGCGTTTGAGTCCCTGCTTTAGTGGGACCATGGTGTTTGGGGGGGGTCTGGGACTCCCTCTTTTTGTCGTGTTTGGGCTGGCCTACTGTCCTGTTGGGGTGTGGCGTTCCCTGTTGGCCCTTGTGGATCTTGCATTGCTTGGTCTGGGCACTACTTTCTCTGTTCTGTTCCCCTACTGGAGATGTGTGGTTTGGGCTCCGCTGTGCCTGGGGGGGGGGTGGTCGCTGGGTCTTCCGCTGCTCCTTCACGGTTGTCATGTGCTGATTGCTTTGCTGTTGTGACCCCGGACGTGGTTTCGGCTGAGTCCTGTGGGCAGGCTTCCCGGTGTTCTGCTTCGTGTTTGGGACAGTTTGGGGTTCCCTAGGCATTTGGAGGTGGGAAGTCTGTAGACTTTTTCCCCTTTTTCCTGTTGATGGGGCTTGTTGGCCTCCTTCTTTCTGTGCTCTGTGAGCGGTGTGCTTGATGGGGGGTGGAAGGATGTTGTCACACTTGTTTTTCCCCTGACTCTGACGGCGGGGTGTCCTTTACAGTGGTTCACTGTGGTATCCTGGCTGTGGTAATGGTCGATCCCTGCTGGCTGGTGTGCCTTCTCGGTGCCTGTTGGTATCTGTGGGTGACGTTCCTTCTTATTCTGTGGTCCTGCTTGTTGTGAGGCCTTGGCTCCCTCTTTTTCTGCCTCTGGTCTTACGGTTCTGTCTGTGCCTTGCCCCTGCTTTTGGGTTCGGTTGCTTCTGTGAGGAGCAGAGTGGCGCAGCGGAAGCATGATGGGCCCATACCCGAGAGGTCAATGGGTCGGAACCGTCCTCTGCTACAGGCTGTGGGGGTTTTCTGTGCGGCCTACGGCCTTGCCTCCCTGGTTTCTCCTGCTCTGGTCTGCTCTCGGGAGTTAGGCGTAGTCGGGCCTGGTTGGTGCCTGGTTGGGAGGCCACCTTGGACTGCCGGGTGCTGTGGGCTGAGATCCCTCTGATGCTTTTTCTGTGTTGGGACTGCTGTTGCGTTTCCTAGCGGATTTGTCCTTCGGTTCCCTTGGTTGGGCTGCAGCTGGGTCCTCTGTGGCTGTTCGATGGCTATTGTGCTTTTGGCTTTCCTTCGGGGGCTCTGTCCAGTTTGGGGTTCCGTTGGTGCCCTTGTTCGGTTTGGCGGCTGTGGTCGTTCTTGTTGGCTCCAGTCCGTTTTCTCGGTGTGGGTGGTTTACGAGTTGTGTGCGGGCTTTTGGTCTGCCTTTCGTTCACTTTGATTGCCCGACCCTTTTGTGGTGTGGTACGCGGCCGGTGGGTCGATTCCTTCCACATGTCCCGGGGTCTTCTGAGTGCTTCCTCTTCTTCTGGTCCCTCCTTGTTGGGCTGGGCTACTGGATGTGTTCTGCGCTGCCCTGTTCCGGGTTCTCTGGCGATGTGTCGGGCTTTCTTTCTCGGTTTTCGGGGCTTCGTTTCTGTTGGGCCTGTGTGGTACCCTCTTCTTTGGGGCGCCTGCTTTCCTGTGACAGTTCACGCGGCTTCGTGATGGTTCCTGCGTTCAGTGGGTGTTGTTCTTTCCGTTTTTTGGGGCTGCCTTTTGGATGGTCTGCGTCTCCTGGTGTGCTTGCTGTCCTTTGGCTCACTGGGTGGTTTTGTTGGCTACTCTGTTTGACCTGCTCTGGGGTTCCGGGTGTTCCCTTCCTTGGTCAGTTGGTTGATTCTTCCTCTTCTTTCCTTCCGGCTCCGGCCCTTTCACTGGGTGTTTGCTGGCTCCTGAGTCGGTTTGGGTGGATTCTGTTCTTGGAGTCTTCCTTTCTTTGCGCCTCTCGGGGGCTACTGTTCATTGGGTGGTTTCGGCGCCTCGGTTGGGGGGTCTTCCTGCCGGTGCCCTGCGGGCTGGCTCTGTTGCAGGAACTGCGGTGGTTGTTGGGGGCTCGGTCTTCCACTTCTCCCCGGTGGCTCCGTGTTCGGCGGCTGTTGTCTGCTGCTGTGGGGTTTGTTCCTTGGGCCCGTTGGCACTTATTCCCCCCTGGTGTGTTTTGCTCTGGGGCTTTGGGTTCCGGCTTCTTTGGGCTGTCTGCTGTTGTTTCCAGGGGGTGTGGCCATTGGCCGCGGGTGGTCCTGTTGGCTGGTGGTTCGCTCCTCTTGCGTGGCTGCCCTTTTATGTCCCGTGAGCGATTGCCTCTGTGACTGTCTTGGGCTTATTGGGCGTTGATTGTCCTTGGACCTGTTACTCTATGGTGTGTCTTGTGCCTCTGCTGCCGCGGGCTCGCACAGGAGATGGGTTCATATCCTGCCTCTGTTTTCGTGGTGTCCCTTGGTGGTTTTGGTTCTTGTGGTGCTTTTGTGTTGACCGGGGAGCTTTGGCTCGATGGTTTGTCTTGTGCCTCTGGTGGCGCAGGCTCGCACTGGTGTGAGTTTGGGTCCTTCTTCTGCTTTCTTTCTCACCTGTGGTCGGTTCGGATGGCCTGGCCTCTTTGTGCCTTGGCTCCTCTTGAGGTTCCTGTCGGTCTGGTCGGACTGTGTGGTGGTACCTTGGAGCTTTGGCTGGTGGGTGTTTCTTGTGCCTTTGGTGGTGCCCGCCCTCGGAGGCCTGGGTTCGCTTCCTGCCAGTGCTGTGAATGTGTCCCCTGGTGGTACTTTTTGTAATCCCCTTTTGGGTTTTCTGTCTGCCGGGGGTTTTGTTCTTGTGGCGTCTCTCCGGGGTGGGGTGTTTCCCTCCCTGTCCGTGTTGAGCCTCTTGCTGCCCTGGTTCGGGGTTCCGTTTGTTGGTCCTGTTTTGCATCTCCGGGGGTCGCCTTGGGTTGAGGTTGTTCTCTGGTTTGCTCCGGCTCTGTCTGGGGGGTGGTTGCCCTGTCCTTCTGTTGGGCGGGGGCCTGCTGTGTGCCTTTCCTCGATTCGGAAGCCCATCGCCTCTCATGTGCCGGTCGTGGGGTTTTCCTTCCTGGATTTCTGTCCGACACGGGGTGTGTCTGCATTGGGTTCCGGTGCGGTTCTTGGGTTCTGGGCAGTTGGCTTCGACTTGGTCGGCCTGTGTCTTCCCTGCGAGCTCTGTGGGCGGATGTGTTGGCCTTTCATGCTTCGGGCATTGGCCGGTGCGCCCCTTGGTGTCCGGGTGGTTTTGGATGGTTCCTCCTGGCGCCGTTCTTTCGTTCCTTTGCTCCTTGTTGGGGTTTCTGGTTCTGCCTGTTTTCTGTCCTGTTCCTCTTTCTGGGGTTTCGGTGCAGCTCCTCTGTTTGACGGTTGTGCGGGCTCTGGAGGTGTTCCTCCTTCCTGCGGTGCCTTTTTTAGGGGGTGGTTTTCCCTTTTTGTTGCCTTTGGGCTGCCTGGTCCTGTTTTGGGGCCTTTTGTGGCTGCTCTCAGTCGGTGGCTGTGTTGGCTGTGCGGCCTGCTGTTGGGCTTGTGGTGTGTTGGCGCCTGGGTCGGTTCGAGGTTCCTCGCCTCGGGGGTGGCTGCTTCTTGGGCTTGCTTCCGGGGGCCTCCCTGGCTGTGTTCTACGTGTGTGCTGCTGGGTGTTCTCCTCGAGCTTTTATGTCCTCTAGTCGTTGGTTGATGTGTGGGACTGTGTCTCCTGGGTTTGGGGACGCTGGGTTGCGTTCTGCTCGGGTTGTGTACCTTCCTGCCTGTGCGGCTTGAGTCTGTTTTGCTACTGTGTGAAGCCGATTCTTGCTTTGGTATCTGCTCATGGGTAAGGACTGGGACGGGGAGGGCTGACGAGGAGGTAATGACCGGTAACTCACCGGTAATATTCATTACTCCGAGTCGTAGCCCTCCCCGTCCCAGTCCTGGTTCCCATCCCTCCCTCCCTGTTCGGCTTCTTGTGCTTGGTGGTACGGGATGTGGATGGGCGGGTCACATGTTTATATGCCTTAGGGTGTGGGTGTGGCCTGGAGGGAAGGGATGGGTTTTTAGTTGCTTGGGAGTTTCTGGTGGGAGGAGCTATGCTCATGGGTAAGGACTGGGACGGGGAGGGCTGACGAGGAGGTAATGACCGGTTACTCACCGGTAATATTCATTACTCCGAGTCGTAGCCCTCCCCGTCCCAGTCCTGGTTCCCATCCCTCCCTCCCTGTTCGGCTTCTTGTGCTTGGTGGTACGGGATGTGGATGGGCGGGTCACATGTTTATATGCCTTAGGGTGTGGGTGTGGCCTGGAGGGAAGGGATGGGTTTTTAGTTGCTTGGGAGTTTCTGGTGGGAGGAGCTATGCTCATGGGTAAGGACTGGGACGGGGAGGGCTACGACTCGGAGTAATGAATATTACCGGTGAGTAACCGGTCATCTACACGCAGATCAGAGCTCTTAGACGTCTTAGTAGACGTATTGTTCAATCATGAAACGGCGAGTATGTGACGCAAGCGAATTTCCGACTCTGAGTCTTTGTGCAGAAGTTAAAAACCTGATAGTTTACTTTACCAAAATGCCTGTTGCTTACCAGTCGCTTTGGATTATTTCTCCTTGTTGTCGGAGATAACGAGAGTAGGGTGGGAGACACTTAAAACCACAGAAATTATACGATTCTAAATTTACCATAGGTGCCACATAATCCTTGCTGCATGATTTGCTACGGTCAGTAAATAAGCATTTACAATGCAATAGGTCTGGCATTTAAACGAGTTTAAGCTATTGACATTATAAATGGCAATGCCTTTTATTTTTGTTTTCCTTTTTAAAACATAAATAAAAGGCATTGTCATTTACAATGCCAATAGCTTAACCTAGCGTAAAAGTGAGACCTATTGCATTGCAAATGCTTGTTCCTACATTGGAATACTAGTGGGCCGTTTCACATCTGAAACCTGGCAGCGAGACGCCCAGTTGCATTCGCAGCAGGTGCTGATAAAAGCATTTAAAAAATGAATGCCAAAGAAAACAAGCATTTGCAATGCAATAGGTCTCACATTTGTGAAAGTTAGAGCTATGAACTTTGTAAATGACAATGTCTTTTACTCCTGCATTTTGGTTTGGAGTTAATGTGTATGGAGTGGAATTATGTGGGTTGGATTGTAATTGTTAGTTGTGGAATTGTGTGGAGTGGATTTGTGTAGTGGAATTATCTGGCAGGGTGTGCAGTGGAATTATGTGGATAGCAATTATGTGGTATTGAATGTACTGGACTTATGTGGAGTTGGATTGTCTGTCATGGAGTGTAATTATGTGGAATGGTATTTGGTGTTGTACAGTGGTATGCAGTGAAGTTTAATTATGTGGTGTGCTTTTGAATTTTGTGGCATAATATGGAATGATGTGGTGTGGATTGGAAGTATGTGTTGTGTAATTGTGTTGTTGAGTCGAATTATGTGATTTGTTGTCTAATCATGTGGTGTGGAGTCTAATTGTGTAGACATGAAGTGTGTGGCATTGAGAAAAATTATGTTGCGTGCTATTATGTGGCATGGTGTGGAGTGTATTTATGTGGAGTGTTGCTACGTGGCATAAACTAGATTTATGTGGAGTGTATTTATGTGTTATGGAGTAGAGTGCAATTATTTAGAGTTGAATTATGTGGTGTTGAGTGGTATTACGTGGAGTCTAATTATGTTGTGTGGTGAATTGTGTGCTGTGGAATTCTGTGGCATTGTGTGGAATTATGTGGCATGGTGTGGAGTGGAATTATGCGGATTGGAATTATGTGACATGTTGCAGAGTTGAATTTTATGAAGTGTAATTATGTGTTTTGCAGTTAAGTGGAAATATGTGGCATGAAGAGTAATTATGTAGGTTGGAGTGGAATTATGTGTAGTTTGAATTATTTGGAGATGAATTGTGTTGCGTGGAGTGGAATTATGTGGTTTAGAGTGGAGTGGTATTAAATTACGTGGAGTGCTATTATGTGAAGTGGAATTATGTGGCATGGAGTGATGTGGAAAATTGAGTTTCCTAATTTTTAGGATTGTAATTATGTGGTATGGAATGTTGTGGAGTGGAATTATGTAAAGTTGAATTGTGTGGCATGGAATTATGAGATGTTTAAATGTGCTGTGTTTGGTGAAATTATGTGGTGTGGATTTGTGTGTTGTGAGATTATGTGGCATTAAAAACTACCATAGCATGCCCCTTAGTTGCATTTATGTAGCGAGTAGAGGAAAAATGTTGTACGCCATGTACACGCAGTGCACACCCTTCTGCGAGCTATTAGCTGCTCTGCTCCGTTTTATAAGCATTTTACATATCTTTTTGATGATATGTGGTTCCAGTTGTAGAAGGCCCTGACCAACCTCACCCTACTGTTTCGAGTTGTGAAATATACACAAACTTTTTTAAACAGGCATACCAGAAAGCAGTTGTTGCAATACACTGAGCCTGCAAGTTTTTTTCCTTGCACCGAAGTGATGTCATCAATGTTGTTTCTATTTTCCATAGCTCTGTTTAATTCCGAAGACAGATCTGTAAAACGCTGTAAAATGGTACATGTGGGACCTGCAAGCTTTCTCAATATTTCACAACAGAACCACCTTGGCGCATTCCCCAAAACATCTCTGTGGGCCAGAGTTCATCCATACTAGTAGCGAAGTTCAGGCACAATGCTCAGTGCTGGAAAGAATCGGAGTAATTTAGAGGTCAGGTGGACTTGCAACCCTGTGTCGTGTCTCTGTATGAACATTGCATTGAAACGAGGAGAAGCAAGCAAAAAAGCGCTATAGCGCGAGCAGCTGACTGCGGGAGAGGGAGGGGGAGGGGGGAAGAAATACATTTAAAAAAAAGGCTATCGAGGGAGCATCAGACGTCTTGGGTAGAAATCTTAGAATATGGTTGGATGGATATTCCACAAGCCATACTCGAATCCTCCACTGAAGGCACCACCTACTCAGGAGTGATGGAGCAGTGGAGCAGATCACTGTACAACCGGCACAGCCACAGGATGGGGATGGTACAAAAGTCAGTTACTCTCTGGTGGCTAAGTTTAGCAATAACTTATGATTGGAGAGATGAGGGACACTTTTGCCCGGTGGTAGTGAGAGAATCTGAGGAGGTGGCCATGGTGTGTGGTGGGGCCAAAAGTGATTGTCGCACCAAGCGCCACTCTGTGATGCGCCAACCACTTTGTGAACTACAGCAACACCATTAAACTATGAACACCACTGCACAGCATCAATGAAACACATAAACAATAAGCCTACACTAAAGCAAAAAAAAGTAGCGCTTTCTGTAGAGAATTGGCAACGTGCGCGCGTGTATTTCATTTTCTGTTAAAAGAGACATCTGTGCCAAAAGCTTCTATGGTAAGAACTTTTATCGCCCTCTGCTGACAATGGCAGGTATTATCCCGTCACTGGCAGGCGTGCCTGCATGCTCTGATTTACTCATACCCAGGGCCACTGGAATTATGCGACTGTGCGGGGATTTTTGAATAATTATAGATTTGCCATATTTGCCACATAATCTATCATCTGTTGCATTATCTGCAGATTTCAACAACAAAAACAAATGTTTCTGGCTCAACAGTTCAAAAGTTACTAAAAACGTAGCAACACTTGTTGCTGTCAATGGAATGCCCGTTGCAAAGTCTGACTAGTCACCTTTCTGCAGATTATTGACAATATATGGGTGTTAAATGCTGCTAAAGAGATGCAACTAATGCCCAGACAGTGTTAACAAGTTTAAAATTGACATTGTATTGAAGTAATACTATCACAAAATAATGTGCCACATCATTTGGCTTTTTTTGCTGCATAGTTCCAGTGGCCCTGCTCATACCATTGTAGAAAATGTAAGTAATGCCAACCACACTGGTGTGAGCAATTTTATTTTGATGGCTTGTTTGGAAAACTCTAGGCAACGCATAGTATGTCATGATGAAGGTATTGTTTTCCAATTCCCAGTTTACACAAGTATAAATAAAACAAATTCATGTGAAATGCAGAATAGTCATGTGAAATACATAATAAGGTCTACAATATGAAAGAATAGGTGAAAATTGCCGCTGTCCTTGAGGAAATTAAAGTGGTGCAGATGCGAGCAAATTCTTCTGGACCCTACTGCAGGATATGCCTTTTTGTACGTTGGACTAAATACATCAAGCAATAAACAGGAAACAATGGAAAATGTACTGCTTCGAGGAGCACGTTTGAACCTAGAATGTAGGGGCTGCATAAAAAACTGCGTAATAAAGTGCACATTTCTTTACGGCCCTGTAAACATTCACATGAGGCCGCCAAAATATAGTGCAAACTAGAAGACACGATGGCAAAAGATTGTCACCAACACATAGATACAGTGTAGAATTTGAAAATCTGCAGCACTCTAGAGACTGTCATCTTGGTCCCCCTATGAGGAATTAAGGCGACAGCACAAGTGCACAATCAGATGTAAAATGAGTGCACATGCATAGAACAGTGCCTCTTACTTGCTTTGTAGTACAATGTTAATTTTAGTCCTTAATCAACTGCAGCCGGAAAAAGGTGTTAATGTTAGAACTGGTGTAGATTTGAGGCTTAATATGCAACTATAGACTAGATGGCATATCATACTTTACAAACAAAGATCTAGTTTTCAGCAAAATTTGGTGTAAATCCATTCAGGGGATTGGGCTGTAGTTGTGCCTAAAGTTCTTATGGAAAAATGAATGGGGAAAACGTGTTTTGGGACCCTCATTTTTTCTCTGCCCCGCTAAATGGATCACCCCAAAACGTTCCATGTACAAATTAGTCAAAAATAAACACTTTTTGGAAAGTTTTGTGGAGATTTGTTAAACCTCGCCAAAGTTATTGGCAACACAAAAAATTGATTTCCTATGGAAACAAGATCCTTAATATACTAAATATAACTACCCACTAGCGACCTCCACTGGGATATATAGATATATCCCAGTGGATGTGAGTGTGTGTGTGTATATGTATATATATATATAAATATATATATATATATATATATATATATATATTATGCTCCAAGTTCGCCCAGCTGGCGAAGGTGCACCCCGGGCTCAGTAATGCCTCGTGATTCCTTTCCGCACACAGACAGCAGCCTGACGCGTTTCGCCGTGATGGCTTTCTCAAAGGCTGTATCCCTCAGTGTCACGGCAGCGTTAGCAGTCCCCATTTGTTGAATATGCCAGTCATGAGCTCGGAGGAGCCTCCCTCAGCATACTCCCACAGGATTGTGGTAAATGAAGTCCTGCATGATCTACCCTGGATGGGTGTCGTTAAACAGAGGAATACCAATGCACGCCCTGGATGGGCTCTGCGCGCTGAAAGGGATTGAATACCGGCACTGGTCCTATTCTGCTTGCTTCCTCGCAGCGGTGCACCTTCCGTGGCAGGGCTTGCCACGTGTATATTATGCTCCAAGTTCGCCCAGCTGGCGAAGGTGCACTCCGGGCTCAGTAATGCCTCGTGATTCCTTTCCGCACACAGACAGCAGCCTGACGCGTTTCGCCGTGATGGCTTTCTCAAAGGCTGTATCCCTCAGTGTCACGGCAGCGTTAGCAGTCCCCATTTGTTGAATATGCCGCCTTTAGATAGGTTGAGCTCGGAGGAGCCTCCCTCAGCATACTCCCACAGGGTTGTGGTAAATGAAGTCCTGCATGATCTACCCTGGATGGGTGTCGTTAAACAGAGGAATACCAATGCACGCCCTGGATGGGCTCTGCACGCTGAAAGGGATTGAATACCGGCACTGGTCCTATTCTGCTTGCTTCCTCGCAGCGGTGCACCTTCCGTGGCAGGGCTTGCCACGTGTATATTATGCTCCAAGTTCGCCCAGCTGGCGAAGGTGCACTCCGGGCTCAGTAATGCCTCGTGATTCCTTTCCGCACACAGACAGCAGCCTGACGCGTTTCGCCGTGATGGCTTTCTCAAAGGCTGTATCCCTCAGTGTCACGGCAGCGTTAGCAGTCCCCATTTGTTGAATATGCCGCATTTAGATAGGTTGAGCTCGGAGGAGCCTCCCTCAGCATACTCCCACAGGATTGT